>NC_089506.1:197881882-198495882 GCF_036850995.1 Saccopteryx leptura
TTTTCATATGCCTATTGGCCATCTGTATGTCCTCTTTGGAGAAATGTCTATTCATTTCTTTTGCCCATTTTTGGATTGGATTTTTTGTCTTCCTGGTGTTGAGTTTTACAAGTTCTTTATAAATTTTGGTTATTAACCCCTTATCAGACATATTGTCGAATACGTTCTCCCACTGTGTAGTTTGTCTTTTTATTTGGTTCTTATTGTCTTTAGCTGTGCAAAAGCTTTTAGTCCCATTTGTTTATACTGTCTTTTATTTCACTTGCCCATGGAGATAAGTTGGCAAATATATTGCTACGAGAGATGTCGGAGAGCTTACTGCCTGTTTTCTTCTAAGATCCTTATGGTTTCACGGCTTACATTTAAGTTTTTTATCCATTTTGAGCTTATTTTTGTGAATGGTGTAAGTTGGTGGTCTAGTGTCATTTTTTTGCAGGTAGATGTCCAATTTTCCCAACACCATTTGTTAAAGAGGCTGTTTTTACTCCATTGTATGCTCTTACCTCCTTTGTCAAATATCAGTTGTCCATAAAGGTGTGGGTTTATTTCTGGGTTCTCTGTTCTGTTCCATTGATCTATATACCTGTTCTTATGCCAGTACCAGGCTGTTTTGAGTACAATGGCCTTGTAGTATAACTTGATATTAGGAAGTGTGATACCTCTCGCTTTATTCTTCCTCTTCAAGATTGCTGAGGCTATTCTTGTTCTTTCTTGGTTCCACAAATTTTTGGAATATGTGTTCTATATCTTTGAAGTATGTCATTGGTATTTTAATAGGAATTGCATTGAATTTATAAATTGCTATGGGTAATATGTCATTGGTAATTTCTTACACTAATATTTTGTATTTCTGTTGTGTCAGTTGTTATTTCTCCACTCTCATTTCTAATTTTATTTATTTGAGTCCTCTCTCGTTTTCTCAGTGAGTCTAGTTAAAGGTTCATCGATCTAGTTTACCTTGTCAAAGAACCAGCTTCTGGTTTCATTGATCCTCTATATTGTTTCTTTAGCTTCTATGTCATTTATTTCCGCTCTGATCTTTATTATTTCCTTCCTTCTATTACCCCTGGGCTTTACTTGCTGTTCTTTTTCTAGTTCTTTTAGATACAGGATTAAGTTGTTTATTTGAGCTTTTTCTAGCTTCTTAAGGTATGCCGGTAATGCTATGAACTTCACTCTCAGTACTGCTTTTGCTGTGTTTCATAAATTTTGAGTTGATGTATGCTCATTATCATTCATTTCTAGGAGTTTATTTCTTCTTTGATCTCATTGTGAACCCATTCGTTATTTAATAACATGCTATTTAGTACCCAAGTGTTTGAGTATTTTTCAGTTTTTTTCTGTTGTAGTTGATTTCTAGTTTCATGCCATTGTGATCAGAGAAGATGCTTGATATGATTTCAATCTTCTTAAATCTGTTGAGACCACTTTTGTGCCCTAACATGTGGTCTATCCTAGAGAATGTACCATGAGCACTTGAAAAGAATGTATATTCTGCTGCTTAGGGTGAAAGGTTCTGAAGATATCTATTAAATCGAGTTGATCTAGTGTGTCCTTTAAGTCTGCTGTTTCTTTGTTAATTTTCTTTCTTGAGGATCTATCTAGTGATGTTAGTGGGGTATTAAAATCCCCTACTATTATAGTATTGCTGTTGATCTCGCCCTTTATATCCATCAAAGTCTGCTTTATATATTTATGTGCTCCTACATTAGGTGCATAGATATTTATAATGGTTATACCTTCCTGTTGGATTGCTCCCTTTATCATTATGTAGTGTCCTTCTTTATGTCTTACTATAGCCTTTGTTTTAAAGTCCATTTTGTCTGATATAAGTATTGCTACCTCAGCTTTTTTTTCATTTCTGTTTGCATGAAATATGTTTTTCCATCCTTTTACCTTCAGTCTATGTGCAACTTTTGTTTTAAGGTGTGTTTCTTGTAGACAGCATATGTAAAGGTCCTGTTTTCTTATCCACGCAGCTACCCTATGTCTTTTGATTGTATCATTTAATCCATTTACATTTAAGGATATTATTGATATGTCATAAAATGGCAAACATTAAAAATTAAAAAACATGTGCCATTTTTAAAGTTTTTGCATGTGCATTTAATGTAAAACATTAAAACCCTGTGTCACTGAACCTCTGTAATACCTAGAAAAATAAAAACACCCTATTTTAGTTAATGCCTGTGATTAAGCATCACTGCCCACTGCAGGTGGTCCAAAAGTTTCTCTACTGTGCATTAACTGGACATCTTTGTCAGCGATACAGGTATCACAGCCCATACTGCTGATGCTTCCACAGTTAGCAGGCCATAAGCTGTTTCAGTCATTCCAGTGCAGATCCGAAGAAACCATTTTTGACAAGAGGCTTCACATAAGATGGCATCCTGATCACCATTCACTTCATTTGTACAAATTCCACAGGGAGCCATTTTATTCTTTAAAGCTGTATTCCTCTTTTGCTATATTCTTTTCCCTCTTTGATCAGTTTACAACAGGCCCCTTAGCATTTCTTGCAGCATTGGTTTAGTTGTAGTGCAGGGGTCCCCAAACTGCGGCCCCCTGAGGCATTTATCCGGCCCCCACTGCACACCCAGAAGGGGCACCTCTTTCATTGGTGGTCAGTGAGAGGAGCATAGTTCCCATTGAAATACTGGTCAGTTTGTTGATTTAAGTTTACTTGTTCTCTATTTTAAATATTGTATTCGTTCCCATTTTGTTTTTTTACTTTAAAATAAGATATGTGCAGTGTGCATAGGGATTTGTTCATAGTTTTTTTATAGTCCGGCCCTCCAACAGTCTGAGGGACAGTGAATTGGCCCCCTGTGTAAAAAGTTTGGGGACCCCTGTTGTAGTGAATTCCTTGCATATTTTTTTGTCTGGGAAGCTTTATATTTCTCCTTCAATTTTAAACGATAGCCTTGCTAGAAAAAGTAGTCTTGGTTGTAGGATCTTCTTCTGCATTACTTTGAATATTTCTTGCTATTCCCTTCTGGCCTCAAGTGTTTCTGTTGAGAAGTCGGATGTCATCTTTATGGAGGCTCCTTTGTAGGTGATACCCTTTAATTCTCTAGTAGCTTTTAATATTTTCTCTTTATCACTTAGCTTTGGTATTTTAATTATGATGAGTCTTAGTATAGATTTCTTTGGGTTTCTCTTTAATGGAGTTCTCTGTGCTTCTTGAACATGTGAGACTTTTTCCTGCCTCAATTTAGGAAAGTTTTCAGCTATGATGTGATTGAACAAAGTCTCTATCCCTTGTTCTTTCTCTTCTTCTTCAGGAACCCCTATGATGCAGATGTTATTTCTCTTCATGTTGTCAGAGAGCTCTCTTAGAGTTTCCTCAGACTTTTTGAGTCTTTTTTTTTTTGCTTTGCTTCCGTGTCTTTGTTTATCTTGTCCTCTAACTCGCTGATTCAATCCTCAGCTTCATCCATCCTGCTTTAATTCCTTCCATTGTGGTCTTCATTTCTGATATTGTATTTGTCATTTCTAACTGACTTTTTTTTTTTTTTCCTGAAGCTGGAAACAGGGATAGACAGACAGACTCCCGCATGCGCCCAACCGGGATCCACCCGGCACGCCCACCAGGGAGCGATGCTCTGCCTCTCCGGGGCGTCACTCTGTCGTGACCAGAGCCACTCTAGCGCCTGGGGCAGAGGCCAAGGAGCCATCCCCAGCGCCCGGGCCATCTTTGCTCCAATGGAGCCTAAGCTGCGGGAGGGAAAGAGAGAGACAGAGAGGAAGGAGAGGGGGAGGGGTGGAGAAGCAGATGGGCACTTCTCCCGTGTGCCCTGGCCAGGAATCGAACCTGGGACTTCTGCACGCCAGGCCGACGCTCTACCACTGAGCCAACTGGCCAGGGCTCTAACTGACCTTTTTATTATTTAAATTTCCTCTGTTATATTTGCTATCTCTTTATTTAGGTGTTCGTAATGACCATCTATTGTTGTTCTAAGTTCTTTGAACATCGTAATAATCACTATTTTAAACTCTGCATCCGGTAATTTGGTTATCTCTGACTCATTCAAGTCCTTCTCTGGGGCTTTCTCTTGATTCATTTGGGTTGCATTTCTCTGCTTGCCCATTTTGTCTGTGTATAAGAAGGGTTTGGCCAGTGGAGTCCAATGGGTGTTGCCTCTGTGTTCCCTAGGTGTGCTCTGTCTGCAGGCCCACCACTCCCTCTGCTGCTGCCTAGGGCATTTAGGTATGGGCGTTGCAGGTGCCAGCCAGCTGCGCTGTCACTGTGGTTTCCGCCTCTCCTCCACTGGGAGGAGCTGTGTTCATGTGCCCAGCTCTACAAGCCTCAGCTGGTCTCGGCCTTCACCTTGCCACTGCTGGTGGGGTTGCATGATGCGCACAGGCCACAAGCCTCAGCATCAAGGGCAGGGATGAGAACCTTTCCTCTTCTGTGGTTCTCCACTTGTTCTGGGGATTCCACCCCAACCCCGCGGCCGCTTGTGCGTCCAGCAGCAAGCCTTGGCTCTGTGGGTTGGGCGGGGCTACAGGTGCAAGCTCAGCTGCAGATCTCTGCCTTTTCCTTGGCTTTTGCCCCGCCCCTGCAAGTGGAGCTGGCTTGTGTGTAGGGCCGCAAACCTCGGCTCTGCAGGTGGGGCGAGGCTGCGCACTCTTGCTCAGTGGCGGATCTCCGCTTGTTCCAGGGCTCCTGCCCTTCCCCTGCAGGCGAGCCACAGCTGGGTTGGACCGCTTTCAGAGTCCCCTCCACCCCCACTGGGCTAGACTGAGCTCACGCTGGGCCTCAGGCATGGCTGGCCCGAATTCTGCCCCACCGGCTCCCGCCCTCCAGCAAGCCCTCAGCAGTGTAGGTGGGGGTGCTGCAGGCCAGACCCTAACACTACATACTGTAGTCCTGAAAGCTTCCCCCTTCTAAGCTGCTCTGCTCTGAGTGCTGTGGGAGAGCTTGTTTGGCTGATGTCCTGCTTCCCTTTGCTGGTACTGCTGGTTCCAGGGGATATACTCACTTCCAATTTGGGGAGTGACTTAGCCCAGGGGTTAGGATGGCTGTCCCTCAAAGTGTTTCTCCCTGTGCCTCCTAGATTACACTCTCTTCCTACTACTCCGGTCCTCT
The DNA here is from genome assembly GCF_036850995.1 of Saccopteryx leptura. Taxonomy (NCBI): domain Eukaryota; kingdom Metazoa; phylum Chordata; class Mammalia; order Chiroptera; family Emballonuridae; genus Saccopteryx; species Saccopteryx leptura. Next base: position 197,886,975 of record NC_089506.1, read on the forward strand.
CAGCTCTCCCATCCCCTGGAGCCCCAGGTGAGTGGTTGTGAGAGGTTTTCTGCACAGTCCCTTTAAGAAGAATCCTGGGTCTGAGAAAACTGTCTCTTTCTCACAAACAGTATCCTAACTTGTTTCGCAGCTAAATACTATCCATTTGCCTCTTCTAAGCTCTGGGGCTGCAGGCTGGGACTTTGTTCCTGGGACTCAGGACCCCCCCCCCCCTCCGCTAAACTCTTTTCCCGCCACATGAGTCTCTCCAGGCTGCCATTCGCTCTGGGGAGCTGGGCAGCCCTCTCTGCGTTTCCGCTTTTTCTACCAGTCTCAGTGTGGCTTCTTCAGTGTTCCTTGGTTGAAGAGTCCTCTTAGTTTAGTTCAAAGTTGGTTTTCCCAGATGATGGTTCTTAAAATTAAGTTGTAATCCACTTTGGTTCTGGGAGTTGGAAGTTGGTACGTCTGCCTACTCCATTGCCATCTTGCTGCCCTCCTCACAACTGAGTTTTAATAAATTTACCCTAGCTGTATGTGACCTTAGCTTAGTTCAATACCCAAGAAATAAGAGACTGGGTTATGGAAAGTGAAGGGAAAAGTAGTTTACTTGCTAATGAGAATGCTTCATATTCTTAAAACTAACACTATTATCACACTCTTATATATCTTTGGCAGTCTGTCTTTTAGAAATACTTTATGTTTTATAAATCCATACCTATTTCAGTGGCTGAAAAGATAGTAAAGTTACCTTCAGGGGAAAAACATCCAAATATAAAAGCTCTGTTTCACTGACCTGTAATTGCTTTCACAACCATATCAGACACTTCCGGAATTTCTTCATTAACAGGGACACAAAGCATCTGAGGTGTAACCCAGTGTAGGGCTCTACAAGAGAGAAAGATAATAAACAAGAGTTCAAAGAATGGGCTGTAGTCATTTATCTTGTCATTTCCTTCAGTTACAGGGAAAAAAGGGAACCGCTGACTAATCAGGCAATCCTAGGCCCAAGCACATCACCCAGCAGATATCAGGAGCTCAGCTGATGTTCCCATGTAACTAGAATCTGAAAATGAGGCTTCTTTTCTGCACCTATCACAAGAAAAGCCTAAGACAATTTTACTGGTTGTAATGAGATTATACTAAGTCTGTAAAGCACTAGATACGTATTTGAGAATGAGGATTTGAAAAGAACCTGCTGCTCCCTTCCTTCATTGTCCACCACTGGTGCCCCTTTTAGGCTCTGCCCTCAACTTCTGAAGCATACCAGAGCTTGTGTAAGAGGTCAACAAGCATGTGTCACCCCAGCCTAAATCACTGAGTTCCCTGATCACATCATAACTTCATTCCAGAGACTCTGCTGCCTACGCTACCACTAGATTGATTAATGTTCTCACCCTCAATGTCAGTCCAAAGTCCATCTAGTTGCTTGAGGTGTATCTTCCACCTTCCCAAGATCAGCTTCTCATTTCTGGTATGACACCAGAAAGTACTGATCCACCAATCACAAGTCCCAATGTCTGGGAACTCCATCTGATATTGCTTGGTCTGGTCCTCTTCCTTCAGAAACACCTTGTCACGCTCAGGCTTTCTGTGGTACCCGAATTTGACAGCCTATTTTCTAAATGTTTCACTGCCACTGGAATGCAGAGCAGAGGTTCACTCCACTGGCCGTGACAGACTGGGTGCTCTGCCAACTGTTATCAGCCCAGTACTAGTGGAAAGATGTGATTGGAGGAATGGATGAATAATGAGAACCCCCCTGGTAGAGATGAGAAAAAATGACACTCATTGCCTTGATATGGATATTTAGAGCTTTCTGCCTGACAAGCTAGTTAGTACAATGAAATGAGAAAGTAATAAATTTCCTCTTGGCCCTGGCCGGTTGGCTCAGCGGTAGAGCGTCGGCCTAGCGTGCGGAGGACCCGGGTTCGATTCCCGGCCAGGGCACACAGGAGAAGCGCCCATTTGCTTCTCCACCCCTCCGCCGCGCCTTCCTCTCTGTCTCTCTCTTCCCCTCCCGCAGCCAAGGCTCCATTGGAGCAAAGATGGCCCGGGCGCTGGGGATGGCTCTGTGGCCTCTGCCTCAGGCGCTGGAGTGGCTCTGGTCGCAACATGGTGACGCCCAGTAGGGGCAGAGCATTGCCTCCTGGTGGGCAGAGCGTCGCCCCTGGTGGGCGTGCTGGGTGGATCCCGGTCGGGCGCATGCGGGAGTCTATCTGACTGTCTCTCCCTGTTTCCAGCTTCAGAAAAAAAAAAAAAAAAAAGAAAAAAAAAAAATAAATAAATAAATAAATTTCCTCCTTAGAAAATATGGAGATTTTAAACAATTTGAAACATCAGAAATGGTTCTTACCAAAAGTAGCTTGGAGTCAGACAGATAAGGAAGACGGTGACGTGACCTTTCCTCCTATCAATGCACCATATTCCTTCTCTTTCTGACACCACAAAGCAGCTTATGTGCTAAGGATGGCAGGTACCTTAGCTGTTACTTGTTCTCAGGGTCTAAAATTCAAGTGCCCTATTTTCCCACAATGTATTCTTTATTCTTCCAATAGTTAGTAGTAAATAGTGTAATAAATTAAGTCCCCCCTTTATTCACAGTTTCACTTTCCAGTCTCAGTTACCCACGGTCAACTATGGTCCAAAAATACTAAGAGGAAAATTTCAGAAATAAACAATTCATGTTTTAAATTGCTGTTCTGAATTGTGTGATGAAACCTCATCTGTCTCAACCAAGACATGAATTGTCTCTTTGTCCAGCATATCTACACTGTACATTCTACCTGTCCATTAGCCATTTAGTAGCCATCTTGGTTATCAGATCAACTGCCGTGGTATTGCAGTGCTTGGGTGCAAGTCACCCTTATTTTACTTACTAATGGCTCCAATGTGCAAGAGACGTGATACTGGTAATTTGAAAATGCCGAAGAGAAATCGTAAAGTTCTTGCTTTAAGTGAAAGTGTGGAAGTTCTCAACTTAATAAAACATATCGGGGGATGCATTCCTGTATCTTTTATTCAGTACATTGTTATAACTGTTCTATTTTATTACTAGTTGTTGTTAATCTCTTACTATGCCTAGTTTATAAATTAAACTTTATCCTAGGTTTGTGTGTATAGGAGAAAAAAGTATCTATAGGGTTCAGTACTATCTGCAGTTTCAGACATCCACTTGGGGTCTTGGAACAAATCCCCTGCAGATAAGGGGAGACTACTATATAACAAAACAAAGAAAAACAACTACCTGATCCTCCTTTGAATAGCGAGATCTTTCTTCTCATCATCAGTAGTTTCTGGACAGAACACATATTTATAAAGACGAGTCATGATGTACTTTTCAATCTGATCCATTATCTTCTCAACTCTTTCTGGAGGCACTGAAATATCCAAATGGATATAAAAGCTCAAGATGAGGATGGACATTTAAAATTAAGACTATGCTTTCATGGTATTTTCTACATAAAAGAAAACTAATTTGCTAAAGTACATTAAACACACCCGAAAATAAAAGTGTAAGGTGTTAAACTGAAAAATACCTTTTAAAAAATTAACTCACCTTTGGGATTGCCTTTTAAACAGAATCTCCACTTCTAACTTACACTGTCTGGGCAGGACCTAACAGGTGTTAGATCTTCCCAACACCCAAGTGGGAAGACCTCAGCATGGGTCGGTGACTACTGCTCCATCAGAAAGGCACTTGAAATTCCCAAGGTTGATGAATGCTGGCAAGATTCACACTTTCACTTTTCTGAGGTTAACTATAAAACTTTAGCAATCTCTCCTAAGTACATATATGCAGCAGAGTTCTCAGATATACATATATGCTATGTATATCCTAAAATAACATAAAACGGAAATCAAATTCAAGAAGAATCCCTAAAATCCTAAAGCACTAAATCAGTATTCTCAATTTTTTTCCTGCCTTAATCCATAAGGAATATATAATCACGAACAAATATCTCATCAAGTTGGTAATTCCAAAATTTGGGTTTCATTTAGAAGCCTCCCAGAGAGTTTTAACTGACTGCCCCAACCCCTAATAAAGTTATTAAACATTGCTCAATAAATTACCCAATTGCTGTGATTATCTTGGAATGCTATACATGGTGGTATTCAAAGGTACTGCTAAGTATAAGACCAACTACCAAAATGCTGGAGTTTATAGGATGGTGTAGGCATACCAGCCAGGACCATCAGAGAAAGAGAAAAACTGCTGACTTGCCCTGTGCAACCACCAGCAATTCCTCAGTTTGGGCTGCCTAACAAAGCATTACCTTTTCCACGAGTCTGCATCCTTTCAGCCACGTTCTGGTAAAAGTCCTGAGTACACTCTGACTGTTCCTCAATGCTTAAATCCTGAAACAAAGGAATAAAAAGGCTGCTTGGTAGGTGAGGAAAAATCAGGAGTAAAACCTTCAATTTTATGAAGTCTCCAAATTCCACTCCTTAAACTGGTACCAATCTCAAGTATTTACCAATTGTATTAACTCTGCAGGGAAGAAAAGCCTTTTCATAAATATTAATTACAATACCCCATGTCTTATTCAATGGGTATAATGCATATTTTGATAATTTACATGTTTATATAAATTTATATAATATTCCATTATATTAACCAATTTTAAAAATAAATTTTTATTAATTTTAATGGGATGACATTAATAAATCAGGATACATATGTTCAAAGAAAACATCTCCAGGTTATCTTGTCATTCAATTATATTGCATACCCATCACCCAAAGTCAAATTGTCCTCTGTCACCTTTTATCTGGTTTTCTTCATGCCCCTCCCCTCCCCCCTTCTTCCTCCCCACTCCTGTAACCACCACACTCTTGTCCAAATTTCTATAATATTCCATTATATTAACCAATTTTTAAAACTATCATCTATCACTGTGCATCTGGGTTCCTCCCCTTTTTTCAGTATTATATATTATAGCTAATAATTATGTGAAACTGTTGTTTTTGGTTATTCCTTTGTGATACTAATGTGATACAAAAGTAGCATTAATAGTTTCTGAGTATGAACAAGTGCTAGATACTCCTCAGAATCTGCACTGTACCATCATAAACCACGTACATGTGCTTATCTCTCCATGGCCTCCCCAACACTGGGCTTTTATAATTTATATTTGGTTTTACTGATATTTTCGATGTAAATATAATACATATATACTTATTTTCTACTTTCTTCCAAAGAATATTTGAAGTCTACACAAAATATAAACACAGATCAGCACAATAAACTAGAAGGTGATAAAAAAAAAAAAAAAGAAGAAAAAGCATGGAAAGAAACAGAAAGCAGAGCCAGCAATGAGAACACAAAAATGTATTCCTTGAAGATACAAAACTTAGTCAACAACCTGTAAATCTGTCTCTAACTAAACTTTCTACCAATCATCACTAAGATGAAAATAGTCACCTAAGAGTCCAAAATATAAAAGCAAACTAATTCTTTAGGTGAAATTCTGACACCAACATCAGAAACTTCTCCCAAGAATTCTCATTAAGATGTCACTGGAGAAAGGCAAATTCCACTGACCTCTGTCTCCTCGACGCCTCTGCCTCTGCATGAGCCACGGACTGAAACCCCCCAGGACAGCATGCAGACTCTGGCGCTCTGGCTTACTTCAGAAAGGATGCCCTGGTATCAAGGGCAGTGACCAAACCTTGCCTTATCTGCCTTTACAATGTCTCTGCCTTCCATTCTTTCCTGGTTTGGGCCTTCGTAATCCCTCACCTATTCAGCTACTCTCTCCACCTTTGATCTCTCTCACTTATCATTTATCTTTTTTCTTTTAAACAGTTTTACTTACTTACTTATTTATATTGATTGATTTTAGAGAGAGAAAAAGCAACGGATAGAGACTAAAACATCAACCTGTTTCTGCACGTACACTGACCAGGGACCAAACCTCCAATCTTTGCATATCAGAATAATACTCGAAGCAACCGAGCTATCTAGTCAACACAACCTCTCACTTTTCAATCCATCTTTCACACACCACAGTCCAACTGATCATGCTAGATTGTGATCTGATCACATTGTGCCTCAAACCTCCAATGGCTGTCCATCAGATGAATGCTGTCTTCAAAAGCTGTCCAAGAAAGTTCCCAATAGTTATTGCCTTTAAGGTTAAGTTCATTCATTATCTCCTCTAAGAAGTCTCTTATTCCCTTAGTCAAAAAAATCTTGTAGGTTTCACAGCACGTACAGACTCTGTGACCACCTTGATGACAGCTCTTGCTACTGTCTTAGTTATCTATGTAAGAGCCATTTGGTTGAATTATTGTAGAATTGATCCTTTATCTAGTAAGGACTAAGTACTGCCCTTAGTAAATTTTATGCATTTTGTAACGTTAAGCTTCTATTAATATTCACCACAATTTCCTGCTGTTTCCTTCCACTTTATCTGCCTTTTATTTTTCACAGCACACATGCTTAAAAGTTAAAACATTCAACATTTTACCTGGTTATTAAGAATAATTTTTCAACGGTTCAATTTTCGCTCCTCTCCACAGGTAAAATAAATATCCTAATCTACTTTTTTCCTAAATCATGTTCAGCTATTTTATTTGGCTAGAATGTAAGGTACAGTATGAAACATAAGACCTTAAACAATCTGTGTACAATCTTCCTGTCTTTTTCAGCAGCAATTAGCAAAAAGCAACCTTGTTCTCCTTTGTTTCCAATTGTCACATAATGTGCTCCTGAGGAAGTGAATCTATTTCTGGAATCCTGGTTTATTTCACTCCTCTATATAGTAATCTTTTAACATCAAAGTCACATATAGTTGTGGGGGGCTCAAACTTGTGAAGGTTAAATACATTAATTTTTCCATTTGTTGTGAATTTTGATTCCGGTAAGAAAGTGGGTTTGCCCATTTTTTATTTTTAAAAAACTTGTAAAAAAATCACATAAAGTTGTGATCACTTTAACTTTAGAATATATTTTAAAGTTTGTTAACTTTAGAAACTTTCTCTCCCAAATCTTGGCATTCTCTACCCCCGAAAGATTATATGGTATATTTGCTCCCTTGTTTTTCTACAACAAACAACAATATTGTAATTAAAATGATATTTTAAGTGTTCACATTAACCTGCAAAGTATTTGTAAATTTATTTTTCTCAGCTAGATTCTAGATATAATCCTTAGTCTTTCAATTCATTGACTAAACTTCTCTCTCTATTAGATTAAGTAATTAATATTTTATCTTATTTATTGCTATTGTTTTTTAAATTGCTGTTTTTTTAAGACTGCTTGGCTTGTCACTAGCATGTTGTACTCTAACTGAATTTTATAGACTTTATCTCGCCATGTTGCTAGATTTATACCTTTATTAGTATTCTGTTTGCCTGATAAGATTTTCCCTGAATTTCCAGAAAATTACATTTCTATCTATTCTAAAAAGTTATTATATGATTAGAATTGCCAGACACTGTACAAGCAATAATATAAAAGTTCAATAAAATGCTTAGCATTCAGTTTAAATGGAAAGACAATGCAAATAAATAATTATCTTCTTCTATGATACATATAAGCCAGAAGGATACAGTGTCATGGGCATATAGTAAATCTCTCATTTCTTTTTCTTATTCCTTCTATCTCCAACAATCATCTAGAAATAGATATGGTAGTAGCAGCAGTAACTATTCCTGTTTCATACTAATACCCATGTGAGATGGTCATGATGGTCACGAAAAAGGTTGTCTCCCTCACCTCTGCTGTGTGAACCCAAATAGATCCATAGCTAATCTATGGGAAAAGTCCTGATCCTGCCTTGATGGGGAGGAAGGGTGGGTCTCTACATGAGCATGCTTGGTACGTCACATACATGGCTTTCCTTGGGTAAAGCCAATTCCTAATGAGACTTCAGTCTTTGTTTCCTATCTAGCCCTAACCTATGAATTGATCAAAAAAATTTACAATGCAAATTCTCTAAGCTTCACTTTTGTACAAAACTCAATCTCCAGACAAAAAGATCCACGAAAAAAACAATTTTAGGTCCACTGAAAGACATTTCTTCGGAGAACTAGTTTTACTATTATGCCTGGACTTCCATGTGAATAGTCATAGCAGCAGCTACAGGAAGAACATGTCCGTCAAAACATGTTTATAAATTCTAAATAGTAAATGATTCCTTTGTTCTCTTATTCTTAAGTCATTTTATAAATCTCAAATTTTTCCAATAAGCAAACTAAATTTAAATAAACAAAAGACGGACTACTATCATGGAGTCTGTGAGATAAAATTTTTGACTATTAAACCTATTAATTTAATGGTATTTTTAATAAAGGGGCCCTTACTTAACATTTTAATTGATATTTTAATTTTCCTTTATGATGTTATAATTTACTTGTTACTCTTTATATACTTTCTGCAACTTAGGTGCTTACCCTTCATTTGTACCAAATCCTAACACTTAATTTAGAATAAACTACATTTATTCTTATGATTATCACTAGTACTCACTTGGAAGTAGAAATACTGTGACTTCCTCTTAAAGACCTAACTTGTCCGTTTCAGTGGTACCAATGGATCACCTATTTTGCGACTCCACATAATCACTGTCATTTTACTATAATTCAGAAAATTCATTTTTATATTTCTATTTTTATGTACAGATCCACTTCATTACAGTGTTTATTTTACAATGTAAAATAACTCTCCTGCCACTCTATCCTTTTATTCTGCTTTAGATTCCTTGTAGGACTTACCATTGTATTATATTATAAATCAGTTTATTGTGTTTCCTTCACTAACATGTCAGCTTCACAAGGGCACTGTTCACCCTCATATCCTCAGCGCCTATAACAGAGCCAGGCATAGTGCTAGTGCTCAACCGTAACTGAATGAGAGAAGGAATGAATGTAGCCATTTATCAGAATTCTGTTTATCATACTAGAAAGATGTTGGGAGACAATTCTACATAGATCTCTTATTTTTCCCCACATCTTGTGAGGAGAGGCACTGACTGCCCTTGCTCTGTGCTCTTTTCAAGGACAGCTGTATAACCAACAGCCTTGAGACACAAGGATAGAGCCTCCCTCAAGTGAAAAAATGGCTCAATTGTTTACTGTCCAGTATGTTTCCCTCTGGGGCAAAGGTCGGGCAAGCTCATGCCCATTATAAAAGGTCCTTTTCTCTAAAATAACTCACTGCATTCACATGCACTGCCCTGTGAGAACTGGTATTCGGGGAATTGGTGCAAATGCTAATGATAAGCTCTGGCTCTCTTACTGCTGTTTTAAAAACTAGCCTTTTTTTCTGACCCAAGAGACTTGTGTCTTCTGCCAGCATCCATAAAACTATGGCAGTCTAATTTGTTACTTTATAAGTAAGGGTAAATCTTAGATCCTTCAGTTCTTGCCAAAGGGCTAAATGATACAGCAGACTTGCTTTGGTTAATTCTTAGGTTCTACAAAATCCCAAAAGGTTTTTTCATCATTTTCTAAGAAAAAGCACAGTCTAACAGAGTAAAGCAACCCTTTTTCTTAAATACTCTCTAACCATTGCTTGGGATCATCTTTTCTATAAAGTCTATATAAAATCATTTCACATTTTTTCCTAAAAAAAATTTTTTTTTATAGTTTAAAAAGTTGACAAGTGGGTGTATTCCTTTGACTATTAACACTGATAGTTTCTCTTTAAGGATGAGAAAATTTATCTAAAAAAGTCTAATTGCAAACCCTAGCCAGGTAGCTCAGTTGGTTAGAGCTCTGTCTTATTACACCAGGGTTGGGGTTCAATCCCCAGTCAGGGTACATACAAAAATCAACCAGTGAATACATAAATAAGTGGAACAACAAATTGATGTTTCTCTCTCTCAAAGTAAAAAAGAAAGTCTGAGTGTAGATGAAGTACTTCCTGATAAAGATAAAATGACTGAAAAAAATTTTAACACAATTATGAAAATATGTAGTGTATTCATTTCTAGACCTGGCCCATCTCCAGAAAAGGCTGCTCACCACTGTACACCTGTACACTAGGACTGGAGAAAACGGGAATGAAGAAAGAAAAACATGCAGACCAGTGTTCAGTGTTCTGAAACTCACAAAATTGAGGAATGCAGTAGAAAGAATTATCAATTAAGGGCAGTGTCAACAAGGCAGTTGCAAATAGATAAGAATGAAAAATTTCATACTTAGTAGATCATAAGAATAAGGTATCTAGAAAGTTATTTAGTGAGAATATTAACTTCAGATTTTTAAGCCGTTTGGATGAATACAGAGGGCACCTTGCACTGTGACATATTTCATTACCTCACAGGAACTACCCCAAGTTGTACTTCACCAAATTCTCTCAAGAAACCTACGTAATTAAATTATTTGAAGCTAGTTAGGTAAGGTTGCTTCATTTAGGTGTAAATCTGTTTTATTTATTTGAAACCCATTAACTTGCAGTTAAAGACAAGAAGGGCTTCTCCGAGGACATTCACTTAAACAAACGTCTATTTGGTATCAGGTATGTGCTAGGTGTCATGCTAGATGCCGAGCATACAAGCATAGAACTTGGCCACTTAACCATAAAACGGTGTTAGGGTAGAAATGGAAAATAGGTTGCACAGTGGTTCTTAAACAAGAAGGACTCTGAGGTCATATCCACGTGATGCCTTGAAAACAATTAAATACAGCAGTAGCTGCACCAGTTAATTACCTCTTTACTATAATGATTTAAATCTTAACTAAGGGCCCTGGCCGGTTGGCTCAGTGGTAGAGCGTCGGCCTGGTGTGCAGGAGTCCCGGGTTCGATTCCCGGCCAGGGCACACAGGAGAAGTGCCCATCTGCTTCTCCACCCCTCCCCCTCTCCTTCCTCTCTGTCTCTCTCTTCTCCTCCCGCAGCCAAGGCTCCATGGGAGCGAAGTTGGCCTGGGTGCTGAGGATGGCTCCATGGCCTCAGCCTCAGGCGCTAGAATGACTCTGATTGCAACAGAGCAACGCCCCAGATGGGCAAAGCATTGCCCCCTGATGGGCATGCCGGGAGGATCCCGGTCGGGCGCATGAGGGAGTCTGTCTGACTGCCTCCCCGTTTCCAACTTCAGAAAAATACAAAAAAAACCCAAAACTCAACTAAGTTATTACAGAACAAGGGAACATTACACTTCTGAGCAAAAGAAAAAGGAATAAATTGAGCTGACTAGTTTTTTAAAATACAATATTATATAGTGTATATGTTATATGTACTATATATAAAGTATGTGCCAATATAGTATGGCTATCCTATAAACATTTCATATGGGCTGAAGCATTAATAACTATAAAACTTTAGTTTTAATATCTGATAAAAAAATGAAAATTGTATATTACATAAAATCTGAATTTTTTCATATTAAAGTAATCTATCATTGCTTCTAAGTCAAAATATTAATATTATCTTGCTTGCTTTACTTAACTCTAAATGTTAGTATTTGCTCATTAACACTTTCAAGGGAAAAAAAAAAGGCCTGCTTATTTATTCTCAATGTAATTGCACACCAAAAAACAAGAAAGCTTATTTTCTCTTTTACTAAGTGAATTCAGTATTAAAAAAATATTCTGACAAAGCTAATTCTAAGTTTAATAGGTGTGGTATATTACAAACCAATTAATCACTATTTAAAAAATGAGTCCCTCTACAGGTAAGGCTTATGAATTATTGTAACTGAAATTATCGGTTAGAAATTATAGATTAAAGGCCACCTGTGTGGCCTGGCCTGCGGTGGCACAGTGGTTGCTGGTTCAAAACCCTGGGCTTGCCCAGTCAAGGCACATATGACAAGCAATCAATAAACAACTAAAGCAAAGCAACTATGAGTTGATACTTCTCACTCCTTCCACCCCATAAAATCAGTAAATAAAATCTTTAAAAAAAAAAAAAAAGAGCCCTGGCCGGTTGGCTCAGCGGTAGAGCGTCGGCCTAGCGTGCGGAGGACCCGAGTTCGATTCCCGGCCAGGGCACACAGGAGAAGCGCCCATTTGCTTCTCCACCCCTCCGCCGCACTTTCCTCTCTGTCTCTCTCTTCCCCTCCCGCAGCCAAGGCTCCATTGGAGCAAAGATGGCCCGGGCGCTGGGGATGGCTCTGTGGCCTCTGCCCCAGGCGCTAGAGTGGCTCTAGTCGCAATATGGCGACGCCCAGGATGGGCAGAGCATCGCCCCCTGGTGGGCAGAGCGTCGCCCCTGGTGGGCGTGCCGGGTGGATCCCGGTCGGGCGCATGCGGGAGTCTGTCTGACTGTCTCTCCCCGTTTCCAGCTTCAGAAAAATGAAAAAAAATAAAAAAAAATAAAAAAAAAATAAAAAAAATAAAAAAAAAGAGACACAGGTCAAAGGCACAAGTTCTACTTCTGACATTGGCAGAATCTAGCTGTATAACCTTGGATAAGTCACCCTCTCAGGTTCTCAACTTCCCCATCTATAAAACAAAAGGACTAAAACCAGATAATCGCTAAGGTCCCTTTCAACATCTAAATTCTAGCTTTGCCTTTTCTCTACCTCAGCAAGGAGAGGAAATTTAAAATCAGAGTATGAAACAAAACAAAAACAAAAATGCCCTACAATGATTGCTACTGGTCTAACAATTGTTACTTAAAAGTTCAAGGTCTACTAACTAGGGTAGTTTATACTGTTTACAAGGAGACAAGCTAGGAAGGCTTAGTACTAAAGTATGCCAGAAAAGTGGCTTGTATGTCACACTTTCCACGCAAAGAAGATCCAAACACCATTATGTTGCAGTGGAAAAGTACTAGCCTGGGAGTCAGGTTTTCACTTGGTTCAGTGGCATTTCTTAGTTAACATCTCTGGGTCTTGATTTTCTCAGGGGTAAAATGACAAAGCTGCTTTAGATGATCTCTAAGACCCTTCCTAAAATCAAAACTATTTCTAAGTGGTTATTCTCAACCTACCCTTTTGTAATGCATTGCTTCCAAAAACAGCTTGGTCTGCTTATAGATTTCTTGGCCTGTCTTGTGGAAGGTCTTGAGAAATTCTATGAACTCTTTAGACACTCTATCCGTTTCAATGCTGGTTTGCCGGTTTATGGAAGGACTGGGAGCTTTTGCTTCCTGAATTTCTGCTGGGAAAATTAAAAATAAGTTTTATTACATAGAAGAGCCATACATGGAATTACTTTAAGTATTTAATTTAAGATTATTTAAATTATGCTTAATCAAAGTCAAACTTGAATTTAGATTATTTTATGTTTAAATATTTGGACAACTTTCCTTAAAGTAAGCTAAATCTATTTTATGAGTAGGAATACAAATAGGTAAAACTATATTCTTGATCTAAAAGATATCCCTATTTGAATAAATGTTGCTCTGTTTGTATTTTCTTAGCCAAAATATATAATGCTTTGATTAATGTACATATTTAATCATTAATACTAAAAATGGCATGAGTTTATAAAACTAATCAAGTGAAATAACCAGTAGAGGTACAAAAATGTCAGATAAAATAAAACGTTATAAACCTTTCTAAATTGATTTTACTTGCCAAAAAGGCAAAGGCCAATTTGTTTATGTGGAGATTAACAATTATTTATCGACCATTCAGTTTTCAAGTCAAACTGCTCAAAGTGAAAGAATGCATTCAAAGTAATATAATGATCATGACAGAGCAGACAGCAAAGAGGCAAGGGAAGCAAATAAAACACTGTTTAATCAGCTGGCCACACAACTCCTCCCCCCTCAATAAATACACTAAAAGGAAACTGGAACCTTCACAGAACAGAGGTAAGGGAGATGTAAGAGTAAGTACTCTCAGAAAGCACAAAGTATCACTCACTTGCTCTCTTATCAAATTCTAAGCCTACTAATTTTGAACTATGCTCTCTAATTCAATACATGTAAGGAATTAGGTACCTCCTACACCCATGATTTCCTTTGAACACAAAAAGTAAGATAATTAAGAGGAAAGAGTACCTTTTGAAGGTATTAAAATCAATTTATTTCGTTTTCTCAGAATAATTTCCTATAATCCTATTTTTAACTTTAGAACCTGATATACATTTTGATGATAAATTGAAATAAAGTTTTAATATAATAAAGGCATTATCAGGTGCTCCCTCACTATGATTCAAAATGTAGAAGCCCTTAAATAATTCAACCACATTAAAAGAAAAATAAAGGAAAGGGGGGGAAGCACATAAACAACACTGGATGTATGGCTAAAACATTCAGTCAAAAGTCAGACTGTAAACTGGAAAAAATGTTTGTACATTACATCGTAAAGGGGCTACTCTCCCTAATGTAAAATGATTCCTACAAATAGAGAAGAAAAAACCCTAACAGTTCAATATATAAACAGTTCAATATAACAATTCACAGAAAGGAAACAAATGGATCCTAAACAGGAAATATGTCCAATCTCACTTGTGTTTACAGATATAAATTTATTTATTTTTTACAGAGACAGAGAGAGAGTCAGAGAGAGGGATAGATAGGGACAGACAGACAGGAACGGAGAGAGATGAGAAGCATCAATTATCAGTTTTTCATTACGGCACCTTAGTTGTTCATTGATTGCTTTCTCATATGTGCCTTGACAACGGGCATTCAGCAGACCGAGTAACCCCTTGCTCAAGCCAGCAACCTTGGGTTCAAGCTGGTGAGCTTTGCTCAAACCAGATGAGCCCGCGCTCAAGCTGGTGACCTCGGGGTCTCAAACCTGGGTCCTCCACAACCCAGTCCGACACTCTTATCCACTGCGCCACCGCTTGGTCAGGCCAGATATAAATATTAATATTACTATGAATACTATTAAAAAAGTAGTATTTAGACAAAAACCTGAAGTTTGATATTGACGAGGATATGGGGGGGGAAGCACTCATGCTATGGACGTGGGAATGTAAAATGATATAATTGCAATGAAGTGCAATTTGGCAGTAACCATCAAAATTAAAAATACATTTCTTCTATGACCAAACAATTCTATTTCTCAGAAAATTTCTACTGATTTAACTGCACATGTATGAAATAAAACATGTACAAAGCTACTCATGTTAAGCAATACTGCAACTGTTCAAAATGGTGACTAAAAGAATACATAAATTATGGTTTAATCTACAAAATGGAATACTGTATAATTTAGAAACAAAGATCGTATGCTTTTATGTACTGGTAAGGAAAGAATTCTTTCTTTTCTTTTCTTTTCTTTTTTTAAGTGAGAGGAGGGAAGATGGTGAGACAGACTTCTGCATGTGCGCCGACCAGGATCTACCCAGTAATCTCATATTGGGCCGATGCTCAGACAAACTGAGCTATATTCAGTGCCTGCGGCTGACACTAGAACCAATCGAGCCTCTGGCTGCAAGAGAGGAAGACAGAAAGAAGGGGTAGAGGGAGAAGAAGAGAAGCAGATGGTTGCTTCTCAGATGTACCCTGACTGGGAATCGAACCCAGGACATCTGCACACTGGGCCAACTGGCCAGGGCCGAAATCTAAAATCTATAATATATAGCTATAGATACAGATATATACACACACACATACTCACCCTAGTTCAAAAAAAAAACTAAACCAGAGTTAGGAGACCTGGGTTCTAACACATCAAATCATGATCTTGGATAAATTAGTTAACCTTTATGGGCTTTCATGTCATTGGTAAAATGAAGCAGTTAGAACTGACAGTTTTATAATTTCTTTACTATCATCTATCCATCTATTCAAAAAATTAGTGAGACTCTCCCAAAGCAGGAAAGAGAATTTAAGCTAAATAGGAATGAATGGCTTTAATCAATGTCCTTAAACTCCTTACTAGCAGAGACTATTCTCTCAGAAAAACAATGTATTTTTAAATAATTAACACTTACTGGAGACTTTTAATGTGTGCCAGTTACTGTGCTAAACTCTTCACCCACATCAACTCATTTAATTCTCAAGACTTGTCTTATGGTGAATATTACTACCCCTCAGAGAAGACAGGCTTGAAGAGATTAGCTTGCTCTCAGTCACACAGCCAATAAACTGCAAAGCTGAGACTCAAACCAGGGTGACTCAAAGCTCACGTTCTTAACCACCCTACAAACTACCTCCTAATAACTAAATCATGAGCCAAATACAGTCTTTTTTTTTTTTTTTTTTTTTCAAATACAGTCTTAATTTAATCTCTAGCAGGTACTGATTATTCTCCTTCTTCCTACAGGAGAGAAAATTGCTAAATAATTATTTAAAGCTTTGCATTTGTAAAAGAAATGCTGTGTTTTGGTTATAAGTAAACTTTCCCTTTAATAAAACAAAACACAGTCATCAAATCTGAAAGATTAGCAAAGATTTTAAAAAACATTCTCATCACAACTACCCCAGGCTAAGGGTTGGGAGTGAGACAGGAGCTCCCAGAAAAGAGCTCTTCCGATACCATCAGTTGGGTCCATCTTACTCAGCATTCCAAATTTACTGCACAACGGGTTCCCAGGATGGGAGGTTCAGAGCCAGCCCTAAGAGGCTTTTTTTCTTGCTTCCTGCTAGGCCATTTCAAGTAGCTTGTCCACTCACTGGTAGCACAAGTGTGACTTTGATAAACCTTTTGCTGGTTATACAGCATTTTAAGAAGATGAATAAGATCAAGTACATATAAATCCACAGACTAGAAAATGCATACTGTTTCAAAAGCCCAAAGTGAGTCTTTTGTATATGATCTCTGTATATTTTCTCAAGACACTGTCTCTCAGATAAGCTCTCAGAAAACTTGCTTTTTAGATGACTTCAAGCCTAAGGACAGTCATTTCTGATAACGCATAGATAGTGACAATAATATGCAAAAAAGAATAAACCAAAATCCAAAAATTAAAGGCACAAAAAATAAAATATCCAAAAAGGTATTTAGATGGGAATGAATTTTATACAGAAAACTATGCATTTCAATTCTCTTTATTTTTCCTAGAGTAAATAAACTTCACTAAAAAACAATGTCCTCTGACCAAAGAGAATTATTTGTTTTCCTGTATTGCCTAACCCTCAAACCCAATTTCAGTCTCAAATCATGCTTTAAAAGCTTATAGTCATTAAAAGGCTAAGCCCACATGCATTGTGGATTTGCTCTGTACTTCACTGGGGCACAGAATTAAAAAAGAGAATCAGAAAATTACCCTTCTTTGATGCAACCCTGGAAGAAGCACTGAAGAACTTCTTCACTGTGGTAACCTTGCGGGTCTTCTCATTGGTTTTCTTTTCTTCAAACTTGGAAAATGTGAGGGACTGAGCCCCTTGGGTGCTCTGACTGCTAGCAAAGGCCTCTTCCTCTTCCCGCTGTAGTCTGTAATTCAAGAGAGGATTAATAACCCAGATATTCTCCAAGTTCTCCTTGTAGCTAAAGATGATTACGCAACATATTGAAGAGGAGCTTAAATTTTAAAAAATAAAGACTAAACATACCAAATAGGTCTGAGGTCTTAGATATGTAACTATCTTACATGATAGCTACTACAGGACTTATTTGTTTGCTTGTTTGTTTATTTATAAATGAGAGGAGGGGAGATACAGAGACAGACTTCCACATATACCCCAACTAGGATCCACATGGCACCCTCCTTCTGGGGCTCTGTGGCTAGTGCTGGCAACCAAGCTATTTCTAGCACCTAAGGTGGAGGCTCCATGGAGCCATCCTTGGCGCCCTGGGCCAACACACTGTAATCAATCAAGCCATGGTTGCAGGAGGAGGAGAAAGTGAGAGAGAGAAGGGGGAAATACAAGAGGGAGAAGCAGATGGTCGCTTCTCCTGTGTGCACTAATTGGGAATTGAACCTGGGATTTCCACATGCTGGGTTGACGCTCTACCACTGAGCCAGCTGGCCAAGGCCACTACTACAGACTTTAAAAGAAACTTTCTCCACAGATCATGTTCATTCAGCAACTGTCCTAGGGTTACATAAAAGAAATAAAGTTGAGTTCTTTCCCCTAATAAGCTCAAGGTCAGAAGAGAGAAAAAGATAAGTAAGTAATTATAATATAATGGGACAGTATATTATAATTCCTACTGTAGACAGTAAACCACCAGTGCTATGAGAACATAGGAAAGAACTAAACCTGCTAGAAGAGTCCAAGATAGTTTCACAATGGTGACATTTAGGTCTGTTTTAAACAATGAGTAAGATTCTGACAAGTCAAAAGGCATTCTAGGAAAAAGAAACTACAAATGTAAAGGCATGTGGTTCTTGTTATAAACCAAGTTCAACGTAGTCAGAGCACTGGTGATGTAATGAATTATGTTAGATGTGCATACAGGTAGGCACCAGGTGATAAGACACCTTGACTGCCAACCCGCTATCATCCTGGATTTCATCATGTGGTGGAAACCAAAAAGGACTGTAAATCCAGTAACTTACCATTATCTGATCTGTATTTTAGGAAGATAATACAGGTAAGTGACGACTTGAGGAGTAGAGAGACTAGAGACAGGGACAGTAATTAAGAATATATTACAGGGGCCCTGGCCGGTTGGCTCAGCGGCAGAGCGTCGGCCTAGCGTGCGGAGGACCCGGGTTCGATTCCCGGCCAGGGCACATAGGAGAAGCGCCCATTTGCTTCTCCACCCCTCCGCCGCGCTTTCCTCTCTGTCTCTCTCTTCCCCTCCTGCAGCCAAGGCTCCATTGGAGCAAAGATGGCCCGGGCGCTGGGCATGGCTCTGTGGCCTCTGCCTCAGGCGCTAGAGTGGCTCTGGTCGCAATATGGCGACGCCCAGGATGGGCAGAGCATCGCCCCCTGGGGGGCAGAGCACCGCCCCTGGTGGGCGTGCCGGGTGGATCCCGGTCGGGCGCATGCGGGAGTCTGTCTGACTGTCTCTCCCTGTTTCCAGCTTCAGAAAAATAAAAAAAAAAAAAAAAAAAAAAAAAAAAAAGAATATATTACAGAATGGTCAAAAATTAAAAGAAAAAAAAAAGAATATATTATAGCCTGACCAGGCGGTGGCGCAGTGGATAGAGCATCGGACTGGGATGCAAAGGACCCAGGTTCGAGACCCCGAGGTCGCCAGCTTGAGCACAGGCTCATCTGGTTTGAGCAAAAGCTCACCAGCTTGAACCCAAGGTCACTGGCTCTAGCAAGGGGTTACTCGGTCTGCTGAAGGCCCGCAGTCAAGGCACGTATGAGAAAGCAATCAATGAACAACTAAGGTGTCACGAGAAACTAATGATTGATGCTTCTCATCTCTCTCCGTTCCTGTCTGTCTGTCTGTCCCTATCTGTCCCTCTCTCTGTCTCTATGTAAAAAAAAAAAAAAAAAGAATATATTACAAAGATTTAAGTGAGAGAAAATAAGGACCTGGAAAACAGGAGAGGGTGAAATTCAAGACTTTTCTAAATTTGAAAAAGTAGAACTTGCACAATTAGTTGTAGGTAGTATGAGAGGTAAAGGAGAAATTAAGAATGACTCAGTGTATTTTAGCCAACTGAAAAAACAGTGACAGGGAAAGAGGAATAGGAAATATGGAAAGTGAGGATTAGAGAAACAATAGCAATAACTTTGGCCTTGGACCTTCTGAATTTGAGGTATCTGTAATTAATCTCAGACTATCTATAGAACAATGGTTCTCAAAGTGTAAGTCCCTAGACAGAAACATCAGCATCACCTAGGAACTTGTAAGAAATGCAAATTTTCAGGCCACAGTGCCAAACTAATAAAGTCAGAGACTCTGGGGCTGAGGTCCAGCAATCATTGTTTTTATAACATTTCCAGGTGATTCTCATGCCTTTTCAAATTTGAGAATTGTGCTGTAGAAAAGCTCAAGCAAGGTTAAAATTGGAAGGAGTAAAAAATGGCAACAAAATCACAAACAGAAGTTAGTCTGAGAATGGAATAGAGACACATTTTTCTCTGAGACAAAATAGAAGGTAACACAAATATTAGTACATTTTGATGTGAAGAGGGAAGAACTCTAAGAGAAGTCATGTTTTGTGGGCTCTAATTTCTTCATGAACAAGGGGCAGCTACTGAGAATACAGGAGAGCAGTGAGAAACCTGAGGGAACAGTTCATGTTCTATGTATGGATTTTGTCTCTGATTGCCCACGGAGTCACCGACAGCAGTGACTGTACTCTATAATTCTGTGACTTCACTACAGAGGCAGGTAAAGCTGTCACTCCACAATGTGGCTCATTAGATATCAAACTTGCACAAGCTGTCAGAGTTCAGTTTGTCCTTCACCAAGAAGCTTTAGTTTTTTGGATGCTCTGGCAAAGGATCAACATTATTTGTGGCATTTTATTAGTGTCTGTACTCACCAGGTATGCCATCTTTTAATTGTTATCATAATCATATTCCTGGATAACACAAACTTCTCAAATAATACTTCTGATCTATAAACTTCATTTTAGAAAAGTTAAATTTTCGTAATTCAAGAACTATGTATACAAATCAACAGATTTCTACTGCTATGTGTTTATGATTGTGCCAGATGCCATGCTGGGCACATCAAAAAATGGGGAAAGACAATGCTTGAAGAGAGCCATTGTGACAAGCCCTGTGCTAGCTACATTGTATATATTACCTCATTCAACCTCCACATGAACTATGTTTATCTCCATTCTTCTACTCCAGAAAGTGTCTTGTCTGTATTAAGGAACTAACACACACACCTCAAACACAAAATACTTAAATGGTAAGATAAAGAGAAAATGAAGTCAGTAAAAGCTATTCATTAAATGTTGACTAAAAAGAGGGGGAAAATCTAACTTGCTGACAGCTCAAAAGATAAGAGGAAAAATGTATTCTGACAAGGACAGTACTATGTATCGAGTTATATTGCTATCAAACTACCCCTAGTTAAGTCCTTTTACCGCTCTGCCAGTTCCCAATCTTCCTGAATCTGCTTCTGCCTGGCTTTTTGGTACTCCTCCCTCCAGCATTTGGAACAGAAACCATGCCAAGCAGGGTTGCCATAGTAACCACATCCTTTCTTGCACAGGAGTTCTGATTGATCCACATGAATTCCTCGGCGTTCAGACTTAAGGCTCATCTTCTTCCTGTTAATCAAGAAACAAACAAGAAAGTGTTGTTGAAAATTAATTATTCTATCAGTACAACAATTAAGACCCCAAAATTAGTCTATATATCTTTAAGCAATAGGGGAGGGAAGAGAAGGAAGAAAAGGGAGGTGGAGGGAGGGAAGAAAAACAGGAGAGAAAAAGAAAAGTTTAAATACAGCAAATTCCTGACATAATCATACTAAAGAGAAGACAACTTATTCCCTGCCCAATAATATAACGAACACTTTAAGAAAGGTCTAATATTATATTAAAGACCTAACTGTAAAACATAAAACTCCTAGAAGAAAACAGGGGGAAAACTTCATGGCACAAGTAACAAAAGCAAAAATAGACAAATGAGACTATAGCAAATTTAATTCTGCACAGAAAACAACCAACAGATTTATACAGCCTGACCAGACGATGGAGAAGTGCATAGAGCGTCAGACTGGGACGTGGAGGACCCAGGTTTGAAACCCCGAGGTCACGGCTTGAGTGCGGCTCATCTGGTTTGAGCACAGCTCAGCAGCTTGTGCCCAAGGTCGCTGGCTTGAGCAAGGGGGTCTCCAGGGGTCCCCAAACTACAGCCTGCGGGCTGCATGCAGCCCCGAGGCCATTTATCGGGCCCCTGCCGCACTTCTGGAAGGGGCACCTCTTTCAGTGGTGGTCAGTGAGAGGAGCACATTGACCATCTCATTAGCCAAAAGCAGGCCCATAGTTCCCATTGAAATACTGGTCAGTTTGTTGATTTAAATTTACTTGTTCTTTATTTTAAATATTGTATTTGTTCCCATTTTGTTTTTTTACTTTAAAATAAGATATGTGCAGTGTGCATAGAGATTTGTTCATAGTTTTTTTTATAGTCCAGCCCTCCAATGGTCTGAGGGACAGTGAACTGGCCCCCTGTGTAAAGTTTGGGGAACCCTAGGTTATTCAGTCTGTTGTAGCCCCCCCTCCCCAGTTAAGGCATATATGAGAAAGCAATCAATGAGAAACTAAGGTGCCGGAACAAAGAATTGATGCTTCTCATCTCTCCCTGTTCCGGTCTGTCCCTGTCTGTCCCTCTCTCTCTGTCACAAAAAAAAGAAAAAAAAATACAGTTATATAAAAGTGAATATTTTTTTTAACAGAGACAGAGAGAGAGTCAGAGAGAGGGATAGATAGGACAGACAGACAGGAACGAAGAGAGATGAGAAGCATTAATCATCAGTTCTTTGTTGCGACACCTTAGTTGATCATTGATTGCCTTCTCATATGCCTTGACCGTGGGCCTTCAGCAGACCGAGTAACCCCTTGCTCAAGCCAGCAACCTTGGGTCCAAGCTGGTGAGCTTTGCTCAAACCAGATGAACCTGTGCTCAAGCTGGTGACCTCGGGGGTCTTGAACCTGGGTCCTCTGCATCCCAGTCCGATGCTCTATCCACTGCGCCACCGCCTAGTCAGGCTAAAAGTGAATATTTTGTCTTAAATGAAATAATTCAACATTTACCAAGAAAACAAGTATAATTAAAGCATCAGGCCAATCCCAGGCGTCCCCAAACTACTGCCCGCGGGCCGCACGCGGCCCCATGAGGCCATTTATCTGGCTCCCCGCTGCACTTCCTGTATGAGCACCTCTTTCACTGGTGGTCAGTGAGAGGAGCACTGTATGTGGCAGCCCTCCAACGGTCTGAGGGACAGTGAACTGGCCCCCTGTATAAAAAGTTTGGGGATCCCTGATTTTAAACTCTCTGAGAGGGCAGTCAAGGCCCTCAGCAATAGGACAAAGTACCATGAGCCTACTATTTGCCATCACTCATTACATACACAATACTGTGACAGGTATTTAAAATACTTATTTATGGCAAAACAAAACAAAACAACAAGGTGGACATTATCTCCATTTTATTAGATGTGAAATCTGAGGTTCAGAGGAATTTTCAAAAGCATGTAAACTAGCCTGACCAGGCAGTGGCGCAGTGGATAGAGCATCGGACTGGGATGCAGACGACCCAAGTTCGAGACCCTGAGGTCGCCAGCTTGAGCGCGGGCTCCTCTGGTTTAAGCAAAAGCTCACCAGCTTGAACCCAAGGTCGCTGGCTCCAGCAACGGGTTACTCGGTCTGCTGAAGGCCCGCGGTCAAGGCACATATGAGAAAGCAATCAATGAACAACTAAGGTGTTGCAACGTGCAATGAAAAACTAATGATTGATGCTTCTCATCTCTCTCTGTTCCTGTCTGTCTGTCCCTGTCTATCCCTCTCTCTGACTCACTCTCTGTCTCTGTAAAAAAAAAAAAGCATGTAAACTCTACTGAAAACAAGCACAAGAGAAGGGATCAAAAAAGAGGTGACCTTCCAAAATGCTTGTACCACATTGTCCCCAATCTACTTGACAAACTCAACCCATATCCCTGAGCACTATAATGTTCAATCTTATGATATCTCTTAAACCATGTATGTCTGTGTCTCATTCTAGAATTCTTTCTTATACTTTTCTTCTGCTTTTTCAAAGATGATTCACTACTGAAAGCTCATTTTAAGGGCCAGCTCTTCAACAAAGCTTCCCATGAGCTTCCTTCCACCAGAATTAACTTTGAGCCTCCATTCTCATAACACTGCTAATTTAAGAACCAGATATATCCATCCTACTTCATTATAAGGAATCATTTCTATGTTTGACTTCCTCCCACCTAGACTAGAAGCATCTTGAGGAAATGCTTCTATTCCCAACAAACACAGTATAGTGCTAAGGTGTTCAACAGGTATTTTGAATTGCATATGGAGAAAGAGCTGTTTTCTACTCTGCCTTCATTTGAACAGTGAATAAGCTTTTCTTTAAGATGCAATACAAATTTGAGGACTTACATAAGATATAAAGTCAGAAGGAGAAACCAATTTAAAAATGTGTTGTAAGTTGATATGAAATCAGAGTAATTTTTAGCTATGACTTTCCTTTTTAGACTATCAGCTAAATAATTTGGATTTTCTGCAAGCTATTATCTCACAAGATTCCTTACCTGGCAAGTTAAATGTGTTAAGTTAGTCTTCATCTCTGGCAATTGACTGGATCTTACCAATCTTGTTAGGTTGACTCATTTTACCAATCCCTACTTTCTTCTTGCTGCTACCATGTTATGGTTGTTTAGGGAATGAGAAAGAACCAAGAGCTCTGAAAGAGGAGAGGCTCTTTCCCTCTGCCTATATACAGGAACAAATAATACTGGTTTGGAGAGAGTGGGATAAATAGATGTATAAAACCTACTTGTGGCAAGTACTTATAAAATATAAAATAATTTATTCATCAAAGTCAAGGAATTAGTATCCTATTTCGAAGTTGAGTAAACAAAGCTTGAATGGTAAGGTACCTAAGGACATATATGTTAAGAATTAAAATTTGAAATAATACCTTAAGTTCCTAAATCAGTTTTCTTCTCTACTATATTATGTCTTATATGCTCATAGCACCAGGGTTGTACTATAAATTGCTACCCAACAATTTCTATTTAAACTCATAGAATAAAATTGTCCTTATTCTTCTTCCTATAAACAAACTGCTGCCTGACCAGGCGGTGGCACAGTGGATAGATTGTCGGACTGGGATGCCAAGGACCCAGGTTCGAGACCCCGAGGTCGCCAGCTTGAGCGTGGGCTCATCTGGTTTGAGCAAAAGCTCACCAGCTTGGACCCAAGGTCGGTGGCTCGAGCAAGGGGTTACTCGGTCTGCTGAAGGCCTGCGGTCAAGGCACATATGAGAAAGCAATCAATGAACAACTAAGGTGTCGCAATACGCAACGAAAAACTAATGATTGATGCTTCTCATCTCTCCGTTCCTGTCTGTCTGTCCTATCTATCCCTCTCTCTGACTCTCTCTGTCTCTGTAAAAATAAAAAAATTTTTAAAATTTAAAAAATTAAAAAACAAAACAAAACAAACTGCTAATCAACCACAGCAAAGTGACAATCCACAGCACGTATTCAAGAAACTTACATGTTCAGACAAAAATTAAGTCCTATATCTTGGGGATCCTACCATAATTTAACACAAACATTTACTAAGCGCCAAGTGTGCATACATAACTGAGCTAGATACCCTTTTTTAATACAATTAATAGAACGTGTCCTTCCTTTCAGGAAGTTCATAACCAAAAAACAGGCATCAGTGCAGAAAGATACAGTGATAGAAAATTGTTGGGGAGGAAAAGGCAAGGTCATTCTAACTTACAGAGTATGAAGAGATCACTTGAGCCAGGGATGGAGGGTAGACCTTAAAGATCTTTCAGGCCCTGGCCGGTTGGCTCAGAGGTAGAGCGTCGGCCTGGCGTGCAGAGGACCCGGGTTGATTCCCGGCCAGGGCACATAGGAGAAGCGCCCATTTGCTTTTCCACTCCCCCTCCTTCCTCTCTGTCTCTCTCTTCCCCTCCCGCAGCCAAGGCTCCATTGGAGCAAAGATGGCCCGGGCGCTGGGGATGGCTCCTTGGCCTCTGCCCCAGGCGCTGGAGTGGCTCTGGTCACGGCAGAGCGACGCCCCGGAGGGGCAGAGCATCGCCCCCTGGTGGGCAGAGCATTGCCCCTGGTGGGCGTGCTGGGTGGATCCCGGTCGGGCGCATGCAGGAGTCTGTCTGACTATCTCTCCCCGTTTCCAGCTTTAGAAAAAAAAAAAAAAAAAAAAAAAAAAAAAAAAAAGATCTTTCAATCTTTCAGGTGAACCTTAGAGGGTCTTGGAATGGTACCAAAGCGGAAGGACATTCTAGATAGGAAAAACAACTTTTACAAAAAGCTTGAAACAAGAAAGCAAAGGTAGAGGAGCATGAATGATGTGGTATAAACAGGCAGTTAACTGAAGAAGTTAGGTATGAAGTCAAATATGACAGCTTTTAAAAAAGACTAAAAACTTTTTATAGAGCCTGGATTAAAGCATCACTGAAATCTCCTGAAAAGGGGAAATCATGATAAGATCTCTATTTTAAGACATTAAAACTTGAGAGATGCCTGACCTGTGGTGGCGCAGTGGATAAAGCGTCGACCTGGAAATGCTGAGGTCGCTGGTTCGAAACCCTGGGCTTGCCTGGTCAAGGCACATATGGGAGTTGATGCTTCCAGCTCCTCCCCCCTTCACTCTCTCTGTCTCTCCTCTGTCTCTCCCTCTCCTCTCTAAAATGAATAAATAAATAAATAAATAGTTAAAAAAAAAAAAAAAAAAAAAACTTGAGAGATGAAGTTCTGTCCAGCAGCATGATGAAGTGAGGTGGACAATAAATCTTCCTGCCCGAAAGAATGAACAACATGAATCAATGCGCTAGCTAAAAAATGCAAGTAAACTTCAGGCCACCAGCTCTTTCTGCTGGGCTCTCTTGTGCTCCCTCTGTGTATGCACAGGCATGGTTGGCCAGAGTGGGAGGAAGCCTTACTGGCCAGCGGTGTTTGTGCACAAACTCTTTGTTTGAACAAAAAACAATCTTGGGCTGAGCATTAAGGTATGCAAGCACATGGGTAACCTTTAGAAGGAAGTCAAGCATTAAAAAGAAAAAAAAAAAAAAAAAAAAAACAAGAAAAAAAACTGACCACAGACATCAGGGAGCCACATGAAGTTTTAGTCCAGCTATAAAACTTGGATGGTCTGCACTGAGCAATTCTTTTGGGGATTCTCAAGGCAAAAGGGAGGAGGAGGACTGAGGAAGACCAGAATTCAGTATGTCACCAAACCCTCAGTGAGCTTGCCATTTTTGCACTCCGGTATCACAGAGCCAACCCAAAATGCACACCAAGGAATACAGACAGTGCCTCTACTTGGGCTCAAAGAAGGAAAAGGGAATTCCTAACACTGAAAGAAAACATGAAAATCCCTCCATTGTATTGTTTCCCCCTTCTTCTGAGCCACAGCACCCAAGCAACCTCATGCTGCAGTGGCTGGAAAGACACTGCATGACCCCCCCTGAGAAAGGGGAACTATCGATGTTTTCCACTCTCTATCCTCCCATTTCTTGGCCCCAAATGTGCAGACAGTTGTGGAAGTACAGTGGACATGACAGAATGGAGTAACTAACTCCACCATTCTCTGGCCAGGGTAAAGGTGAGAATTAAGGGAACAAAAAAAGTAGAGGAAACAAAGACAAGAAGAACTCAAGAAAACAACATGAAAATGCTTTCAATTCCTGGGCTCACCATAGCTGTGCATAATGGGCCTGATGCTATTCAGGACAAAAAATAAAAATTCAAACTAGCAGAGACCACCACACAAGTTTCAGACTGGCAGACATATGAAACAAATCAAAACAGTACTGCAAAGGCTTTGAAAAATAAACTGACATTGGAATCACAGCCCACAGAGAGTGGGTTAGAACGTGCACCCCAACTGAACAACAAAACTAAAACATTTTGCTCTACAATGGCACCATTAAGAAAATAAAAAGAGGCCCTGGCCGGTTGGCTCAGTGGTAGAGCGTCGGCCTGGCGTGCAGAAGTCCCGGGTTGATTCCCGGCCAGGGCACACAGGAGAAGCGCCCATCTGCTTCTCCACCCCTCCCCCTCTCCTTCTTCTCTGTCTCTCTCTTCCCCTCCCGCAGCCAAGGCTCCATTGGAGCAAAGATGGCCTGGGCGCTGGGGATGGCTCCTTGGCCTCTGCCCCAGGCGCTGAAGTGGCTCTGGTCGCAACAGAGCAACGCCCCGGAGGGGCAGAGCATCGCCCCCTGGTGGGCAGAGCATTGCCCCCTGGTGGGCGTGCCGG
Organism: Saccopteryx leptura; assembly: GCF_036850995.1. Taxonomy (NCBI): domain Eukaryota; kingdom Metazoa; phylum Chordata; class Mammalia; order Chiroptera; family Emballonuridae; genus Saccopteryx; species Saccopteryx leptura. Next base: position 197,914,591 of record NC_089506.1, read on the forward strand.
GTGGATCCCGGTTGGGTGCATGCGGGAGTCTGTCTGACTGTCTCTCCCGGTTTCCAGCTTCAAAAAAAAAAAAAAAAAAAAAAAAAAAGAATGAAACATACCTGACCTGCGGTGGCGCAGTGGATAAAGCATCGACCTGGAACACTGAGGTTACCAGTTCAAAACCCTGGGCTTGCCCAGTCAATGCACATATGAGAAACAACTGAGTTGATGCTTCCTGTTCCTCCCCTCACCTTCTCTCTCTATCCTCTCTAGAAAATTCAATTAAAAAAAAAAAAAGTTAAACATACACTTACCATACAACTCAGCAATCCCACTCCTGTTTATTTCCTCCAGAGAAATAAAACTGATGTCCACTCAAAAATATGTACACATTATTTCTAGTAGCATTACTCAGGACCATTGAAAAAAGGAAACAACCAAAATATCCTTCAATGACTGAATGGATAAACGAACTGTGTGGTACACATTCATGCATGGAGGTTCCTCAGAAAGAAAAAAAAAGGTGTGTATGTGGGCAATACTGACATAACCGAAAATTTGGATGAATCTCAAAAGCTTTACACTGAGTGAATGAAACCATTTTTAAAAGTTTACATATTGTATGATCAGTGTCTGTTAAGAATTAGGATTGGTAGAGGGTATCTATAAAAAAATTGCACAAAAAGTTTTAGAGAGGTGATGAAACTAATCTATATTCTGATTATGGAGGTATATACATACATCTATACATGTTTTAAAATTCATAGAACAATACACGTCCTCAAATTCAATTTTACTGTATTATATAAAAAACTTGAGCCTGACTGGTGGTGGCACGACGGACAGAGCATCAACCTGGGACACAGAGGTCCCAGGTTCTAATCTCCGAGGTCATCAGTTTGAGCACAGGCTCATCCGGCTTAAGCGCAGGCTCGTCAGCTTGAGTGCAGGGCCACTGGCTTGAGTGTGGGATCATCGAAATGACCCCATGGTTACTGGCTTGAAGCTCAAGGTCGTGCGCTTAAGCAAGGGGTCACTGGGTTAGCTGGAGCCCCGGTCAAGGCACATATGAGAATTAATCAATGAACAACTAAAGTGGCTCAACTATAAGTTGATGCTTCTCATTTCTCTCCCTTCTTGTCTGTCTGTCTGTCTCTCTCTCTCGCTAAAAAAAATAAATAAATAAAACAAAACAAAACAAACAAAAAACTAGAGAGGCAATTTCTAGGTTGGATTGGAGAAAAAGTGCAGAACAGGAGATAGGGATAGTGACCTAGAGACAATTATAATTTGAATAGAGATAATGCAGTGGAACTAGAAAGGGGAGTGATGGCAACACACTTTGTAGGTGGGATCTGTAACAATTAATTAATGACACATGGCAGGGAGACTAGCAAGCTTACAAATGTTCTTCACTGCCTCTACAGGATTAAGCCCTCCAAGGACAGTATTTAGATTTAACATACTTATTTATTTAGTACATGAAGTTGAGGTAAAAAGAAAGAATAACTAAATCTAGCTAGAGTCTAGAATGTTAAACTGAGGAAAACTTGAAAGATCATCTACTTCCTCCTATTACAATCAAGATGAAGACAGTTTAGACTGAAATTGTAATTTGTTCAATCCAAAAGGTTTATTAGTAAGTAGCAGAGACATCACTAGTGCCTATACTATAAGTCCCGAGTTCCATCAAACTATTTTGAGAGTCAGAGCTAATCTTTCACCATTATCACCCTGTGGATCCTTTCTTCAACTCCAAGAGAAATGTGCAAAACGTAATATCCATTTTTCCTTATATAAATTCAGTTCATTTAAAATTTTTTGTACTACAAATACTATAGCACAGAACTGTGTTACTAAAATGAATGCATTTAGGAAGTCTGCCTAGCACACGTGACAGCAAACTCCCTTTGCTTGGGGAACTGCTATCCCAATCTACAAAGGTAGGCTGCCAGCACCCATGTTTGTATACCTGCCACTGCAGGGCCACAGATGACTGAACCAGAGATGGATATGTGACCCAACTGAAGTTTTGTAAAAGAGACTAATCTGGGCTGTTTTCTTGAAAGATAGAAGAGGTGTGGCATGACCATCTCCCATCAAGTGACCTGAGTAACAGGATAACCAATCTGCAGAGTGAAATAGATATACACCAAGAAGCAGAGAAAAGTGGCAGAAGAAAAATACTCTCTCAGTCCTGAGAGGTTTCCATTTCTCAGTTTCAGTCTACTCCTAAGGTCCACCTGCCTGCCTGCCCTGAGATTGAGACACCTCCTTGATCCCCCACCGTTCTTTTTTCTTCTTATTCTTGTTCCAATAGAGCCTACTTAAGCTGCACCCAAAGATTTGTCCATATAGTCTAGAGCTAGAAAAATATAACAGGATTGCTATAAAAGCTACTTAGCACATACTAAGAGCTCAATAGGTAGTAATATAAAAACAGTAATAGTAGCTATGAGTCTATGAAGACCAATTTGGTGTGGACATGAGATGAAAACAATCAGTCTATCTGCATTCACATCCCAGCTCTGCCACTTATTAGAAGTGTGAAACTTCCATTCAGATCTCTGTGCAACTTCTGCTCCTACCACTCTCAACCATTTCACAAATCTAAGCCCCACATGTGCCCCATGACCTTCACCCTCTGATGTCACACCTGTGATTATGTTACCTTACATGGCAAAAAAAAAAAAAAAAAAAAAAAGGCTTTGAAGATAATTATGGTTACTAATCAGCTGACCTTAACATCAGGACATTATCCTGGATTATCCAGGTAGGCACAATACAAGCACATAAACCCCAAATGCAAAAGAGGAGAGAAACCAAGAATAATGCAACCTTGAAAAAAATGTAGGAGGACTTCTACTTCCCAATTTCAAACCTTACCACAAAGCCATGATAATCAAAGCAGTGTAGTACTAGTACAAGGATAGACATATGGATCAATGAAATAAAATTATGAGATGAGAAATAAACCCACACATTATGGTCACCACAAGAGTGCCAACACTGCCTGACCAGGTGGTGGCGCAGTGGATAGAGCGTTGGTCTGGGATGCGGAAGGACCCAGGTTCGATACCCCGAGGTCGCCAGCTTGAGCGCGGGCTCATCTGGCTTGAGCAAAGAGCTCACCAGCTTAGACCCAAGGTCGCTGGCTCCAGCAAGGGGTTACTTGGTCTGCTGAAGGCCCGCGGTCAAGGCACATGTGAGAAAGCAATCAATGAACAACTAAGAAGTCGCAACGCGCAATGAGAAACTGATGATTGATGCTTCTCATCTCTCTCCGTTCCTGTCTGTCTGTCCCTGTCTATCTCTGCCTCTGTAAAAAAAAAAAAAAAAAAAAAAAAAAAAGAGTGCCAACACTATCCAATGAAAAATAAAAAGAAAAATCGTCTTTTCAACAAGTGGGACTGGGACAATTGGATAGCCATATCTAAAAGAATGTAATCAGCCCTGGCCCAGCACTCGGTTGGAGCGTCATCCTGGTGTGCCAAAGTTGTGGTTTCAATCCCCATTCAGGGCACGTACAAGAATCAAACAATGAATGTATGAATAAGTAGAACAACAAATCAATGCTTCTGTTTCTCTATTTCACACTATTTCTCCCATACTCTCTTCCCCCGCCTCAAATCAATCAATAAATAAAAATTTAAAAATACGAATGAGGCCCTGGCTGGTTTGCTCAGTGGATATAGCACTGGCCTGACATGTGGATGTCCCAGGTTAGATCCTCAGTCAGGGCACACATGAGAAATGGCCATCTGCTTCTCTTTCCCTCCTTCTTCCCCTTTCTCTCTCTCTTCCCCTCTTGCAGCCAGTGGCTGGACTGCTTCGAGCATCAGCCCCAGGCACTGAGAATAGCTAGGCTGGTCCAAGCATTGGCCTCAGACACGGGTTGTTGAGTGGATCTCAGTAAGGGTGCATGTAGGAATCTGTCTATTTCCCCTCTTTTCACTTAAAAAATAAGAAGAATGAACTCAGACCCTTACCTCACATTATATGCAAAAACTAACTCAAAATGGATCAAACACCTAAACGCAAAAGCTAAAACTACAAAAATTCTTAGATACAACACACACACAAAAAAAGAGCAACGAAAGACAAATAAATTGTACTTCATTAGAACTAAAACTTTTGTGCTTCCAAGGAACTCATCAAGAAAGTGAAAAATAACCCACAGAATGGGAAAAAATATTTACAAATCATATAGCTGATAGAAAATTTGTATCCAGAATATACAGGGGTGGGCAAAAGTAGGTTTATAGCTGTGGGTCTGGAAAAAAAACTTTTTATATTATTATTTATTAATGACTGTCACTGTTTTCTATACAAACAATTGTAAACCTACTTTTGCAAATCACTGTATTAAGAACTATCTTGACTCAATATTTAAAAAATAACCTAATTTTTTAATGGGTAAAAGATCTGAATAGACACTTCCCTAAGGAAGACATACACATAATATGGTCAATAAGCACACAGGAAAATATGTTTGACTTCACTGGTCATCAGGGGAATGTAAATCAAAACCTCAATGAGATACTACGTCACATCTAGTAAGATAATAAAGTCAGATAGTAACAAGTGTTAACAAGGATACAGAAAAATTAGAACCCTCATACACTGCTGATGGGAATATAAAATGGGGCAGCCACTTTTGGAAACCATCCAACAGTTCCTCATATGATTAAACAGAGTTACAATATGATTTACAATATAACCCAGCAATTCTCCTCCAAGGTATTTGCCCAAGGGAAATGAAAACTTTTGTCCACACGGTAACTTGTATATAAATGTTTAAAGCAGCACTATCCACAATAGCCAAAAGGTGGAAACAACCCAAATGTTTATCAGCTGAAGAATAAACAAAATCTAGTATATCACACAATATAGTAATTATTCAGTCATAAAGAGGAATTAAGCACTGATACTGCCACAATTAACCTTGAAAACATGATGCTATGTGAAAGAAGCCAGTTATATACGGCAACATATTGTATGATTCCATTAATATGAACATCCTGAATAGGGAAACCTATAAAGACAAGAAAGTATATATCATATATAGATTAGTGGTTGCTCAGGATTGAAGGGGAGAGAATGGGAGTAAAGGAGACAGCTAAAGGGTATGGGGTTTCTTTTTGAGGTGATGAAAATGTTCTGAAGTTGGCCATGGTGATGGCTGCCACTGAATAGTACCCTTTAAATCAGTGGTCCCCAACCTTTTTTGGGCCACTGACCGGTTTAATGTCAGAAAATATTTTCACGGATCGGCCTTTAGGGTGGGACGGATAAATGTATCACGTGACCAAGACAAGCGTCAAGAGTGAGTCTTAGGCCCTGGCCGGTTGGCTCAGTGGTAGAGTGTCGGCCTGGCGTGCGGAGGTCCTGGGTTCGATTCCCGGCCAGGGCACACAGGAGAAGCGCCCATCTGCTTCTCCACCCCTCCCCCTCTCCTTCCTCTCTGTCTCTCTCTTCCCCTCCCGCAGCCAAGGCTCCATTGGAGCAAAGATGGCCCGGGCGCTGGGGATGGCTCTGTGGCCTCTGCCTCAGGCGTGCTAGACTGGCTCTGGTGGCAACAGAGTGACGCCCCGGATGGGCAGAGCATCACCCCCTGGTGGGCGTGCCGGGTGGATCCCGGTTGGGCGCATGCGGGAGTCTGTCTGACTGCCTCCCGTTTCCAGCTTCAGAAAAATGCAAAAAAAAAAAAAAAAAAGTGAGTCTTAGACAGATGTATCAGAGGGAATCTGGTCATTTTTTTAAAAATAAAACATCGTTCAGACTTAAATATAAATAAAATGGAAATAACGTAAGTTATTTATTCTTTCCCTACGGACCGGTACCAAATGGACCGGTACCGGTCCGCAGCCCGGGGGTTGGCGGCCACTGCTTTAAATGGATGCAGTATATACCTCACTAAAGTTGTTTTTAAAATAAAAATCAGAAGAGGAGGGCATAACAGGAAGTCAGAGCACTTACATTTGCTTTGGAGGTGGAGCCAAAGGAATGGGGGTAGATTCTAGGAGCTGACAGCCAGCAAAGAAATGAAGAATTCAGTCCTGTAACCACTTAGAACTCAGTTCTGCCAACATGAGTGTGTCTGGAAGCAGATTCTCCCCACAGCCTCAAGATAAGAGCCCAGGCTACTTGACCCCTTAATTTTGACCTCTTGAAATCTTTAACAGAATACCCAGCTGAGCAAGCCAGGAATTTTTTCTTACAGATAATAAATGGGTGTTGTTTTAAGCTGCTGAGTTTGTGGTACAACAGAAAACTGTTACAGGCTTTCATCAGATGGCTCTCACCATTGCACAGGTGTTTTGACGGTTAAAATGCTGTGCTCTTAGCTGTTTCGTATGGTGATTTCTCTCTTATCACTTAGGTCTCAGCTTTAACGTTACACTTTCAGAAAGGTCTTCCTTGGCCACTCTATATAAAGTAGTACCTACTCCAACCTACCCAACCCTTACCCCCTGGGCTCATCACTGTTCCCCCATATCTTATCTGTTTCCAATAAGGGAGGGTCAGGAAGAGTGAGCATGAAAAAGCTAAGCAGGCCTGAGTTGCTCAAATTATGTACATTCTCGGAAGAATGTGCTTGTTTGACTGCTCTTGAACAGCTTCCAGGAACTGAGGTCTTGAAGTGTCCTCACGTATTAACTGATAAGGGTACTTTGTATGTTTGGAGCCCTGAACCACACTGTACCAGCTTGTCTAGATAGTCTGTGCAAACAATGTAATGCATGGAGAACACCTGTTTTCCTTCTGTGGCCTAAAGTTATAGCAACTATAGTCAATCATGAAGGCACTTGTGCCTAAGTGACCAGCCTCCAATAAAAACCCTGGAATCTGAGGTTTAAGTCAGCTTCCCTAACAGTTAAATGCACCTTGTGAAAATCTACTGGGAGGCCTTGGCCAGTGGGCTCAGCGGTACAGCGTCGGCCTGGCGTGCAGGGGACCCAGGTTCGATTCCCGGCCAGGGCACATAGGAGAAGCACCCATTTGCTTCTCCACCCCCCCCCTCCTTCCTCTCTGTCTCTCTCTTCCCCTCTCGCAGCCAAGGCTCCATTGGAGCAAAGATGGCCCGGGCGCTGGGGATGGCTCCTTGGCCTCTGCCCCAGGCGCTAGAGTGGCTCTGGTCTTGGCAGAGCGACGCCCCGGAGGGGCAGAGCGTCGTCCCTGGTGGGCGTGCCGGGTGGATCCCGGCCGGGTGCATGCGGGAGTCTGTCTATCTCTCAGAAAAATACAAAAAAAAAAAAAAAAATCTACTGGGAGAAGACTCCTTAAAGTTCGTACCTGGTATTTTCCAAACTATGCTAATTGCACCATTTTCCTTTATTGATCCTGATTTGTATAAGTTTACTGTAATAAAATATAGCCAGGAGTACCTCTAGTGAATTACCACACTTGGGGCAGTATTGGGGACTACTGACATGGGTTGTGATTATAAAGGAGTGGCATGAGGGAAAACTCACTGGTAACAGAATAGTTCTGCATCTTGTCTCTGGTGGTGGTTACAAGAGTCTACATATGTGACAAAATGGCATAGCTATACACACACATTGTACAGATGTCAACTTCTTGGTTTTGCTATTATACTATAGTTATGTAAAGATGTAACCATTGAGTAAAACTGTATGAAGAACACACGGTACATCTCTGTATTATCTTTGTGTCTTCCTGTTAATCTGTAATTTCAAATTAAAGGTTTTTTTAAATTCCACTTAAAATTTTAAAAATAAAAGCACCTATAATTGAGCCAATGTGTATCAGACAATTAAACATACCACTTTGATCATTCCTGTTTCTAAGTATGGAAAACAAAGCAAGTGAACCATCAGAAGAGCATGTCACGATTTGAAAGGCTATGTCATGATGATGACAACTCAGTCTCAGTGGGACAAAGCAGGTAGGAGCACACCCAGAGTAGGCATCAGAGCTCTATAGACAGCATACCCTTTTCAGTTAGGGAGCAACACGCGACATCAATGCTGAGACTCACTTCTGTCTTTCCCAGGCAGAAAAGACCTATCCTTAGTCAGTGGGGCCACAATCCAAAGGCAAGATACTATCATCACTGCAGCCAGGAGAAAGGTCAGACGAACCACACCCAGTTCCTGTTTGAGCACTAAACTCCAAGAAGTAGGCTTTTATTGAGCAACCTGGGTATAAAGAATGCATAATTCAACTGGCACACTCACATTAGGAAGGGCTGAGTAAAAAAAAAACAAAAAACGATCTCTACTGATAAGACAATTGAGATTCCTGTGAATTCTGAGCCAGAGCTAGGATTTAATCTGGGCTGAGGTACACTAAAAAAAAGCCAGCCCTGGCCGGTTGGCTCAGCGGTAGAGCGTCGGCCTAGCGTGCGGAGGACCCGGGTTCGATTCCCGGCCAGGGCACACAGGAGAAGCGCCCATTTGCTTCTCCACCCCTCCGCCGCGCTTTCCTCTCTGTCTCTCTCTTCCCCTCCCGCAGCCAAGGCTCCATTGGAGCAAAGATGGCCCGGGCGCTGGGGATGGCTCTGTGGCCTCTGCCCCAGGCGCTAGAGTGGCTCTGGTCGCAACATGGCGACGCCCAGGATGGGCAGAGCATCGCCCCCTGGTGGGCAGAGCGTCGCCCCTGGTGGGCGTGCCGGGTGGATCCCGGTCGGGCGCATGCGGGAGTCTGTCTGACTGTCTCTCCCTGTTTCCAGCTTCAGAAAAAAAAAAAAAAAAAAAAAAAAAGCCAGAGAAATACAAAACCTAAAGTCATGTGTGTTCTCTTAAGGTTCTGCATGCAAAACCAGATCTGTCTTATTTAGAAACAAAAGGAGAAAAACCCATCTTGGGGATTTGAGTAACTTCCCACTATCTTCTTTGTGAAATAAAACTTTCTTTCTTAAATTTGCTTTTCTCCAATTATAAAAGTAAAATAAGTATATTCGTAACAAAAAACCTAAGCAATATAGACAAGTAGACAATAAAGTATAAAGAAAATAAAAACATCACCTTCAGACAGTCATATTCTTTTTTGTGTGTGTGACAGAAACAAAGAGAGAAAGAGAGAGATAGACAGACAGGAAGAGAGAGAGATGAGAAGCATCAATTCCTTGTTGAGGCACCTTAGTTGTTCATTGATTTCTTTCTCATATGTGCCTTGACGGGCGGGGGGGGGGGGGGGGGGGGCTACAGCAGACTGAGTGACCCCTTGCTCAAGCCAGCGACCTTGGGCTCAAGCTGGTGAGCCTTGCCAAACCAGATAAGCATGCGCTCAAGCCAGCGACCTCGGGGTTTCAAACCTGGGTCCTCTACGTCCCAGTCCGATGCTCTATCCACTGCGCCACCACCTGAGCAGGCCAGTCATATTCTTGTAGTGCTTTCCCCATTCCTTACTCATTCATCTATTCAACAAATAGTTATATACTGATTTACACTGTATGAGAGGCACTTAGGATACAAATGTAAATAAAGAGTTTCACTCCTCATGGTGTTTACGATCTAGTATGAAATATATAAAACTATATCCTCACCAAAGAAATTAAAACACTATGAACACTGAGGAATTCATTTTAAAGTTTCACAAAAGAATTTATGTCTATGTGAAATAATTTAAACATGTGTAAGTAAAATTTACAGAACTCTTATAAGAGCCTAACAAGTTAGGAAATATAAAGAGAGATCTCATTCACAACAGTATCAAAACTGAAAACCCCCCAGAAAGTATTTTAATATGTGAGCTCCACAAAAATATTGAGATGTAAAAAAGGTTTAAATAGTTGGTAAGGCATACACGAGGACATTGTATGAGAAAATTAAATATTATAAAATTGGAGAATATTTCAAAATCTTTGTTTACTGAAAATGACAACAAAAATCCGAAAGACTTTTCTGAACTTACAAAATTATTCCACACTTCATCAGCAATAATAAACAGGTAAAAAACTGTAATTTTCTAAATTAATTTACTACCGTAGTTAAAATACTATGAACTTAGCAACAAAACTGGCAAATCACTACAGAACTGACCCCAAAATAAATGCTAATATAATATATAAAATCACGTAATATTAGAGACGGGAGGAAGGGAAGATCTTTTAATAAATAGTGTTGGAATAATTAGTCAGCAATCTAGTAGACCCAAAATAAATTACAGATATCTTAAAGAGTTAAAAGTTTTTAAAGACAAATGAAAAAACAGAGAGAATTAAAATAAAATATTTAGGAAACTTCTAAAGAGGAGAAAGCTATCTAAGCTTACAAACTGCAGGTGAAATCAAACAGTTAACAGATTTGAACAACCTGAAACTTCTACCTGGTTTTTGAAAGGCCCCACTTAAAACCAAAATAGAAAGGCAAGTAAGAGACTAGGAAACATATTTTAAGTAAATAGGACAATAAAGTACTTTATCATATGTGGAAAGATTTATAAATCCCTGAATGCAGGATAAGGATATAAGCAGACCATTCACAAAATGGAAATAGCTTCCTAGAAATGGAAATATCAAAAGGTTTGTGCACTTGAAATTTTGATATACCGGTTATATTACCCAACTGGTCTCACAAAAAGATTGTACCTATTTACATTCCTACCTACAGTGTATGACACAATCTACTTTCCCACAAACTTGTAAACACTGCATTATTAACCTTCTATACTTGCCAATCTAAAAGGCAAAAAAAATAAATTCTTGTTTCAATATGGACTTTCTTAAGAAGGCTTAACCATGTTTAGCAATACTTATTGGCCATTACTACTATATATTTTCCTTGAGGTATTAAACTGTTTATGTTCTTTGTTCATTTTTCTGTGTCATCCTTTTTTCTTTTATGGGTACTCTGTTTATATTATCTTTTAGTCCTTCACTTTATGTTATAAAGACACCATAGTTTGAATCAAAGACTTAGTGCTTCAAATCTGTACCCAAGTTTTATCAATTTTCATATCATTTAATACATTGCTTCCAAAATGAATGTTAATGTTACATAGAGAATTCATGGCAGAGTTCCGATATTAATTATAACAAAACAAAGTATCCTAACACTAGCCTGCCCAAATAATTCCCAATTATAATAAACCCCTGGAACAGAATGCAGAGTTTATGCTGCTAGAAGGAGCAGAGCCAGCAGAGCAACATTCTTAAGGAACGAGTTCTAGACAACAATTTTCTATTGTACTAAATTGCACCCTGTTCAAGCTAAGTGAAATTATAACTCCAATCTGAGCATGACAATCTCCAGGCAAATAACTCAAAATTACATGCAAAATAACCCGGCTACATTACTCTACTTCAACTATGCTCTACCCTTCTTCCACAGAAGCATTGCCAATTCCATATTGGTCAATTTATTCCACAAGTAACTGACCAAAAACTATCTCTTAACTCCATTTACAGTAACAAAAACTGCAATATGTAATGTGGTTTCAACAATCAGAGTTTTTTCTTCAAAGTTACATCTTAGTTTTAGCTTTGCTGCAGCCATTTCACCCATAGTCAATTGCTGTGGCTCGGCAGAGTGATACACATATCTCTGCGATAGAAAAAAACAAAAAACAATAGCTTGGATTGAAAAATATATTGATTCAGATTTGTTAGCGCGAATAAATATTTGCATTATTTGTACATGCTTCTAAAAAGTGTCGTGTGTGTAACGAAACTTCACTTGATCTTGGCCAAAAGGCCGAGAAGTGATGTAATGAAACTTTAATCCAATTAAACTACTAAAATTTTCGAGAGCTCCTAAAACCATTCCATTTGTTATAGGTTGAATTGTATCTCCTCAAAAAGATAGCTGAACCCCAATACTATGAAGGTGACCTGTTTTAGAAATAGAATCTTTGCAAATGTGATTAGTTAAAATGAGGTGATACTGGACTAGGGTGGGCGCTAAATCCAATGACAGAGGCAAGGCCCTGAGAGAAGACTCACAGAGGCCACGTGATGCAGCTGCAAGTCAAGAACTCCAAGGGCTGCCAGCCATCATCATCCCCAGAGAGAATGTCAGAAAGCACGGCTCTGCTGACACCTTGATTTCAGACTTCTAGCCTCCAGAATTGTGAAAGAATGCATTTCTGTTGTTTTAAGCAACCCAATTTGTGGTAACTTGTTACAGCATCCCTGGGAAACTAATAAACCATTCACTATAAATTGCTGCAAACTCTATAAATAATTAAAATTAATGAGTTTTCCACAACCTGACGAAGAACTGTGGGTTCACAGCATCACTGCTCTTTACAATAGGGTAACCACATATCCCAGATACTGAGAACAGTACTGGCTTAAGGCTATTGTCATGGATCCCCTTTGATTCTCGAAAGCAACCTGCTTTGGATAATAAATTACATGGCTGTCTAATTTATGAACAAGACTAGCATAGCTTTCTGTTTGTCCATCTTCAAACCCCACCTTGCTCAAATAACATCTGATTCCTCTTTTACCACTGACAGAATAATTCTCTCTCTGGTTCCTATAGCATTTCATAAACACAGCTATTATAATACTTACATTCTACTTACAGCAATTAGCATATAGGTATAAAAACATTGCCATCTGATTACTTCTCATAAATACTTGCTTACGTGTCTACTCCATGGTTCACAGACCCACAGCACCGTGCCAGGAACAGACTGAGTACTCAATAGGTTGTTTCTAATGATTAGTAAATCATGTTAGTAAATGATTTATTCAGAAGACTACAAAGTACCTGCATACACAAGTTCCTCTCACTTTTGTCCCTCACACACTCTTTAGGGCCCAGTGAAGGTACCAGTGGAAAACCCAACCTCCTGAGAGTTTTTCTGTCAGAATCTAAGAACTTGAAACTTTAAAAGAATCAATATATTTCTAAAGCACTATTTTCTTTCCATATAAATAATACCAAAAGTTGAGATTCTTTACATACATATATATAATTCACTTATTTAGTTAATAGACTAAAGTACTGAAAAGGCAAAAATTCTTCTTAAAGGAATAAGCCTACAACTTTTTAAAAAGGATATAATTTTAATTATTTATTTATTTGAAAGAAAGAGGAAGCGAGAGAAAGAAACAACGATTCACTGTTCCACTTACCTATTCACATCCACTGGCTGACTAAGGATTGAACCCACAACCTTGGCACATAGGGATGATGCTCCACCAACTGAGATACCCTGCCAGGGCCAGCCTACAACCTCTTATGTTTAATAAAAAAAAAAAATCATCTGACTGCATATATGTCCAAGAACAAAAGTAGGCCCTTGGGAGAAAGTGGTGTCTATTTAATACAGCTGATACTCAAAGAACATAAATACTAAATTTCAATTTTGTCTCTGTCATCATACATTCTATTTCCTGGGCCAGGTGATATTATAATGATGTTCTGCAGGAGCATTCTCAGAATATAGGTATGAAAACACTACCACCTGATTATTTCTCATATATGATATTTAAGACCTGTCTATTCATGATTATATAACATTTGAAACCCTACACACTTATCACACTACAACCCCTATTGCAATGGCTAATAAAAGTTAATTCAAATAAAAAATATAATCTAATCTGCTAACTAAAAACCAAGCATATTACTCCCCAAGACACTAATTACAACGGACTTTACATATTCTATGTTATTTTCATCAGCCAACAGTTTTTATTTTGTTCTCATATTTTTTAATTTGTTTCTTCTTATATTATCCAATTCAAAACTTTGGTCACTAGCCCAATTCTTTTTTCAGTCAGGAACACATTTAAAAAACAATGTAAAAAGCTCTATGGAAATGCAATTAAGGGACCACTAAGTTACATAACTATATTTAGGCAAGGACAGTTCCACCCATTGTTTACTGATTAAGGATAGATAAGGATGTTCACTACTCTGTATAAACTGGAATACTTTAAAATAAAATGATCTGGAATTACCTAATATAGTCTCATATGAAAACTCACAATAAATAAAAGTTTATCTGTACAACTCTAATTCAAGAGAATTCCTAATAAAATACAAAATGAGATTTAAGAAGACATACACCTAGCAATATTCCTACAAAAGTATAACCTAAATTCATTTTAAATCATGGCAGGGAGATCACCAGCTAAAATTTTATTGTAATATGTACATACAAACCTCTTTTTCCAGAATGGCATGCTATATCATTGTGGCTTTCCTAATCTCGAGAGACAAATTTATAGCAAATAGAAAAAAAATATGCATTTTAGGTACAAACAAACACATAAAATAATATTCACACTTCTCCAGTCCTGATGGATGCCTAGAAGATGTATTTTTTTCTCCAGCTTTATAAACCATGGCCAAATGCCCTGAATTTGTAGCTCCCAGACCATTTTCTGGATGGGAAGATCCAGAATCTTTCAAGGCCCTTTGTAATGGTGGGTGCTGATATTTGCTAATGTGTTTTCTTCTATTAAGTGTATGAGTCCAGCCTCATCTTGTAGGCCCAGTCTAGTTCACCTCAGGTAGTATCAAGTCATAGTTAGGTAAAGACTACCTGAGTTCAAATCTCTATCACCTCTTGTATGACCTCAAACAAGTTACTGCTGTGAGCCACATTTGTTTATATTTTCTTTTAAGATGGGGACAGGGGAGAGGACAGCAAGATAACGCATGTAAAGAACTTGTTATTAATACAGTGCCTGACCCATGCTAGCACTTGATAAATTTAAACTATCATTACTATCAAGGGCAACTTTATAGCCTACGCAAAATACAAATATGTGAATTTAATTTACTGAACATTCCATCTAAGGTGAATGGATCTGTTCCCATCTTAAAAATAAATTATATGCCTGGACTTTTCAAGCCGATGCTGTCTGTATGAGAGCTAACACCCCAAACCTAGTTCCAGAAATGAATCTTGGGTCTGCTGTATGGTATTCCCCTCAGCCCATCTCTGTGTGGAGGTTAAGTGTCTTTCATTTTGATATCTGTCCTTGTCACACTCCTCCATCTTCACACCACTCCCCACCCCCATAAAGCATCCCTACTAAAAATATGGCTCTGTGATTAACCAACAGCATAAAAAGTAGATGCATTCAAACAACTTATCAGGAAACACAAACTCAAACCCCACTGCTCATAAATTCTTAACAAAAGCTCCACTGAGAAACAGATATTTATGGAAGGTAACCTGAAGAATGCGTAATCCCCATCTACTTAATATGTAGAAAATCTAAAACAGATTCTTAAATTAAATCAATTGAGAGAGCCAAGTACTTAGGTCACATTATTTTGTAAGCACTAGGACTGCTTTTACTGAATTATGTTTTGATGTTATATCATCAACCTACACAGGGAAACAATGAGGAATTTTACTAAAAAGCAAAGTAAAACACAACACAGTCCTTTGAAATGCATGCTGTGTTTACTTAAGGATGTAGATGAGTTTCAATACAAGGAGTCTTTGGGACTCCTAAGGAAGAAATTGTTTTTTTCTCTTATGGTCACTGAACCATAACTGTGTTTCTCTCTGAACTAGCTACTAAAAAAACCAGTCAAATTTGTGATTTTGTTAACAAATACGACTTTAGTCCACATAATTTGTGTACAGATCTTATTCCTCTTTCCATCTTAAGTTTTCTCCCTCAGACCTGAATACATCACTCCTTACTTCTATATGTTACCAACAACATGTTGTATGTATCTTTGTAAGTTACTATGAATCCTTTCTGGAACACTATGTGATATAAGTAAATGATATGCTCCACTTAAACAACATTGTAACACAATATAACAACTTTCTTTCATTAATAAACATTTTATGAGTTCAATTTCTAAAGACATTTTTTTTGTACTCCAAAAGAAAAAAAAACATATTAGCAAATATTATATCTAAAATTAGGAAATTCTAACAACAGAGGAAATATAAAAATAAAACACTTTCATTACCTATTTTTAACTTTGGGGCACACGGAAAATTATAAATATATCCCTATGTAAAAATCCCCCAAAGTTTTTAATTTTTTTATTTTTTATTGAGAGGAGGGAGGCAGAGAGACAGACTCCCTATGCACCTGGACCAGGACTCACCTGGCAAACCCCCTGCTGGGCAAGCTTTGCCCAGCTGGGGCTACTGCTCTTTTGTTTCATAACCAAGCTATTTTAGCCCCTGAGGTGAGGCCATGGAGCCATCCTCAGCGCCTGGGGCTAACTTGCTTGAACCAATAGACTCAAGAGCCATGGCTACAGGAGGAGAGAGAGGGGCCAGGGAATGGGAAAGGGGAGGGGTGGAGAAGCAGATGGTTGCTTCTTCTGTGTGCCCTGACCAGGAATCGAACCTGGGACTTCTACATGCCTTGCTGATACTCTACTACTGAGCCAACCGGCCAGACCAAATCACCGTAAGTATAATTACAATTGAGTATTTATTTTGAATGGAAACTGACTAGACTTGCTTTAAAAATGATTCATAAGACTTGTAAAACTCCTTCTGAGGTGTCCTGTGCCTACCATCCATTTGGATGCTGCCATCCATTCCTTGCTGTTGATAGCACAGAATTTAGCTCCCTAAAGGCTCTTACTACATGCCTGCTTTAGAGATGTCAGCAATCTCCTTGCTGTTGTTTAAGGAAAATAAAAAAGCTTAAGACTCTCCTATGTGTAAGTTTACCCATTCATGAATTTGTACTTGTCATTCTGATAACTTCTGACTTTAACTAGATATGTATCTAATTAATTGATTATAATCACAGTTCTTCAGCTGCTAGAAATATGAAAAATGTTCTACTATACAATAAAAATTACATCTTTTAGCCTGACAGCAACTTCATCAAAAAACAGGCTAATTTTTTAGAGTAATTTGAAAGCAGCACCATAAATGCAACCTGTTCTGAAAGCATTTTAACCTTACCAAGTAGCATATACATAAAATATAAGTTACATAACAGTAAGTGGGATAAAAATAAGTCAATTGTTATTTCTCCTAAGTGTTTATTCAATAATAGTATAGCTTATATCAAGGTATTCCAGTCATATAAAACAACATAATGTTTCTACAATGCTTTTATGAAAGAAATGAGCATTTAATAAGACTTTCAAAATGTTTGGCCTCTATTGTGATACTTGTTCATAGCATGATAACTTTATTTATGGATTAAGAAGCCACTTAATAGCATTTTTATTTGGAGTCACAGAATAGATGGCTATTATATTGTATGTCCTCCCTGTTCATAAATTTTCATTATCCAGTCTACATCTGTATTATTGTCTTGAATTAATGTTTTTCTTAAATCTGCTAGCTCTGTTCGTGGGTATAGATTAAATTCAATAGTTTCCTCATTATACACAGATATTGTCTACATTTTAGAGATGGATTATTTCTACTGGACATGTTTAATTTGCAACCAATAAAAACACATGTGCCAAAAATTAAACATACAGTCAAGACTGAAATTCTATGTCTCTAGCCAAAAACTGACACAGTAAATTAAAAAGAATCTTGGGCCTACAGTATGTAGATACTAAAGTAAGTTAAGTACTGACTGAATTTTTTTTTCACGAAAAAATAACATCAAAAATCAAAGAATTCTCATCAAGCTAACAGGAGTCATGCAACATTTGTGGAATGCCCAATTTGGATTTAGAATGCAAAAGCAGAATTTGTTTATAGAAACTGAAAAAGTAGCAGGGTCAATCACTCATACACAATCAGTAAATGAATATAGAATTCAATTCAAACATTTAGTGAGCAGGAAAGATTAAAATACAAGATCACACTTAATCAAATACTATGGGGCACAATCCTCATCAACCACATAAGCAGCCTGTGTGTTAAAATTCCTTTTTAACTACACAATAACCCTTCCTAAAACTTTTCCCTGGTTCTGTAATAATCAGATAAAAGGACAAACTCCAATATCTCTGCCACCACTCTCTGCCCTGCACTTTTCCACTTTTCAAAAAACCACCTCCAAGTAGTTATTGGCCTCTTCTCCATTAGTTGCCCCACCACCACATTCCCACCTATCCCTAAAATTCCCACCCCACTTTCTAAGCCTGAATGTTACTCATTTTTTCATGATACTTTCAGAAAGGTATTCCCTGATACCTTTCTTTACCCCTCCATATTCTGCAGTCCTTTGGGGTGAGGGGGGCCACTTAGGGTGCTCTATCTTAGCTCACACTACTTATCACCATGTATTCAAAGTATCTCTGCTCTCTCTCCCTCTCTTCCCCTCTTTCTTTATACCCTCCTCTATCCCTCCTTAAACTGGTTAATTTCTAGAGAGAAGAAACACGATTGCTTCTTGTAAAAATTCAAATCCTGAACACTTAATACTCCGCCTAAGAACCAGTAATTCTTAAAAGTTAATGTTATTTATTAAGTGGAATACAATCAAATCTTCTTGCGCCTCCGGCAAGCTTTCTTGATACAACTGTTTCAATTAATAGACTTTAAACAGTTTTAGGTTTACCGAGGAAAAAGCACAGCTATTTTTCTTTCTTTCTTTTTTTTAATCTCAAAAAAACAAAACTCTTCACCTCCAAAAAAGATAAAATCCCCAGGTGATGTAAACTAGTACTGGCAAATTTTCACGTCTATTCTCAAGAACAAGAGCCCACAAGCGCTCACTGACACATTTCCCAACCACCAGGCTTGGTCACCGGCGCTGAGACACCACCAGCTGTCTATGACCCACTCTCCAAAGCGTCTGGGTCCCTCCCTCCCTCTCTACAAACTTCCGTGATGGGCATCACTTCTGGGCGGTTTGAAAGCTGGGGCTTCTGCTCTTAACCCTGGTGCCCAACCACAGGGAGAAAGGCTGCACCAGTCTTCAGGTCTCCGCACCACAAAAGTCAGCACCCTCCCAGCTCTGGGACGTCTCCCTCCCCAGGAAAAACGCGGGTTCGTCAAGTCCCGTCTCCCTGCCAAGGCCAGACTCTGAGGTGGGTCCGAGCTTTCAATACAAACGAGTGCCCGAGGGCCCCGACCGGCGGCCACTACAGGTGTCCCTTCCGACAGCGGCGGGAAGCCGTCCCCCGAGGGGATGACCGGTGGCAGGAGGCGGCCAGGAAATGATAAGCGTCCGTCTGTCGGAGTTGGGCTGGGCCGTGGGGAAGTTGGCGACGAGAGCCTGGCACGGGCAGGCTGAGCTAAAGGACTAAGGGGGCCTGCCAGGGCCGCGCTGCCGGCGCCCGGGCTGGGACCGAGGACGCCAGGAGGCTCGGAAGAGAGATGGCCCCGGCAGAGTGGACGGCTCGGACAGATGACCCAGCAGCCCCCGCCCGGTCGGCGCCGCCGCCTCACCGCCCGGAGCGGAGAGCAGCACTGTCCTCCGCTCCTGTCAGTTCCGTACCTCGTCTGCGCACCCACCGGAGTCGAGACCGCCGCGCTGCCGCCCGTGCAGGTCCCGGCTCCACCAGCACTAACCGCCCTCACACCGGCCCACCCTCTCTCGCGCCCCGCCCCCGGCGCCGCGAGCGCACGTCACGCACGCACAGGCGTCACTTCCGGGGCCCTGGACTCTCCGGGAGGATGCCGGTGCTAGTTCCCCTGGAATCTGCGCTGGGTGGGGCGAAGCCCGGCGAGGCGTGAGTGACAGACAGACAGACAGCACGCACGAGGTCCGAGGACAACAGGAAGGAGGAGGCGGCGGCTAGGAGCGTCCGGGAGCTGGCGGGAAAACCGGCTTTTCTCAGTCTTTTCCTCTGTCCTTGCTTCTGGAATCTCTCAATAGAGCGAGGGCAACTGCCCTTTAAGTGCTGACGGGCCCTGGGCCATTGTGTATCGTGGAGTCCCACAGTGTTTTACAGAAGAAAGAAAACTAAGAGTTCTTACAACAAGTACACTCTTTAAAAGAATCGATTCTGCATTCTTAGCCTCTGGATTGGTCTGAGATGGTAATCCTCAATGACTGGTGGTCTGGATTATGGATGTCAGGTAGTTTGGATACCTCTAGTCCAGGGCTGGATAACCTCTAATCAGAGGGTTATCTATAGGTTAAACGTATATCCAAGCATTGAATGGAAAGCTAAAGAGTTTAAGTTCCCAGGCTAGTTATGATGCCGGGAGGAATCTAGGGAAGCCAAGGGAGCCCTCAACCAATCCAGGTCCTTGTCACCAAACAATTCAAGAGCATGACATTAAGATTTAGCAAAGCACAATAAATTAAAATGATTCTCATTCAAGAAGTGAAAGCAAGCAACGTCCGAGAATGAGACACGACTATGGGATCTGAATGGAAGCTTTTTATTAAATGTGAGTTAGGTGATCTGGTGTGGTCCTCTGCTTCTGCAGCTGGCAGGGTGACTGCCTACACTGCTCATCCTGGTGCCTCCTCGACAGATAACGATTTTTTTATTTTTTGGTCCTCTCGAACTGGGGGGCGGGGAGGCTGGGGGGACAGGTGGTCAGTGAAGGTGGCATCTTGTGTTCCGGCCAACATGGAGAAGAGGAGGGGAACAGCTTGAGGCCTGTTCCCTATTGTAACTTTCCTGGCTCGGCTAAAACAAGAATAGATCATTTCCTCATGCCTCAACCAACTTGATTTTAGTAATTTAGCATCTCAACTATAGTGACTCCATTTTACTTCTCACTTGGATGCCATATATGTATGTCATAAAGTGCAGTCACAACAGGAGACAGAAAGAAAAGGAAGGAAAGAGAGAATGAAAGGAAGGGAGAAAGGACTGTTTCTAGGAGACAGTCCTGGGTTGGAATCCCAGCTTTGCTAAATGCTACCTTTGTGATCTTAAGCAGGTAGTCTAATTTCTCATTCTTTGTCATTATTCCACCCCAAAATATGCCTATTTGGGATAAGGATTATTTTGAGAAAGTAGAAGCAAGAGATCCTTTAAAAACAAACTAGAGGCCTGACCTGTGATGGCGCAGTGGATGGGGCATTGACCTGGAATGCTGAGGTCGCCAGTTCGAAACCCTGCACTTGTCTGGTCAAGGCACATATGGGAGTTGATGCTTTCTGTTCCTCCCCCCTTTCTCTCTCTCTCTCTCTCTCTCCTCTCTCTCTCTCTCTCTAAAAGGAATAAATAATAATAATAAAAAAAAAACTAGAAGCTACCCTTTTATAAGAGAAATATACTTTTGTAAAGGAAATCTCCCTCTCTGTAAGAAGAGAGGTATGACTCTAAATCACAAGAGACTCTTAGCAAAGTGATGATAAAAGAGGGCAAATAGTGCCCAGACCAGCTAGCTCAGCAGTAAAGCATGGCCCCAGTGTGTGGAAGTCCTGGGTTCGATTCCCAGCCAGGGCACACAGGAGAAGAGCCCATTTGCTTCTCCACCCTTCCCCCTCTACTTTCTGTCTGTCTCTCCCCCTCCCTCAGCCAAAGCTCCATCCGAGCAAAGTTGGCCCCTGCGCTGAGGAAGGCTCCATGGCCTCTGCCTCAAGTGCTAGTAGAATGGCTCCAGTTGCAACAGAGCAACGCCCCAGATGGGCAGAGCATCGCCCCCTGGTGGGCATGTCAGGTGGATCCCAGTTGGGTGCATGCAGGAGTCTGCCTCTCTTACCCTCCTGCTTCTCACTTCAGAAAAATACAATTAAAAAAAAAACAAAACCCAAAAAACAGGGCAGATAGCATTGTGGACTTTGTCCTTTTGATGTTTCTGTATATGTTCTTCCTAAGCACTATGCTTTTTGGCCCCTTGAGTTTGGCTCTTCCACAAAATACTAAGTGCAGGTGCTACCTCGATAAAGAACGTACCTACCTATATAGCTTAAGTTTAAAAAATTTGGCTCTCAAAAGAAATTTCAATCATACTGTTGATATTTGGCTCTGTTAACTAATGAATCTGCCGACCACTGGCTTAGACCAACTATAAAGCCTTTGAGAGGACATGCAAGGAGCTGGAGATTGAGTACACCTTTCCCCCTCTGTACTACCAAAAAGCCACTGCTGCTAGGCAAACAAGAAGGCTGGCTTTGTGGCCGTGGTTGGATAGATCAGTGGGTTAGAGCTTTGTCCTGATACTCCAGGGTGGCGGGTTTGATCTTTGGGCAGGGCACATACAATAAACCAATGAATGCATAAATAAGTACAACAAGTCAATGTTTGTCTCCCCCCCAAAAAAACTGATTTAAAAACTTTGTGCATCAAAGACCACAAACAACACAGTAATAAGGCAATTCACAGAATAGAAGAAAGTATTTTCAAATCACCTGTCTGATAAGGCATGGTTATCCAGAATATACAGAGAACTCCTAAAACTTAACAACAAACAACCCGATTTCCATGGTATGTCTTTCCATTTATTTATTTCTTTAAGAAATGTTTGGTAGACCTGACCGGTGGTGGAGCAGTAGTCAGAGGACCCAAGTTTGAAACCCTGAGGTCACTGGCTTGATCACAGACTCATTTGGCTTGAGCACAGGGTTGCTGGCTTGAAGCCTAAGGTCACTGGCTCAGCTGGAGCCGCCCCACCCCCACTCCAGTCAAGGCACTTATGAGAAGCAATCAATGAACTACCAAACAGAAGCAATTATGAGTTGATGCTTCTCATTTCTCTCCTTTCCTCTCTCTCTCTCTCTCTCTTGCTAACATAAATAAATAAACGTGTGGTAGTTTTCAGTGTACAAAACTTTCCCCTGAAGTTAATTCCTGTTTTACTTTTTTGACATTACTGCAAATGGATTTTTTTTAATTTTCTTTTCAGATTGTTCATTGTTAATGTATAGAAATACAACTGATTTTTGTGCGTTGCTTTGTATCTTGATATTTTGCTGCCTTTGTTGTGTGTGTGTTGAATCCTTAGGGTTTTTTACATAGATTATATATCTTTGAACAGAGATAATTTTATTCCTTTCTCCTTTCGATGCCTTTTTATTTCTTTTTCTTGCCTAGTTGCTCTGGGTAGGACTTCCAGTACTATGTTGAATAGAAGTGGTGAAAATGGGCATCCTTGTCTTGTTCCTGATCTTAGTAGAAAAGCTTAGTCTTTCTCCACGAGTATAATGCTACCTGTGGGGTTTCATATGTGGCTTATAGTGAGGTTTTTTTCCCTGTTCCTATTTCTTTCTTTTTACCATGAAATGGCATTAAATTGTGTCACAATATTTTACTGTATCAATTCAGGAGATCTGGTAGTTTTTCCCCATTTATTCTTCCAATATAGTTTATAGCATTGATCAATTTTCATATGTTGTTCCATCCTTGTATTCTAGGAATATATCCCACATGGTTACAATATATAATTCTTTTAACATGCTGCAGCTAAATTCAGTATAGTGTTTTGCTGAGATTTTTTTGTCATTGTTCATGTGTGATATCGGTCTGTGGTTTTGTTTTCTTGTAGGCCTTTGCTTGTGTCAGTATCAGGGCAATGCTGGCCTCAAAGAATGAGTTAGAAAGCATTCCCTCCACTTTTAATTTTTTGGAAGTGTTTGAGAAGGATTAGTATTAGTTCTTTAAATGTTTGGTACAATTCACCAGGGAAGCCATCAAGTGCAGGGCTTTCCTTTGTTGGGAGGTTTTTGATTACTGATTCAATATCCTTATTAGTCATAGTTCAATATATATATATATGTATATATATTATCAACAGAAAGAGACAGACACACAGAGAAAGAGAGGGACAGACAGACAGGAAGAGAGTGAGATGAGAAGCATCAACTCTTAGTTGTGGCACTTTAGTTGTTCATTGATTGCTTTCTCATTCGTGCCTTGACTGGGTGCTCTAGCCTTGACCAGGGGCTCCAGCTGAGCCAGTGACCCCTTGCTCAAGCCTGCAACCTTAGGCTCAAGCCAGCGATCTTTGGGCTCAAGCCAGCAACCATGGGGTCATGTCTATGATCCCACACTAAAGCTAGCGACCCTGCACTCAAGCCAGCGACATCTGGGTTTTGAACCTATTGATAGATCCTTAGTGTCCCAAGCTGACACTCGATCCACTGTGCTACTGCCTGACACAGGCATATTTTTCTATTTCTTTGTGATTTAAACTTGCTAGGTTATATGTTTCTAGGAATTAGTTAATTTAATTTGGTTATTCAATTTGTTGGTATACATATATGTTTATAGTATTCTCTTATACCCCTTTCTATTAAAGTTAGCAGTAATGTCCCCTCTTTTTCATTTCTGATTTTACCAGTTTGAATTTTCTCTTTCTTTCAGTCAGTCTAGTTAAAGATTTGTCAATTTTGCTGCTCTTTTAAAAAAACAAGGTTTGGGCCCTGGCCAGTGGCTCAGTGAATAGAGCATTGGCCCAGTGTATGGATGTCTCAGGTTCAATTACCAGTCAGGGCACACAGGAGAAGCGACCATCTGCTTCTCCCCCGCCCTCTACCCCTTCTCTTCCTTTTCCCTTCCTGCAGCCAGTGGCTCAATTGGTTCAAGCCTGGCTCCAGGCACTGAGAATAGCTGGGTTGGTTCCAGCATCAGCCTCAGGCTCTAAAAATAGCTCTGTACTCGAGTATTGGCCCAAGACTGGGTTGCCGGGTGGATCCTGATAGAGGCACATGCAGGAGTCTGCCTCACTATCTCCCCTTCCCTCACCTAAAACAAACAAAGTTTTGGTTTTGCTGATTTTCTATATTCTCATTTATCTCCACTCTAATCTTTTATTTCCTACCTTCTGCTAGCTTTGGTTCAGTTTTCTCTCCTTTTTCTAGTTCCTTAGAGATATATAGTTTAGCTATTGATTTGAGATCTTTTATTCTCTTTTATTTTTTATTTTAATTTTTTTTTAAGTGACAGTAGGGGAGATACAGAGACAGACTCCCACATGTGCCCTGACCAAGATCCACCCAGCAATCCCCATCTGGAGCCGATGCTTTGCCCATCTGGGGCTGCTGGCAACTGAGCTAGTTTTAGCACCTGAGGCAGAGGCTTAATGGAGCCATCCTCAGTGCCAGACACCAACATGTATTCGAGTCATGGCTGTGGGAGGGGAAGAGAGAGAGAGAAAGGGGTGGAGGGGGGGAGAGAAGTAGATGGTCACCTCTCTAGTATGCCCTGACTGGGAATTGAACCTGGGACTTCCACACACCAGGTCGATGCTCTACTGCTGAGCCAACTGACCAGGGTCAATTTGAGATCTTTTTTAATGCAGATGTTTAAAGTTATAAATTTCCCTTTGAGAATTGCTTTCACTGCATTATATAGGTTTTGTATATTGTGTTTTCATTTTCATTTATCTCAAAGTATTTTCTAATATCCCTGTGATTTCTTCTTTGACCACTGGTTGTTTAAAAGCATGTTTTTTAATCTCCACATTTTGAGTTTTTCTTCTGTTACTGATTTATAGTTTTGTTCCATTGTGTTAGAAAAGACTTTGTCTGATTTCAGTCTTTCAAAATTTAAGACTTATTTTGTAAACCTAACAGATGTACCCTGAACCACGTTCTGTGTGCACTCAAGGAGAATGCATACTCCATTACTGTTAGGTAATGTGTTCTATATATGTTCATTAGGTCTAATTGGATTATAGTATCATTCAGGTACTCACTTTCCTTATTGATTTTGTCTCTGGTTGTTCTATTTATTATTGAAAATGGAATATTAAAGTCTCCAATTATTATGTAGAACTATCAATTTCTCCCTTAATTCTGTCCCTTTTTGTTGCATATATATATATATATATATTGCTCTGTTATATGTGTATATATGCTTATAATTGTATCATCTATTGGATAAATCCTTTTCAGTATTTAATGCCCTTCCTGTCTCATATGACCATTTTAATGTAAAATTTATTCTGTCTAATAATAATATAGCCACCTCAGCTGTGCTTTCATTACTGTTTGCATGGACCAGGGGTCCCCAAACATTTTACACAGGGGCCAGTTCACTGTCCCTCAGACTGTTGGAGGGCCGACTATAAAAAAAACAACTATGAACAAATCCCTATGCACACTGAATATATCTTATTTTAAATTAAAAAAACAAAACGTGAACAAATACAATATTTAAAATAAAGAACAAGTAAATTTAAATCAACAAACTGACCAGTGTTTCAATGGGAACTATGGGCCTGCTTTTGGCTAATGAGATGGTCAATGTCTGGTTCCATATTTGTCACTGCTAGCCATAACAAGTGATATGATGCGCTTCCAGAGCCCTGACACATGCATCCCGTGTTACTGGCAGTAGTACTGTACCTGAGCACCGCCGCCACATACAGTATTCCAGGAGCACAGGATGCATCCGCTGAGTACTGACCACCAATGAAAGAGGTGCCCCTTCTGGAAGTGTGGCGGGCCGCATGTGGCCTGCGGGCTGTAGTTTGGGGACCCCTGGCATGGACTATATTTTTTATCCTTTTACTTCCAACCTTTTTGTATCTTTGTCTCTAAAGTGAATGTCTTATAGACAGCATATAGATGGAACTTTTTACAAAATACATTCTGCCAATATCTGACTTTTAACTGGAAGTAATTTATAATAAAATTACTGATAATGATTTATTTCTGTCATTTTGCTACTTGTTTTCTATATGCCTTCTATATTTTGTCCCTCAATTTGCCCATTATTGAATCTTTTGCCATTTAGTTGTGTTTCTGTAGCCTACAATTTTGATTATCTTCTCTCATTTTCTGTGTATTTTTTATTTTCTTAGTTGTTACCTTGAAATTATAATTAACATCTTAAAACTTATAAAAACTTAGTTTGAATAATAACAACTTACTTAAAATAGTATATACTCTGCTCTTATACATCTGTTCCTCTCATTTTATCTTGCTCTCATCATCTTCATAAATTGTGTGCCTGTTAACACAGGTTTGTATTTTATGTTTTACTCATATGCATTTAAATCATATAGAAAAAACAGGAGTTACAAACCAAAGTACAATAATACTAACTTTTACATTTACCTGGGTATTTACCTTTACCAGTGTTCTTTATATCTTCATATAGTTTCAACTTATTGTTTCAGCCTTCTTTGTTTTTCGGCCTGAAGGATTACTTTTAGCATTTCTCATGAAGCAGGTCTATTAGTAATGAACTCCTACACTCTTGTTTATCTGGTGATGTCTTGATTTCTTCAGTCTTGAAGAATAATATTTCCAGATATAGAATTCTTGGTTGACAGGTTTTCTTTTAACACTTTGAATATATCATCCCACTGCCTTCTGACCACCATAGTTTCTGATAAGAAATCAGTTTATAATCCTATTACGTATCCTTTGTATATGATGAGATGGTTCCCTCATGCTGCTCTGAAGGTTCTTTTCCCTTTGGCTTTCTACATTTTGATATGGTGTAGGTCTCTTGAGTTTATCTTCCTTGGAGTTTCTTAAGCTTCTTTAATTTGTAAATTTTCCCCATTTTCTTTACAATTTGTTCAGTCTGTCTTTCTCTCACACACGCTTTTGTGCTTTTTTCCTGAAAAAAATTGACACTGTTGCAGACATTATGCTTCTTGATACCTACATATTTAGTGTGTATTTTTTTTAGTATTTTCTAAGACTAAAAATATTCTCTGGCCCTGGCCAGTTGGCTCAGTGGTAGAGTGTCAGTTCAGTGTGTGGAAGTCCTGATTCAATTCCAGGTCAGGGCACATAGGAGAAGTGATCATCTGCTTCTCCACCACCTCCTCTCTCTCTCTCTCTCTCTCTCTCTCTCTCTCTCTTTTCTCCTCCCACAGTCATGGCTTAAGTGGTTCAAGCAAAGTTGGCTCCAGGCACTGAGGATGGCTCCATGGCCTTGGCCTCAGGCACTAAAATAGCTCAGTTGCTGAGCAACAAAGCTGCAGCCCAGCTGGGCAAAGTATTGCCTGGTAGGGCTTACCCGGTGGATCCCAGTCAGGGCACATGGGGAATCTGTCTCTGCCTCCCTGGCCCTCAATTAAAAGAAAAAATATATATATTCTTTCAGAAAACCAAAGCAAAAATGATCAAAATTAGTTTAACATTGATAAAATGCTATTATTTAACCTATAGTCCTTATTAAATTTTCAGCAATTGTCTCAAGAATGTCCTTCATAGCTCTTATTTTTCATGACCCCAAACCTAAGCCAGAATCACTTAATTGTAATGTCTCTTTAGTCTTCTTCTGTTTTCCCTTTATTGATTTTAGTGAGAGGAAGGGGGAGAAAAAGAGAGAGAGAGAAAGGAACATATGTTCCTGTATATGCCCTGACCAGGGATCAAACCAGAAACCTCAGCACTTCGAGATGATGCTCTAACCCAGGAGTTGGGAACCTATGGCTCGCAAGCCAGATGTGGCTCTTTTGATGGCTGCATCTGACTCACAGACAAATCTTTAATTAAAAAACCAAAAAACGTTGAATATATAAAACATTCTCATGTATTACAATCCATTCATTTCCTACCGTTCACATTCATGGTTGCAGGTGGCTGGAGCCAATCACAGCTGTCCTCCGGGACAACACCAAATTTTTACTGGATAATGCGTAATGTACATGGGTTGTTGTATGGCTCTCACGAAATTACATTTTAAAATATGTGGCGTTCATGGCTCTCTCAGCCAAAAAGGTTCCCAACCCCTGCTCTAACCAAATGAGCTATCTGGACAGGGCTTTTTCATGTTCTTTAATCTGGAATAGTTCTTTCATTTATTTTGTTTTTATTTTTTATTTATGGATTTTTAGAGAGAGGAGAGAGAGAGAGAGAAAGAGGAAGAGAGAGAAAGAGGTGGGAGAAGTGGGAAGCATCAACTCATAGTAGTTGCTTCCTGTATGTGCCTTGGTCAAGCAAGCCCAGGGTTTCAAACTGGCGACCTCAGTATTCCAGGTCAACACCTGGATAAAGCACCACCACAGGTCAGGCAGTTCTTCCATTGTAATTTGTCTTTGTTTTCTTTTTTTAAGTGAGAAAAGGGGAAACAGTGATGCAGACTATTGCATGCGCCCCCACCGGCTCCCACCCAGCAGCCCCTGTCTGAGGCCAAAGCTCAAATCAATCGAGCTATTTTTAGTGCCTGAGGCTGGCACTTGTACCAGCCAAGCTAGCTTCAGCACCCTGGGCCAACACTTAAACCAACTGAGCTACTGGCTGCAGGAGGGGAAGAGGGAGAGAAAATGGAGAGGGAAGGGGAGAGACAGGTGGTCACTTCTTTGTGTGCCCTGACTGGAAATTGAACCTGGGAAGTCCACATGCTGGGCTGATGCTCTATCCACTGAATCAATTGGCCAGGACTAATTTGTCTTTCTTGATCTTGACATTTTTGAAATGTATAAGATAGTCATAAAAATGTCCTTCATTTTTGTTTTGTCTGATGTTTTCTTATGATTTAATACAGGTTATCCTTTTTTTTTTTTTTTTTTACAGAGAGAGAGAGAGAGTCAGAGAGAGGGACAGACAGGGACAGACAGACAGGAACAGAGAGATGAGAAGCATCAATCATTAGTTTTTTGTTGCGCATTGCAACACCTTAGTTGTTCATTGATTGCTCTCTCACATGTGCCCTGACTGCAGGCCTTCAGCAGACCGAGTAACCCCTTGCTCGAGCCAGTGACCTTGGGTCCAAGATGGTGGGCTTTTGCTCAAACCAGATGAGCCCGCGCTCAAGCTGGCCACCTCAGGGTCTCGAACCTGGGTCCTCCGCATCCCAGTCTGACGCTCCATCCACTGTGCCACCGCCTGGTCAGGCATTTACCCATTTTTGACCTCTAAAAATCACATAAATAATGTGTCCCTCTCAGGGCAATATAGGTGGTGCACATGATGGTTTTTCCCATTGTGGCTAATGCTGACTTTGATTACATGATTAAATTTGAGTCTCAAGTGTCTCCACTGTAAAGTTACTATTTTTACCTCTGTAATTTAGTAATTTTTACAAGAATACTTTGAGACTATATAAATATCTTGTTTTTCTTCAAAATTTCATCTCTTAGTTTTAAAATCCACTGATGATTTTTGCCTAAATTAGTTATAATGGTTGCTAGACAATGGATATTTTCTAACCCCATCATTTTTTCTATATTTATTAGTTGACATATTACTGTAATTAAAAATTTTTTTCTACAGTTCATGTAATTATTTATGTCAAATTGAATTCATGGATTCTCATTTTATTCAGAGGGTTATAACACATTCCTATAGTTTCAAATTGTAATAATGTATCTAAGACAGGAAATTTAACTCTATATTATTGAACCATTATTTCTAGCAGCAATGATATAAAAGAAACAAATCTTTCTTAATGAAACTTAGCTGGTTTGTGATAGTAAATTTATATTATTATTATAAAGGAGGATTACCTTTTCTACTTGCTATATGATAGGGCACTATATGTCCTACTTGCTATATATAGTTTTCTACTTGCTATGTATAGTTTTCAATTCATCAAAAACTACACCAGAGGTCGCCGGTTCGAAACCCTGGGCTTGCCTGGTCAAGGCACATATGGGAGTTGATGCTTCCAGCTCCTCCCCCCCCTTCTCTCTCTCTGTCTCTCCTCTCTCTCTCTCTCTCTCTCTCTCTCTCTCTCTCCCTCTCCTCTCTAAAATGAATTAAAAAATTAAAACAAACAAACAAACAAAAAAACTACACCAGCCGTGGCCAGGTATTTCAGTTGGTTAGAGCACTGTCCCAGTACACTATGGTTGCAGGTTCAGTTTCTGCTCAAGGAACATACAAGGATCAATCAATAAATGCATAAATAACTGGAACAACAAACTGATGTTTCTCTTTCTCTCTCCCCCTTCCTCTCTAAAAAGTAATTAATTCTTAAAAAAGGTACACCAAATCATTTAATATATATTTTAAAAAGAAAAGCCATTAAAATTGATCCTCTCCCCTTTTGCTCCTTTATCCCTCAGAGGGAATTGGTTTTTTTCTTATTTTTGCATTATGCAAGACTTTGAGAAACCATCAACAGCTAGGGATCTATGCTGAACTCATATAATGTAGCTATGACTAATGTTTGCCAGCATAAACAGAGGTCCCTATGGAACAGGGAAAGAGCATACAGTTTTGTAAAACTAGTTGAGTATGTTTTTTTGCTTACCTAGCTTCTCTTTGGAGAATTTCACCTTTCTACATCATTAGTCCATGTTAGTTTACCATTGATGACCCTATCCTGTGGCTCCAAGAGTAGGCATGTGAGTTCTGCCATTCCCCTGACCACAACAACACATCAGGTATGCCCATAAGTTCTTCCAAGGACTTCTCTAGCTTTCAGGAAAGTGATTCTCTCTAGCTCTCTGCCCCAATGGATCAAGGTTGCCTATTAAAAAGGCAACCCAGGGGAGAGCCTCAAGGAGATAATCAAAAGGTTATAGCCCTGGCGGGTCGGCTCAGCGGTAGAGCGTCGGCCTGGCGTGCGGGGGACCCGGGTTCGATTCCCGGCCAGGGCACATAGGAGAAGCGCCCATTTGCTTCTCCACGCCCCTCTCCTTCCTCTCTGTCTCTCTCTTCCCCTCCCGCAGCCAAGGCTCCATTGGAGCAAAGATGGCCCGGGCGCTGGGGATGGCTCCTTGGCCTCTGCCCCAGGCGCTAGAGTGGCTCTGGTCGCGGCAGAGCGACGCCCCGGAGGGGCAGAGCATCGCCCCTGGTGGGCGTGCCGGGTGGATCCCGGTGGGGCGCATGCGGGAGTCTGTCTGACTGTCTCTCCCCGTTTCCAGCTTCAGAAAAATACAAAAAAAAAAAAGTTATGGCAGAAGGGCTTATCACGTAACAAAATTCCCAAGAAACAGTTTAGGAACCACATAATATAAGCCATTTTCCAAAGGATCAAAAACAGGGAAAACAGATTATTCAAATAAGCAAAGGAGTACATTCTCTCTTGCTGAAACCATATTGTGGGCAACCATGACCCAAATCTATAAACACTGACAAAATTAATCAGGTAAACGCAAGGTCTCCCTCTTACCTTTTTTTTTTTTTTTTAAGTTTCCAAGTAGTCTTTATTTTATCAAGAACAAGAAAGTTGAGAACTGTGTTTACCTAAATGTGGGAAAGGCTTATTAATCTGTTGATAGAGGCATTTACAGTGTATCTCATAAAATAGCAGAAATTCTTTTTAAACATTCTTTCATGGAACATACTTTTATTTTATTTTATTTTATTTTATATATATAGAGAGAGATAGGGACAGATAGACAGGAACGGAGAGAGATGAGAAGCATCAATCATTAGTTTTTCGTTGCGACACCTTAATTATTCACTGATTGCCTTCTCATGCGTGCCTTCTCTGACCATGGGGCTGCAGCAGACTGAGTAACCCCTTGCTCGAGCCAGCGACCTTAGGTCCAAGCTGGTGAGCTTTGCTCAAACCAGATGAGCCCATGCTCAAGCTGGCGATCTCCGGGTCTCGAACCTGGGTCCTCCGCATCCCAGTCTGACGTTCTATCCACTGCGCCACCACCTGGTCAGGCTCATGGAACATACTTTTAATGGAATAGTATCAAATTTAAAAGGGGGGAAGGGCAGCTCTATATGTACTAAAATGGACACATCTCCAACAGATACTGTTAAATAAGAATTTTAAGGGGACAAAATATGTAGTATGCTACCTTTGGACTTCATTATAGATACATATTTTCCTAGGATGCAAATAAATCTCTCTCTATATATTATATATTTATATTATATATGTAGAGAGAAAGAAAGATTCTAGGATAAGTAGGAATAGTATATATAGGAAGATAATTTTTAATAAAGAATTGGATTATGTGATTTGGGAAGCCTGATAAGTGCAAAGTCTGATGAGGGAGGCCAGCAGGCTCAGAGAAGAGTTGCAGTTCAAAGGCAGTCTAGTCTGCTGGTGAACCAGGAAGAGCCTGTGTTACAGATGAAGTCCGGAGGCAGTCTGCTTTCAGAATTCCTCCTGCTTCGGAGAAGTCGGCAGTTTGTTCTATGTAGGCCTTCAACTGATTGAATAAGGTCCACCCATATAAAGGGTAACTGGCTTGACTCAAAGGCCACTGATTTGAATGTAAATCTCATCTAAAAACACTGTTACAGAAACATCCAGAATAGTGTTTGACCAAGTATCTAAGAACTATGGCCCAACCAAGTTGGCACAAAATTAAACATCACAATTACACTCTTTATCAATTTCATATCCATATGCAGCTCCTTAAATTATACTAAGTCTCCATATTTAATTTCTTTACCTGGTGGGGGGTGATCCTGCCTGAATTGGGTTCTTGTAGTTTTCCACTGACTTTAATCACAAGGCATAGTAATACTAAGATGCCCTATGAGGTCTCCTGTCCATATACTGGACAGGTCATTTAACAGACCTTGAATAAGCACCTCTTTTCCAGAGATATAGTTGTAAACAATACAGACAAAATCTCTGCCCTCTGGGAGTTTATTTAAAAAGAAACAGATATAAGCAAAACTATTGGGAGAAAAAACTCAAAGGAAATAGGGTGATGTTAGACAGTAATAGGAGTGTACTTCAGATGACATGGAGAAGGTGCCACTGAGTGTGTGACATTTAAGTTGGAACAAAAAATAAGAAAATGAGCTAGCCGTGAATGAGAAGGGCTGGAGGAAAGTCATTCCAGGCAGAGGGAATGTCAATCACAAAAACCTGAGGCAGGAACAGAAAGAAGGCCAGGGTGGAGGATGGGAAAACAAGGAGTAGGGTGGTGTGCTGAGGTGAAGAGGTACACAGGAACCATACCGACCATGGTCTTTTCACAATTAGCATTTTATAAAAATTGATTTTAGAAAGAGGAAGGGAAAGAGGGAGAGAAAGAGAAAGAAAAAACAAACACTGATTTGTTGTTCCACTTATTTATGCATTCATTGGTTGATTCCTGTATGTGCCCTGACTGGGGATCAAACCCACAACCTCGGTATATTGGGACGACACTTTAACTAGCTGAGCTACGTGGCCAGGCCATGGTAAGTCTTTTCAAGTTTAGTCTAAAAGCAAAGAGTTTTAAGTAGGCATATTTCAGGACCAATCCAAGCTTTCAAAAGACTATTCTGGAGAACAGGCTAGAGGGGTTAATCAGAATAAATTAAGCCCAGAGGTTTTTGAACACTGCAGGGTGAAGGAAGACGGTGATTTGGACAAGTAAATTTGTGAATGTTTTCAAGATATATCTTGAAGATGAACTCAAATACTTGGTGATGAACGGCAAGTAAAAGGTGAGGTAAGGAGGGGCGTCCAAGATGATGCTCAGATTTTCCGTGTCATCTTCTGAGACAGAGCAGATTAAATGAGGAAGATATTTGGGGTGGGGAGGGGAAATAAGGAATTCCACTTGGAAGTATTAAGTTGATATACATACCTGATAACAGGTATTTAAGTAGCAGCACGAGCAGGTTATGGGTGTATGATTCCAGACTGAGGAGAGAAGCCGGGGCAGGAGTATTTGAGAGTCATCAGCAGATAGACGCTGTGCTAGTTGTCGGTTGCCTCTTTGCTCCCTAGTCATCATTGGCTCCGCAAAAATTGGGTTGGGCCCTTTGAAAACTTTTCCTTTGCCAATTAGTGTAATATTAAGCTTTATTAGTAAAGGACATTGGTGAAACATTGTAAGAGGGAAGATATATAATATTTTCCTTTTTGGCTAGTGTGTTTGCTCAGAACATGTGTAATTTCCCTTCTTGGTTCTGGTGTGCGTGCTCACACCAAGTACAATTTTCCTTTTGGTCTGGTGTGCGTGCTCACACCACGTACAACTTTCCTTTTGGTTCTGGTGTGCGTGCTCACACCACGTACAACTTTCCTTTTGGTTCTAGTGTGCGTGCTCACACCACGTACAACTTTCCTTTTGGTTCTGGTGTGCGTGCTCACACCACGTACAACTTTCCTTTTGGTTCTGGTGTGCGTGCTCACACCACGTACAACTTTCCTTTTGGTTCTGGGGTGCGTGCTCACACCAAGTACAACTTTCCTTTTGGTTCTGGGGTGCGTGCTCACACCACGTACAACTTTCCTTTTGGTTCTGGGGTGCGTGCTCACACCAAGTACAACTTTCCTTTTGGTTCTGGGGTGCATGCTCACACCACGTACAATTTCCCTTTTGGTTCTGGGGTGCGTGCTCACACCATGTACAATTTCCCTTTTGGTTCTGGGGTGCATGCTCACACCAAGTACAATTTTCCTTTTGGTTCTGGTGTGCGTGCCCACACCACATACAACTTTCCTTTTGGTTCTGGGGTGCGTGCTCACACCATGTACAACTTTCCTTTTGGTTCTAGTGTGCGTGCTCACACCACGTACAATTTTCCTTTTGGTTCTGGTGTGCGTGCTCACACCACGTACAACTTTCCTTTTGGTTCTGGTGTGCGTGCTCACACCACGTACAACTTTCCTTTTGGTTCTGGGGTGCGTGCTCACACCAAGTACAACTTTCCTTTTGGTTCTGGGGTGCGTGCTCACACCACGTACAACTTTCCTTTTGGTTCTGGGGTGCGTGCTCACACCAAGTACAACTTTCCTTTTGGTTCTGGGGTGCATGCTCACACCACGTACAATTTCCCTTTTGGTTCTGGGGTGCGTGCTCACACCATGTGCAATTTCCCTTTTGGTTCTGGGGTGCGTGCTCACACCAAGTACAATTTTCCTTTTGGTTCTGGTGTGCGTGCCCACACCACATACAACTTTCCTTTTGGTTCTGGGGTGCGTGCTCACACCATGTACAACTTTCCTTTTGGTTCTGGTGTGTGTGCTCACACCACATACAGCTGCTCCAGCACCCACCTCCTGCAGTGCATGCTAGTCAGCAGCACAAAGAGGCCAACAGCTTTCCCCAGCACTCTCCTGGGGTTGTTTTGTAGAACAGTGCCTCTGGCAAGACATCTCCCATGAACAGATTTTCCCAGCACCCTACAAGGTAGACTTCTTCTAGCAAGTTCCAACAACACAGCACCCCAGTGACTTCTCTGCCACTCAGGAAGTCATGGTCATACCCTCTCCAAAAAAATCTGAGTATCAGCCCTGGGGGGTTCTTGTTTGGATCCTCTATCTCAGCCCTCAGGGTAGTGGCTGCTTCTTATGGTCAGGTTTAGGTTCAGGGCTCCTTTAAATCCAGAGCCCCTTTAAAACTCAAATTCCGCTCACCCAACTTCCCACTAGTGCTAAAAACAGAACATTCTCATCCCCCACTGGGAGGTTGTAGTTAATTTGCTTGCTATTGTCTTTCTTAATGGCTTCTTGGCCTCCAAGTTGAAATGTAGCAAAAAGTTTACCTTTGCAAAAATGTCAGGAAAAGCTTACACTGTGGAGGGACCTGACAATTAGAGGAGTTTAAATCACAATGGTTGTTTGTAAAAGCCTAGCCATAGGCCCAGAATGCCAGGACCCAGCTGTTCCTGGGAGATTCCTGACCTCTTAGCTGTCTTCAAATTTTACCAAGGGCATCAGATAGGACTGTGCCGATTAGGCCTGTGCTACATCAGAAAAAAAAAAAAACTTACAAAGGAGATATTTCTGCAGCTGACTCCCACACACACACACTCATCATCAACTCAGTGACCAAGCCCACAAACCCCGATATGGTAATCTGAGCACATCCAGGTGCAGGCAACCACATGCCAGCAAATGCCTCCAGCAACCCCTATATCTAATGCTCAGGCTGACACCCTTTGCTGGTCTCATCCCACTTGCACCCAGGCATTTTTTAATAAACTTTCCTTTTTGGAACACACTAGCCTTGTGTTTTCAGCTTGGCCCACAGTTTCTGCCTTTCACTTATATGTACTACTCCTATATTCTTTTTAGTTGTTACTTTTTATTAGCCAATTTCTCATTATGACAAGGCTATTATAATTACTTATATTAAAGATATAAATTTTTCAAAATTAATGTGTCATTTTCTCCTAATATAAATGACTCCAAATGCAATTCAGGCACAATCACCAAAAGAGACAGTATAGATTAATATGTTGGATGTAAAGTCTCAAGAAGTCTCTATGTCATTTTCCATTTGGAATGAATGAGGAGGCATGTGGGATAGCAATAGGGGGGATCAGTTTCCTCTCCCAACACACCAATCAGACATAATGAGTGGATACAACTCCTTTTCGTATCCACTTTGGGAGGCTCTGAGTTTTGGCTGACCTCTGTGGCACATGGATACCTACCTACGGTTTGCAGTGGCTTCTCTCAGTCAGCTACAACCAGAGCTGAAACTCCTTTGCTGGCTTCTTGGGGTTTTCCATATGTATGGAGCATCCTTTGAAGCCAAACTGTTTAAAAAACATAGCCAGTCCTATGTGGACCAAGCTCCCAGTTCACCCTAACTGCTCCAAGCTGTGTAAACAGATATCCCTGAAGGGGTTCCTCCAAATGGGGCCTCCCGACCTTCAGTCTGTTGATAACGCAACTCTTACACCTACAAGAATTGTTTACCCTGGCCAATGCCAGGATCATGAAGATGTAGGAACGGGACAGACACTGCCTACGCTCTGCTTCATTCAGACCTCCACCAAGGTGTTGAAGGGTGCCCTGGTGGTATAAGACCAGGATCAGAGAAAAGATGTACAGGGTTTTTGGCTATTGGAATGCTGGATCCTTAGCAAGGATCAGGGGAACCCACCTCCTAACAAGATAGAATTGTCAAGTGAGGAAGCTGAGGGCCATGAGTCAATGACCAGTCCTGCCTATAAGCCCCCGAATCCTGAGGTACAGTTGCTTATCTTGGAAAGCCTTGCCCCTAAGAAACACTTTTGTTTCATGCAGATACCCTGGCTGTACTTATCTGAGAATTCTACCTCTGCTCTTAATCCACAAATTCAGGTTATCCGGTGGGTGCTGCTGCCATAAAGGGATCAGGATTCACATCCCATCAGCGAAGGGAACTAACAGGCTCAAAATCAGGTTGTAAATTCCACCCCAGTGGAATCCTCGGGGCTAAAGGCCCAGCTAATGGCAGTGGGGGAATAGTCCTACAAGTGACTACAGAGGGATTGAGTTCTGACTCTCCAGACCAAAAAGAACTTCCAAACAGAGCGCACTTTGAGGAATAATATTAAGCAATTGGGTGGAACATTCCCTGAATATGCCTGGAGGCAGATATATTCTGCCTTGATTTATGGGAATGCCAAGTAAATAATGTCACCCTCATTTTAGCTAACAGTGGTGTGGTCAGCTCATCAGGGAATTTCATATTTTTGTTAGGCAGCTCTTGGTGAACTCTTGGTAAAGTATTTTGGTTCTTCCCTTCTGGGGTGGAGGAGGGTGAAGCTAACTTGTCTGCTCAGTGGGGTCCTGTGGGCATCTTCTGCTGCTGCTGTGGACATGGATACAGAGCTTATAAAGGGGGCTAAAAATGCTCTCCAAATCCTAGCTGGCCAGGTGGGAAAGCTGAACTGGAAAGTCCCGGGCCTCAGTGCAAAAGGGACTTATCTGCCTGAGAAGAGAGTAGCCCTGGGCAGCGTCATTGCCACAGCTGGCTACCAGATGCCAATGAGGCATGGCCAGAAGTGGCCAACCAGCAATAAAATGCCAAAGACAGGACAGTCGGGAGCAGAGGGAAAAGGTGGAACTGACAAGGCGAGAAGAGAGAAATAAGCGCCCGAATGTGCACACACAGGTGGGCCCCTAGGCAGATACACTAAGCCACAGTATAGCTGGTAGTCAGGCTGTAACGTTGAAAAACACACTAATAAAGGCATCTATAGAGGTTGATACACACTTAAGCCAACTCATGGCACCATCCCATTTCCTTTATAAAAATAACAAAGGTATGAACAGCTAAGGTGCCACAACGGAGAACTGATGTTTCTCATCTCTTTCCCTTCCTGTCTGTCTGTCCCTATCTATTCCTCTCTGTCTCTGTCAAAAACAAAACAAAAAAACCCACAAACAAATGTGTAAGATTCAACCAAACTTATACATTTCTTCTAATGGAGGTCAAGCTCCAATTTTTGTTGTACATGGGGTTCTATTTCTTGATTTTAGTAATGACAGAGAGAAGTATAGATACATCTATTCCAAAAATCTACTGGAGCCAGGCTATCTCTTGAGATCCCATGATACAGGAAAACATCAGGATCTGTAATACATTAGGAGAATCCTCCAAAAGTTATGGTTTGTTGGTCCTAGCACGGTAGCTCAGCTGGTTACAACACTGTCACAACATGCCAAGGTTGCGGCTTTGATCCTAGGTTACGGCACAAGAATCAACCAATGATGGCATGAATGGTTAGAACTAATAAATATTTCTCTTTCTCTCTCTCTAAAAATTAATAAGTAAAAAATTTTTTAAAAGTCAAGAGTTTGTAGAAGGACGAATCAGGTTGCTACTGAGATGACAGTAGGCTGGAAAATGTGCATCACAATCTCATTACCCCTTTTATGAAGTGCTTCTGAAGGTTCAAGATGTTTCAATCCAATGTCTTCCTCCCAGCTGTTTTGGACTTTTTTTCCTGGTGCACAACAGTCCTCTTCCCACTTGGTGTTAGTGGTTGGAGGAGGTGAAATCCCAGGATTTCTGATCATGCCAAGTATGTTAGGGAAGAAGTCCTTAGCAGTCCAAAAATGGAGCTGCCCTGTTCCTAAGGTTGTATTTACTGTTACTTTGTGTAGGGGGTGAGGGGATCTGTTGGAGGCAGAGGTTAGAGTTTGGCTACCTTTAGTAGATAACCTAGATCTATAACTTTGATAATAACACTATCAGTTTTTCCTTGTGTTTAGGTTTTAGAAGATTTTTTCTAAAGGAAAATATAAAGTACCTAATGTTCAGAGCTAATAAGGTCATTGTAGAAATGACTAGGGGCAGAGAAAAGCACATAATTACTCTTGCTCGGAACAAGAACTACCTTCATTAGCATCCTACTCATACATGTTCTTTACTTAAAGAAAGAAAATAAATGAACAAACAAATCAGAAACAAATTCATAGATACAGAGAACAAATTGGCGGTAACCAGATGGGAGGGGACTGGGGGAGGCATTGGGGAGATGGGTAAAAAAGCGGAAGGGATTAAGAAGTACAGACTGGTAGTTACCAAACAGTCACAG
Organism: Saccopteryx leptura; assembly: GCF_036850995.1. NCBI lineage: Eukaryota > Metazoa > Chordata > Mammalia > Chiroptera > Emballonuridae > Saccopteryx > Saccopteryx leptura. Next base: position 197,954,339 of record NC_089506.1, read on the forward strand.
GGATGTAAAGTACAGCTTAGGAAATATAGTCAATAATATAATAACTATATACGGTGTGAGGTGGGTAAGAGACTTATTGGGGGATCACTTTATAACTTATATAAATGTCTAGCTACTGTTGTATATCTGAAACTAATACAATACTGAATGGCAACTGTAATTGAAAAATTAAAAAAAATAAAGCAGAAGTAGAAGCTCTGACTTAAAAAAAAGAAATTAAGTTTAAAACCATATTTTAAAAATAGAGAAAGTTGCCTGACCAGGCGGTGGCGCAGTGGATAGAGCATTGGACTGTGATGCCTAGGACCCAGGTTCGAGACCCCGAGGTCACCAGCTTGAGCATGGGCTCATTTGGTTTGAGCAAAAAGCTCACCAGCTTGGACCCAAGGTCGCTGGCTCGAGCAAGGGGTTACTCGGTCTGCTGAAGGCCTGCAGTCAAAGCATATATGAGAAAGCAATCAATGAACAACTAAGGTGTCGCAACAAAAAACTGATGATTTTTTTTTTTTTTTACAGAGCCAGAGAGCCAGAGAGAGGGATAGACAGGGACAGACAGACAGGAACGGAGAGAGATGAGAAGCATCAATCATTAGTTTTTCGTTGTGCGTTGCAACACCTTAGTTGTTCATTGATTGCTTTCTCATATGTGCCTTGACCGCGGGCCTTCAGCAGACCGAGTAACCCCTTGCTCAAGCCAGCGACCTTGGGTCCAAGCTGGTGAGCTTTTGCTCAAACCAGATGAGCCCACGTTCAAGCTGGCGACCTCGGGGTATCGAACCTGGGTCCTCTGCATCCCAGTCTGACGCTCTATCTACTGCGCCAGCGCCTGGTTAGGCAAAAAACTGATGATTGATGCTTCTTATCTTTCTCCGTTCCTGTCTGTCTGTCCCTATCCCTCTCTCTGACTCTCTCTCTGTCTCTGTAAAAAAAAAAATAGAGAAAGTTAAGGTACCTGACAGGAGAATCAAAACAGTAAGGAGTCAAAGGACAGAAGGTTAAAGGTAAGTAAATAAAAGCTAAAGAAACAGGCTGTAAGTTATACAAATCAAAATGAAAAGCAAGTAAAGCCAGCTAAAAGGTCATCATGTTCAAAATGATGACAAAGGACAAAGAGGCAGAACAGAAACCTGGAGTCCAAGGGCCAGGAACCCCAAGCCAGGCACACGTCTCCTGAGCTAGTCTCATGGTCATTTATTCTTTTGACACCAGGAGCCATGACCCTGGGTATACCTCCCCACACAGTCAAGCTGCACAGCACATCTGTGTGGTTAGACCTGTAGGCTGCACGAGTCTCTGATTAATTCAGGCTGTCCTGGATTATCCCACCACACTGTGTCCAGCCAGGGAGTCATTAATCACTTGCTAAGTCATCCTCCACTCATTGTCCCATGAGTGGGGCCCTTTACCATCTAGTGGATATTAGGGACCCCATCTACCTCCTGAATGTTCAGGTCTACTTAAGACCCACACATCTAAGGCAGTCTTTCTAATATTCTGTCTAAAGCAATGCTTTTTCAACCTCCAGTCTGCTTCACCAGAAATTTCGTGTTGGTCCATGAAAGAGTTAACTACCCTGATGTTGTATGAAGATTATGGAGTCTATAATCTTTGGGTCTAGAGCAGCGGTTTTCAATCACCAGTCCACAGACCGGAGCTGGTCCACCAGGAACTTTGCCTGTCCATGAAAGAGTTAACTACCCTGATATTTTATGAAGATTATAAACCCAATGACTTGTCAAATTCGCTTATGCTCAACTCAGGGTGATTTCGGCCTTAGCAGTCCCTGAAATAATTTTATTTTTACCAGTCCTCAAGTGTAAAAAGGTTGAAACCACTGGTCTAAAGTATTAACTAGCTATTAAATCTTTACAGGTTAGGCAGGGTGAAGCCCTGAGCCTCAGAGGTGGGACCCTGAGCTGCCAAGAGGAAGGGAGAGCTCTGCTGTTAAAACCCATGAAGATTTCAGAAAAGGGCTCGGGGCTTGAATCCTGACTCTGGCACTTACTAGCTATGCACCCCTGGGGAAATTATACTTCTATGAGCTTCAGTTTCTAAGTTGTAAGATATTATTATTAATAATATTTTAACTGAGAGGCGGGGAGATAATGAGACAGACTCCCACATGCGCCCCAACCGGGATTCATCTGGCAACCCCCATCTGGGGATGATGCTTGAATCTGAGCTATTTTTAGTGCCTAAGGCTGACCCCGAATCAACCAAGCTATCTTCAGTGCCTGTGCCGAAGCTCAAACCATTCAAGCCACTGACTGAGGAAGGGAAAGAGAGAGAGAAGGGGGAGTAGGCAGGGGAGAGAAGCAGATGGTCATTTCTCCTGTGTGCCTGACTGGGAATCAAACCCAGGATGTTTATATGCCAGGTGATACTCTATCCACTGAGCCAACCTGTCAGGGCCATAAGATATTATTAGTGTATTATTACTTTGTGAGTGTTCCATAGTAATTAGGTCAGGGAATACATTTGGCACAGATGATGCAGTATTTTTGTTTAAAAGTTAGAATAATCAGAGATTTTAGTTTAAGCAGTTGGAGGTGGCATAGCTACCCAGCACTTCAGAACTCACCTTTCCGGGTTAATCCATGAAGTGACTCCAAGGTGCATGTTGATGAGAACACTCAATAGATAGGAAGTCTCAAAACTCTGCTTTCAGAGGAAGGGCAACTTACACCCACTTCCCTCAAGGAAGGGTCTTAACCACTGAGGCTCACATATACTCTGAGTCACTTATTTCCCCCTTGGAAAAGGTGATCTGACACAGCTATGAGCCATACAAGTGACTCTGCAACGGTGCTATCCTCTCCCCCTGGAGACCTCTCAACAGAAGAGGGCAGAGCTGTTTGCCTAGGTGAGGTGGGCACACAGCCACCTGGAACAGAGGCAAGGCTAGAGTAATTACAGAAAGACCTTCATGAGCCCATCCCTCTTTAACTTCAAGTCAGGGCAGAAGTTCATCTGCTAATCTCAGGGAAGAGCCTATTTTATTAAGTATGGCATCCCTAATCATACCACACTTTAAGGAGAAATCAAGACATATTTGCTGGCAAAGTGGGAGGCCGAGGATGGATGAGAGTAAGTCTCTAAAAAAGAAAGGCACAGCACCCAGGTTCTAATTGTTGACTTTAATGCCATGTGAGGGTACTGAGGCTCCATGCACCAAAGTGCTCACAGACAAGTCATAAAAGAACACAGGAAGAGTTTTACTGTGTACACAAACCCAACACCATACAGAAGGAAGACAATGAACCCAGGTGACCTCCCACACTTGTGGCAACTGCCTGCTACTACACCGTCATTGTTCCCACCTCCTCCAACCCCCTGCCAACCCACTTTCCCTCCAATTAACATAGGTACACATATATGTTTCTTCCAGAATTCCAAAAAGTGCTTCTCCCACCCCAGTTCCCAATACTCCGGCTTCTGGTGAATAAAGCCTCCTTCTTTTAAGGATCACGAGGCACACACCACTTCATAAAAGAGCCCCAGCAAAATGGTATCCAACAGAGCTTAATCACTTGTATCAGAATTAAATACAGACAGAAGGTATGCAGAAGGGCGATATCTGAAATTCTAATTGGGATCAAAATGCCCAGTGTGAGTAGTTTTTGTTCTGTTGTTGTGAATCTGAACCTCTTCAGGGGCCAGCTTAGACCAAGATCACACACTGAGGCTCCGCCCACTTTGTGGTTTGCATATGTCAATTTTGTAGTCCTCCAATGAGCAACCCTGACCAGGAAGATTCTAATACCTGCTTAGACTGAGGCACAAGGCTCAGATAGGTCCCAGAATATCCTAAACTCCAGTGAGAAATACAGTAGACACTGTCAGAGCACACCTGCCTGCTTTCTGAACTATAAGCTCTAGACAGCCTGGTGCACTAACCAGAGGTAGAATAAGAATGGAGTGGATTCCTCTATTGTTTCTACATATTTAGAGTGTTACCCAAAGAATTCCTCCACTGGGATGATGTAGTGTGTTTCATTGTGCTTTTGTTTGTCCTTTTTGTTGCCATTAAGTGTTTCATTTTCATTGAACTTCGTTATAGTTAGCAATGCACCATACAGTCCTGTCTCCTAAAGGTTCCACCTTCCCAACCAGTGAGCACAGCACCTGGGAGGAAAGGTGCCCAAAGTCAAAAGGGAAGCCCCAAAGGCAGACACTTGGACCCGTCAATAACCACTGGCCTGTCTCATGGCAGGATGAGTCTAGTCCCTTGTCAGGATGACAGGCATTTATTGACCTTATGCACAAGAATGCTATAAAAATATACTTGCTTTCAATCGGGGAGAAGCATTCTTCCTTTGGAACTTTCCTTCCTGACCCAATCCTTATGCTCTGGGCCTGGCCATTTAGAGTTAAAAAGGAATTCAACTGGGAGAAGTCACTTTATCAGACAAATTTTATTTGGAGGCCTTTACCCCAGACCATCACATCCAAAAGCACTTTTCAGACTGGCCTTGGCTTCTTATCAGAGAATGGCCAAACTGGGCCGCTGAGTTCTTTACCCACTGAGAAAGCTCTAAGCTGGACGCCAGTGTCCCTGCGCTTCCTGGTCTACTGGCCTGGAACCTTGTGTCCCCACCGTGGTACAGAGCACACCACCTTGAGGACATCACAGAGGGACAGAGAAACGAATGTCTCTAGCAAGAGGCACAGGCACAGCGTCCCTGTAGTCCCAAGTAAGTCTTCCAGGGCCTGTTAAGCAAACCTGCATTTGAGTGTACCAGCCGCTCCCGGTCTCACATGTACAGTCTCTAAATGACCAAGCACTGTGATGTGATGTGCTGGGCGTGGAAAAGAGGGGGTCAAGGCCGGACTGCTGAAAGCAGTGGGCTTAATCATCTGCTCACTACTCGCACTGACTTCTTCCTAAATACCTTGCCTCATAATCTGTCAAGAAATGAACTTGTATTAGGTAGTAACACCGATCAGAACAACTTACATGAAAGACTTTACTGTTAGAACAAGGCAAGAGCCATGTGGTTGGACTAAGCTCCAAGCAGGGACATCAGCTCCAGAAAAGTGACAATACATTATGGGTGAGAACAGTAGAGAGAACACATATCTCGGAACCAGCATGACTGACTGTACTTTCCTCTTAGATCTCCATCTGAATCTCTGCTCCTCTCATAAAAGAACACAATACAAGAATCTGTGTTCCCAGGAGGCCACTGCCCCAAGAAGGAATTCAGCCAAGGTCCCCGGGCTTGGCCTGCTCTTCCTCAGAAGGATGCGGACATTCTCGGCTCTCTGGCTCTACCTCACCAATACGGTCTTGTAAGACTGAGACCAGTGAAGCTGTGCACACCAGCTTTTCACATATTAAAAAAAAAGAAATCTCCCTATAAGAACACCTGGATATAGGCTAGTACAATTGTGTGTACAGGAGAGAAGCCCTCATTGCAGCACAGATGTTACATTCCACATCGCTGCCGCTGCACAGGCTTCCTTTAGGAGATGCACGACCATCCCTGCCTAGGGGCTGCACACAGCGCGAGAAGGAAACAAGTCGGAGCAGAACCTTGTGGATCTCTTTCTCTCTCTGAGACTGGGGAATAGAACATGTCCTCCTACAGCTTTTGGGATAGTTGTGCCTCTCACCCAGCCCTTTCTTTACTTTTCCAGAACAGATGCTCTCCTAGAAGGAGAATGTTAGCGGAATAAAGCAAGGTTTTAAAAAGAAGAGGCTCTGCCTGACCTGTAGTGGCACAGTGGACTGACCTGGAACGCTGAGGTCGCTGGTTCGAAACCCTGGGCTTGCCCGGTCAAGGCGCATACGAGAAGCAACTACTGGGAGTTGATGTTTCCCGCTACTACCCCAGTTTTCTCTCTCTCCTCTGTCTAAAATCAATAAATAAAATCTGAAAAAAGAGAGGGGGTTCCACTATACTGCTGAAACTAATACAAAATACTATTAAAAAAATAAACTTTTAAAAAATAGTCATGGGGATGGAAAGTACAGCACAGGCCACGTAAGTCAGTAATATTTGTGATAACTGTGTGGTTTCAGATGGGTACTTTGTAAGGTAGGTAATTGTTTAACCACTGTGCTGTACACCTGAAACTAATATAATATTGTATGTCAACTCAAATTGAAAATAAAAAGAAAGTGTTTTATTTTATTTTTTAAAAAGAGAGGGTGGGGTGGAAAAAAAGAGGGGGTTCCTATTAAGGAGGTTCACAACAAACTGGATCCTGACAGATGAAATGGCAGCCAACGAGATGTTCTGAGCCTCCAGAAAGGATGTTACATCTCAAAGATAACAGATGGAGACATCTTGCCTGCTTGACTTAGGGAATCTTCAAAAGGTGCCTCTGAAACTTACACTCTGGCCCTGTGAGGAGACAGTCCTTCAAGCAGGGAGGGTCGGTGGAGGAGAAGAGAAGCCAAGGCCCAAAGCAGGGCTGTAAACATTGTGCTTTTCTAAGGCCAACCTGGTGCATGGTTTCGGCAAGTATGGTTACATCTCCAAAAAGCGGTGAAGAATAGGTTTTGGGAAGAATATAGAGTTTACACACCTAAAACAAAGCATGGACTATTCCTGGGGGACGAAGGAGAAAGGATGCTCCTTCTTCAGCCAGGGACTATGAAGTGGCAACCTGGATAAACCCCCACTGGGTTCTATGTTCACTTGGACACAAACACAGGAGGGACTACCTGAACACGATGGAGGAAGTGATTATGCCTATGTGTTATTTTGGTAACATGGCTCTAAAAAGGGCAGAAACTCTTTAGCAAGGTAAAGAAAGTGACAAAACCTCTCTGGACTTCCTGGCCAAGCCCTAGCTAGCCAGACCTCACTGGCCGTAGGGAAACACTACCGAGCCTGGAGGAAAGGCCAGGTGAGTGCAGGTACCAAGTCCCGTGGGCCACAAGCCCTGAGCCTGACCCTAGGGAACAGCAGGAGAGACTACAGCTGCACCTCTGTCCACTGGGAGCTGTGCCTCCGGACTCGGTCCTCACCTCAGCAGGTCTGGGGCAGTCAGTAGCCTTTCCAGAGATCTGACTCTCAGAGCCACTAGGGGAAAGGACATCCTCCCTGAAGGGACTCTATTCCCTACCAGGACTACTCACCACCATGTGATCTTGAACTCATAGATGGGGCGCTTGCAGTAGTAGTGGTTGATGAGGTGTTTGTCACACACCCCAATGCACTGGTGGTCCACGACGAGGCCCTGGGCTGAGAGGTCTGTGACCAGACAGTGCAACAGGTCATAAACATCAGCCACAGCCTCCCAGGGCCCAAAAGACACATCCACTTCACAGTGGTGCTCAAATAGCTGCCCATCACTCTCACTCCGCTCAAAGCGCAGAGAGTTAAGAAGTGGACACTCGTAGGGGGTGATGGGCATCTCTTCCTTGAAGACACAGACCTTGAGCTTGGCAAAGCGGGCCTTCCGCTGGACTGCACGCAGCCGGGCAATCTCCACAATCCGCTCCAAGTGGTCTATGGGGTGAATACAGCAGCTATCACTGTGATGGGGGTTGGCAGGTGGGGAGTGGGGCGAGGCAGTGGGAGGGCAGAGGGAGTCCCAGGGATGGCAGGACCCAAGAGGGAAGAGACAGATTCCCGGGGGAAGGGACTCTGTGGGCCTATGCAGGATACAAACTTAAAAGGGATCGTGGTTCTTCACTGCAAAAGGAAACCAAAGGGATGGGATGAGGACTGTCCTTTTGAAATGTGATTTGATAACTATCACAAGCAAGGAAGACCTTCCTTAACCTGTATCTACCCAGTGTGACCAAGAGGGACGAGCAGAAAGGGAGTGGGATTCTCTCCCATCCTGAGTAATACACACGAACCTCGGACCCACCTGCTCCGGCGGAGAGCTTGGTGCCGACAGATGCCTCGCAGCCCTCGTCCCCACACCCTGCCCGTCCGGCAGTTCAGCCCTCACCTTTGTAATAGGGCATGAGTCCCAGAAACGCCTGGCGCACTTTCTCCCCCTTCAGCGGCTGCATGTTCTCCAGCTGCTCCAAGAGGGGCCCGATAGCGTAGTACTGGGCCTCCTTGTACACAGCCCGCACACGTTCCCGGGGCGGCAGGTCCCCTGAGCGCAGGAAGTTCAGCACGTCTCTGAGCAGGAAGGAAGGAGGGCTGGTGAGAGGGAGCTAATGGGTTAGAGCACAGAGTCTGGAACCAGACTGCCAGCTGTGTAACCTTGAGTACGTGAACTTAAGCTCTCTGTGCCTCAATTTTCTCATCAGTAAAACAGGGAAATAAGAAAACTACTTCATAATACTATGAAGATTATGTAAACGAGTTAATATATAAAAAGTGCTTAGGCCCTGGCCAGTTGGCTCAATGGACTGAGCATCCGCTGGTGTGCAGAAGTCCCATGTTTGATCCCCAGTCAGGGTACACATAAGAAGCGACCATCTGCTTCTCTTCCCCTTTCTCTCCCTTCTCTCTTTCTTCCCCTCTCACATCTAGTGGCTTGATTGGTTCAAGTGCTGGCCCCGGGTACTGAGGATAGCTTGGTTGGTCCAGGTGTTGGCCTCAGGAACTGAGGATAGTTTGGTTTATTCGAGCACTGGACCCAGACGGGGTTGCCAGGTGGATCCTGGTCAGGGTGCACGAGGGAGTCTATCACCCCTCTTCTCACTTAAAAAAAAAAGTGCTGACAATAACTGACACAAAGTAAGCCCTCAATAATTGTTAACAAGGCCCTGGCTGGTTGGCTCAGCGGTAGAGCGTCGGCCTAGCGTGCGGAGGACCCGGGTTCGATTCCCGGCCAGGGCACACAGGAGAAGCGCCCATTTGCTTCTCCACCCCTCCGCCGCGCCTTCCTCTCTGTCTCTCTCTTCCCCTCCCGCAGCCAAGGCTCCATTGGAGCAAAGATGGCCCGGGCGCTGGGGATGGCTCTGTGGCCTCCGCCCCAGGCGCTAGAGTGGCTCTGGTTGCAACATGGCGACGCCCAGGATGGGCAGAGCATCACCCCCTGGTGGGCAGAGCGTCGCCCCATGGTGGGCGTGCCGGGTGGATCCCGGTCGGGCGCATGCGGGAGTCTGTCTGACTATCTCTCCCTGTTTCCAGCTTCAGAAAAAATGCAAAAAAAAAAAAAAAAAAGTAAAAAAAAAATAAAATAAAATAAAAAATAAAAAAATAATTGTTAACAGTTCTTATTAGCAGTATCATTATTATAATTACAATTATTATTAGACATATTAGATATTAGGCATATATAGGTAATGGAAAGATATTACTAGCCCCTTAACACACAGGATGGGGCAGAATTAAGTTTTCAGTTATGAGTACATGAAACACAGTTTATTCTTGTATTATTAATTATTGTATTATTTTCCATAAGAACAACTGTAAACCTACTTTTGTCCCCCTTGTATATATTTTAATTGAGGCAAATTAATATTCAGTAAGTGTACAAATATTAACTGTACTAAATTTTTTTTTTATTGCGTGAGAGGCGGGAGACAGAGACAGACTCCTGCATGTGCCCTGATTGGGATCCACCTGGCAAGCCCCCTACAGAGTGATGCTCTGTCCATCTGGGGCCGCTGCTCCATTGCTTGGCAACCAAGCTATTTCAGCACCTGAGGTGAGTCCATGGAACTATCCTAAGTGCCTGGGGCAAAAGTGTTCCAACCATTCAAGCCATGGCTGTGGGAGAGGAGAGAAAAAAAAAAAGAGAGAAGGGGGTGGAGAAGCAGATGGTTACTTCTCCTGTGTGCCCTGACAGGGAATCAAACCTGGGACTTTCACATGCCGGGCCGACGCTCTATTGCTGAGTCAGACGGCCAGGGCCTCAATTAATTTGTAAGTGTGAATATACCCATACAACCACCACTGAGCTCAAGATACAGTACATTTCTGTTTCCTTAAAGCTCCCTTGTGCCTCGTCCCAGTCAGTCCTAAAGAGGCAACCACTCTATTTCTACTTCTAACAAAGATTAGTTTTGCCTCTCTTGAAATTCATAAAAGTAGAATCATACAGTACGTTCTCTTTTGTGCCTGGCTTCTTTCCCTTGACCTGATATTTTTGAGATTTATCTTGTGTATAATAGTAGTTAGTTGCTTTTTATAGCTAAGTAGCATATCATTGTATGCTACTGGATAAATTTACTATAATTTATTTCCTCATTCTCCTGTTGACGAACATTTGAGTAGTTTCCAGTTTGGGGCTCTTAGGATTAAAGCTGTGGTGAACATTCCTATTTAAGACTTGCTGTGAATACATGCATCAATTTCTCTTGGGTAAATATTAGAAGTAGAAATGTTCAGTCACAGTGCATGTTTAACAAAGTGACTGTAGCATTTTATATTCCCACTAGCAATGTAGAGTTCTACATCTTCTACATATCCTTGCCATTAGTATTATTCTATAGCTATAAGGAGAAGATCAAAAGTCTAAACCTAACATCTGAACAAACTGGGTCCAGGATTGAATAAAATCACGTATTACATTTCCTTAAAATAAAAATTCAGTTCCTTTAATTCTTTTCAGATTTTATAGTGCTAAGAATAATCAGACCCATCAATGGAAGGGGTGGGAAGGGCATTTCTTTTCTTTTTTTCTTTTTTTAAATTAATTTCAGAGAGTGAAGGAGAGAGAGAAAGAGAGAGAGAGAGAGAGAGAGAGACAGAAACGTCTGTTCTTGTATGTGCCATGAGTGAGGGTCGAACTGGCAACCTCTACACTTTGACACAGTGATCTAACCAATGGAGCTATCCAGCCATGGTGGGAAGGGCTTTTCTGTAAGGATGTGTGAATACACTCCAAGATTAAACTGCTGCTCTATAGTTAAGTCTATGACCATAATGCAACACCAGCTAACACTCACCCAGTATTAATCTCTGTCAGCTATTATTTGTGTGGTATCCCACTGAATCTTTTCAATATTATGGAATAAGTGCTGTCTTTTTTTTTTTTTTTTTTTCATTTTTCTGAAGCTGGAAACAGGGAGAGACAGTCAGACAGACTCCCGCATGCGCCCGACCGGGATCCACCCGGCACGCTCACCAGGGGCGACGCTCTGCCCCCCAGGGGGCGATGCTCTGCCCATCCTGGGCGTCGCCATATTGCGACCAGAGCCACTCTAGCGCCTGAGGCAGAGGCCACAGAGCCATGCCCAGCGCCCGGGCCATCTTTGCTCCAATGGAGCCTTGGCTGCGGGAGGGGAAGAGAGAGACAGAGAGGAAAGCGCGGCGGAGGGGTGGAGAAGCAAATGGGCGCTTCTCCTATGTGCCCTGGCCGGGAATCGAACCCGGGTCCTCCGCACGCTAGGCCAACGCTCTACCGCTGAGCCAACCGGCCAGGGCATAAGTGCTGTCTTATGTCCATTTTATAAATGAGGAAAGTGGGGCTCAAAGAGGTTAAGGGACATCCTTGCTCAGGTGCAGACATGGCTGACTCCAAGCCCATACCCACGGTGGTCCAGACAGTGGTCCAAAGCGCTCTTCATTGACCACAATAGGAAAGCTGCACGGTGGGTGCTGGGGGTACGTTAGCAACACCAGCAGAGAAATTTACCCCACCAAACGCCCTAACTTCCTACTTTACTTTGTGAGAATCTTCCAACAACTTCATCTTCTGATGCTGAATCATAGGGCCCTGGAGCCCAGCAGTCTGAGGATAAATGCCAATATCCTGCTTTCTGCCCCACACCCTAGCCTGGCTCTGCCACTCTCCAGCTGTGGCCCCCTGGGCAAGGGGTACATCAGCTTAAAGCCAAACCCTATCGCTTTCCACAACCCCTTCCAAAATTGGTGCTCTAGGGCCTTAAGCAAACCTTGGTGAGCTCTGGAGAACACACCCCCAGGGCAAGGCCCAGCCACCAGTGTTGTGGGAGCTGCCAGCTGGGGCCAGCACTTTCCTCCCCCGCACAGCCTAGAACAAAAAACCTTTTTATAGCTCTGCAGTGGTTGTGACACTTTGTTTTCTCAGCACTGGAGGCAGCTGACAACCCAACGGGGAAACTCAGATGCTTCAAAGCAAATTATTTGACCAGAGGCTCCTTTCTGGGGATAAAAACGACCATTTTCCCAACGTGGGAATTCCTACTGGGAGCCCATCACAGAGATGTAGTGACTGGAGTTTCTGTCTCCTAGTCATTTCAAGGTCAAGGACCATGTGCATTCTTTAGTCATCTCCAAAGTTGCACTGAAGGGAAAGAGAGCTTCAGCCATATATTCTGAAAGGACCTGGCCAGGGTCACACCAAGGTGCTCTATTTGATCCACGCAACAGGCATGCAAGGCCTATAATTATTTCTCATTTCACAAACAAGGAAATCGAAGTCAAGAGTCTTTAAATTGTTTATGTGTAAGGAGATCTTTTCTCAGGAAAGGTTATCTATCTTTTGTGAGTCTGTCTCTCCATGTTTTAGTCATTGTTTTTAAGACTTACCTTGGCAACCTTAAAGGATGGAAACCCTATGTTGGCCCTTCCCTCACCTTTTCTATTTGTTTTAAACTATTTTAAGAATTCTGGGAACCACAGCCACACACAATAGTCCCTCCCTAACAGCAATGCTGAGCCCCAGATCTGATCTGAGGGTGTTCTCCAAGAAGGTGCTGTAGAACTCTCCCACTGCACACCTATTCCTTTCCACACCAATGATGACTGCAAAGTCTCAAATTACGTAGAGTAGAAGCAGTTTCCTCACATACAGCCAGTATGTGTTACCTGGGATTTCTCCAGCTGTCCTTGTCTCTTCTGGAAAAGAAACTGAAACTTCTGATCCATTTAATAGACACATTTATTAAAGTCTGTCAGTAGGTTATCGCCTCTTCTAGGTACTTTGGATAATACTGAAGCCCCATACCCAAGCCCAGGCCACTCACTTGCTAGGACTACAAAGATGATCGTAGAGGGAGAAACATACCCAAAGTGCGTGCCATCCCGATCAATGAAGTACCGGCCCTCAGCATCAGTGGGGATGTAATGACGCCCGCTGAACATGGCCGCCAGCATGGTGTCTTCGTAGCGCCGCAGGGTTGACAGGCGTGTGGTGAAGTGAGCCCCTCCAATGTTAAGGGGAACAACCTCAGGAAACTGGAATAAAAACAGCTGCATGTTCAGCCAGGCAAGAAAAATGAAAGCCGGTCTGCTCTGTTGGCAGTCTTCTTGGGTCTGATTAAAGCCTCACCATTCACTCAGTCACCCAAAACCAAGCCCCGGGAGTCTTTCCAAACACTCTTCTCTCTCCCCCTTCCCCACATTCACCAGTTGCCAAGTCCTATCCATCTTCCCCCGATAGTTCCTAAATCAGGTCTCTTCACTCCTATCCTACTCTCTGTGCTCTAGAGTTCAAAGCCTTCATCGTCTTCCTTTCACTTTCTGAATTTACCAATTTTGTGCCCTTGCTCATGCTGTCTTCTCTGTCCAAAAGACTCTTAGCACTCTCTCTGTCCTCCTAGCAGATGCAAGTGCCCCATCGGGTGGTGTACACTGTCCACTGCACACAGGTGCCTGGGTGAGAGTGATCTGCTAGCCCAGATGCAGATCACTCAGTGTCCTTTTTCCAATTCACATCAAGGCGCCATATAGGTTAGCGGCATCCACTCATTCTAAGAGCTCCAATTCAAGTTTCCCTACTCTGTGAGCTTTCCTGCTCTATTGTCCCTTGCAAACTCCCAAGACAGAGTTAACTCAACACTCCCTCCACTGTGCTGTCACCATATGCCACATTCTCCTCTAATGTAGTGCCTAACACAATACATTGGTAATTATTTTCTTCTGTCAGCTGACCTACTAGATCCCAAACTGCCCGAGGGCAGGGACATCTTGTTCAGCAATCATGAGGCATCCACAGCAGGCCTCATGATGTTTGTTAAATAATTCCTTCTTAATCTGTCCAGTGAGATTAGTCTCCAGTTCAGCTAAGGTTCTGGAGGTAAGGGCAGGGTGAAGAACGAGGAATGATGGAATAGATTTCCCCTGTGAAGCTCTAGGGGTCTCCCTAAAATATTTGGAACCTTGTCTGTTCTTTTCCTTTTCTGTTATCTTTCACTCATTGTGATTTTGAAAGACTGAAGGCTAGTTCTCTCTAGTTTTCCAACTCTCCTCCCAAATAGACGAAAATTTCCTCCTAGTGCATACTTTTCAATATTACAACATCTCTCTGGCTCCAGTAAACGTCTATGTATATTCATCTAGTAAGTCCTTTTTCCCCATTTTCAAATTCTTTGAGTCAAGTAGGGCAAGTATACATTAAAGTAATCCAGGGCCTTGTGCAGTGCCTGACTTGCAGTGAAGACCCAAATATGCACTGAATGATAATGAATTAGACAGGTGTTTACAGTACCACGTATGTATGTACCCTTCTGCACTCAAAGGACAGACAATGCCTTCTGCTTATTCTACAGCTAGTAAGCTAGTTGTATTCTTCAATAAGCTCCTCTAAAACTAGTCTAGGTGCATACCAAGAATTCAAGTATTATTTTGAGATAATAATACTTTACATTTCTGGAGCTCTTTAAACCTTTCCCAAGGACTTCTCATACCCATACCAATCCAAGAGTTTGTTCCATATTAGACATGAAAAGACTGAGGCAGAGAGGAAAAAGCACTCAAAAACAATTTTAGATCTACAGGGAGCAATGTAATCTGTGGGGGAAACTGGCACTGGAGTCCTGACCTACCGTCTCTGGGTCCTGTACTCTTTCCTTCAAAGCACATTATTTCCCCAATGACAATGAACAAGAAAACAGTACCAATATGTCTCTAATGTCTCCCCCCACCCACAATGCAAAGAGTACTTCTAGAGTTTTGTTCATTCTCCTATGTCCCATGTCGTTAAAGGTATGGACTTCTAATCCCTAGAAAACACTATCTGCTTCCCCAAAGCCTCATGCAGCTCTGCTCCGCCCCTCTGGGACTCTGTCCATTCTTCTCTGTGTCCACACATCACATGTGTCCACACATCACATGCGCCCAGATCTGGCACTACCTTGGCTACTCCTTCCTGGCCTCTGTCTTCAGTGCTCCAGTGCCCCACCTTCCCTCCACCCCTTCTCTTAACGGTCATTTCAGGTGTTAATGCAATACTGTCATACACATTAAGGCCAGTGGAAGTCACAACGCAGCAGCTAGTGGGGTAAAGCCAAGGAATTTTCAGATGAGTGTGGACACATCTACCAACTGGCCTGCTTCTTACCTGTGCACAGTCCCTTACTCCACTCTCAGGGCAGCTGGGGATTGGGTCTGGGTAACCACCAAGGTCTCTTGGATTTTCTGGAAGGCACTATCATCTCTTGGAGCTCCAAGGTCCCCCTTCCACGGAATAAATCAACCCTACAGGCAGTGAGGACTGGAAGGATGGGGTTCAGGGCCAGGTGACCTCTGGGGCAGGGAAGCCACAGCTGGTGCATTTTATGGGGGAGAGGGGGGTGGGCGGGCAGGAGAGCACGGCTCTTCTGGAGCACCCCGCAGCCTGACCCTTGACCTCCAAACCCAGCGGTGCTCACATCCCAAGGTCAGCTCCGCCCTGCACCTGCTCTGCCCCTGCGCCCCCTCCCACGCCCCTCTTCCATCCTGGTACCTCTTGGGGCAGCAGGGGCAGCGCGTGCCCCGCCTGCGTGGCCGTCGGGGTGGCCGGTTCCAGAAAGTCGTCTTCGGCGTCGGAGCTGGACATGGCACCGTCCGGGCGACGGCTGTCTGGCTCCCGCCCCGTGACTACCACCATCCCTCTGGCTCTGGGCAGTGGGCGCGGCTTCGGGCAGGCGGGCAACAGACCGGGCGGCACTAGCGGGGAGCAGCGCCTGGCATGACGCGGGCAGCCAACGGGCGAGGTTCGGGGGCCAGGTAGAGAGGGCAGCGCGGCGCAGGCCTCGGAGCCGCCGCTCCCTCACCGGACAGATGGGCTTAGCGGGCCACCGCACGGACCGCCGGGGAACCGGCCTGACGCGGGCTCCGGCTACTGGCAGAGCCCCCGCTTGCCCCGCCCTGATCGGCAGAAAGCTCGCCCAGTCCTAGAGCAGGTAGGGCGGTCAGCTTGCGCTTGAGTGGCTACTAGAACCGGCTGGCTTGCCTGCCCTGCTCTGATTGGCTCTATGACCAGCGGGCACGCCCTCTCCTCCCTTAACGTTCCCCTAACGGTGGTCCCTCAAGCAATGCGGGAAAGAGGGATCTCCGCCTCTGAATGGGGCATCCTGGTGGGCTTTGAGGGTGGCTCCTGCTGTAACAACATAGGAACCTTATAATCTTTAATCTGCCTTTTTATTTTGATTTTTTCCCCTTGACTCACACTGGCCTCAGAAGTGCTCTGACTCACCCACCTCCCTCTCCCTCGTTCGATCCTTAAGCCCTCAGGACAATGAGGTTGTGGTCAGCATTCAGTAGTCTAGAAACAAAAGCCGCAGATCTGTTGACCACAGAGACAGTTTCCCAACAGTCTAGCCCTCAGCTCCAGAACACCGTACAGACTGAATCCTTGCAAAACTATGTAGATGAAGAAACTCCATGGTTGACATCAGGAGATGCAATGATCACCTGCCGACCCTAGCGCTGACCAATCAGTAGAGGCCAGACACTGACCATGACCCTAACTTAACTCCCTTAGTCACTATGATTAACGATTTTCAAAAGCATTTTTAACCCATCCCCCAGAAGCCATAAGGGAGCCAGGTCTTTAAGTATTAGCTATCTGTGACTCATGGTGCCATTTTCTTAATAAATTTTCACTTTCTTGGATGTAAACTTGGAAGACACTGTTTGTGTCTTCCGGGGCTTAGATGCACACAGGCAAATGAACCCCTTCAGTCTGGGGGCAACACCTCATAACTTGAGAGTAGTGAGAGCTCCTGACCTAGTTGTTTGTCTCTGGGGCAGTGGTCTGGTGCCTCCTCAGGTGTGAAAGGCCAGGGAAATTTGGGGTGAGGGTGGGCGGGTCACTTCAACAGAGGTGTGGGGTTGGGAGCTGAAATCACTGAGATTGTAAGAAAGGAAGGCAGCACTGGGCCACGGATTGCCCCTCCTTAAACTACAATGGCAAAACATGGGTTTCCTTTTATTTCCCAATTGCAGGAATCTGAAAAAGAAAACTCAAAATAGGGGCAATAGAGCTCAATTAAGAATGACAATGAGTATCCACCTCCCCCTTGCCAGTTCCGTCACTGGGCACCTGGAGACAGATGGAGACAGGTCCAGCACGAAGCTCAGGCTGGCCAGTCAGAGTCCAGCCTGACCCCATGCATCTGTCTGCAGCCTTGAACGCTGTGTCCGCTGGTACTGCTAGGTCAGCGCATGGAGTCTCCTAGGGATCAAGGTCTTAACTCTCTCAGAACATGTTTACACCCAGTTCCTCGTCTGATTCTCACATTATTGCGACAGAAAAGGAAAATGATGCCTAGAGCAGTGGTCCTCAACCCCGGGGCCGCTGACCGGTACTGGTCTGTGGGCCATTTGGTAGCGGTCCGCAGAGAAAGAATAAATAACTTACATTATTTCCGTTTTATTTATATTTAAGTTTGAACGATGTTTTATTTTTTAAAAATGACCAGATTCCCTCTGTTACATACGTCTAAGACTCACTCTTGATGCTTGTCTCGGTCACGTGATACATTTATCCGTCCCACCCTAAAGGCCGGTCCATGAAAATATTTTCTGACATTAAACCGGTCGGTGGCCCAAAAAAGGTTGAGGACCACTGGCCTAGAGGATTAGGTCAGCATCTGGGAGGTGAGTAATGAGCTAGAGACACAGCACTTCCTCTGTTGGACCAATCACACTCCCAGCTGTGGGTGTCTCCTACCTAGGTTAGTGTTTTCTCCAACTTTAGTTGCATTGAAATCACTGCAAGGGGACCTTGTTAAAATACAGGTTCCCAGCCCCACTTCCAGACAGTCTGATTTGGTAGGCCTGGGAGGTAGCACTTGATTTGGCACTCCTAACAAACTCCTAGGTCATTCTGATGCTGAACCACACTCTTAGTAGCACCACGCTGGCCCTCAGAGGCCTTCTATCTATCACTACCTACTCCAGCCTTTCTCAAAAATATCTATAACAAGAAGAAAAATTACAATAAAATTTTCTTTTTATCCTATGACAATTAGGATGTTTCAGCTATAATAGAAACCTCAACCAAAAGTGGTTTTATATAAAAATAATTTTATTCTCTTACATAACAAAAAGTCTGAGTAGATCCTGGGTCAGCTCATTAAGTAAATTAACAAGGAGTTACCTGCACCAGCTTCCTTCCGTTTATCCACTCTGCCAGATGGCCCCTAGGCACCCATATGACAAAACCACAGAACTAAGGGCGATCAGGGAGACATTTATTCCAACACCTTAATGCAAGGCTGTATACAGAAAATGAGAAGGGAGCCCAAAGGTTCAGGAGATAAGGAAATCCATGGACAATTAGTTTTAGGTTGCTGAATGTGTTGGAGTTTTCATCTTCCATTTCTGCTTAGAATTTCCTTCAGGAATGTGGTTTCCCAGTTGGTTGTGTTTACACAGTGGGGAGAAATCCAAGGTCAGCAGCCTGGAATGAGGACTTGCTGAGTGAGTAGAAAGGGGCTGGAGCAGGCTTTCTGGGAAAGCAGGGCAGTTTGCTGGCCGCTGCTGTCGCCACCCCACAGTGGAATGACTTCCAGGCCAGTTCACATGAGGGCTGCAGGGAACAGTCAGTGAGCCCTGGGAGGGGTGCCCACACGGAGGGGGGTGCTGCTTAAAATTTTATTTCCAACAGTCAACCGAACAAATAGTTCTACAAGCATCAAGCCCTGAGATTCGTAAACAGGATTCTATTTTCAATGCCTTCCCAAAGAAAAGAACTTTTGAATTTTTTTTTTCTTTTAAAGACTTTATTTATTCATTTTAGACAAGAGAGAGAGAGAGAGAGAGAGAGAGAGAGAGAGAGAAGGGAGGAGCAGGAAGCATCAACTCCCATATGTGCCTTGACCAGGTAAGCCCAGGGTTTTGAACCGGTGACCTCAGCATTCCAGGTCGACACTTTATCCACTGCGCCACCACAGGTCAGGCAGAAAAGAACTTTTGAATTCTGACAAATCTCCAAAATGATTCAGCTACTGAATTTTCTCTCCTGATTCTAATTTATTGAATAAATAATTTAACAACAGTAAAGGAAATGAAAGCAGAAACAGAAGCATGCAATTTCCATATTATCTTCTTTTTGTTTTACTTTTTATTTAAGTATTTTAGACATATAAAAATTAAAGGTATACTAAATTAAAAACTGCATACTCAGAAACTGGGGAGATTTCCAGCCAAGATGGCCACATCAAATTACAACTAAACTACAGAATAAGCATCACTAAGAATCACCTGAAGACCAGCTGAACAGAAATCCTGTAACTAAGGAGATACAGAAGAAGCCACATGGAGACTGCGAGGAGGGCGCGGAGATACTGAAGGAACTGGTCCCGCACCCACGTGTGGTGATTAAAAATCGGCAGGAATATCTCGGCCTCAGAGGCTCCTCCTGAGGAGCAAGGGGTCCTGGCCCCACACTGGGCTCCCCAGCCCAGGGTTCCAGTGCTGGGAATAGAAATCTCCATAACTTCTAGCAGTGAAAACCAGCAGGGATTATGGCTGAGCGAGACAGAGGCTGCTAGAGTCCTAGGCATTCCCCTTAAAGGGCCCAAGCACAGACTGAACATACTGACAGACTCACTCGATCTGAGCCCCAGCACTTGGGAAGCCCTCTGAAAAGCAGCAGGTACATCAGGGAGGAACTAAATTGTCTCGCTTAAGGTTAAGGACTGGAGGGGAGCATTCTCCCAGATAGGAATGCTGGCAGCTGCCACTGTTCCTTTGCTGAGTCCTCCCCTCACCCAGCCTGCATGTGCAGGCAGGTAGGTGCCCAGTCTGAGACTCCATCAACCTGGCTAATGCTGGTTGCCCTACCATGGTGATTCCTAAGTCCCTGCACCACCAAATCTGCAGACCCACCCAAGCTGCTTTTAGCGGCCTGTCTTGGTTCATGCTGTGGACTTTCCTAAAATCTCTCAAAGGTTCACAAACCCCAAACAAGCAGTGTCTGGCTTCATTGTGCTCTGTACCTCTTGCTAAGCAGCCCCAACATTAGCTTGTACTAGCGGCAGCTCGCATAGTTTGTATCTTAGCCTCTCCCAGGTGCCTCCAAGCCTAGAACAAGTGGAAATCATCTGCATATAACTCTGTAGCTCATACCAGGTGGTCCTGGGCCAGGCACAGGCAGCAGCTGACCTTGGCTTACACGAGAGCCCATTCCAAGAGTCTCGGAACCAACATACCTGGTGGCCAGCTTCACCCCACACCAGAACACCACTCAACCGCTTCCACAAACAACACACCCAATGGATCGACTCAGCAGGCACCAGAGCCTTGCTAAATGGAATCCCGCTCCATGGGACCAGCCCCTGCACAACAGCTTCTCCACTCTAGTCATGGCCAGTCTCACAGCCAATCAGCCTGAGAGTCAGTCCCCCCCATTGACATTCCAACAGCAATCAAAGCTCCACCACAACAAGAAGGCACACATAAGGGACACACCTGGAGCAGCTGGCTCAGGTGATGAGGAAGATTTGTCACTGGGCCCCACAGGACATTTACTATATAAGGCCACTCTACCAAGAGCAGGAGACATAGCAGTCATACCTAATACATAGACACAAACACAGGGAGTAAGCAAAATGAAAAGATAAAGAAATTTACCCCAAATGAAAAAAAACAGAACAAAACTCCAGAAAATGAACAAATAATATGGAGACAAGCAATCTACCATATGCAGATTTCAAAACACTGGTTGTAAGTATGCTCAGTGAACAGGGGAAGAACAGATGATTTCATCTATTCTTTAACAAAGAGAAAGGAAACATAAAGATGGAGATAGAAAACAAAAAACGAACCAGTCAGAAATGAAGAATACAATGACTGAAATGAAGAATACCTTAGAGCAGTGTTTTTCAATTGCTGGTCTATGGACCAGTGCTGGTCCACCAGAAATTTTATGCCAGTCTAAAAAGGCTTATCATTTAGAACTAAAAGACAGATAACTTTTCAGAAAAAAAAAACCCACAAAACAAAACTAAAAGCGTTCATCACTATCAAATCGTATTACAAGAAATGTTACAGGGACTTCTTTAAGAATAGAAAAGGGTCCTGGCCGGTTGGCTTAGTTGTAGAGCCTCAGCCTGGCGTGCAGGAGTCCTGGGTTCGATTCCCGGCTAGGGCACACAGGAGAAGCGCCCATCTGCTTCTCCACCCCTCCCCCTCTACTTCCTCTCTGTCTCTCTCTTCCCCTCCTGCAGCCAAGGCTCCATTGGAGCAAAGTTGGCCCGGGCGCTGAGGATGGCTCCGTGGCCTCTGTCTCAGGCACTAGAATGGCTCTGGTTGCAACAGAGCAACGCCCCAGATGGGCAGAGCATCGCCCCCTGGTGGGCATGCTGGATGGATCCCGGTCAGGTGTATGCGGGAGTCTGTCTGACTGCCTCCCTGTTTCCAACTTCAGAAAAATAAAAAAATAAAAAAATAAAAAAGAATAGAAAAGATCAAATATGTGAATAATAAAATGGCAATAATTACATACCTATCAATAGTTACTTTCAATATAAATGGGTTAAATGCTCCAATCAAAAGACACAGGGTGCACTGGCCGGTTGGCTCAGTGGTAGAGCATCGGCCCAGCTTGTGGAAGTCCTGGGTTCAATTGCCGGCCAGGGCCCATCTGTTTCTCCACCCCTTCCCCTCTCCTTTCTCTCTATCTTTTTCTTCCCTTCTCACAGCCAAGGCTCCATTGGAGCAAAGTTGGCCCAGGCACTGAGGATGGCTCCATGGCCTCCACCTCAGGCAATAGAATGGCTCCAATTGCAGTGGAGCAGGGGTCCCCAAACTATGGCCCGCATGCGGCCCCCTAAGGCCATTTATCCAGCCCCCGCCACACTTCCAGAAGGGACACCTCTTTCATTGGTGCTCCTGGAGCACTGTATGTGGTGGCGCTGCAAAGCGCAGCTTCGCTAATGTACAGTACTACTTCCGGTGATGCAGGACGCAAGCGCCACGGCTCCGGAAGTGCGTCATATCACTTGTTACAGCTAGCAGTGACAAATATGGAACCGGACATTGACCATTTCATTAGCCAAAAGCAGGCCCATAGTTCCCATTGAAATACTGGTCAGTTTGTTGATTTAAATTTACTTGTTCTTTATTTTAAATATTGTATTTGTTCCCGTTTTGTTTTCCACTTTAAAATAAGATATGTGCAGTGTGCATAGGGATTTGTTCATATTTTTTATTTAGTCCGGCCCTCCAACGGTCTGAGGGACAGTGAACTGGCCCCCTGTGTAAAAAGTTTGGGGACCCCTGCAGTGGAGTAATGCCCCAGAGGGACTGAGCATTGTCCCCTGGTGGGCATGACAGATGGATCCCAGTCGGGCACATGCAGGAGTCTGTCTGCCTGCCTCCCCACCACCCCCATCCCCGTGGCTTCTCACTCTGGAAAAATAAATTAAAATAAAATAAAAAGACACAGGTAGCTGAATGAATAAGAAAATAGAACCCATACACGAGTCCCATTTCAGATCCAAAGACACACACAGACTGAAAATAAATGGACGGAAAAAGATATTTCATGCAAATGGAAATAAAAAAAACTGGGGTAGCAACATTTATCTGAGACAAAATAGACTTAAAAATAAAGGCTATGCTGCTCACATTAGCAGCACATATACTAACAGTGGACACAGAAAAGATTAACATGGCCACTGCGCAAGGGTGACACACAAATTTGTGAACTCCATATTTTAAAAAAAGAAAAAAGAAAGAAAGAAAGAAAGGCCCTGGCTGGTTAGCTCAGTTGGTTAGAGTGTTGTCCCGAAACACCAAGGTTGTGGGTTCTTATCCCGGTCAGGGCACACATGGGAAACGACCAATGAATCCACAACTAAGCGGGACAATAAAGCTTCTCTCTCTCTCCCCCTCCCGTTCCTCTCTCTGTCTCTCTAAAAATCAAATAATAAAAGAGAGAAAAAACAAAGGCTATAATGAGATATAATTGACATATAATATTATATTAGTTTCAGGTGTACAACGTAATGATTCGATATGTCTCTATTCCAAAAAAGATTACCACAATAAATCTAGTCAACACCCAAATCAGCTTGCTTTTTTTTTTTTTTTTTTTCTTTTTTTTACAGAGACAGAGAGAGAGTCAGATAGGGACAGATAGACAGGAATGGATAGAGATGAGAAGCATCAATCATCAGTTCTTTGTTGCGACACCTTAGTTGTTCATTGATTGCTTTCTCATATGTGCCTTGACCATGAGCCTTCAGCAGACCCAGTAACCCCTTGCTTGAGCCAGCGACCTGGTGAACTTTTGCTCAAACCAGATGAGCCCGCACTCAAGCTGGTGACCTCGGGGTCTTGAACCTGGGTCCTCCACATCCCAGTCTGATGCTCTATCCACTGTGCCACCGCCTGGTCAGGCAGCTTGCTTTTCTATTTCCAATATTACCATTCTTATTGATTTTTTTTTTTTTTTTGTATTTTTTTTCTGAAGCTGGAAATGGGGAGAGACAGCCAGACAGATTCCCGCATGCGCCAGACCGGGATCCACCCGGCACACCCACCAGGGGTGACGCTCTGCCCACCAGGGGGCAATGCTCTGCCGTGACCAGAGCCACTCCAGCGCCCGGGGCAGAGGCCAAGGAGCCATCCCCAGCGCCCGGGCCATCCCCACTCCAACGGAGCCTCGGCTGTGGGAGGGGAAGAGAGAGACAGAGGAAGGAGGGGGGGCGTAGAGAAGCAAATGGGCGCCTCTCCTATGTGCCCTGGCCGGGAATCGAACCCGGGTCCCCCGCACGCCAGGCCGACGCTCCACCGCTGAGCCAACCGGCCAGGGCCATATTACCATTCTTTTCAAGACCCCTCCTCACTCCAGGAAATCCCCCCTCCAAGGCAAACAGTGATTTGGCTTTATTATTGCATAGAAAAATAACAGCTCTTAGGCATGAAGATCCCCTTCAAATTCCTACCAGCTCACCTAGGAGTTTATCTGCAAAATCTCGTTCCAATCCAGCTTTGCAGGAAGATGCTTCTCTTCCCTGGATTTGAGTCTAATTCTCCCAGTGCAGCTCTTGCATGCTCGAGTTTTTACTTGCTCCATCAGTTAACACCTCTCTCTCCTGAATTTTCAGCCTCTCCCTCTATATTGTTTTCGTTGCTGCAGCCTATTTTATTTTATGTGCCAGTTTCTCCCATCAGGACAGAAATTCTTCCTAAATACTGCATCCTTCCCCAGGTAACACACCTTTCCTGTCACCTTGGAGCCAGAATCCTCACAAGCAGAGTCCACACTTGCTTTCCCTGCTTCCTTATCCTCATTGCAAGTTAGATTTCTGACCTATCCCGTCTCTGAAACGGCTCTCCCCAGGATCGCTGTGGCCTCCCAATAACCAAGCCAAACGATTTGTCCCTTTTGAGCTCTCTGAAGCATGTCCTTGTCGACCAGTTTCTCTGTCTTAAAACTCCTTCCTCCTTTGAATTCCACCACCTCTTCTCGCCCTCCTCTTCTCTCCATCTCTTTTCCAACTCCTTCGCAGACCCCCCTCACCCTGCAATCTCTCAGTGGGGTGCTGGATCCCAGAATTAGTCCTCGGCTTGCTTCCTGCCTTGTTCACACATACTCTCAAGATGAGCCCTTCTACTCCCATGGTTTCAACCACTAAATTACGGAGTCCCAGATTTAAATTTCCAACCTAGCTGTTTTCTTGAACTTCAGATCCTTATCTTCCATAAAACTGATTACTTGACATCCCTAACTGAATGTCCCCAAGGACACTCCAAACATAACATGCCCCAAACCTAATTCAGCATCTTGCCACCAAATGTACATACCTTCTCCTTTATTCAACCCAATTCCTTCAATTCCTTGTTCCTCATCCACAAGCCACAAAGGAAGATATATCACGACTGAGAAGGAGGATTGGAGGGTTGGCCTTCCCGTGCTCTCCCAGCCTTGAGAGAGAGGTCATTTGCCAGCAGCTTCCCCAGCACAAAAGCCTGGCTAACAGCCCACTTGCTCTCAACCCAGCTCATCTCTCTTCGGCCTCCGATGCACCCACTTTCATTAATCACTGCTGTTCTTTATTTAGCCTGGACTTCTCTCCCCATTGTCTGCTTCGTAAACGTAGCTAATGTTCAGAGTGGCTCTCTCACCTAGTCTCTCACCCCTTCCCTGCCACGTTATGTGTGCCTCACTGAATACTAGAAGCTTGTCATCGAGAGCAGTGTTTTTCGACCCTCAGTCTGCAGACTGCTGCCAGTCTGCCAGAAGTTTTGTGCCAGTCCGTGGAATGGTTAACCACCTTGATGTTGTATGAAGATTAGACACCCAATGATCTAAGTTGAATTTGCTTATGCTCAGGGTGATTGCCACTTATCAGCCTGTATTGTTGGTTAAAATACTATTGAGGTTGTCGTAGAGATCTCTGGAACTTGTAGGCTCATTGGAACAATCTTTTGCACCATGCAGAGCGTTTACAGATCATATGCAACAGACAAAAAGCATTCGGACAAACTTATGTAGCGTTCAACACATTGTGTACATGTGGAGTTAGGAAATCAAGCATCAGTTTGTCTGAGTTGCACTGTTATGAGCAGTAAGATAAAACTTGATTGAGTGTTTCCATTTCCCGCCAGTTAGGCCGTCGGTCCCTAAGCATAAAAAGGTTGAAAACCACTGATCTAGAGCTACTTTTCCCAGAGTACTTTGTATCCTGGGTTCCACAGGTGACCCAACATTCACCAAGCAGAATCGTGCACTTGAGCGTTGAAGGCGGGGAAGTGAACGCCGAATTGGAGGCCAGGCTTCTTCTCTTTCGGGGACAAGCTTGGACGTGCAAGTGTTAAAACTTTTCCTTTTGCTGTGAGTGTACCAAAGGTCCCAGTATTGTCAAAATAACAGGGTGGGGGCATCCATTTGACTGGGTTATTAATCTCTGTGGTATCTCCAAGGTCGGGTAAAATGCCTGGCACATAATAGAAACTCAAATGAATACACGAAAGAAATTTGTATTATGATCATGTTCAAGTAATTACCTCTCGCCATAGATTTTTTTCTCATGTGTTTTATTGGTCATAGAATATAGGAGCATGAATTGCTGCCATAGATATCATGAAGGCAGGGAATTTCAGGATGTCGTCATGCTTGGGCTGTGAGAACAGGCTTCCCTCAAGTTGTAAGAGACCCTAGGGGTCTTGTTTTGAGCAGAACACGGCAGGCGGGCTCGTTGGTTTGGGGTGCACGCTAGTAGCTATGGATTTCTTTGTAAAAAGACATGGACCTTGAAGTGCTCTCTTCCCAAGTTCTTTTTTATCTTTTTAAGATTTTATTTATTGATTTTACAGAGCGAGGTGAGAGAGGGGAGTGAAGCGAGAAGTATTAGCTCATAGCTGCTTCACTTTAGTTGTTCATTGCCAGCTTGTTGTTTGTCATACGTGCCTTGACTGGGCAAGCCCAGGGTTCTTTTTGTTTTCGTTTTTAATTTTTTAATGAGAGAAGGGGAGGCAGATACAGACTCCTGCATGCACTCTGACCAGGATCCACTTGGCAAGGCCACTAGAAGGCGATACTCTGCCCATCTGGGGAAGCCGGAGCCATATTTTAGCGCCTGAGGCAGAGGCCATGGAGCCATCCTCAGCTCCCAGGGCTAACTCAATTGAGCCAATCAAGTCATAAGCCCAGGGTTTCTTTTTTGTTGTTATTGTTTTCTTTTTTTTAAGACTTTATTTATTCATTTTAGAGAGGAGAGAGAGAGAGAGAGAGAGAGAGAGAGAGAAGAGGGGAGGAGCAGGAAGCATCAACTCCCCTATGTGCCTTGACCAGGTAATCCCAGGGTTTTGAACCGGAGACCTCAGCATTTCCAGGTCGACGCTTTACCCACTGCGCCACCATAGGTCAGGCAAGCCCAGGGTTTGAACAGGCCATCTCAGTGTTCTAGGTTGACACTTTATCCACTGCGTCATCACAGGCTTTTGATGAATGTTGTTTTATATTTTTCATTTATTACTTAATTATAATAAAACAAAATAATAATAAAATATAGATGCAAAAATAACATCTAGAATTTCATGAAAATAGTGTTTTATGAATTTAGTTCTAAGGTCTATGGTTGTCTTACCTACTATTGCATATTACGTTCTCATTGATTCCTTCCTTATGTCTCCAGGTGACTTGTTCCATCACCTCTGGAAGGACAGTCAAATCCCCCTGGTGGGCAGGTGAGCATCTTGGAGCCACACCTCCAGTCCTCCCACTTCAGGCCCAGTGTGTGTGGCATTTCCACTGACCTATCAGTTCGGGTTTAAGCCGTTCACAATTTAAATATCTATAACCTCAACATGATTCCAACACATGGGGAGAAAAAGCAGAAACTATATATAATCTCCTGCACACTGTCTCTTTCTTTAACTTTTATCTTTTAATTCATTTTAGAGAGGAGAGGCGCGCTGTCTCTTAACGCTCCCATCTCTGGGGCCTCTCCACCCCTCCACAGCCTTCCCCCCTACAGGCATCCCCAACCACCTAGAGACTGCCCTGGATTTGAGCCTCCTTCTCAGAGGCAGTAAAACGTATCAGGGAAAAACAACTTGCCTTTTGGGGGCTTCCTAACTCCGACATTTGTTTAGAACTGCCCGTCGAAAGTCTGTTCGGCTGGCTAGAAACATTAAGGGGTACTGAAACATTAAATATCCTAAGGCAATAGAAGATCAAAATAATCTGCAAGAGCAAACTATTCTGCAAAGAGCTAGATAGCAAATATCTTCAGCGTAGCGGGCCACACTTTTGTCTCGGTCCAATTTTTATGCTGTTGAGGGAAAGCTGCCACCGCGAGACAGAAACGATAGGGGGAGTCAGATTTCGCTCACCGCTAGCATTTTGCCAGCCCTGGTGTAAGAAGTAAATCAATCCCCTCTTCATCGCGATCTCTTCTATTGTACTCCCTTCAGTGTTCTGATGATAACTGACAACCGGCTTCATTTCTGATTCAGGCTCCGTTCTTCATTTGTGAAGAACAATGAATAGCCAACTCTTCAGATGATTAATATTACTAATTTTTCATAAAATGGATTGGCTAAAATACTGAGATTTATCAGAAAATGAATGAACTAATGGTCAGTGTTAACAAGATATGGGGAAGTCACAGCTCTGCTCTAGCCTCCAGTTTAGTTCTTTGTATTCAGTCTGTAAGATCAGGGGATTGTCTCTGTTTCTTTCTTGAACAAAACCTCCCATTGTTTTCTGCATTTCTTTTACAGAATTAATTCATGTTGATTTAGTACGTCTAGAAAATAAGCAGAAAGAAGAAAACATGCATTCCCACAACACCACCGTGAAGAGGTGACACTTAACATTTTGGCATACGTCCTTCCTGCTGTCTACCAATTTAGATAGTCTATTTACTTCTTTCTCTATCCTTTAAATCAGTGGTCCCCAACCTTTTCTGGGCCACGGACCGGTTTAATGTCAGAAAATATTTTCACAGACCGGCCTTTAGGGTGGGACGGATAAATGCACAAAATAAAATTATGCGACCGGTGTAAAAACTGTGGAATTTTTTTTTATAAATAAATTTTTATTAATTTTAATGGGGCGACATCAATAAATCAGGGTACATATATTCAAAGAAAACATGTCCAGGTTATCTTGTAAAACTGTGGTATTTTTAAATATAATTGTCGGACTTAAGAGACAAGTGTCAAGAGTGAGTCTTAGATGGATGTAACAGAGGGAATTTGGTCATTTTTTAAAAATAAAACATCGTTCAGACTTAAATATAAATAAAACAGAAATAAAGTAAGTTATTTATTCTTTTTCTGCGGACCAGTACCAAATGGCCCACGGACCAGTATCAGCCCACGGCCCGGGGGTTGGGGACCACTGCTTTAAATAATAAAAATGGAATAATAATGAACAGCTTTGTGAGCTCAGATTTTTTATTTAGTATAACATAAATACTTTTGATATTAAATATTTTTTCAGTATCATATTTATTCGCTGAATAGTATTCTATTATGTGAATGCACCACATCCATTTAGCCTATCTCCCTTTTTCTTAGTTTTTTTCTTTTCCCATTGATTTGAGAGAGAGAAAAAGGGGAAGGAGAAGAAGCATCAACTCGCCATTCCACTTACTCTTCCATTTAGTTGGGCACTCATTGATTCCTTCCCCTATGTGCCCTGACCAGGGATTGAACCTGTGACCTAGGCACACTGGAATGATGCTTTATCCACTGAGTCACCCCCTGGGGCTAGGTTGTTCCTAATCTTTTGTTTCTATAAACTACATTGCAGTAGACATCATTTTTGCTTTTTAATTTTATTTAGAAAAATAAATCTAATTGGGTGACATTGATCAATAAGAGTACAGTGTACATGGTGTTTAGGTAAACATCTCTATAGCATTCAAACTGTTGTGTTGCGGGCCCATCATCCAAAGTCAAATCACTTCCCGTCACTGTATATCTGTCCCTCTTTCCTCCCCTCCCTCCAAACCCTTCCCCTCCAACCTCCTCCCCTACCACAGACATCTTCCTAGAGAAAGCTTTGCACACATTCGTGATGTATTTCCTTACTGCTTTCAACTTGAAACTTTTTCATACAGTCAACAGTCATTCCATGTCTGGCCAATAGAGGGCATTTTAGGCTTTCCTTGTCAGGACAAGGCCATAAAGCCATTTCTACAGTACATAACAAAGATAGTGGTTGTGAAAATGATTCGATTTTGGATCTTCAGTAATTACTAATAACCCCTAAAGGGAGAATCAGTCATTTATTTTTATGTCTAACAAGATTACACACACACACACACACACACACACACACACACACACACTGAATACACAATGAACTGCTTTTTAGGATTCAAAACCAAAATGAATAAAAATTATCTTTTTCCCAATTCGGAATAACTAGGGGGTGCTATGCTTCATGCAAAGCCCTGAAGTCCTGGCAGAAGACTGTTAAAAGGTGACACACAGGAAAGGAAACTCAGTGCGAAAACACTGACCTTGCCAGAGAAAAGCCCGGACTCTGCAGCTCTCTAGAAACCCAGACCTGGGCACATCTTGCCTAGACCGTTACTTATCTACCTCCTACCACCCAGGTTTCCTAGGTTTTGTTAGAGCTTGAAATAATTGCTTTATGTGCATTTTTCTTGATTTTCACCATGACCATAAATTAGTGATCTGCCTATACTTGTTGGCATACCCAATTTTATTTTATTTTTATTTTATTGAGGTTTTTTTGGCATACCTAATTTTAATTACACCTAGCAGATTACTAAGTACAAGGGAGGTACTTAAGTAGTTGTCACTCGATGCTCAGGACAACTTTCTATTCCAGTGGAAATATAGATCAGTGGTCTCCAAGCTTTTTTTTTGGGCCACGGACCGGTTTAATGTCAGAAAATATTTTCATGGACCGGCCTTTAGGGTGGGACGGATAAATGTATCACGTGACCGAGACAAGCGTCAAGAGTGAGTCTTAGACGGATGTAACAGAGGGAATCTGGTCATTTTTTTAAAAATAAAACATCGTTCAGACTTAAATATAAATATAAATAAAACGAAAATAATGTAAGTTATTTATTCTTTCTCTGCGGACCAGTACCAAATGGCCCACGGACCAGTACCGGTCCACGGCCCAGGGTGTTGGGGACCACTGCTGTAGATGATTGCTGAGAGGTAGAGTAGTGGTTAAGGGTGTGGGCTCTGGAACCAGGTTGCTTGCATTTGCATCCTGACTCTGCCACTTGCTAGCTGTACTAGGTGCTTTACCTCCCTGAGCCAATGCTTGTAAAATGTAGGTAGTAATAGTATCCACCTCAGATAGGAATAGTGAGATCTAAGTAAGTTTAAACATGCAAAGAGGTTGACACAGGGCTGAGAGAGACTCTCCATAAATGTTATCAGAATTATTACTTGACGCCTGACTAGGCGGTGGAGCAGTGGATAGAGCATCGGACTGGAATGCAGAGGACCCAGGTTCAAGACCCCGAGGTTGCCAGCTTGAGCACGGGCTCATCTGGTTTGAGCAAAAGCCCACCAGCTTGAACCCAAGGTCGCTGGCTCCAGGGGTTACTCGGTCTGCTGGAGGCCCGCGGTCAAGGCACATATGAGAAAGCAATCAATGAACAACTAAGGTGTCACAACGCGCAATGAAGAACTGATGATTGATGCTTCTCATCTCTCTCCGTTCCTGTCTGTCTGTCCGTCCCTGTCTATCCCTCTCTCTGACTCACTCTCTGTAAAAAATAAAAATAAAAATAAATAAATAAAAGAATTATTACTTGACTAAGCGATTACTAAGGTTTTCCACCTCATTTTCAGATCCTGTGAATCCTCCTGGCTGGTGCTGTCTCCGAGCTCCTCCATAGCCGCTGAGGACACCAGCTTCTCCCTGGCTTCGCCGGTCCACCTGCTGGCTGTGGCCATGGCTATGCTGGCTCCAGGGAGCTCTCTGATGGTCACAGGCCACACATCTACCCCGGACCCTCACCCAGTTACCTCTTTTTAATTTTACACCAGCCATCTTTCATTTGTTAAACAAGAGTTCCATCTGATTCTATCAAATCACATTTCACAGATATAGTCATCTTTGGAGAACTGACCAAAGATAAAGTACGAAACAGAAATGCTTTTTTCTTCACAGGGCTCAAAAGAAATGAGCTCAGACCAGAAGAAAGCAAGCTTTGTGAAGGAAGGAATGTTAATAAGGATGGAGATGCAACAGCACGTGTTTCTCCAGGCTACTTTGCAGCAGTTTCCACTTCCCTGGGTCAACCACTCTGTGCAGCGGTTCTCTGTCCTGCTCCTATTCCAACATGCCCCCCCATTCGAAGTGGACAGGTGTGGGGAATAAAATGCATGTGTTCTTTAGGGGCAACTGTTGGGAGTCAGGCTGGATAGTTTGAAAATGTCCCCTCCCATTCTGATAGGCCCTAGGAGGGGTATGTGACCTCCTTCCTACAAAGCTGGTGACATCAGGCTAGAAACATAGGAAATACACAAGAGAAAAGACAATTAGCTAAATAAAGCTCACTTTATTGCTACTTGGAAGTTAGAGAAGTTGAGTAACAAGAAATGGGACTCCAGACAGCTGAGCCCTTAATGAGGCTGGAATTGACAGGTAGAGGGGAGAGGGAAGGTGTACAGGAGTCTGGAAGAAGCGGAGAATGAAGGGTACGTCAGAGGGAAGAATCACACTGCACACAGGAGCAGCGAGGCTGCACTGTGCAGGCAGAAGAGTTTAGACGTACTATAACGTGATAGCATTAGAGAATCGAAGAAGGCTTTTGAACAAAGGAGTGACAAGACACAGTGCTGAACAAAGCATTGATCTGGCAGCAGTATTCATTTTATTTATTTATTTATTTATTTATTTTTATGTGCCTTTACCACGGGCCTTCAGCAGACCAAGAACCCCTTGCTTGAGCCAGCAACGTTGGCTCTGGTGAGCTTCTGCTCAAACCAGATGAGCCCTCGCTCAAGCTGGAGACCTCGGGGTCTCGAACCTGGGTCTTCTGCATCCCAGTCCGACACTCTATCCACTGCGCCACCGCCTGGTCAGGCAAGAAGTATTCATTTTATTTTTCTGAAGCTGGAAACGGGGAGAGACAGTCAGACAGACTCCCACCTGCGCCCAACCGGGATCCACCCGGCACGCCCACCAGGGGCGATGCTCTGCCCACCAGGGGGCGACGCTCTGCCCCTCCGGGGCGTCGCTCTGCCGCAACCAGAGCCACTCTAGCGCCTGGGGCAGAGGCCAAGGAGCCATCCCCAGCGCCCGGGCCATCCTTGCTCCAATGGAGCCTTGGCTGTGGGAGGGGAAGAGAGAGACAGAGAGGAAGGGGGGGTGGAGAAGCAAATGGGCGCCTCTCCTATGTGTCCTGGCCGGGAATCGAACCCGGGTCCCCCGCACGCCAGGCCGACGCTCTACCGCTGAGCCAACCGGCCAGGGCCAAGAAGTATTCATTTTAAATGGAAGGGTGCAGGGCTAAGGGAGTGGAGTGGAAAGAATGCTATTCGGGTCAGGCTTGGACCTACATACCAGGTCATCACTGTGGCACTAGCTGAGGGGACCTGACTTGGCTGAGACTCTGTTTCCTCATCTACAAATGACATGGCCGAGGTTTCTGGGAAGATTACCATTCACTGAATATTTTACTGGATTCCTGGAATGTGTCACACACTTTGGTAGGTGTCAGGAGTATAACAATAGACAAGTGAATTCACCCCCCAGTGAATTACCATCTGGCATAGAAGACAGACAATTAAAAAAATCAACAGGGATTAAACACTGCAGAGTGTGACAAGGTGAAACTTTGAAGGAAGGTAGGCAGGGTGGGCATCTCGTGTTTAGTTCCTGGGATCAAGGAAAGTCTCTCTTAGGAATTTGTTGAGACCAGAGAATGGAGGAGGAGACATGAGGCGAAGAGCAAAGGGAAGAACACTGCAGAGAGAGGCAGAGAAAGCTCGGTGTGTTTCAGGAAATGCAACGAGCTCCAGGGCACAGGGGTGAGGAGGAGGGACTGGCCAGGAACAGAGGGAAGGAGGGAGGGCTGGAGCTGGACCGTGGCTGGAGCTGGACCGCGGCAGCAGTTTGGATCTGATTCTAAATGAAATGGCAAGTGGGAGGATTATGCCCAGATGTGCACTTTAAAACTCTTACTTTGCTGTGTGCTAAGCAGAATTTGAGGGGGCAAGAGTAGGGATGGGGAGGTTGTTTACGGGGCTATACATTGCAATAGTCTAGGTGACAGATAGTGATGTCTTGGCTGAGGGTGGGGCATGGCAGCTGAAGGGAAGTGGATTCAGGAACTATTCTGAAGGTGCTGAACTAAGAACTGATCTGGTAGAAGTAGTTATCTTAAACTGAATCAAAGATCTTGTATGTGGGTGAGAAGAGGGAAGAAAAGGTGAAATCAAGTATGACTCTTGGGTTTCTGTCTTGAGTGATTGGTAAAAAATATAGTTTCTGGGATGAGATAACATACAAAAAAACCTTGTTCAGTGCCTGGCACATAGAAGACACCCAATTACTATTATTACCTGGCCATTCTGTGTTCTACAACAATGGCTTGTAGGAAACAGCCTGATACCTGAAACCTGTATAATTATGTTAACCAGTGTCACACCAGTAAATTCAGTTAAGAAAGAAAAAAACAAGACAGCTGGAATCAGTAACGTCTCTTTCCTTATACATGTAAGTATGAAACAGAGGAACAGGATTCTGAGACAAATGGATAGTACCTGCTCTCTGAAATAAATTACAGCAGAAACTTCACTACGAAATTATGATGCATAGAGGGGAATACAGCCAAATGAATATACTACAGCCAACTGAATATAGTACAGCCAAATGAATATACCAGTACTATAGCCAAATGAATATACTACAGGCAAATGAATATACTACAGGCAAATCTATATTATAGCCAACTGAATATAGTACAGCCAAATGAATATACTTCAGGCAAATAAAGAAACTTTGGTTTGTCGGATCAATGCCTAATGAGGTCTTACTGCCTTCTCTGAAAGCACAGTAATGAAGACAATAAGGTCTTACTGCCTTCTCTGAAAGCACAGTAATGAAGACATGTAAACTACCAGAATGCTTCACATTTAAAGCTTTTATTTTGAAAAATAAAATACAAAAGTCATTAACTTGTAAATGTATATGGTAATTCCTCAACTTCTCAGAAACAATACAATGAATTATTTAAATAATCAAGATATTTAGTATTATCCACATCAATACATTTAAACAGGTACAAGTGTTCTACAAAACATTAGAACATGTACAGATGACCTATTCCAAGATGAAACTGCCAATTCTGTTTCCAGAATCCCATTTTTAAACCCTCCGCTTGAAAACAAAGTTTGGAATCTGGTAAGAAAAGATAAGGAAAGTACACGTCCCATACAGGCTCCTTATCCACTGGATTGTGCATGCAATTAGAATCAAGAGCGCTGTACTCAGGAACCAGATCGCTCAGAAAGACCCGAATGGGCACCTACATCCACCCCCTCGGTAGGAGGAGTCTGGCAAGTAATCAGGAGATGCGGACCCTGGTACATACACTCCGTGGGTCTCAGCAGGTGACAGCCAGTCCTAGAAACTCCTCTTCTGTTGAACAGGCATCTGTCTTCCCTAGGGCAAACAAAAGGAATGCAGTTACAGGTGTGGAGTCACAGTGCCTTCTCCCCCCACACCACGTGCCTCTCCCCAGCAGTGGGCCTGACCTACGCTGGGTAGACCCGCAAGGGAGTTGACAATTGAGAGAACAGCTGCTTCAGGGATACCGCAGGAGAGGCACACTCTCCCTCAGTCTGGGATGCTCGGAGATGCCTGCCAGCAGCTTCCATGTGCAAAATCAAGCAGCCAAAACAAGGGCCACTCCTGCCCATTTTGAAATGACTGCAACTGTTTAGCAATTGATGCTACCCTGGGGGCACTGGTGGGGACGTCAGATACTCAGGGGTCCAACACGCTGACTCTTCTGAGAAAGTGGAGGCTAAGGTTGTTTAAAGGAAGCTTTTAGATAACACATTGTCATTCAAATGCCAAAGGGATCCACAGACAAGCAGACAGACTGGGACCTGTCCTGAGGTGCTCTGCTATCCTGCTAGGCTCCCAGGGTCCTCTCAGGGCACCTGGGCACGCCCAGGCGCGAGAAGCAGACAGGAGAGAAATGCTGCTGCGGAGCCAGCTTGAAGGCTGGAGTCAACCCGATGCCGCTATCTGTCCTGTAAAACAAAGACTACTCTTGGGATTGTTTCTGTAGTTTGTCACTAGAGCAGTTTGTCTGAATGTGTCGTATGAAAGAGCTGGTCAATCAACAAAGCCCTGTATTGTGTTCTGGGAAGGGAATTTATACATTTTGAAAGTACTTTGGGTAAACAAAATTATCCAAGGCCTGATGGCTGCTGTTCGATATGTACACCCACAGAGTATGAGTCTAACATTTCGCCATTTGCTCCTCTGCAAAAAAGGTAATCATAAATCCCGAGACCTATTCATACTACTGGCTCTCTGGCACCATGATTTTGACACGGTATAGTGCTGTTTCTACCAAAAACCCACTAACACACAGCAAGTCATAAAAATCTCCTATTCAAATCATTCCATCTCCATTTTCTCATCAGTACAACAGGAATAATACCACCTACTTGCCAGAGTGGTTTGAAACTTGACTGAACTCATTCAAATATGTATATATAAGTAATTCATAATTATCATAGATGTTATATATCTCATACATATCTTTTAAATACTATATATAAAATGTTTGTTTTTTTATGCTAGGTTTTTTTTATGAAATATGCACTCAATACATGATTATTATATAAAATAAAAATAAAAAACAGCAAGCAAAAATCAAATTTTAAAAAAGCTATTCAAGTTCTAAATGATGTACGGCATCACCGCATCATTCAGAGCAAAACAGAAACTTCAGCGTGTGTGTGTACGTGTGTGTGCGGGGGGTAAGCTCTGAGCAGCTACATCAGGAGGTCCGGATTCAGAAACCAGCTTTGTCACGAAGTGGCTGGAGTCCCTGAACATGTACCTGATGATTACTCAAATATAAAGGAAACTTATAAGGCACGGCCGGCCTAGTTCGAATCGTAGCCCTTAGCTACAACGAATCAACATAGGTTACAAACAGAGACATCATAGTACATTAAAATTGGCAGAGGTAGGCTTGAAAAACAAACCAACTAACCCCCCAAAATATTAGTGCAAAGTTATGTGCATGTCCAGCACAGAGAGAAAGCAGCACGGGTGGGAGGGAGCAGGGGTGGTCTTCAGCCCTGGCTTCTCCTACCTGAGATGCGACCTGGGAAATAACCCCCTCTCTCCAGGGTCAGCTGCCTTATTAGCAAACAGGCTGATGTTCTCTAGGCTTCTTTCAGCCAAAAGATTTTATCATTAATCATATTGAAAATAACTAACACTGTTACTTTGCTTACTATGTGCCAGGTTTTGCAGACATTATTATGGTTAATTCTTACCACCGCTCTCTTATTAATAATACTGTCTTCGTTTTATAGATGAGGACTTAAGAAACAAAGAAGTAGTCTGCTCAATGCCACACAGAGCCAGTGCAGGCAGAACGAGCCCAGAGCTGTGCTCCCCACCCTGGCCGACCTGCCCTCCTACGAGAGCCTCAGCAGGGAAACCCAAAGACCCAGCAATGTCCCCAGACACTCACCTCATGAATGTAAGAGGTTCCTGGCTCTGCTATTCCAATTGCTCAGTCTGTCAAAGAAAGCAAAAGATGTTTTAAAGTCATCAAAGTTGGTCAGCATTGAGAGGTGACTGCTCTGGTCAAAATATCAGGTGTAGCTTGCAGGCTCTAATTAGATGTTCTAATGAACTCAGTCTGCTACTGTTATATAATAAATATAAAAAAAAAATTTATTTATTTTTTCTTCTTTTCCAAGTGAGAGTAGAGGAGATAGACAGACTCCTGCATGTGTCCAGACTGGGATCCACTAGGCAACCCCCATCCGGGGCTGATGCTTTGCCCATCTGTGGCCATGTTCACACAGAACTATTTTTAGTGCCTGAGGCAGAGCACCCAGGGCCAATGTGCTTGAACCAATTGAGCCATGGTTGTGGGAAGGGATGAGAAAATGTGGCGGGGTGAGATGTGGAAAAGCAGATGATTTCTTCTCCTGTGTGCCCTGACCAGGAATCAAACCCAGGACATACACAGGCCAGGCTGACGCTCTATCACCGAGTTAACCAGCCAGGGCCATAAATAATTTTTTTTAAGAATTTATTTATTGATTTTACAGAGAGGAGGGCAGTGAGAAATATCAACTCAGAGTTGTTCATTGCTTGCTTGTAGTAAGTATGTGCCTTGACCAGGCAAGCCAAGGGTTCTAAACTGGCGACCTCAGTGTTCCAGGTGGATGCTCCAGCCATTGCGCCACCATAGGCCAGGCTATAATAATTAACTTGACTGGCCTTTGTCCCTGATTCCTGGTAAGGAGACTAACTCCTTGGAATTTCCTGCGTAACAAGAGTGTTTTGTTATTCACGAGCCTCTTGGATCATACCTGAGTTTACATTAAGAGATGAGATGACTCAGAATGGGGGCTGTTCACCAGAAAGACCAACCCTGTAATTAGAGGGGGGGGGCTTTGAGTCAGCCTAACCTCTGGACAGGGGAAGTTGACCGGAGACTGAGTTCAGTCACATGGCCAATGATTCAATCAATCGTGCCTATGTAATTAGAACCCAAGAAAAATTCAGGATGTCACAGTTCAGTGGAGCTTCCTGGTTGGTGAACGCACAGTGTGCAGGAGGGAGAAGCACCCTGACTCCATGAGGAACGGACACAGAATCTGTGCTGGAGACTCTCCCAGACTTGTCCTGTGTTCTCCTCATCCGGCTGGTCCTGACTTGCATCCTTTATAAATATAAAACTATAATCACAAGTGCAGCACTTCCCTGAGTTCTGTGAGCCATTCCAACTAAATATCAAACCTGAGGGTTCTGTGGGCTTCAGTTTCCTCATTTATTAGAAGTTAAACCTAAGTCTTTTATAGGCCCTTTTCTAAGTATATATGTGTGTGATTAAATGAAACTACCCGAAGAAGGGGCCTGAAGTGCCTGATATGCTTTTCGTCCAATTTTTAAAATCTTTTTTCTTATTGATTTGTAGAAATTATCTATATTCCACAAATGAGTTATCTGTTTAAAATATTTTCTCCCACTTAACACATACATTTTTACTATGATGCTTCTAATATGTAAACATTCTCAATTTTAATGTAGTCCAACTTAGCCATTTTAAAATTAATGATTAGTATTTTTAATGACTTGTTTAAGAAATCCTTCCCTCTTAAGGTCATAAAGATATTCTCCTCTACTGTTTCCTAAAAACTTCATTATTTTGCCTTTCATATTTAGGTCTGTAATCCACCTGGAAGTGATTTGTGTGTATGCTGTAAAGCAAGGGTATCCCTTGACTCCTTCAGACTTATTAAGCAAAGCAGCCTCAAGACTCAGCATCGTGGATTATTTTCTGCCTCCAGTTGCCATAGATTATATGCGAGTGACAGCCTGTTCATGAATCCATCCTGTGTTCTGGGGATTCACGCCCAGCCCTGGCTCAGGGCCCCGCACCACCTTGTATGCACAAGTCAATCAGTCTTTTAGATAGATTAGGAGTTCCTTGAAAAGGTTTTTAAAATTTTTAAAAATTTTTCAATTACAGTTGATATACAATATTATATTAGTTTCAGGTATATAACAGTGATTAGACATTTATATAATTTACATAACTTACAAAGTGATCACCCTAATAAGTCGAAGTACCCACCTGACACCATATATAGCTAATGAAATATTATTAATATGCTCCCTATGCTGTACTTTACATCCCTGTAACTTTTAAAAATGGGGAATTTGTACACCCTATTCCCTTCCCCCTTTCAACCATCTTCCCAAACACCCTTCTATCAGGCAACCATCAAAATATTCTCTGTATCTATGAGCTTCTGTTTTGTTTGTTCATTTGTTTTTCAGATTCCACATATAAGTAAAATCCTATGACATCTGTCTTTCTCTGACTTATTTCACTAAGCATAATATCCTCTAGGTCCATCCATGATGCAACGAATGGAAAGATTTCATTATTTTTTACAGCTGAGTCATATTCCACTGTATGTATGTACCATATCTTCTTTATCCAATTGTCTATCAGTGAACTCTTAGGTTGTTTTCATATCTTGCCTAATGTAAATAATGCTGCAATGAACATAGGACAGCATATGTGGTTTTTTATTTTTTTATTTTTCTGAAGTTGGAAATAGGGAGGCAGTCAGACAGACTCCCGCATGTGCTCGACCGGGATCTACCTGGCACGCCCACCAGGGGGCGAGGCTCTGCCCATCTGGGGTGTTGCTCTGTTGCATCCAGAGCCATTCTAGCACCTGAGGCAGAGGCCATAGAGCCATCCTCAGCACCTGGGCCAACTTTTTGCTCCAATGGAGCCTTGGCTGTGGGAGGGGAAGAGAGAGACAGAGAGGAAGGAGAGGGGGAGGGGTGGAGAAGCAGATGGGCGCTTCTCCTGTGTGCCCTGGCCGAGAATTGAACCTGGGACTCCTGCACGCCAGGCTGACGCTCTACCACTGAGCCAATTGGCCAGGGCCTAGCATATGTGTTTTTGAATTAATGTTTAGATTTCTTTGGATAAATACCCAGAAGTAAAATTGCTGAGTTATATGGTAGTTCTATTTTTAATTTTTTGAGGAACCTCCATACTGTTTTACATAGTGGCTACGCCAATTTGCAATCCCACCAACAGTGTACAAGGGTACCATTTTCTCCACATCCTTGCCAACACTTGTTTGTTGATTTATTGATGATAGCTATTCTGACAGGTGTGAGGTGATATCTTATTGTGGCTTTTAAATTGCATTTCTCTAATGATTAGTGACATTGAGCATCTTTTCATATGTCTATTGGCCATCTGTACGGCCTCTTTGGAAAAATGTCTATTAAGGTCCTCTGCCCATTTTTAAAATCAGACTGTTTTTCTGGTGTTAAGTTGTATGATTTTCTTACATATTTTGGACATTAACCTTTTATTGGATGTATCACTGGCAAATATCTTCCTTGAAAATATCTTTTTTTCCTCTGTTTCCTGAGGGCTCATAATAGAAATTTTGTAAACATTTGTTGAAAAATTGAAATGAATGAATGGATGAAAATTAAATACACGCTAATAAAAAAATGCCTTGAAAGTAGTTTGAAATTCTCAAGTAAAATGTATTGGTGGCTGACTGTTATCAGACAAGAACCTGAGAAGACAGAGACACAGCTTCTCTGTGACGGCCAGCCCATATACTACAGGCTTCTTTCAGGCAACCTGACTCCACAGAGAGTCTGTGAGGTGGTGTGTTTCCCTCACCAACAGATATATAAACATTTCTGGTAACTGAGTTCAGTACTGAGTCTTTATTTCCTAATAACAAGCTAAACACTGATAGCAGCAGCTTGTAGGCAACATGTATTATCACTCTCCTAGAAAGGAAGTCTTCTGCGGGGTTCAAATTTTCATTTTCAAACACCCCCCCCCCCCCACTACTATATAAGAACGGCAGATGAGGCTCAGATGAAGGACATTCTGGGCTACTCTAGAGCAGCAGCCATAACAGTACCGTTTCTTTCCAACTCAATAAACACAGCATTGGAGTGAGAGTGTGGCATTACAAGGATAACTATGGATTGGTTTTAATTCATTTCTTAAAAAGTAAAATTTACAAGCTTCAAACTCTCACCATTCTTTCCCAACTTGGGGGACTTTGTAGTTGAGGATCGATGGCTGTGTATATCCACAAGTCTTCTAGGATCCAAGTGAGAACAATTAAAAGGTTATGGATGTAAACATAGTAAGAACAAAGGGTAGCTGTGTGTGTGTGTGTGTGTGTATATATATATATATATATATATATATATATATATATATATTTATTTATTTATTTATTTATTTATTTAGATTTTATTTATTGATTTTAGAGAAAGGAGAGAGAAGGTGGGGAGGAGCGGGAAACATCAAATGATAGTTGTTCCTCAAATGTGCCATGACTAGGCAAGCCTGGGGCTTCAAACTGGTGACCTCAGCATTCTAGGGCAACACTTGATGCACTGCACCATCACAGGTCAGGCTGTGCATTTTTATTTAAAGGTAGATATCAGAAGCTGGAGCAGATACACAAGTCAGGATCCTTATATGTGGAATACTGTGTGGTTTGGAAGACCTCAAGCAACCGGATTTTAGTTCCTAATAAAGTATTTACCTGGCTTTGGACGACCCTGAGCTCTCTGAAATAAAGGCTGTGTTAAGTTGTTATTAAAACCAACAATTGCCAGAGGCCAATCTTTCTACTTCCAGCACATACTAAGAAGATCACTTCATCACAAGAACCCATCCATTATATATCAAGAGGAGAAAACAGATACAGTACCTGAGGTTTTTCTTTAAGAAATTCAGGTAGCTGAAATTCTCCTTTATAGACCTAGAAAAACAAAGCCAAATATGAGTTTAAGCAAAGAGGTACTGTCATTACACTTCAGGATGCTTGCAATACCCGGCAGTGGGTGGTGGGCTTACTGCTTCATTCTGGGTGAGTTTCAGAGTGGGAGGGGAGCCTGCAGTTCAAGAGCAGCCAGAGGTGAGGCCTGTGTGAAATCCCCACTCACTCTGGTCCCACCTGCTCCACATCGATCTGAGTGCTTCCAGAAGTGCGCTGGCTGGGAGAGGGCTCAGCTATATCAAGAAAAGAAAACATCCCAACATTCCAAGTTCCAATCATTTCAGCTGAGAGAGAAAGTAAGCCCTAGGCCACCTCTCTCAAGAAAAGACACACAATTCCCACCATTCAGAAGTAGGCTCCTCCTGATTTCCTTCTGAAATCTCCAACCTTAAAACCCGTATTTAACCCAACTTTTCTTAAGGACCCAAGATTCCCATAGTAATTTGAATATCAGATGATTCTAAAATGATAAATACTTTTAACCTCATGAAATCTTATTATGTTTCTACTGCCGGCAATTAGAAAATATTTTTAAATACCTTTTATAATAACATCAAAAAAACCTCACCAAATACCTGAGAATAAATCTAATAAAAGATGTGTAAGACAGAAAACTATAAAACATTGAGAGAAATTAAAGATCAAATAAATAGAGAAACATTCTACTTTCAGGGACTGGAAAATTCAATATAGTAAAGCTGTCCATTTTCCACAAAGGTTTTCCAATCAAAATTCTAGCATGCAAGGGGTAATTTGAAGCTGATCATAAAAGTTATATGGAAATGCATAAGACCAAAAATAATCAAAATTATTTAAAAAGATGAACATATACAGATATATATAATACTATACATAGCACTATAATTAAGACAGTAAAGTTTTGGCACAAGGATATATAAATATATTAGTGAAACAGAATGAAGAGTCCAGAAACAGACCCCCGAATACAGATGCTTGGTTTAAGACAAAGGTGGTACTGAGCAGTGCAATTAGACTGAATAAATGAATAAGTTTGGTTTATGTATATATGATATCCTACACAGCAAGAAAAAATGAACTCCTACTCTACCAACCACATAGATGAATCCCAACACATAATGATGATGGGAAATAAGCCAGATCCCCCCTCAATAACATACTACATGCATCTATTTAAAACTTTTAAAGCTTATAAATAGGCAAACAATTCTATGTTAAAAATATGGGGAGGAGGGCAGTGGTAGTGATGGGGAAGGGGAATGAGGGAGGTTTTCAGGTGCTGGAAATTTTGTTTTGATATGGCTTGAGATTATGAAGGTATGTTCATTTTGTGATTCTTTATTGAACTATGATTTGTGTACTTTGCTGTATGTATGTTATATACTCCAATAACAAAAATGAATAAACAAATTAAGCCAGTAGTTTAATGCTAACAATACACCACCCCAACACACACATGCACCCTTTGTTAAGTACAAAGATACCTGTTTCAACACTGCAACAGCTTGGAAACTATTCATGTCAATCAAAAGTGAAGAAACTACAGTAAGAAACTATGGATTGTTATTGGGATAAGAGTCACTGGGTAGCCCCTTAGAGCACAAAGAAATCTTCTAACTGGTGAACCCTGAAGCCTACAAACCTAGAGCATTTTCACTTGGTTTTAAGACAATTGATCCACTTCAAAAAGTAGCAGCATTCCTTTTGAGATTCAGAAAATGAATATATTTTTTTCCTCTCTCTTTCACTACAATTTCTAAAACCTCACCTATTCTTTGCATTCTCTGCTACAGTCCCAGGAAGCTTTAATTAAAGCAGAGATCTCAGACTTATGGAGAAGGCATTTCTTCACAGATGCACCACACCGGAGGCTGAGGTGGGTGCAGGATAACAACACTGCAGCTTCTCTGAGTCCCAGGTCACTGGGGGACTCGCTTAGCCACTCCCTAAAGAATCTGTATGTAAGAATACTATTTGGTCTATCTTAACACCACAGTCCAGAGATTGTTCCAGCTTTCTTTCCCCCACCCCCAGTTTTATTGAGATCTAATTGATATATAACATTGTGTAACTGTTCCAGCTTTCTGGGGTAGGAAGTATCTGAACCCCTGGAACTGTCTGTCTCATGTCAAGGCTGACTTTCTTTGCACCTACTTACCTATCTGTGGCAGACACTCACAGGGACTCAAGCCACTAAAGAGGTTTATTTTATTTTAACCAGATTCTCAAGTGTCTTTCTTCTCCCTTCAGTTCTAACCGCCATCCCCCAAGCCCTGGGACACAAGCTGCTCTGGCCTAGGGTCTTCGGCCCTGGCTGCCTTACTGAAC
Source organism: Saccopteryx leptura (assembly GCF_036850995.1). Taxonomy (NCBI): domain Eukaryota; kingdom Metazoa; phylum Chordata; class Mammalia; order Chiroptera; family Emballonuridae; genus Saccopteryx; species Saccopteryx leptura. The sequence continues at coordinate 197,998,681 of NC_089506.1, forward strand.
CAGAACAAACTTGGTTTGCCCACTCCCTCCTCCACTGTTCATGCGTTAGGTCCCCAGAAACTCTCCTAATATTCCCCACGTTTTTTCAGGCTCGCAGAAACTGAAACTCCTCTCTCCCAGCTAGCCTATTCTGCGTTCTCCCATTAAATACCATGCTCTCTGCATTTTACCACCGTTAGCAAATCTTGTGATTAAACCTCACCTTCTCTTTTTGGTTCATTTTAAAAACCAGAAAGGCATGACAGAAAACATGAGTAGAAACATTAAATATAAGTGCCTTCTGACAGTTTCATTGAGGTGAGGCATATATAAAGGGGAACAAACCCCTAAATATGTGATGTCACAAATGTAATAACCAAAAAGGGGTCAGGATAATAGCTCAGATAAAAGGCTCAATCAAAAATAAGTGGAAAGCTGTCTCCTTTCATTATCCTTTAGGGTACAAAAACTTCGAAAGTTAAAAACTATGGTACTGACAAAAAGAACACTTTCTACTGACAAAGCAATTCCTATTTAGTGCAGGAAACCAATTCCTGCACTGGTTATAAAAACAGCATAGTTAGGAACGAAATTTCCTTTGGTTAAATGAACGGTGTTTGTGGACATACTATTCTCTGGCACTCATGGACTGAGGATTGTGCCTGATAGCGATGAGCTAGGTACTCAGAACCCAAACCTTCCTACAGGACCCTCCTACCTCAAGCACTGAAGAAATGACATGGAGGCAAAGTAAGCTGTTGATTTGGAGGGTGCACTAGAAATGAGGACAAAAAGAACAGCAGCTAAACTCGATTATTTTCTCTGCATCAGATTAGTGTTAAGTAAGGGCTTCATATGTACAGTGTGTCTGTAAAGTCATGGTGCACTTTTGACCCGTCACAGGAAAGAAACAAAAGACGACAGAAATGTGAAATCTGCACCAAATAAAAGGAAAACTCTCCCAGTTTCATACCTATTCAGTGCAGTTCGGTGTGGGCTCACGCACAGATTTTTTAGGGCTCCTTAGGTAGCTGTCCCGTATAGCCTCTACAGACTTGTCACTGACTGATGGCCTACCAGAACGGGGTTTCTCCACAAAACTGCCGGTTTCCTTCAACTGCTTATCCCACCGAGTAATGTTATTCCTATGTGATGGCACTTCGTTATAAACGCGCCAATATTCACGTTGCACTTTGGTCACAGATTCGAATTTAGCGAGCCACAGAACACACTGAATTTTCCTCTGTACCGTCCACATCTCGACTGGCATGGTCATGGGCTGCTCCGCTGTATACACGGTGTTACGTCATCATCTGCGCATGCGCACATGCTGCCACATCATCCTACAGAAACTGGGAGGGTTTTCCTTTTATTTGGTGCAGATTTCACATTTCTATCGTCTTTTGTTGCTTTCCTGTGACCGGTCAAAAAGTGCACCATGTGCTGGGAAAACTGGAAAGCCACATGCAAAAGAATGAAACTGGACTACAGTCTCTCCCCCTGTACAAAAATTAACTCAAAATGGATCAAAGATCTAAACATAAGACCTGAAACAATTAAGTACATAGAAGAAGACATAGGTACTCAACTCAGGGACCTGGGTTTTAAAGAGCATTTTATGAATTTGACTCCAATGGCAAGAGAAGTGAAGGTAAAAATTAATGAATGGGACTACATCAGAATAAGAAGTTTTTGCTCAGCAAGAGAAACTGATAACAAAATAAACAGAAAGCCAACTAAATGGGAAATGATATTTTCAAACGACAGCTCAGATAAGGGCCTAATATCCAAAATATACAAAGAACTCATAAAACTCAACAACAAACAAACAAACAATCCAATAAAAAAATGGGAAGAGGATATGAATAGACACTTCTCCCAGGAAGAAATACAAATGGCCAACAGATATATGAAAAGATGCTCATCTTCTTTAGCTATTAGAGAAATGCAAATCAAAACGGCAATGAGATACCACCTCACACCTGTTCGATTAGCTGTTATTAGCAAGTCAGGTAACAGCAAATGTTGGAGAGGCTGTGGAGAAAAAGGAACCCTCATACACTGTTGGTGGGAATGTAAAGTAGTACAACCATTATGGAAGAAAGTATGGTGGTTCCTCAAAAAACTGAAAATAGAACTACCTTATGACCCAGCAATCCCTCTACTGGGTATATATCCCAAAAACTCAGAAACAATGATACGTAAAGACACATGCAGCCCCATGTTTATTGCAGCATTGTTCACAGTGGCCAGGACATGGAAACAACCAAAAAGCCCATCAATAGATGACTGGATAAAGAAGATGTGGCACATATACACTATGGAATACTACTCAGCCATAAGAAATGATGACATCGGAACATTTACAGCAAAATGGTGGGATCTTGATAACATGATACGAAGCGAAATAAGTAAATCAGAAAAAAACAGGAACTGTATTATTCCATACGTAGGTGGGACATAATAGTGAAACTAAGAGACATTTATAAGAGTGTGGTGGTTACGGGGGGGGAGGGGGGAATGGGAGAGGGATGGGGGTGGGGAGGGGCACAAAGAAAACAAGATAGAAGGTGAGAGAGGACAATCTGACTTTGGGTGGTGGGTATGCAACATAATTGAACGACAAGATAACCTGGACTTGTTATCTTTGAATATATGTATCCTGATTTATTGATGTCACCCCATTAAAAAATAAAATTATATAAAATAAAATAAAATAAAATAAAATAAAAAAAAAAGAAAAGAAAGGCAGAAAAAAAAAAAAAAAAAAAAAAGTGCACCATGACTTTAAGGACACACTGTATTATCTCACTGAATCCCACAATCTCTTGAGGGAGGTATAATCTTTTTATTTTTTTAATGTTTATTTTATTGATTTTAGAGCAAGGAAGGGAGAGAAAGAGAGAAAGTGACAGACAGAGACAGGAACACTGATCTGTTCCTGTATGTGCCCTGACTGGGGATTGACCTGGCAACCTCTGTGCTTCAGGACAATGGTCTAACATCCAGCCAGGGCACGGGAGGTATTATCTTTTTAGACAGAAAGAAACTGAGGCACAGAGAAAGTGGTGTCCTAGAAGCCAAGTGAAGGCAACCTATGAAAGAGGAAGTAATCAACTGTATCAAAAGAGACTGGGATATAAAATAAAAGGTGATCGCTGGATACAGTAACATGAAGGTCTCTGTGACCTCACCAAAATTAAATCAAGTAGCATAGTAGCTGTGAAATTCTGAATGGAATGGATGAAAAAAGAATAGAGTGGAAGGAACTGGAGACAGGGAGCACAGGAAACGAGTTTTGATATAAAGGGCAGCAAAGAAATGGAATGGCAGTGGCAGGGAAACTGGGACCAAGAGGCAGGGGGCTGGAGAGGGAGGGAGGGAGGGAGGGAGGAAGGGAGAGAGAGAGAGAGAGAGAGAGAGAGAGAGAGAGAGAGAGAGAGAGAGAGAGAACTAAGCTAAAAAAGAAAAACCAAGGGCATATTTGCTTATTGATAGGAAAGATCCTGCTGGAAAACAAACCTGATGATGCAGAAGCCACGGGAGACGGGCTTGGGCGCACACGGGTGTCCACTTCTGATACCCAGCCTTACACTATGACAGGTGAGGAGATCAAGTCTGACACACCTCACCCCCTCTGGTCTCTCAAGCATTACATAATACTTTTGGGTTAAAGTCACATTCTGTAAGTTTTCATTTTTATTACAATATAAATTTTTATATAACATGACAATATAAATATCACACATTTACTTCTTTTACACAACTTGTGTGTGCTTTTAGTTGGCGTTAATAACTGCCTCATACATTTTTATATTAATAGACTATTTTATAGAGCAGTTTTAGGTTTACAGAAAAACTGAGCAGAAAGTACAGAGTCCCCACATACTTCCTCTCCCTCTTCCAGTTTCCCGTTATTAACATCTTGCATTACTGTGGTGCATGTGCTACAATGAACAAATCAGTATTAATAAAGTCTTTAGTCTGCACTAGGGTTCACTATTTGTGCTATATTTTCTATGGGTTTTGACACGTATTCACCAGTACTGTAGTACACAGAGTAATTTCAATACCATAGAGACCTCTGGTGTACCACCACCTATTTGTCTCTCCTTCCCCTCCCTAACCTTTTTACTGTCTTCATAGTGTTGCCTGTTTTAGAATGTCTCAGAGTTGGAATAACACAAATTGGCTTTTTTCACTTAGCAATAGACACTTATGTTCCCCCATGTCTTTCTGTGCTTTGAAAATTAATTTCTTTTAATCGCTGAATAATGTTCCACTGTCTGAATACACAGCAGCTTATATATCCATTCACCCACTGAAGAAAATCATGGTTGCTTACAAGTTTTGGTGATCATGATGAACAAAGTTGCTATAAACATTTGTTACAGCCTGACCGGGCGGTGGTGCAGTGGATAGAGCGTCGGACTGGGATGCAGAAGACCCAGGTTCAAGACCCTGAGGTCACCAGCTTGAGCACGGGCTCATCTGGTTTGAGCAAAAGCTCACCAGCTTGAGCCCAAGGTTGCTGGCTTGAGCAAGGGGTTACTCGGTCTGCTGAAGGCCCGCGGTCAAGGCACGCATGAGAAAGCAATCAATGAACAATTAAGGTGTTGCAACGCGCAATGAAAAACTAATGATTGATGCTTCTCATCTCTCCATTCCTGTCTGTCTGTCCCTGTCTATTCCTCTCTCTGACTCTCTCTCTCTGTCTCTGTAAAAAAAACAACAACAAAAAAACCCATTTGTTACAGATTTTGTGTAAACATAAATTTTCAACTAATATGGGTAAATACCAAGGAATGTGAGTGCTGGGTTGTATAATAGGAGTACGTTTAGTTTATAAAAAACTGCCAGGCAGGCTTCCAAGTGGCTGTACTGTTTTGCAATGCATGAGTGTTCCTGTTGCTCCACATCCTTACAATCAAGTGGTGCTGTCTGTGTTCTGGACTTTGGCCACTCTGATAGGTATGTAGTTGTATCTCATTGTTATTTTAATTCACACTTTCCTAATGACATATGATAGAGCTCCTTTACAAATGCTTAGTGGCATTGACATATATTCTTTGGCAAGGTGTCTGTTCAAAGCTTTAGCCCATTTTTTAATTGGGTTGCTTCTTAATTTTGGGTTTAAAAAATTCTTCACAAATTTTGGGTGCCAGTCCCTTATCAGATGTGTTTTGCACAGATTTTTTTCCCAGTCTGTGGTCCGTCTTTTCATTCTCTTAGTTAACAACATCTTGTGCTTGGTTTGAAAACTTCTCTGGTTTTTCTTTTATTAGTGTTATCATGGTATATTATCTTCATTCACCCTTTTACTTTTAATTCTTTGTTTTTATATTTACAGTGGGTTTCTTTCCCACCATTTATGGGAATGCGAAATAAAGGAACATGCTACTACTAAAAAATAAATTCTGCAATGAGCAGAGGAAAAAAGTAAGTAGGAAAGACAATGTATTAATTCCCATAATCTTTAGCATTACTGTTCATTATCTGCAAGAGATCAGATATGAGGGAAAGGACTAAGGGGATTTTAAACCACTCTCCTCCCAAGGTCTAATATTCTGTGATTTTGAAGGAAGTTTCTCAAACCCTGAGTATCACAAGATTTACTTTTTCAGTTCCATCTCTGCCATTTCTGGCAGGCCTCTGAGGTCTGTGTCTAACAAGTTATAAAGGTTCCTGCACTGCTCTTGATCCTCTCTCAGAGCAAAACATTAAGTAAGATCTAAAAGAAATGCATATGAAAGTGTGATTACACATTTTTGTTTTAGAAATTAAATTTAGACCTGACCAGTGTGGCGCAGTGGATAAAGCATTGACCTGGAACGCTGAGGTCGCTGGTTCGAAACCCTGGGCTTGCCTGGTCAAGGAACATATGGGAGTTGATGCTTCCTGCTCTTCCCCCCTTTTCTAAAAAATGAATAAATAAAAATAAAAAAAAAATGAAATTAAATTTAAAATGGTGACATTGATCAATAAGAGTACATTGGTTTCAGGTAAACATTTCTGTAGGATTTAAACTGTTGATTATGTTGTATACCTATAACCCAAAGTCAGATCACTTACTGTCACTATATATTTGTCCATCTTTACTCCCCTCTTTTTTTTAAAAGCATACTTTTAAGATTTTAAAAAAAATTTATTGATATTACAGAGAGAGGAGAGAGATAAGGGTGGGGAAGTGAGAAGTATCTCATAGTTGTTTCACTTTAGTTGTTCGTTGATTGCTTAACATATGTGCCTTGATTGGGTAAGCCCAGAGTTTCAAATCGTGACATTAGTGTTCCAGGTCAACGCTTTATCCACTGTACCACCACAGGCCAGGCTGAGTTCCACACAGTTAATACTGCTTTATAGCTTTCACTTGTGGTAATGACAGTATGTTTCCATGTGAGAGGCCTTGGCTGGCAACAGATACCATTTCAAAAAAACCCAAAAAACTCAAACAGAAAAGTAAATTATATTTTCTGTGTTGGGTTTATAGACTGAAATCAGTTTTTAATTTTTGGAGTGATGTATAATTAACTTCACAATAAGCATAGTGTTCAATTGTGGAATCACCTAGAATACAGAGTGAGAGAAGAAAGGAGAATTTGTCTAAGTTGCTTGTGAAGTTTCAAAAATCCAAGAAGAGGTCCTGAATATGGGCTGAAGCGAGCAGTGCATCCTTCTTGTTATTTGGCCTAGGCCACCTTCAGCTTTCTTATAAGATTAATTAGAAACTGACCCGCTAAGCCCAATACCACCTCACCTTTTACAACAGCCTCACCTATGGCCCTACAGTAACAATTTACAATTAAGATGTAAACAAGCCTCCACACAACTAAAATGAGTGTCATTAGCATGATTGGCAGACTGCAGATCCAAACCTCTAGGTCAGCGGTTCTCAACCTGTGGGTCGCGACCCCGGCGGGGTTGCCTAAAGCCATCGGAAAATACATAATGCATATCAGGTATTTACATTCCGAATCATAACTGTAGCAAAATTACAGTTATGAAGTAGCCACCAAAATTATTTTTTGGTTTGGGGTCACCGCAACATGAGGAACTGTATTGCGGGGTCACGGCATTAGAAAGGTTGAGAACCACTGCTGTAGGTCCTTTTTCCTTTACAGTTTTAACCAATCTCAACCTGCAGCAATTAGGTACAGCAGACAGGAGGACAATGGGCAAGTACTGATAACTGAGAAGTGACAGATGAAACAACAGAAGACAAAGAAATTATAAAAGGCAGACAGGAAGCCTTAAGTTCTTTAAGAAAGAGATATTTCTATATCCCATATAAAGGACAGGTATAATACATACAATACATACAATAATTAATTTTCTTTATAATACATACAATAATTAATTTTCTTTTGATGAAATAAAATTTCAAATTATGATCAGTAATTTATTTAAGAAGGTAAGGCTGATTGGTGGTGGCACAGTAGATAGAACATCGACTTGGGATGCTGAGGCCCGAGGTTCAAAACCCCAAGGTCACCAGTTTGAATGCGGGCTATCCTGGCTTGAGCACGGGGTTGCTGGCTTGACTGTGGGATCACAGACATGAGCCCATGGTCACTGGCTTGAGCTCAAAGGTTGCTGGTTTGATTAAGGGGCGGTTGGCTCGGCTGAAGCCCCTGGTCAAGGCATGTATGAGAAGCAATCAATAAACAACTAAAGTGTCGCAACTATGAATTGATGCTTCTCATCTGTCTCCCTTCCTGTCTCCCCCCACCCCCACAGGTTTATTTAAGAAAGTAAGAGAATATGTGATCAAACACAGAAGGGATTCTACACCAAATTACTAAGATTTGATCTTTAATGGGATAAATCTATGCAGAAACTTGAATCAGAATGACTGATTCCCCCAAGGGTTTCAGATAGTTTTAGGCTTATGTAAGTTATGGAAGAAACTGTCAGAAATGTTATGAGGCCAAATTCTGAACTTAGCTCAAACTTATGGAAAATATTAAACCTTTTCTAAATGATTTTTGTGCAAAAAGTGTGTGTGGCCAAGCCATTCTGTGCCTTGCTATTTGTGGCAGGCAGCCTCTGAGATTGGGTCCCCATGATCTTTCGCCTCTGGAACTCAAAACTTGTGTAATTCCCTTCCTTTAAGTGTGAGCTGGATCTAGGGTCTTGCTTCTAACAACTGAATGACAAGAAAAGGGGGAGGGTGTTACTCTTTTTAAAACAGTACAGAGGTTATTTTTTATTGAATTTTTGGGGGTAACACTGGTTAATAAAACTATGCAGGTTTCAAGTGTAATTCTATACATCATTTGTACGCTGTATTGTGTTTACCATCTAAAGTCAAGTCTCTTTCTATCACCATTTATCCCCCCTTCCCTCTTTTCTACCTGCCCCCCTACCCTCTTCCCTCTTGTAATCACTACACTGCTGTCTGTGTCTGTGGCCTTCTATTGTTTTACATTTGCCACGCCATGAATTCATAGGGGACGTTCCACAGCTCAGGCTCCTTCCCACTGGTTCTCACAAAGTATCCTTCTCGGGATGGAGCAGGCTGGTGCTTCAGCTGAACCCAGGAAACTTTCTCTCTCGCTTCTTTCTTTTTCTGATTATTTCCTTCACACATTTCAGGAAGCTATCTTGGCTCTTAGAGTGCTTAATATGCTCGATATGTATGTTAATTCTCTTGGCAAGAGTCTTTCCCTTGCTCGTTTAAAACACTGCCCATGCATGCTGGGTGACACTGTAGACTCTTCTGTTTTGCCATGGGAACATTTGTGGCCATTCCTCTTTGAATAGTGCCTATTTCCTTGAGGTCTACAATATCACCTTTCTTGTAGTTGGCATGTATGTGGCCAAAGGAACAACTCCATGTTTTCTAAAAGGCTTTGAGAACATATAGTGGGTGCTCTTCTCGTTCCCTTTGTGCTAGTCATTTTGGCAAATTACTGGAAGATGGCAGTTCCAGACAAAAGGAAACAATGGGATGTTACTTTGGAGATTAGGTCACAAAAGCTCTGTATATTCTGTCTTAGGTACTCTCTCTTGTTCTCTTGCTTAGTCCCTCTGAGGGAAGCCAGCTGCATACTGTGAACTACCTTACAGAGAGGCCCACATGGCAACAGCTGATCTCTGCAGCCAGCGGCCAGCAGGGACCCGAGGCAGGCGAAGTGCCACAGGAGAGAGTGTGCAAAGGGATCCTCTCCCAGTTGAGCCTCTGGATGACTGCAGCCCTGGCTGACAGTTTGACACCTCATGAAAGACCTTGACCAGAGCCTTCTTGATAAACTGCTCCTGGCTTCCTAATCCACAGAAACTGTGAGATAATACATTTATTATTTTAAGCTGTTACTACCCTAAAGTTTAGGGTAATCTATTACGGCTTAGTAGATAACTAATATAGATTTTGGTGTCATAAGTGGGGTTATATTGTAACAAATACCTAAAATGTGGAAAAGTTTTGGAACAGGACAGTAGCAGGTAGCTACAAAGAATTTAAGGAGAGTAGTGAGAAGCTTAGATCGCCATGAATTGACAGTAGATTTTGGACTTCAATGAGGTAGCCTGTGAGGGTTTCGAGGAATCCTGGAACATCTGAACAGAAACTGGAGGCAGAGGCGTCTTTGTTATGTAGTAACAGGGAGTCTAGCAACCCTGTCACTTGCAGTTATGGGGAGAGTAGAAAATGAACCAAATGAATTGAATGGTCCAGCTAAGGAGACTGGCAAGTGTTGTAGGTACCACCAGGTTTCTTCTTTATTACAGTAGAATGTAAGAGGGGAGAGAAATTGAAGGAAGGGCTATTATATATATATAAAAAATAACGCCTGACCTGTGGTGGCGCAGTGGATAAAGCATCGACCTGGAAATGCTGAGGTTGCCGGTTCGAAACCCTGGGCTTGCCTGGTCAAGGCACATATGGGAGTTGATGCTTCCAGCTCCTCTCCCCTTCTCTCTCTCTGTCTCTCTCTCCTCTCTCTCTCTCTCTCTCTCTCTCCCCCCTTCTTTCCTCTCTAAAAATAAATAAATAAAATTTAAAAACAAATAAGAAGAACCAGGAATTAATGGTTTTGAAATTGCGTCTGAAAATCTTAGCCTCACCACCTTCCATGCCAGCTGTGCAGTGCTGTCACAGTTCTGTCACTGTTTCTGCTTCCAGTGTCACCTCCCCTTCTCTGCTTTTAACTCTCCTGCCTCCCTTATGAAGATCCTCATAATTACACTGGGCCCACTCAGATAATTGCCTTTTAAATCCCTTAATCACATCTGCAGAGTCTCTTCTGCCAAGTAACAGAGCAAATCCACAGATTCCAGTGATTAGGACATGGAAATCGTTAGGGGGACATTATTCAGTCTGCCACATGAAAGCAAAGGATAACTAGTGCAGTATACTTAGAATTTTACAGTTTATAAATAGGAACACAGGAATGAACTAGGTGCTATAGAAATGAAAGTTGTATAGCTCTTACAACACAACCAAAAAGCTGTACGTGTGTCTTTAAATTTTAAAACAGTGAGTTATATAGAGGACTGTTCTTATTCTGAGAGATGTGTGCTGGAGAAACATCATATTTACAATTTTCAAATAATTCAACAACAGCAGCAAAACATCTGTGTATATACAGAGAGAGATGCCGAGATGAAATAAATATGGCAAAAACTTCACTAATGAATCATGTTAAGGGTATGCAGATGTTCTTCAAATGTTTCATAAGTATAAAAAAGCTGGGGAAAATATCAGGGAGGTAAAAAAATTTAAGACAACAAATATATTCCCTTACAAAGCTCACTGAAGTATATTATAAGAACTATGTAATTTTTGAGTGAGCTGAAATTCAGGATTAAAGTCAAGAGCTGGCCACCTACTCCGCAAAGGGCCAGTGAGTAAGTACTGTAGGGTTTGTGGGCCCTACAGCCACTTTTCCAACTACTTAACTTTGCTGTTGTCGTATGAAAGTAGAGCCAAAATGTAATAAATAAACATAGTATGTTCTAATACAGCTATTTACAAAAACAGGAGGCAGGCCACATTTGGCCTACAGGCTGCTAGTGCCAACCCTTAACTCAAAACATTTTTTGAAAATAAAAGAATTTTAAATAATTTCCAGAAACATGTACTGATGATTATACTATGTGTTAAGGACTGTATTAGGAATATATTCATTCCAAAGGTTAAAAGATTAGTCTTACAATTGCTAGTTATGAATTTAACTTTCACTCTAAACTCAAATCTAACTATTCCTCTTCCTACTTTTTATACATTTACTATACACTCTATAATATAATCTTCCCTACCTTCCTTCCTTCCTCTTTGCAATTGTACTCAAATGCACAAAAATGGATTAATCATAGTCCTTACTTCATGACAAACTTCCATCATTGATCCATGCTTTCTTGCTGCTATATATTTTGTAATGTAATTCGTTATTTTTAATAAAGAATTAATCATTCCCCCTTAAGAAACTATGGCTTGATAGTTTCACACGCAGAGAAAACCTAACAGCAGCTAGATGTGATAACATAGAAAGAAATCCAGATTTTAAAATTTACATCTTTAATCCCACTGGGCTCTTGCAGCCCAGTAGAGACTCATTATCTCTAAAGCACAAATATAAAACAGTTGATAACAATGTAAGTTTATGTATTCTCATTTGTCTTAAAATATTTTGGCAGCTTTGCAAATCTCCAACTGGGTTCTTGGAGAGTTCAACAGTCTTGTGCTGCCTAGAAACAACTGGATAAATGTTCTATTTCCTGTATTAAGAAGAGAAAATGTAAATCAGATCAGAAGCATTATATTCTACTGTAAGAAAAGAAATGTTTCAGTGTGTTGACTTTTGGGTAAGGCTGGACAAGATGGATTGGAAGGTGAGTTGAATTGGGAAGGTGTAGCTGTGAACTAGAAACAGTTAATTGCAAATCTATCTTCATCATACTTCTTAAGAGGAGATACAGAGGATTAATCATCCTTGTATCTTGGATGCAGGAACGAATAGACAGTTGGCTGAAAAAAGAAAAATGAATGAGATTCTTTCATAATAGGCTCCAATTTTACAGATGAAGGTCTGAGCAGAGTTTCTAAAGCCAACTTACAGGATATAGTGAGCAGAGAAGCAGAAGAAGTGACTCTGTTGGGACTTCCCTGGTTTAAAGCTGCTGAACCTTCCGGGCTACACATGATGTTACTTTATAGAACATTGTCCCCAATCTATCACTCTTTGCAACCCTACTCTTGGAAATAAAAGAACTCAAGAAAGTTAAATTATTTTTTTTATTTTATTTATTCATTTTAGAGAGAAGAGAGAGAGGAGCAGGGGAGGAGCAGGAAGCATAAACTCCCATATGTGCCTTGACCAGGCAAGCCCATGGTTTTGAACCGGTGGCCTCAGCATCCCAGGTCAGCGCTTTATCCACTGTGCCACCACAGGTCAGGCAAGAAAGTTAAATTATTTTTGATAAAGCCATGTAGCTTTAAAAAATTATTTTTCTTTTCTTTTTTTTTCTTACTTCCATTTTGAAATATTCATGTAGGAACCAATTGGTATCAGGGAGCCAAAACAAAAAAAAAAGGTAGAAAATCTAAGAATTCTCCCTGGCTCCACAGTAGTGAGGCTTCACTAAGACAATAGGGAATGAAAATAGTATATTTTCCATGACCTCTAATCATGAGCTTTTCTTCCCCTGCCTGGAAGACCATTCTAGAAAAATTACATTGCAGACACAGAGCTCTGTCTCATCTTTTCCCCCCTTTTTAAAAAATGGACATGATGAGGAAAGGGAAGCTGGACTAGGACAATCTTTCCCCATCAAGAGGATCTACAAAGAGAAAAGGAAATATGTCACACCTTCACTCTGCTAAGATGTTCAATTAAACTAGATTTAAAAGTATTCTGTGTATTGGAAATCAGTATCGGGGGAGAAAATAACATTCAGTTTTCTTAAAACAGAAAGTAAAGTCTGGCTTAATTAAACAGATTAATAAGTGTTGAGTTAAGGAGACCAAGCCGCGAGCGTGTGTGTGTGTGTGTGTGATGCATGCACACAGGCAGGCATTTTGTTTTGTTTTTCCTACAAACCTCCATGTAGTGATATTTGTACTTTTTATGCTTCACAGTATTAAAATCTCCTTCCTACGTTTGAGAACTGCCTCACCTCAAGAGTCTTGTCTCATATAAATGCCATAAGTATAACAGATCTTGCCTCCTCTAGAAAAGCTGAAAATAACAAACACTTGCACGTGTTTCGTATCTCCTTCTGAATAATAATTGAAAAGGTGATTGCTTCCTTTTCAAAAACTCAGGGCTATATGTTTGGTCAAATTTTCATTGAGTGCTGATTTCTTTTTGGTTACTCATTTTTGAAAGAGTAAAGTTGTTTATACGTCAAATATTTACAAGAGGTTCTTATTGGGGAAGGGCCAGGGTGACATTTCATGTTAGTAGGAACTCTCTTTATGATGCAATTTGTATATGAGAGTTGGATTTTTTAACTTTACTTCTCCACAACTAACCAATATCCACAATGGAGGCCTGCCATTATTGCTGAATCTCTCCTCCCATCTACTTCACAACAGACAGCACCGCACAAACATGGCTTATGATCTGGGTTCAGTCCCCACCCTCCCAACTTCTGGATATTTCATGTCAAACCCTGTCTAAGGAGCTACTGGCTCTTAACTGTATACTTTTCCTGTCACAGCCAAGAGACCTGGTTTTGTCCTCAGGCCTTGCCGATTCTGTGGAAGCCTGTGCTCTTGCCTGGAAGTGTCTGCATTGGGCATCCCCCTCACCTGTGCCCTTCACTGCAGTTGTTGACCACTCAATGTCTTCTCTCAACAAGTCACTTTCATTTTTATTTGATCTTCACTGCGTTTGTCCGCTCTTCCTCAATGCCTTATTTGGGGCCACAGATTTCTTCAAGTATCAAACTCATGGTCTCAATTTCTTGTTATGGCTATTGTTTTTAGATGATTTCAAAGATGAGAAAAAATGGCTATCTTAAAAACTGAAATCCAGATATCTTTTCACCCAATTTCAAATAGGCTTTAATTAGAATATAACATAAAGCAAAATGTGCAAATTATGGCTGAACATTCAATGAAACTTACAGAATGAACACAGATTGAGAAATAGAAAATGATCCAGCAGTCTCTCTTGTGGCTCCATCTAGTCATAACATGTCTCTCCCCCATTAAGAATAACTTTGAAGTTTATAGAAGTGGAATCAGAGCACAGCCCCTGATAATCTCTACTCTATTTTCTTTCTATTTGTTACCAAAAACCATATTTTGCCTATTCTATCCACCTGTAAGTAGAATCACATTTGTCCTTTTGTGTCTAGCTTATTTCACTGAGCAGAGTATTCTCAATTTTCATTCTAATTGTAGCATGTATCATAACTTCACTCTCTTTGAAGGCTGAATAACATTCATTTACATATGTATCACCTGTTTATCCATTTATCCATCAATGAACATTTGTGTTTCCCCCTTTTGGCTATTGTGCATAATGTAGTTATTAACATTGGCGTACAGATACCTATGTAAATTCTTGCTTTCAATTCTTTGGAATTTCTAGAGGTGGAATTGCTGGATCATGTAGTAATTCTATGTTTAACTTTTTGAGAAACTATCAGAAAGTAGCTATATTATTCTACATTTTCACCAGCAATACATGAGAGTTCCAATTTCTCCATATCCGCATCCACACTTGTAATTTTCTTTTTTTTTCCTTTTAAAAATACAATGGTCCCTCGTCTATCACAAGGGTTAGGTTCCAGAACCCCCCACTATAGGCAAAAATCTGTGAAGTAGCAACCTTATATTTATTTTATTTATGTATATTTTAAGGCTTTATAAATGCTCCCCACACTCTTATAAACCTTTCCCACACTGTTATTAACCTTTTCCACACTCTCATAAACATTTCCTATGCTCTTAAACACTCTCTATACCCTTAAACCTATGTAATTTTAACAACATATAAAATTCTATATGGGTATTCATCAGTGAATACTAATATGTTTTAATTAATATTTTAAGTATTTTTTTAGAATGCTTTTAATTTCTTAGGCTAGAAAATGCTTATCTTACTGCAAAAATAATTAATAATAAATATATAAAAATACCTATATACAGCAAAATTCCATGATATAGTGAAAAATCTGTGATACAAAATTAGATATATACAATTTAAAAATCCACGATACAGTGAGACCGTGAAAAGTGAACTGCGATATGGTGAGGGACTATAACAGCCATCCTAATGGGTATAAAGTTGTATCCCATTGTAGGTTTGATTTGCATCTCCTTAACTGACTAGTGATATTGAACATGTACTGGAAAAATTTTTAATTTTCTGTATATCTTGATGTTTTGACATCCTAAACAAACAAACAAACCCATCTTTCTGACTAGAGAGAGACCATCTCTCCAGGACTAGCCAATTCTCAGAGGTAGCAAAAATCCCAGCTCAAACAGTGTCTCTGATATATAAATTTCCCAGTCTAGAACCATACCTCCCTAATAGGCCTCAAATTTGGACAATAAGTTCCACTGTGGACATGATTTGAGGTCCTCGTGAGCAGCCAGGTGGAGATATACAGAAGGCAGTTATAAGTTAAGAGGCTGGGGCTCAGGAAAGAGACCCACTGAGATACAAATCTACGATCATCAGCAAATAGCTGTAATCAAGCTGAGTGTTCATCAGGTTGGTCAAGGAGACTATAAAACAGAAGTCCATAATCTGATGGGATTCAGGGCCAACTATGAATCTGTTGAAATCATGTATAAAATTTTGGGTATATATTTCTGAGGTAAAGATCTACAGGTTTCATTGAATTCTCAAATAAGTCTGTAAAACTAAAAAGATTTAAAAATCTGAGGGGGAGGGAGAAGGCTAGAAACGCAACCTATAAGGCACGATTGATCGAAATGGCTACAGTTAGAGACTGCGGTGAGAAAGAGTACAGAATGTGTTAGCATTCGTTTCCAATTCACCATCTGAGTTAAAGCAACCATGAAGCACATGATTTTCTACTCAAAACTGGGCAATATGTCCCCAAAATATGCTGGCTTAGAACAATACTTCTAGACTACCCAGAATTGTGTAAAACCAGCACTTATAGGACCGGGGCTTTGGATTCTATAGTTCCTGTCAAAATTTTATTTATTCCCATTCTCGCCCCATAAATAAAAGGGACAACCTCCTCAGCCACCTTTCACTGCTGCCTATCTCAGGTCACAGTGGACAATCGAAGACAACTTTTTAAGCATTACTTTATGAAACTTCATGATTACCAATACTGTATATTTTAGCAGCCAAGTTTTTACAGGCAAAAAGCTTTGAAAATATGTAGGATTTGAACTGCAAGAAGGGCTATGAAATCCAACCCCACAAAGCTAGAATGTTAGCTTGTACGTGTTATCACAAAGCGCTCAAAAATGCAATTACATTTCACACTTTATTTTTATTTTTTTTTCCTCAAAATTATTTTTCACTTTAGAGATAGACATAAATGGAAAGGGGAGAAAGTTTTTCTTTCCAGTGTGCATTTTGAAATCCTTTCAAAAGCTACAAATGTTTATGAAACAAATTCTCTACTCGCACGGACGCAAGCCACAGCATTCTTCCCAAACTACCACTCAAGCAAGCCAAGAATAATCTAGCCAGCCAATTTGAATGTAGGAAAACTATCATATAATGTCTACTGTCTGGGAAACCTCTAACTATCATTTGTACATGCACCTTGGTTTATAAAAACCATTTATGTACTGTATAAAGGGAAAAGCTATGAATTACCAATTACCAAGAGTTTATCAAACACTACAATAATGGATGCTATGCTGATGCATAATTCATCTTTAGAAGAATGTAGTTCACAAAATTTTAACACATATGAAACTATTTTTCAAACAAAAGAGACGGTTTATAAAAGAATATATACATATAGGTAAAACTAGAAAATGTTCAATTGTATTAACTAATGAAACCTATCAAAACTGGCAAAAATCTAAAATAAAATGACTCATACTATGTTGGTAGTTTAAAAGATTTAAAAAATTTATCAACATATATCAAACACCTTAAAAAATATCAAGTACACTAACCTAATTTAATTCTACTTTCATTAGTCTAACCTAAAAAAAAAAAGCCACCCAAAACTAAAATTTATGTATGAAGATCCTCTTTGTAGCAAAATTTTTCAAAGAGAAAATTGTAAACAACAAAAGAAAAATGGTAAAATGAATCATAGAACATATGCCAGGGAAACATTTTATTTGCTCTTTCATTATTCACTGTTTCAGAAAGAACTTAAGGTGTCTCATGTAACGATAACCATGAAAATTTATGTCTAAAAAGCATGTGCACAATGGGGAAAGGCTTCAGTACAAAATCATGTGTGTGCAGAGGGAAGATTGTAAAATATGTAATCCAACTTTTGGTTAACAACATGTAGAGAAGGAAGGTAATCCATCAAAATATTAAGAATGGTATGTGTATGGGTGGTAATATAATAGGTAAATTTTACTCTCTTATCTTTTACAAGTTTCATATAGTGAGCTTATATTTCTTTTTTTTTTAATTTTATTTATTCATTTTTAGAGATAGGAGAGAGGGTTCTGAACTGGTGACCTCAGCATTCCAGGTCGACACTTCATCCACTGCACCACCACAGGTCAGGCAGTGAGCTTATATTTCTATAGTCAAATGTCCATTTACATAAAAAGGTATTAAAAGGACAAAGATTATTTAAAAAAATAAAAAATTTGCTTTTATATATAATGGTTTACAAGAAGACAGCTCTTCCTACATCGCCACTAGTGAACTGATAAAGGAAAATGAAAGTAATGCCTAAGAGAAAAAAATCCACACTGGAAATTAACCCATAAAATATAAATTTGTTTTTCAATTAAAGGTATCAAAGGAAAGAATAAAGAGACAATATATATATTATAAGGTTGTAGGAAGGGAGATCATTGTTCTAAATAAGATAATGCTAGGCCCTGGCCGTTTGGCTCAGTGGTAGAGCATCGGCCTGGCATGCAGGAGTCCTGGGTTCGATTCCCAGCCAGGGCACACAGGAGAAGTGCCCATCTGCTTCTCCACCCCTCCCCCTCTCTCTGTCTCTCTCTTCCCCTCCCATAGCCAAGGCTCCATTGGAGCAAAGATGGCCCAGGCGCTGAGGATGGCTCTGTGGCCACTGCCTCAGGCGCTAGAATGGCTCTGGATGCAACAGAGCGATGCCCCAGAGGGGCAGAGCATCGCCCCCTGGTGGGCATGCTGGGTGGATCCTGGTTGGGCGCATGTGGGAGTCTGTCTGACTGCCTTCCCGTTTCCAGCTTCAGAAAAAAAAAAAACAAAAACAAACAAACAAACAAAAAAATAATGCTAGAAAAAGGCAAGGTATTTTAATCTTGAAGTCAAATAACCTATCAGTAGTCAAATAACCTATAAGTGAACTTATGCTAACATGGTTTTCTTGTTTAAATTGTAGTACAAAAAAATACATCTAGAGACAGAAAGTATAACTGTGGTTGCTAGGGGGAGGGAGGGAGAATGGGTAATGAGTATGCAGTTTCAGTGTGGAAAGATGGAAAATGTTATGGAGATGGATGGTGGTGACAGTTGCACAACAATGCAGATATACTTAATGCCACTGAACTATATTCTTATGAAGTGTTTAATGGTAAATTTTATGTGATGTGCAATATTTCAATTTATAAGAAATATATATACATGGAGATAATATATATTTCTCCGATATATTTGGTCTGAGATAAATTTGGTCTTCATCCACATTCCTGGCTCATAGCTCCCTAACTCCTTGGAATTTCCTAAGTGATGAGAGCAACAATGGTGTCTCTTGTTATGTTAATGAGGTGACTTTTGGATACAACCCCAGCGTAGGGGCTCGGAGCCAGTGGGAACCAATTCTGCCGTTTGAGGTTTGGAACTTTCAGTCCCATCCCAATTTCCAGGGAGAGAAGAAGGGCTTGAGGTTGAATTAATCGCCAAAGGCCAAGGACTTGGTCAATCATGACTATGTAATGAAACCTCCATAAAAACCCAAAAGGACAGCTCTTAGGCCCTTTTCAGAAAGCTTCCACGGGGAACCGAACATTACCATGTGCTGGGCCTCAGCTCCATGGAGATAAGAAGCTCCTTTATTCAGGACCTCTTCATCTGGCTATTGGTTCCTATCCTTTAATGATCTTAGTAATAAATCCATAATCTAAGTGAGTAAATAGGTTTTCTTGAGTTTTGTGACCCATTCTAGCGAATTAATCAAACCCAAAGAGGAGAGTCATGGAAACCTTTGATTTGCGGCTGTCTGGAACAACCTGGGCTCACAACAGGCACCTGAAGTGGAGGGTGGTCTTGTGGGAAGGAGCCCTTTACCTATGGAATCTGATTCTATCTCTGCGTGGATGGTGCCAGATCCCAGCTGCTTTCTCGGACACCCTGCTGGCATCAGAGAACTGCTTGGTGGGGTGGGGAAGCCTCCGCATACAAGTTGGAATCTGGTCTGAGGACCCTTTCATTATGTGTATTTTCCCAAAATGTTTAAAAGGAATACATTAAGGTTGGATCTGAAGTAGATACAACTGGTATGGTATATATTCTGGTTGGTTCTTTGAGTTTTCAGCTTTTTTTTTTTCTGTATTTTTCTGAAGTTAGAAGCAGGAAAGCAGTCAGACAGACTCCTGCATGTGATGAACTGGGA
This sequence comes from Saccopteryx leptura, assembly GCF_036850995.1. Classification (NCBI taxonomy): domain Eukaryota; kingdom Metazoa; phylum Chordata; class Mammalia; order Chiroptera; family Emballonuridae; genus Saccopteryx; species Saccopteryx leptura. The sequence goes on from NC_089506.1 coordinate 198,018,349, forward strand.
TCTACCCGACATGCTCACCAGGGGGCGATGCTCTGCCCATCTGGGACATTTGCTCCGTTGGGGCGGAGCCATTCTAGTGCCTGAGGCTGAGGCCATGGAACCATCCTCAGTGCCCGGGCCAACTTTTGCTCCAATGGAGCCTTGGCTGTGGAAGGGGAAGAGAGAGAAAGAGAGGAAGAAGAGGGGGAAGGGTGGAGAAGCAAATGGGCACTTCTCCTATGTGCCATGGCTGGAATCAAACCTGGGAGTTCCACACACCGGGCCGATGCTCTACCATTGAGCCAACCAGCCAGAACCAAGTTTTCAGCTTTTCTGAAACAAAATTCCATAAAAGTGTGAGCATAACTTATTAAAAGGAAAAGCTATAATTACACTTTAATAGCAACTTTTTTCAATTAGAGGGTAATTTATTGTGTCTGTTTAATAATTCTTCTAATGTAGCCAATGTTTAGTTTTCAAGTACTGGTATAAAGAAATCATGCCTCATCGAAACAAGGGTTTAAATGGAAAGCAGTCATTAAGATTCAAAGGAAAAATAGATGAAATAAGGGACGCTGCTAGCATTCTGGTATTTATGCACATCTGTGGTAAATCGGCTATGAGAATAAATATCTCCAACAGTAAATATCATTCCCAGAGATGGTGCAAAATACATTAAAAAACTGTCCCCATAGTTCCTGGAAAGAGCCAGTTTTCCTTAAAATGCAGTGGAAGACACGCAATGATAAAGCATTCTAAAAATACAAGTTTTTCTAATTTAAAATAATTTTCTGATCATAAAACAAAACAAAACAAAAAAACACACACCAAGAAACAGTATTTAAAAAAATTTTTTTCAGGATCCAAATTCCGTATCACCAGGTTTCTCAATTCACTTTAAAAATCTCACTTACCCTTCTAGTGTTTTCAAGGATTTTGGGATCAGGTTTTCCGTAGTTAGGTGGATTGGCATATGGGTCATAGCCAAGTTTGGCAAGCATGGGTGCAATCACTGCCATGTCTTGTAAAACATCAGCAGGTATTTTCCCAACCCATTTTGATAGAGCTCCCACATTGACTGGCTTGATGACTTGGTCTGTTGATCTCTCCACTCTGAAAACAATATTAATATTTATTAATATTTATTTTGAATACCAAAATATATACTGTTAAAAGATCACTGAAAATAATTTTTGATAACTTTAAAAATTAAAAGTGTCTCAATTATAAAGCTTTTGAGACTAGTGCACTGATCAGGCTTAACACTGTTTACCACACATTTTTTAATATTCTATATTTGACAGTAATTATTGGCTACCTCAGATTTCTAGAAATAAGAAAAAGGGTCAGCTGCCTGATCAGGCAGTGGCACAGTGGATAGAGCATCAACCTGGGACACAGCGGACCCACGTTTGAGACCCTGAGGTTGCCAGCTTGAGCATGGGCTCATCCAGCTTGAGCGCAGAGTCACCGACTTGAGCGTGGGATCATAGACATGATGCTATGGTTGCTGGCTTGAGCCCAAAGGTCGCTGGCTTGAGCAAGGGGTCACTCGCTCTGCTTGGGTCCCTGGTCAAGGCACATATGAGAAAGCAATCATTGAACAACTAAGGAGCCGCAACAAAGAATTGATGTTTTTTGTGTGTTTTTTTTAAAGATTTTATTTATTCATTATAGAGAAGGGAGAGAGAGAGAGAGAGAGAGGAGCAGGAAGCATCAACTCCCATATGTGCCTTGACCAGGCAAGCCCAGGGTTTTGAACCGGCAACCTCAGCGTTTCCAGGTTGACGCTTTATCCACTGCGCCACCACAGGTCAGGCAAGAATTGATGTTTCTAATCTCTCTCGCTTTCTGTCTGTCTGTCCCTATCTGTCCCTCTGTTGGTCTCTCTGTCTCTTTTGCAAAAAAAAAAAAAAAAGAAATAAAGAAAGAGAGAGAGAGAGAGAAAGAAAGGAAGGAAGGAAGGAAGGAAGGAAGGAAGGAAGGAAGGAAGGAAGGAAGGAAGGAAGGAAGGAAGGAAGGAAAAGGGTTAGCTGATACCATCTACACAAAATGTGTTCACATTTTAATTACAACATTTAGAAGAACAGCTAGTCAACTTGAAATGCATCAAAAAAAAAAGGATAATGAATGGCTAGATGGACAGATATGTGATAAAGCAAATATAGCAAAATCTTAATTGTATAAATGTGAATATTAATTGTATAAGATAGTGGCTAAATTCTTTCCATTCTTTGTACATTTAAAATTTTTCATAATAAAATATTAAAGGGAAAACAGCTAACCATAATCCACTAAGAATGCAAAATATTAATTTGTTCTATTTTTCTGTTGACTTCCTGAAGAACTCTATTTTCTAAAAAAGAGAAAGAAGTGCTATTTATGACTTCCAATATTACAAAATAAATGTGTTCTACCTTTTAACGTAGAAATCTATTTTAAGCTTGTAGTAATTACATTTACTATATTTAACTAAATAACTAGGACTCTTAGGGAAAAAATATAACATAAAATGACATCTAGATACAAATTGGCTGTGAATTAGTAGATTTTGGCCAAATGACTATAAAATAAACATGCTTTAAGAGAGTTTTTTTTTTATCATAATACATAAGTCATTCAAACATAGTATTCTAATAAAGGTAACCCCCCTTTAAGTATATGACTTCTCACTGTAGATAATCACTATCTGATGAGGAATCTCTCAGAGGGGCTCCCTGCCTAAAATAATAGACAAGAGAAAATGGAATTATTCTTCCCTGGGATTCTGTGTGGCCACTAGTTCTAGGTTTCCTTTTTTTCTCTCTTAAAAATTTCTCCAGGACTCCACTTAACCCCTGCTCTCTTCATTCCACACATTTTCCCTGGTTGGCTTCATCTCTAGTGATCCTTGCTTAACTTTCTTTACCTGTGTAAAGAACATCCTGGTTTGTCCAGGTCAGGTCCAGTTTCTACCCGTAGCCCCAGCTTACTTATTAATAGCACATCTCACTCTCATAAATGTTCAAACTTGTATGATAAATTACATGGTCATGCTACTCATTTATGCTACCCACACAAAACCAAGGTGATCCAAAACTGAACCCACCATCTTCTGCCCAAAATCTACTCCTCTTCATGTACATCTTATCTTGATAAATGACACACCACCTATCCATAAGGCAAAGCCAGGATCTGGGATGGAACAGGGAAAAACTAAGCCCAGTTCAATAGACTATCTTTGAGTAGAACAATCTCTCCTCCATTCCTACTGCGACCACCTCATTCATGCCTCCATCATTTCTCACCCAGATTACTACAAGAGCCTCCTAATTTCCCTGGCATTTAAATAGTTGGCTTGTAGGCCCAACTATCTATCGTTCCACCAGAATATAAGGAGGATCTATGTCTTATTAGTCTCATTATCACCAGCACCTACCACATGAACATAAAAGAGATACTCAAATAGATATCCTACATGCTCAAGAGAAGTCAAGAATCATATCTTTATAAGGAGGTCAACTGACACATAAAGTAACTAGAGAATATCCAGGTGCAAACTGGATGGTATGTATTGTGGGTGCATTAGGAATGTTAGAGAATGAGAGCCATGTCTGCACAGATAAACATCTCCAGGATAAAACAAGGTTTATAGTAAACAAAAAATAACATTTTCCGTTCATTCTGTCAGGCACTTTGCATGTGAAATCTCATTTAATCCTTAAAACAACTTGACTAGAAAGATGTTATCAGTCCCCATTTGCCAAATCTGTAAACTGAGACCCAGAGAAGGGAAGTGATTTACCCAGAATCACACATTCTGGAAATAATGAAGACAGAATTTGAACCCATGTCTGTCTAACTCCAAAGTTCCCATTTTCCCCCGTTTCTATATTGCCATCATATTGATTATCTTAATTTTTAAATTCTATGATTCCCTGAAAACCTCAGCCTTTTGCTCTGCGTAGAGTGAGCAAGTTGGTTCACTACAATGGTAAAAACATACAGATGTACTGTACACATAATATGTATATATAGTGCTGTGTCGGCAATGTTTAACCTGCTCTCTGGGGAAGAAAAGGCCAGGACTTGTTGCATTTACTGATGTCCGTGGTGGGAAAACTCTTACCATGGCTAATTTCAAGCTACCAACATGAAGTCATCAACTGTCTATGACTGTTTTGTTCTACAACATCAAAGCTGAATAGCTACAACAGAAATCATATGGCCTGTAAATCCAAAAGTATCTGGCCCTTCACAGAAGTCTGTCATTCCCTGTTCAAGAGGATAGAGTTTTCAGAGAGAAATGAACCTGGTCCAGAAAACCTGATTTTCTTTTTAGGCAACAACCTGCAGGTTGGATGGAACTCTCTTACTCCTTTGGTCCTTCCAGAAATTAACCAACACTTAGGTCTTAAGTGTACTGGGGTATAAAGTAGTTACCATTCCAGTATCCTCGAGTCTCACTGGGACCTTAAAACAGGACAGACTGGTATAGCTCAAAACCTACAGCCCAGGCCCAGCTCTACAGGCAAGGTATCTGCGAATCTGCAGGTTCTTCCCCAGTTCTAAGTGCCCAGGTTTCTTCCCACTGTAACATTCACAGGAGAAGGCTCTCCGCCTCAAAGAATGGGGACGATGCCAAGGTCTTGAATGACTGAGGTGAATATAATCCTCCAAGACACTCGTTTCAAAAGCATGGATCTTCCCAGAGTCTTAGTTAAACACTACAGCCAGGCCAGCTGCCAAACCACAGGTGTGAAATATGATCCACAGCAATTGTAGGAAACCAAGCCCTCTGGAGTAAAGCATCAGACTAGAGTGGACATGCCAAAGGGAAAGTGTAAAAGGCCATCATCTATATGGTTAGATGAAATACCATTAAAAGTCATGTTTTCTTTTTTTTTTTTTTTTTTTTTTTTTCATTTTTCTGAAGCTGGAAACAGGGAGAGACAGTCAGACAGACTCCCGCATGCGCCCGACCGGGATCCACCCGGCACGCCCACCATGGGGCGACGCTCTGCCCACCAGGGGGCGATGCTCTGCCCATCCTGGGGGTCGCCATATTGCGACCAGAGCCACTCTAGCGCCTGAGGCAGAGGCCACAGAGCCATCCCCAGCGCCAGAGCCATCCCCAGCGCCCGGGCCATCTTTGCTCCAATGGAGCCTTGGCTGCGGGAGGGGAAGAGAGAGACAGAGAGGAAAGTGCGGCGGAGGGGTGGAGAAGCAAATGGGCGCTTCTCCTGTGTGCCCTGGCCGGGAATCGAACCCGGGTCCTCCGCACGCTAGGCAGACGCTCTACCGCTGAGCCAACCGGCCAGGGCCAAAGTCATGTTTTCAAAGGTTATATCACTCTAAGAAAATATACAGGTTATTTCTTGTGAAAAAGAATATAAAAATGTTCACAAAACAGAAATTCAATTTTGTAAAAGTGTGTTATATATACATATTATACATATGCATAAACTTATATAAAAATGTTAACATTCCAGCTTCAGAAAAATGAAAAAAAAAAAAAATGTTAACAATGAGAATAATATGAGTGTGATTTTTATTTTCTTAGTGTCACTCAGAAGTCTAATAACTATCCAAAGCTCAACATAATTCAAACTGAACTCCTGATCTTACCTCCTCAAATCTACTACAGGGGGTCCTCAGGTTATGACACAATCCCATTCCTACAACAGTGACGTAACCCAAATTTTGGTGTAAGTCGAAACACTCCCTAGCCTAAGTCACTTACCTATCCTAACACAGTTGTGAAATCATAATCTAAACCATAAAAACACAGCTAAGCCACAGAAAAGGACATAAATACAGTGTGTCCGTAAAGTCATGGTGCACTTTTGACTGGTCACAGGAAAGCAACAGAAGATGATAGAAATGTGAAATCTGCACCAAATAAAAGGAAAACTCTCCCAGTTTCATACCTATTCAGTGCAGTTCGATGTGGGCTCACGCACAGATTTTTAGGGCTCCTTAGGTAGCTATCCCGTATAGCCTCTACACGCAGGGGTCCCCAAACTTTTTACACAGGGGGCCAGTTCACTGTCCCTCAGACCGTTGGAGGGCCGCCACATACAGTGCTCCTCTCACTGACCACCAATGAAAGAGGTGCCCCTTCTGGAAGTGTGGAGGGGGGCCGGATAAATGGCCTCAGGGGGCCGCATGCAGCCCATGGGCCGTAGTTTGGGGATGCCTGCCGGACTCGTCACTGACTGATGGCCTACCAGAACGGGGTTTCTCCACCAAACTGCCGGTTTCCTTCAACTGCTTATCCCACCGAGTAATGTTATTCCTATGTGGTGGAGCTTCATTATAAATGCGCCAATATTCATGTTGCACTTTGGTCACGGATTCGAATTTAGTGAGCCACAGAACACACTGAACTTTCCTCTGTACCGTCCACATCTCGACTGGCATGGCCGTGGGCTGCTCCGCTGTATACACGGTGTTACGTCATCATCTGCACATGCACACATGCTGCCACATCATCCTACAGAAACTGGGACGGTTTTCCTTTTATTTGGTGCAGATTTACATTTCTATCATCTTTTGTTGCTTTCCTGTGACCAGTCAAAAGTGCACCATGACTTTACAGACACACTGTATACTGTACTGTACACTGTACTGTGTATTCTTCCACTGCGTGCAACCAAACTAATTTGCCCACACAGTCTGTAAGTACAACGCTAACTGTGTAAGCTGAAACACATATCAATTTTTAAAAGTTTTTATGGAAGTGAGCATCATTAACTCGAAATGTCGTATGTCTAGACTGTCGTAACCTGAGAACCCCTGTATATCCATAGCCTTTCTCATCTCAGTTGAAAGCAACTTCATTCTTCTGGCTGTACAGGAAAAAAAAAACTGAAATTGTCTTTTGACTACTCTCATTCTCTCACACTCTACACCAATCCTTAAAAAATCTTATCAATTATACCACTAAATATATCCAAATATTATTACTTCTCATTAACTACACTGCTGGTAATGTGGTCCAAGCCAACATTACCTCTTGCCTGAATTTCTACAATATTCTTCTAATAATCTCCCTGCTTCTTCCTTTAAATTCTTGTGGTCTACTTTCATTATATAAGCCAGATAGAACCTTTAAAAACACAAGTTAGCCTGATCAGGTGGTGGTGCAGTGGATAGAGCGTCGGACTGAGATGTGGAGGACCCAGGCTTGAGACCCTGAGGTCGCCAGCTTGAGCGCAGGCTCATCTGGTTTGAGCAAAGCTCACCAGCTTGGACCCAAGGTCGCTGGCTTGAGCAAGGGGTCACTTGGTCTGCTGTAGCCCCATGGTCAAGGCACATATGAGAAAGCAATCAATGAACAACTAAGGAAAAACTAATGATTGATGTTTCTCGTCTCTCTCTGTTCCTGTCTGTCTGTCCCTATCTATCCCTCTCTCTGACTCTCTGTCTCTGAAAAAAATAAAACAAAACACAAGTCAGGCCCTGACTGGGTAGCTCAGTCAGTGAGAGCATTGTCCCAATACCCCAAGGTTGTGGGTTTGATACCCACACATACAAGACTCAACCAATGAATGCATAAACAAACGGTACAGTAAATCAACCTCTCTCTCTCCTTCTCCCTCTCTTTCTCTTTCTCTCTCTCAAATCGGCTAAAAAAAATAATAAAGTCAGCTCACATCACTCCTCTGCTCAAAATCCTGCAACATGTATTTCAAAAAGTCCAAGTCCTTAAAATGAGAGGGAATCCGCACTAGCCGGTTGGCTCAGTGGTAGAGCGTTGGCCTGGCGTGCAGGAGTCCCAGGTTCGATTCCTGGCCAGGGCACACAAGAGAAGTGCCCATCTGCTTCTCCACCCCTCCCCCTCTCCTTCCTCTCTGTCTTTCTCTTCCCCTCCTGCAGCCAAGGCTCCATTGGAGCAAAGTTTGCCTGGGCACTGAGGATGGCTCTGTGGCCTCTGCCTCAGGCGCTAGAATGGCTCTGATTGCGGCAGAGCTACGCCCCAAGATGAGCAGAGCACCGCCCCCTAGTAGGCATGCCAGGTGGATCCTGTTCGGGCGCATGTGGGAGTCTGTCTGACTGCCTCCCCGTTTCCAACTTAAGAAAAATACAAAAAAAAAAAAAAAAGAAAAAAAAAGAAAGGGAATCTGAGAAACCACAGAATACTTTTTTAATCTCACCAAATCATCCCCTGAAAACAAACCGGATAGCAAGGAACAACATTTAAAATAAAACTAGGTGACAAAGTAGCCCCACAACCCTTAAAATTCAAGTGAGTAGAGACAACCAACATAGCCCTGATACCTGCACAGGTAGGAAGGAAATGCTATAGAGATGTTCACCAGAAACCTATTGACCAATGTCACCCCATTAAATTTAATTTAAAAATTAAAAAATTAAAAGAATCAACCAATGACTGCATAAGTGGAACAACAAATCAATGTCTCTCTTAAAGTCACTAAATAAATAAAAATAAAGTCACAGAACTCAGGAAAAAATTAGAAATAAAAAAGTATTAATGTTGAAAAGTCTAAAAATCTAATTTTGATTCTTATTTTTCTCCTATAAGTCATTTGCTAATTGCCATTCCCTGTATTAAAATATTTTGGAGCTACAGACATCCAAAATAATTAGGGGTCACTGAAAAAGGACTGGGATATCCTGACCAGACAGTTGTCATGAAATGCCATATTTCACTAAGAGAAACTAAGGCATACTGAAGAAATCACTGATTCCTGATCTGAGCTGAGCTTACAATATCTTGTTCTATCAGATAGCAAGGAATTTATCAGACACTACTATGATCATGGCAAAAGTATACAGCAGCCAATTTGAAGAATCTTCTAGCGACCAGAGATAGAGCAATTTGAATCTCAATTAAAGAAAATAGATTGAAATCATCAAATTGGTCTCTTAGGAAGATATGGTAAGGAACCAACTCATAATTTTGAAAACTACTACATAAAATATAAGAATCAAGTATTTATCATTCCTTTTTCCTATGTGAACTGTAACCAAATAGTAGATGCAGAGACATATCACTTTATAAAAGTTTTCCAACTAATATATAGAAAAGAAATCAGCTTAGAATATCAAAAGTTTCTAAGATTCAACAAGTTGATGAATTTAGGCACTGAGGATCGTGGCAGCTAAAATCACACAGAAAATGATGACTACATGTCATGGACAGCCTTGCCAAATCAGATCTGGAGGCTGATTAATCCTCTGGATTTAGCTGCCAATTTGCATCAAGTACAGAATTCAGAAAAAGATCTTGGACAATCAGCAGTTCGACTGCAAAAATTTTGCAATCAGCAAAATTAAGACCGTAAATAATTTTACAGGCTAAGTGACCCAGATTCTTCTAAAACTAAAGAACTAGTGTTTGGAAACTTATAGATGAAAAGAAACTTAAAAGATATAAAATTATTCTTAATGGGTAAGAATATAGTATATAGGGTTGCACAATTGGGTGAGAAAACTATAAAGTAGTATAAGGAAGTGACTTCTGAAAGGGCCATAGGTTCGAGGAAAAGAAGAAAGCATACGTGGAAAGGTTCCTGGGTTGACTGCCAACTTCAATTTCTTGACATAAGTGATAGTTATAAGGGTGTTTGACTTATTAAAAATCATTAAACTATTTTTAATTTATCATACAAGGGTCTTCAAGGCCCTAGCTAACATAATCTGACTTCCACAATCCCATATTCACACCGTTCCAGCCCCCTTTGCAACTGCTTGCTTGCATCAGGCACGATGCTCTCCGTTAGAATCCTTACAGCTGTTTCCTGACTGGAACACTCTTCCCCCAGATGTCCACGTGGCTAACACTCTCGCCTTCTGCAAGACCTTCCTCAGATCTCAGCTTCTTGATGAGGAATATCCTAACCATTCCATTTAACATTATAACTCGTCCCTGAAAATCCCCTGGGTCTTGGTCCCCTTTATACTCATTTTCTTTCTTCCATAGCCTTTATAAACTCCTAATATACGATGGGCTTTTATTTAATATGTTTTTTGTGTTTTTTTGCCTTTCTCCACTAGATAGAAGGCTCTATGAGGGCTGGACTTTTTGTTTTCTTCTCCTGCTCTTGTTCTCCCATAGGCCTCTGCTAGAAATGTCTGCCTTATGAATGAACACTTCCTTACTACTCCTATGCCCCATCTCTTGGCAACAACCTGTTTTCTACTTTATTTCTCTCTACAGTACTTACTACTATCTGACAAACTAGACATTTAACTTCTTTTTTCATGGATGGTTCCCAAATGCCAATGTAAGTTCAGTGAAGAAAGGGTTTATTTTGTTTTGTCTTTTTTAACTGCTCTAACCCCAATATTTACAATATTACTTGGCATATAATGGGTGCTCAGTAAAAACATGTCAAGTAAACAATTAGTCATTATTATTATTATTTATTTTTTTTTTTTGTATTTTTCTGAAGCTGGAAACGGGGAGAGACAGTCAGACAGACTCCCGCATGCACCCGACCAGGATCCACCTGGCACGCCCACCAGGGGGCGACGCTCTGCTCACCAGGGGGCGATGCTCTGCCCCTCCGGGGCGTCGCTCTGCTGCGACCAGAGCCACTCTAGCGCCTGGGGCAGAGGCCAAGGAGCCATCCCCAGCGCCTGGGCCATCTTTGCTCCAATGGAGCCTCGCTGCGGGAGGGGAAGAGAGAGACAGAGAGGAAGGAGAGGGGGAGGGGTGGAGAAGCAGATGGGCGCTTCTCCTGTGTGCCCTGGCCAGGAATCGAACCCGGGACTTCTGCACGCCAGGCCGACGCTCTACCACTGAGCCAACCGGCAGGGCCTCATTATTATTTTTAAGTAGTTTTTCTATTTCCTCTTAAGTTTTTTTTTTTTTTAATGAATGACAAATGAATTTTACCAACAGCCTTTTCAGCATTGAATTGACATGATTATATGGTTCTCTTTAATTTACTGATGTAGTTAGTGAATTAAAAGATTTTTCTGGTACAAATCACTCTTTCATTTTTGAAATGAAAACTGTTGTTCATAATAGCTTATCAATCTTTGATATAGTATAGAAAATTGATCTGAGGTTTTTTCTGTAATTTCTACTGGGTCCTGTCATAAGTCATTGTTTCTTTCATAAGATGAACTGGGAAGTTTTCCATTTTCTTCTATGACCTAAAATAATTTAAACAGCATTGGACCCATCTCTTTTCTAAAGATTAGGAACAATTCAGCTGTTAATCATCTATGACATTTATTTATTTTAATTCTTTTTTTTATTCGGAGACAGCGAGAGAGTCAGAGAGAGGGATAGATAGGGACAGACAGACAGGAACGGAGAGAGATGAGTTTTTCGTTCCGACACCTTAGTTGTTCATTGATTGCTTTCTCATATGTGCCTTGACCGCGGGCCTTCAGCAGATCGAGTAACCCCTTGCTTGAGCCAGCGACCTTGGGTCCAAGCTGGTGAGCTTTCTTTGCTCAAGCCAGATGAGTCCACGCTCAAGCTGGCAACCTCGGGGTCTCAAACCTGGGTTCTCGGCATCCCAGTCCGACGCTCTATCCACTGCGCAACCACCTGGTCAGGCATCTATGACTTTTTTTTTTTTGTTGCTTTTTTTTTTTTAATTTATTTATTCATTTTTTAGAGAGGAGAGGGAGAGACAGAGAGAGAGAAGGGGGGGAGGAGCTGGAAGCATCAACTCCCATATGTGCCTTGACCAGGCAAGCCCAGGGTTTCGAACTGGTGACCTCAGCATTTCCAGGTCGACGCTTTATCCACTGTGCCACCACAGGTCAGGCGCATCTATGACTTTTTAAATGCAATCTCTTAGTCACTCTTTCAATCTCTTTGATGCTAATCAAACTATTTGTTTTCCTTCTATCTTGAAAAAAAAAATCAGCTATTGTCCCTAGGCTTTCAACTGATTATAAACATACTTTCAAGTACTAGTATTCTCATAGGATTATTTTAATTTCTTTTATATCTATGGTTATTTCTTTGTCTTTTATGTGATATACATATATTTGCTCTTTTACCTTCACTGATATTGCAAAGGGTTTACCTTTTTATTGATCATCCTACATCACCAATTTTGGCTTTTATTTATCCTTTCTACTACTTTTATCTATTTTATTAATTTCAGCTTTTATCTGCATTGACTTTATTTTTTTCCTTTTTATTGAATTTATTGGGGTGACACTGATTAACAAAATTATACAGGTTTCAGGTGCACAATTCCACAACATCATCTGTACACTGTATTGTGTGTTCACCCCCCCAAGTCCAGTCTCCCTCCATCACCATTTATCCCCCCATACCCTCTCCCACCTTCTCCCCCCCGCCCCGTGTCCATAGGTTTTTTCTTTTTTGCTCAATCCCTCCACCACCTCCAATTAGCTTTAGGATCCTATTACTCCTTTGTGTCAGATTCCATACCACTGTCCTAAAGTCTTACATAATTTGGGTCTATTTCTTATTCTATTCTTTAGCACGTATCAAGGCAGATCAATCTTGATTCACATAGACGGACATTTTATTATTAAAGTACCAAAGAAGGGTCTTATTAGAAAGGGTAATGGAGGTTCCAGAAAGTGTGTCTAGTTGAAGGCTAACCTATGGCTAAATAAGAAAAGTAGTTACTTAATGTAAACTCACTGTGACATATATACTGTGTGTGTACATCTCTGCCTCACTCCCTTCTTCAATAATTGTTCCACAATGGCAGGAATTTTTGTCCTTTTCACTGTTCTATCACAAGTCCCTGCAATGGTGCTAAGCACATAACAGAAACTCAATACATGTTTGCTGAATAAATAAATAAACTGGAGAAATCTTTTCTAATTCCCAGATAAAGTCAGCATTTCTAGCATTAGATTAATAGTTGGTACAAGGTCAAGGAAAAGAATCTCTCTCCTCCCCTGATTAACCTTCCTCTCCCCTGTGCCCTTAAACATTCTGGGGTGAAAGCAGCTCTGTTGTGGTTTTGTCTCTGCTTGTTTTATATTCTGTGTAGCAACATCTTGGTGTTTGGCCAGCCTTGCATTCTTTGCAAGAACAGATTTCATTTCTTTTTTATGGCTTACAAGTAGTTGTAAAAACACTGGCACTTCGATTTCTCCAAAATTCCCTCACTTGCTAATTCTGCTTTGATCCTCCAGCATGAAATAATAGAACCAAGCTGGTTAAATGTTGCTAATAATTGCCCTTATTCCATTCTGGACTGCAAAAATAACATTTGTGACCAAATATTTAAATAGTACCTGAAGTCAAATAGTATAAATCAGCAAATTCATCATTAGACCCAGGTTTACGTTTTTTTATCAAAGGTAGTTTTAATATGTTATATCTTTTTTTTTTTTACAGAGACAGAGAGAGAGTCAGAGAGAGGGATAGATAGGTACAGACAGACAGGAACGGAGAGAGATGAGAAGCATCAATCATTAGTTTTTCATTGTGACATCTTAGTTGTTCATTGATTGCTTTCTCATATGTGCCTTGACTGTGGGGCTAAAGCAGACCGAGTAACCGCTTGCTCGAGCCAGCGACCTTGGGTTCAAGCTGGTAAGCCTTGCTCAAACCAGATGAGCCCAGGCTCAAGCTGGTGACCTCAGGGTCTCGAACCTGGGTCCTCCACATCCCAGTCCGAAGCTCTATCCACTGTGCCACCGCCTGGTCAGGCTATATCTTAATTAAGGCTTTTAGCAGTTACAAATAATAAAACTGGTTGAATTTCCTTCTACAACTATTTAACTGTATAGTATTATTTATCTCTGATTTGAATAATATTGACAGCAATAAAGACGCTATTTCTTCAAGATCTTAAAATAACTTTCATAACATAGAGTACAAACAGAACTTCAAGAAGAGCAACATTTTTTAAGCATTAGACTCAAATTTTTATGTATATACCTATATAACTACCAACCATAAGAGAGAACATTCCCAGCCTCCAAAATGGCTTCTTTTGTGTTGTTCCCAGTTAATACCCCAAAGATAATCACTATTCTAACTACTATATAGATAAATCTTATTTATTTTTGAACTAGATAAAAATGGCAACTTTATACACTTGTTTGTATCTGGCTTTTTATGAAAAGGATAGTATTTGTGAGATTCAACCCATGTTGTGTGTATCAGTGGTTTGTTCCTTTTTTATTGCTGAATAGTATCTCTCTGTATGAATACACTGTATGAATATCCATTCCCTCCTTGATGGGCATTTGGACTTGTTTCCAGCTTTTGGCTATTATTAGAAATAGTGTTACTATAAATATTTTTGTATAAGTCTTTTGGTATAATTTCCTTATGTGTATAACTTCTTTCTGTTGCATATATACCCAGGAGTATATCTGATTGGTCATAAGATAGGCATATGTTTTGCCAAGTAGATATAACAAGTAGTTCTCCCAAGAGCTATACTATTATAGTTCACATTCCCACCAACATTAAGAGTTTCACTTGCTGGCCCTGGTCTGATAGCTAAGTTGGTTATCCCAATATGCCAAGATTGCGGGTTTGATCCCTGGTCAGGGCACATACAAGAAACAACCAAGGGGCCCTGGCCGGTTGGCTCAGCGGTAGAGCGTTGGCCTGGCATGCGGGGGACCCGGGTTCGATTCCCGGCCAGGGCACATAATAGGAGAAGCGCCCATTTGCTTCTCCACCCCCCCCTCCTTCCTCTCTGTCTCTCTCTTCCTCTCCCGCAGCCAAGGCTCCATTGGAGCAAAGATGGCCCGGGCGCTGGGGATGGCTCCTTGGCCTCTGCCCCAGGTGCTAGAGTGGCTCTGGTCGCGGCAGAGCGACGCCCCGGAGGGGCAGAGCATCGCCCCTGGTGGGCGTGCCGGGTGGATCCCAGTCGGGCGCATGCGGGAGTCTGTCTGACTGTCTCTCCCTGTTTCCAGCTTCAGAAAAATACAAAAAAAAAAAAGTAATAACCAAGGAATGCGTAATAAGTGGAACAACAAATCAATGTAATCAATGTTTCTCTCTCTTTAAAAATCAATTAAAAAAAAAGAGTCCCTCTTGCTTATATCCCTGCCAACACTCTACCATTTAATATTAACCATGCTAGTGAACATGTAGGGGTATCTCGTTATGGGTTTAACTTGCATTTTCTACTGACTAATAATATTAAGCCTATTTACTTACTTAGAATTAAAAGGATGAAAAGATCTCATCTCAGTAATCTATTCAAAGATAATAAACTTCATGAAGGGTCAGGACATCTAAAAAGTGTCAACTCTATCCTTACCTTCTTCAAGTAAGTGATGTTCTGAAGTCCTCTTTTTTTCTAAGGACCAACCAGACCAGTCCTGAGTTAACCTATATAATTGATTTTACTCATTTTTAAAAAGTTTTTTTTAATGTGGATTAAAGTCTAGTGTTCTTTCATTTCAGACTGAAGGACTCCCTTTAGCATCCGTTGGATACCGCTGGTGAATTCTCTCAATTTTTTTAAAATGGGGATTATCTCTTTCGCCTTAATTTTTGAAGGATAGTTTTGGCAGATATAGAAGTCTTAATTGAATTTGTTTTTTCCTCTTAGCACTGTGAATAAGTCATCCTGCTGCCTTCCAGAATCCATAGTTTCCAACAAAAAAGCAGCTGTTACTCTTACTAAGGGTCCTTTGAATGTCATATATCCTTTTCTCTTACTGCTTTAAGGATTTGTCATCTTTTTATAGTTTAATTATGATGTGTCTAAGTGTGGACCTCTTTGGTTTTATCCTACTTGAAGTTCACTGAACTTTTAGGATGGGTAGATATGTGTTTTTCATTACAATTAGGGTTTTCAACCATTATTTCTTCAGAGTCTTTCTGTCCCATTCAATATATCTTCTCCTTGTAGAATTCCTATTTTGTATATGTTGGTATACTTGATGATGTGCCACAGGTCTCATAAGTTCTGTATGCTTTTCGTCTTATCTGTTTTTCAGATTGGATAATAACAACTGACCCATCTATGTCTGCTTTCATTCTTTCTTCTTCCAGTTCAAATCTCCTCTTGGGCCCAATGATTGAATTTTTCATTCCAGTTATTGTTACTTTTTTTTCTTTTTAAAATATATATATTTTTTATTTTATTGATTTGAGAGAGGAGAAAAACATCAATTGTTGTTCCACTTATTTATGCATTCATTGTGCCCTGATTAGGGATTAAACCCACAACCTTGGTATACTGAGACAATGTTCTAACTAACTGAGCTTCCGGGCCAGGGCCTCAGTTATTGTACTTTTCAACTAGTTTGTTACTATAATTCTATCTCTATATTGACATTCTCTATTGGTGAGACATTGCTCTCATACTTTGCTTTATTTTTTATATTTATATATTTAAGATATACAATGTGTTTAGATATACAGAACATTGTGATATGATAACTAAAGTAAGGTTAACAAACATATACATTATCTTTTTTTGTATAAGGTACAAATACTTAAGATCTACTTTCTTAGCAAATTTGAAGTATACAATATAGTATTATTAACTACAGTCACCACGTTGTACATCAGATCTCAAGAATTTATTCATTCTACATGATCAAAGCTTTCTGCTCTTTGACCAATATCTACTGGGGAGATGATGGACAAAGGGTAGAAGATTCCTTTTATTATTCAATCTTAGGAATGGGGGATGGGAGGTTAAAGCACACATAACCTGGGACACATCCCTTACTCCTTGCCCTTGGTAACCACCATTCTACTTTCTGCTTCTAAGTATCTGACTTCTTAATATTCCACATACATGTGAGATCATACAGTATTTGGTGTTCTCTGTCTGGCTTCCTTCACTTAACATGTACTCCAGGTTCATACATGTTTTCACAAATCACAAGATTTCCTTCTTTGTTAAGGCTGAATAACATTGCATTGTGTATATACACCACATCTTTTTATCCATTCATTTGTCAACAACACTTAGGTTGTTTCTACATTTGGGTTATTGTGAATAAAGCTTCAGTGAATATGAGAGAACAGTTATCTCTTTGAAATACTGATTTCATTTCCTTTAAGTATATACCCAAAGTGGGACTGCTGAATCATACAGTAATTCTATTTTTAATTTTTTTTTAAGTAACAACTCCATACTGTTTTAGATAATGGCTATATCAATTTACATTCCCACCAGCAGTGTACAATGGTTCCTTTTCCTCCACATTCTCAACAATACTTTTTATCTTTGGTCTTTTTTATAACAGCCATCTTTTTTTTTTAATTTATTTATTAAATTTAATGCACTGACATTGATAAATCAGGGTACATATGTTGAAAGAAAACATCTTTAGATTATTTTGACATTTGATTGTGCTGTGTACCACCTCCCCCCAAATTAAATTGTCTTCTGTCACCTTCTATCTGGTTTTCTTGTGCCTATCCCCTCCCCCAACCCCTCTCTCCTTCTTCGCCCCCTCCCCCCTCCCCCACCCCCTGTTGCCATCACATTCTTGTTCATGTCTCTGAGTCTCATTTTTATGTCCCTTCTATGTATGGATTCATATAGTTCTTAGTTTTTTTCTGATTTACTTATTTCACTCCGTATAATGTTATCAAGGTCCATCCATGTTATTGTAAATGATCCGATGTCATCATTTCTTATGGCTGAGTAGTATTCCATAGTATATATGTACCAAAGATTTTTAATCCACTCGTCCTCTGACGGACACTTGGGCTGTTTCCAGATCTTTGCTATTGTAAACAATGCTGACACAAACATGGGGGTGCATTTCTCCTTTGGAGCCGTTCTATGGTGTCCTTGGGGTATATTCCTAAAAGTGGGATAGCTGGGTCAAAAGGCAGTTCGATTTTCAGTTTTTTGAGGAATCTCCATACTGTTTTCCACAGTGGCTGCACCAGTTTGCATTCCCACCAGCAGTGCAGGAGGGTTCCCTTTTCTCCACATCCTCGCCAGCACTTATTCTGTGTTGTTTTGTTGATGAGCGTCATTCTGGCTGGTGCAAGGTGATATCTCATTGTGGTTTTAATTTGCATTTCTCTAATGATTAGTGATGTTGAGCATTTTTTCATATGCCTATTGGCCATCTGTATGTCCTCTTTGGAGAAGTGTCTATTCATCTCTTTTGCCCATTTTTGGATTGGATTGTTTGTCTTCCTGGTGTTGAGATTTACATGTTCTTTATAAAGTTTGGTTATTAACCCCTTATCAGACGTATTGTCAAATATGTTCTCCCATTGTGTAGTTTGTCTTTTTATTCTGTTCTTGTTGTCTTTAGCTGTGCAAAAGCTTTTTAGTTTGATATAGTCCCATTTGTTTATCCTGTCTTTTATTTCACTTCCCTGTGGAGATAAATCAGCAAATATATTGCTCCGAGAGATGTCGGAGAGCTTACTGCCTATGTTTTCTTCTAAGATGCTTATGGTTTCACGGCCTACATTTAAGTCTTTTATCCATTTTGAGTTTATTTTTGTGAGTGGTGTAAGCTGGTGATCTAGTTTCATTTTTTTGCAGGTAGCTGTCCAATTTTCCCAACACCATTTGTTAAAGAGGCTGTCTTTACTCCATTGTATTTCCTTACCTCCTTTGTCATATATCAGTTGTCCATAGAACTGTGGGTTTATTTCTGGGTTCTCTGTTCTGTTCCATTGATCTATATGCCTGTTCTTATGCCAGTACCAGGCTGTTTTGAGTACAATGGCCTTGTAGTATAACTTGATAACAGGAAGTGGGATACCTCCCACGTTATTCTTCTTTTTTTAAGATTGCTGAGGCTATTCGTGTTCTCTTTTGGTTCCATATAAATTTTTGGAATATGTGGTCTATATCTTTGAAGTATGTCATTGGTATTTTAATTGGTATTGCATTGAATTTATAGATTGCTTTGGGTAAAATAGACATTTTAATGATGTTTATTCTTCCTAACCATAAGCACGGTATATGCTTCCACTTGTTTGTATCTTCCTTGATTTCTTTTATCAATGCTTTGTAATTTTCCGAGTACAAGTCTTTAGTCTCCTTGGTTAAGTTTACTCCTAGGTACTTTATTTTTTTGGTTGTAATTGTGAAGGAGATTGTTTCCTTAATTTCTCTTTCTGACTGTTCATTGTTGGTGTATAAAAATGCCTCTGATTTCTGAGTATTGATTTTATATCCTGCCACTTTGCTGAATTCATTTATCAGGTCCAGTAGCTTTTTGACTGAGACTTTAGGGTTTTCTATATACAATATCATATCATCTGCAAATAATGATAGTTTTACTTCTTCTTTTCCAACTTGAATGCCTTTTATTTCTTCTTCTTGTCTGATTGCTGTGGCTAGGACTTCCAGGACTATGTTAAATAAGAGTGGTGAAAGGGGGCACCCCTGTCTTGTTCCTGATCTTAAGGGAATTGCTTTTAATTTTTTCCCATTGAGTATGATGTTGGCTGTGGGTTTCTCATAGATGGCTTTTATCATGTTGAGGTATGTTCCCTGTATTCCCACTTTGCTGAGAGTTTTTTTATCATGAATGGGTGCTGGATTTTATCAAATGCTTTTTCTGCATCTATTGAAAATATCATATGGTTTTTCTCCTTCTTTTTGTCAATGTGATGAATCACATTGATTGATTTACGAATATTGTACCAGCCTTGCCTCCCCAGAATAAATCCCACTTGATCATGGTGTATGATTTTTTCCATATATTGTTGGATCCGGTTTGCTAATATTTTGTTGAGGATTTTAGCATCTATATTCATCGGAGATATTGGCCTATAATTTTCTTTCTTTGTGTTGTCTTTGCCTGGTTTTGGAATCAGAATTATGCTCGCCTCATAAAAGGAGCTTGGAAGTCTTCCTTCCTCTTGAATTTTTTGAAATAGTTTGAGAAGGATAGGAGTTAGTTCTTCTTTGAATATTTGGTAGAATTCCGTTGTGAAGCCATCGGACCCCGGACTTTTCTTTGTTGGCAGTTTTCTTTTTTTTTTTTTTTTTTTTCTCTTTTTTCATTTTTCTGAAGCTTGGAAACAGGGAGAGACAGTCAGACAGACTCCCGCATGCGCCCAACCGGGATCCACCCGGCACGCCCACCAGGGGCGACGCTCTGTCCACCAGGGGGCGATGCTCTGCCCATCCTGGGCGTCGCCATGTTGCGACCAGAGCCACTCTAGCGCCTGAGGCAGAGGCCACAGAGCCATCCCCAGCGCCCGGGCCATCTTTGCTCCAATGGAGCCTTGGCTGCGGGAGGGGAAGAGAGAGACAGAGAGGAAAGCGCGGCAGAGGGGTGGAGAAGTAAATGGGCGCTTCTCCTGTGTGCCCTGGCCGGGAATCGAACCCGGGTCCTCCGCACGCTAGGCCAACGCTCTACCGCTGAGCCAACCGGCCAGGGCTGTTGGGAGTTTTCTGATAACTGTTTCGATCTGATTTGGTGTAATCGGTCTGTTTAGGTTTTCTGATTCTTCCAGATTGATTTTTGGAAGATTGTATGTTTCAAGGAATTTGTCCATTTCATCTAGGTTGTCTAGTTTTTTGGCATACAGTTCTTCATAGTATTTTCTTACAATATTTTGTATTTCTGTTGTGTCAGTTGTTATTTCTCCTCTCTCATTTCTAATTTTATTTATTTGAGTCCTCTCTCTCTTTTTCTTGGTAATCTAGTTAAAGTTTCATCGATCTTGTTTACCTTTTCAAAGAACCAGCTCCTAGTTTCATTGATCCTCTGTATTGTTTCTTTAGCCTCTATGTCATTTATTTCTGCTCTGAACCTTTATTATTTCCTTCCTTCTATTACCCCTGGGCTTTACTTGCTGTTCTTTTTCTAATTCTTTTAGATGCACGGTTAAGTTGTTTATTTGAGCTTTTTCTAGCTTCTGAAAGTGTGCCTGTAGTGCTAAGAACTTCCCTCTCAGTACTGCTTTTGCTGTGTCCCATAAATTTTGAGTTGTTGTATGCTCATTGTCATTCGTTTCTAGGAATTTTTTTATTTCTTCTTTGATCTCATTCTTAATCCATTCATTATTTAACAACCTGCTATTTAGTTTCCATGTGTTTGAGAATTTTTGAGCTTTTCTGTTGTGGTTCATTTCTAGTTTCATGCCATTGTGATCGAAGAAAGTGCTTGATATTATTTCAGTCTTCTTAAATTTGTTGAGAGCACTTTTGTGCCCTAACATGTGGTCTATCCTAGAGAATGTACCATGAGCACTTGAAAAGAATGTATATTCTGCTGCTTTAGGGTGAAAGGTTCTGAAGATATCTATTAAATCGAGTTGATCTAGTGTTTCCAATAAGTCTGCTGTTTCTTTGTTAATTTTCTTTCTTGAGGATCTATCTAGTGATGTTACTGGGGTATTGAAATCCCCTACTATTATAGTATTGCTGTTGATATCGCCCTTTAAATTCATCAAAGTCTGCTTTATATATTTGGGTGCTCCTATATTAGGTGCATAGATATTTATAATAGTTATATCTTCCTGTTGAATTAGTCCCTTTATCATTATGTAGTGGCCTTCTTTATCTCTTACTATATCCTTTGTTTTAAAGTCCAATTTGTCTGATATAAGTATTGCTACCCCAGCTTTTTTTTCATTTCCATTTGCATGAAATATTTTTTTCCATCCTTTTACCTTCAATCTATGTGCATCTTTTGTTCTAAGGTGTGTCTCTTGTAGACAGCATATGTATGGGTCCTGTTTTCTTATCCACGCAGCTACCCTATGTCTTTTGATTAGATCATTTAATCCATTTACGTTTAAGGTTATTATTGATATGTAGTTGTTTATTGCCATTTTATTCTTTAAAGCTGTATTCCTTTTTTGCTATATTCTTTTCCCACTTTGATCTGTTTACAACAGGCCCCTTAACATTTCCTGCAGCATTGGTTTGGTTGTAATGAATTCCTTGAGTTGTTTTTTGTCTGGGAAGCTTTTTATTTCTCCTTCGATTTTTTTTTTTTTTTTTTTGTATTTTTCTGAAGCTAGAAACGGGGAGAGACAGTCAGACAGACTCCCGCATGCGCCCGACCGGGATCCACCGGCACACCCACCAGGGGGCGATGCTCTGCCCACCAGGGGGTGATGCTCTGCCCCTCCGAGGCGTTGCTCTGTTGCGACCAGAGCCACTCTAACACCTGAGGCAGAGGCCAAGGAGCCATCCCCAGTGCCCGGGCCATCTTTGCTCCAATGGAGCCTCGGCTGCGGGAGGGGAAGAGAGAGACAGAGAGGAAGGAGAGGGGGAGGGGTGGAGAAGCAGATGGGTGCTTCTCCTGTGTGCCCTGGCTGGGAATCGAACCTGGGACTTCTGCACGCCAGGCCGACGCTCTACCACTGAGCCAACCGGCCAGGGCCTCTCCTTAGATTTTAAACGATAGCCTTGCTGGATAAAGTAGTCTTGGTTGTAGGTTCTTGTTCTGCATTACTTTGAATATTTCTTGCCATTCCCTTCTGGCCTCAAGTGTTTCTGTTAAGAAGTCGGATGTCATCCTTATGGGGGCTCCTTTGTAGGTGATAACTTTTTTTTCTCTTGCAGCTTTTAATATTTTCTCTTTATCGCTTAGCTTTGGTATTTTAATTATGATGTGTCTTGGTGTAGGTTTCTTTGGGTTTCTCTCTAATGGAGTCCTCTGTGCTTCTTGGACTTGTGAGAGTTTCTCTTGCATTAATTTAGGGAAGTTTTCAGATATGATATGATTGAACAAAGTCTCTATCCCTTGTTCTTTTTCTTCTTTTTCAGGAACCCCTATGATGCGGATGTTATTTCTCTTCATGTTGTCACAGAGCTCTCTAAGGGTTTCCTCTGACTTTTTGAGTCTCTTTTCTCTTTTCTTCTCTGCTTTCATGCCTTCATTCCAGTTGTCCTCCAACTAGCTGATTCGATCCTCAGCTCTATCTATCCTGTTTTTAATTCCTTCCATTGTGGTCTTTATTTCTGATATTGTATTTGTCATCTCCGACTGATTCTTTTTTATACTTGCTATTTCTTTATTTAGGTGTTCATAATGACCATCCATTGTTGTTCTAAGATCCCTAAGCATCCTTACAATCATTATTTTGAACTCCGCATCTGGAAGTTTGATTATTTCCATATCACTCAGTTCATCTCCTGAAGGTGTCTCTTGTGGTTTCATTTGGATTGCACTTCTTTGTTTTCTCATTGTCTGTTTTTGGGTTTTTTATTTGTAGAGTTGGTTGAGTCTAGGCTTGGTGTTGTCTGCCTCCAGTTTTCAGTTATTTCTAGGTCTTCTTGGGTTGGTATCAGCTGTTATCTGTAATCCACTTTCGGATTTGGGCAGCTTTGAAGTCTTGATTTGTTTGTTTTCTTAAAAGTTGATAGTCTTTTTACTGATTTCAGCAGGGGACCTCCTTGAAACTGTATCCAGGAATGCGGTGGGTGTAACCTGAGACTCTGAAGGCCTCTTTAGCCAATTAATCTCTCTGGGGGCAGGGTGTTTTCTCAGCTTCAGTAGGGGGAGGTGTATCTCAGATCTCCATGGAGACCTGAGTTACTGCCCCTCCTCCCCACTTCTTGTTTTCAGCTGTGTCTTGTTGCGCTGATTGAAGCTGGATAGATGTCCGGAGATCTCTGATCCGGAAGCAATTCAGCTCTGTTTTGTGAAAGGTTCAGTCCCTCCCCCAGCTATGGCCGCCTCCAGCATGGATGAGTCAGCTTTTTTAGGTCGTCTCCTTCATCCCTTAGCCCCTCACAGTCTGTCCCTCTCTCTTTCCTTTACACTTGGGAGATAAGCTGGTCTTTTCAACACACCTCGCTCTCTGGTCGCCAGGCAAGTGGCTGTGAGCAGTAGTTTCTGCTCTTTTCCCTTGTGTGAGATCCCCTCTGGGCTCTCAGCCTCACCCCCCCCCTCCGTTCCTGTAAGCAGGGGAGATTCAGGTGCTCTCTACCAGGTTTGTTGTGGCTTCTTCTTTGCTCCTTGGTTTTTGAGAGTTGTTCTTGTAGTTCAGAGTTGGTTTTTCATGCTGATTTTTCCTAAATTGATTTGTATTCCAGTTTGGTGGTGAGAGCTGGGCGTCTGTGCATCTGCCTACTCCGCTGCCATCTTTTCAGGTCCTATAACAGCCATCTTAACAGGTGTTAAGATGATATCTCATTCTATTTTGATTTCCATTTCCCTGCTTATTAGTGATGTTGAACACCTTTTCATATATCTGTTCGGCATTATTATGTCTTCTTTAAAAAAATGTCTACTTAAATCCACTGCAATTTTTTAATTGGGTTATTTGGGTTTTTGCTATAAAGTTGTAGGAGTTCCTCATACAGTTTGGATATTAACCACTTATCATATATGTGGTTTGCAAATATTTTCTCCCATTTTGTAAGTTATCTTTTCATTTTTATTGATTATTTCTTATGCTACTTAGAAGCTTTTAGTTTGATGTAGTCCAACATGTTTATTTTTGCTTTTACTGCCTGTGCTTGTGGTACCATATATAAAAATCATTACCAAGACCAATGTCAGGAAGTTTGCCCCTATGTATTCTTCTATGAATTTTATTTCATGTCTTATGGTTGTCTTTTTTTTTTTAATTTTCAATTTTTATTTATTTATTCACTTTAGAGGAGAGAGAGAGAGAGAGAGAGAGAGAGAGAGAGAGAGAGAGAGAAAGGGGGGAGGAGCAGGAAGCATCAACTCCCATATGTGCCTTGACCAGGCAAGCCCAGGGTTTTGAACCGGCAACCTCAGCATTCCAGGTCGACACTTTATCCACTGCGCCACCACAGGTCAGGCTGGTTAAGTCTATTATATTCAGGTTGATTTTTGTGTATAGTATAAGATTAGGGTTCAATTTCATTCTTTTGCATATAGATATATAGGTTTCCCAGCACCGTTTATAGAAGAGACTATCCTTTCCCCATTGGTTTTTCTTATTGTCAAAGATGAGTTGACTATATATGCATAGAGCTATTTCTGGGCTCTTTATTCTGTCCCATTGGTCTAGGTATCTGTTTTATAAAAGTATCATACTGTTATTATTATAGCTTTGTGGGTCCTGAGAAAGAAGATGCCCACCAAGAAGGACTCCTGGTAGTTAACTGGACTCAAATTTAAAAAGAGAGGCTAGCAGCCATTTCTAAACAAGGGCCTCTCACACAAACTGCACTCAGCTATCTGCCTTCACTGTGCAGCTGCCATCTGAGCCAACCTTTATTAAGCAGTTCCTGGAGTGTGACCTGTGGTGGCACAGTGGATAAAGTGATGACCTGGAATGCTGAGGTCACTGGTTCAAAACCCTGACCTTGCCTGATCAAGGCACATATGAGAAGCAACTACTATGAGATGATGCTTCCCACTCCTCCCCCCCTTCTCTCTCTCTTGCTCTCTCCATCCCTCTCCTCTCTTAAAATCAAATAAAATCTAAATATATATATATAAACCTTTAAAAATAAAAAGGACTTCCTGGACTTGTATTTCAACCAGTAGAACTGAGATTTTCCCCACCCAATCAGAGCTGTGCAGCCGTTGTCCCATCAGCATCTTCACCAACCCATTAAAACAAGTTCCATTCTAACCAATCAGAATAGTGCCTTTTAGAGCAACTAAACTGTGAAGATTTGGAGTCCTCATTTGCATGATGATGGATCAACCAGAGACCAGGGGCAGAGGCTCAGAGTGGACAAGTTTATGAGTTAAAAACTGCAGGGGCACCCCCACACTTGCATAAATTTTATGATTTGGAGAGCTACCAGGTTCTTACTGTGATGATCAGAGAAAAACCCCTTCCTGATTCTGTCAGGGATTGGGGAAACTAACCATTTTGAAACATGTCAGAGCATTTTGTCCTTCTTAGCAAGGCCTTCCTTCAAAAGAAACTAATTTACCAGAGCCTAACCTATTGGGGTTTTATCAGAGCTTAACTGACCTGGGAGGAAGGGAAATACTTGACTCCAGTCCCCTCTAGCCATCCTGTCCAACCTAAAATGAGGGAAAGAAACTGAAAGATATTTGTGAAGTTCAAAGCTGAAGATCACAGGCTCATGAGAAGATTGAGATCTACTCATAAGACCTGAAAATGCTTCCCTTCCCCCCACACCGTACCATCACAGTACTAAAGGCCTATTTACCAGAATTCCTTTTACCCAGTACGTCATGCATGGCTTCCAACAAAAAATCACAAGGTATAATAAAAGGCAAAAAACGGTTTGAAGAGACAGAGCATGAATCAGAACTAAACTCAGATATGGTAGGGATGTTGGAATTATCAGACCGGGATTTCAAAACTATGATTAATATGTTAAGGGTTCTAATGGAAAAGGATGACATGTAAGAACAGATGGACACTGTAAGCAAAGAGATAAAAATTCTAAGAAAGAAATGCTAGATATCAAAACCGTGTAACAGAAATGAAGAATGCCTTTGATGGAGTCTTAGGTGTACTGGACACAACTGGGGAAGGAATCTCTAAGCCTGAGGATATGTTGATAGAAACTTCTAAAACTAAAAAGCAAGAAAAAAGACTGAAAAAACGGAACAGCACATCCAAGAAATGTGGGACAACTACAAAAGGGACAAATACATGTAATGGGAATAAATGAAGGTAAAGAAAGAAAGGAAAAAAAAAACATATAAAGGATTAACGACTGAGAATTTTCCTCAAATTAATGTTAGATGCTATGACGATTAATTTTATGTGCAAACTTGACAGGGCCATAGGATGCCCACACATTTCATAGAGCATTATTTTGGGTGTGTCTATGACAGCATTTTGGGGTGATATTAACATTTTTTTTCAGTAGCCAGAGTAAAGCAGACTGCCATCCCTAATGTAAGTGGCCCTCATCCAACCAACTGAAGACCTGAACAGAACAAAAAAAACTAAGGAAGAAGGAACTTCTGCTTTAGACTGGAACTTCCACCTTCAACTCTTCCGGTTCGCAAGCCTCAGTCTCAGACTAGAAATGCATCAGCAGCTCTCCCGGGTCTCCAGCTTGTTGACTCCAGATTTTGAAATCTGGAGACTTCTTGACCTCTATAATTATGAGTCGATTGCTCAGAATAAATTTATTTATATATATAAATATAAAAATAAATGTATAATGTATGTATGTGCATATCTATCTATCTATCAGTATATCTGGATATCTAGATATCTATCTATATATCTATATAAAGATATCTATCTGATAGATAGATAGGTAGATAGATAGATGATAGATAGATAGATAGACAGATCAATCTCCTACTGGTTCTGCTTCTCTGGACAACCCTGATTAATATATAGATCCAGGAAGCTCAGGGACCATCTAGCAGGATAAACACACAGAAAAGAAAGAAAATATAAAAACTATACCTAGGCATACCATATTCAGACTACAGAAGATCAAAGATAGGAAAAATATCTTGAAAGAATGCAGAAAAAAAACTCATCTAACCTATAGAGTAGCAAAGATAAGAATTACATCTGACTTCTCTTCAGAAATCATGCAAACAAGTAGAGTGGAAAGACATATTTAAAATGTTAATGGAAAAAATATCACCAAACTATAATTCTGTAGCTGTGAAATTATTCTTCAAAATGAAGGAAAAATATACACTTTCACAAACAAATGTTAATGGAATTTGTTGCCAATAGGTCTGTCTTGCAAAAAATAGTAAAAGAAGTTCTTTAAAGAGAAGGATATTGATACAGGTCAGAAACTTGGATCTACATAATAAAAGGAAGAATATTAGCAAAGGGAAAAGTGAAGGTAAACAGAAACTTATTTTTCTTATTCTTAATTTATCTAATGGGTAAGAGTTTGTTCAAAATAATAATAGAAACAATGCATTTGATTATGTATGCTTATTTATAAGCAAAGTAAATGACAGCAATGATACAAAGGAGAGAGGGAGGAATCAGGAATATTTTGTTACTATAAGGTACTTGCACTATCCATGAGGGGTATAAGTTTATTTGAAAGTGAATGAATTAGCTATGAATATTGCATACTCTAGAACAACCACTAAAAAAGGTTTTGTTTGTTTTTTTTTCAATGTAAAAGGAGGGGAGATAGAGAGATAGACTCCCACATGTGCCCTGACAAGATCCACCTGGCAACCCCCCGTCTGAGGCCAATGCTCTGTCCATCTGGGGCCATGCTCACAACCAAGCTATTTTCAGTGCCTGAGGCAGAGGCTCCACAAAGCCATCCTCAGTGCCTGGGCCAATGAGCTCAAACCATTCAAGCCATGGCTGTGGGAGAGGGAGAGGGAGGGAAAGAGAGAAACAGAGAGAGAAGGGATAGAGGGAGGGGTGGAGAAGCAGATGGTTGCTTCTCCTGTGTGTCCTGACTGGGAATTGAACTTGGGATATCCACATGCCAGGCCAATGCTCTACCACTGAGCCAATAGGTCAGGATGAGATTTAACATTAAAATAAGACACATGGTGTGCGGCTAGGCATATTCCCAGCATGTCTAGGAATGGTGCATGTTCCCCTGGAAATCCAAAAACTGTCCACCCCTAAACCTACCTACCTCCCCACCACCACCCTTTAAGACTTTCCTAATTACTCAGAATCAGGGAGAATGGATTTTTAGTTATCTTTCTCCATTCTTTAGCCAAATAAAGTTTCTGATCTGTTTCACAGAATATTGTCTGTCCTACTAGTGTGAGCAACACCTGGCAGAATGACCACAATCTGGGGTCTCTGACCCACAGGGGTTGCTAACATTATCTTTCATGAAAAAAGAAGGATCACTCAAGAGTGCAGAAGGCAGAGTTAGATTCATGAAGAATAATTCCTAGAATTATTTGTATTTGATTGAGACCTAATCAGAGAATGTCTAACAGTTTCCCAGATGGATTTCAGAATTGATATGGACCAGTGCTTTGTGCTTCCTATCTTCCCTCATTTTACAGGGTATCTGTTACTCTATGCCTGTTCCACAATTGTATGTTGGGGTGTGGGTGGCAGAAATAGAAATGTTACAGATGTTCATATTGAGAGCAATTACGTATAATTAAGGACCTATAGATAAGGAACTACACCCAGGAGCCTCATCCACAAGTAGACCTTTTTTTTTTTTATTTTTTTAAATTTATTCATTTTAGAGAGGAGAGGGAGAGACAGAGAGAGAGAGAGAGAGAGAGAGAGAGAGAGAGAGAGAGGAGAGACAGAGAGAGAGAGAGAGGAGAGACAGAGAGAGAGAAGGGGGGGAGGAGCTGGAAGCATCAACTCCCATATGTGCCTTGACCAGGCAAGCCCAGGGTTTCAAACCGGCGACCTCAGCATTTCCAGGTCGATGCTTTATCCACTGCGCCACCACAGGTCAGGCCACAACTAGATCTTATTTAAATGGTGAGATGCTGGACTTTAAGCTTGCAATAGGGTGAGAGGGGACAGAATACTGTCTGTCCTATTGGTGTGAGCAACACCAGGCAGAATGACCACAATCTGGGGTCTCTGACCCACAGGGGTTGCTAACACTATCTTTCATGAAAAAAGAAGGATCAGATTGGGAAGGGGAGCAGTGTATTTTGCATGTGCAAGGGAAATGAGTCTCTGGCAGCCAGAGGGCAGACAGGCAGGCTGCTTTTAAAATGGTACCCAATGATTCCCAACTCCTGGTTAGTATTTCTTTGTGTAATCCTCTCCCCTTAATTGTGGCTGGACCTAGAATCTTGCTTCTAATCAATATAGCAAAAGTGATACGACATCACTTCCAAGATTAGGTTACAAAATATGTGACTTCCATCTTGCTCACATTCTCTGGCTCTTCTCAGAGTAGAGATTGCATGCTCTGACCATCATTAACCAAAATGTCATTATGTGGTGTATGACTATGTATGAATCTGAGTCTTCTATGAGATCACCTGTATCTTTTGGGCAGACACCTTAACTATGTTCCTGGCAGAGACTGTTATCAGCCTATCCAATATCCAACCTATTCCTCTTAGTTAAAAGAATGCCAACTCTCAGTTGGGCGCATAGTCACTTGGAATAAAGACTACTGTGTATTTCCCCCCACCCCTTTTATATATGGTCATAAGGCTAAGTTAAGTATGGCCAATGGAATGCAAGGAGAAGGGCTACCTGCAAGCTTCTTAATGTCCTAAAAAAGTACTAAATGCCCTTTCTTATTTGCTCACCCTACCCCCACCCTGCTGCTTAGGACATAAATGATACAACTGGTGCTCCAACTTGGACCATGGGGGTGATGGAGCCAAAAGCTGAAGCTGCCTAAACGTCAGATGACTGCAGCGCTTCCGCACCAGCCTTTGAATATGCCTTCTTTTACACAACGGCCACCATTTAGTTTAAATCCATTGTTATTTTGAATCTCTGGTTTTTCTGCAAAGACACCTAATCTAAATTAATAAATGATCTAATACCCAACTTGTACTTTTGCCATCAATTGCATATTCTTTAAAAGTACAAATTGTGCTTTATTAATTTAGATTCTTGTTCTGTTTCTCATTCTTCACTGACATATTTTGAAATACATATTTTCCTCTGCTGTTTTCCTTTGCAACCTGTTTTGCCATCAATTATATTCCTTGTTTATTCAATTAACCTTCTCCAGCTAAGAATTCTCTATTACTTATCTCTTCAATTTAACTTGCAAAAGAAGAATTCATTTCCATATTTCCAAAAGCATTCTTCTTAGGAGATATTGATCAACCACTGGTTTTTACCACCTTCACAAGATTAGTAATCCAAAGTAAGCAGGCTTGTTCTCTGATATTTTCATAGAAAAAAGATGTAATATTTATAAAATTCTTCTGGAATATTTAATCTGAGTTAGTAGAGCTCTGGTAATCCTAATTTGCATGCTATTAATTTTACATGCTGTAGAAGTGATAATAATTTCCATGAATAGAGCCTGTCTTTATCTTAATTTGCTCATAATATTCTTGTTATTCTCAAATTTCAGAATATTTTCAAGTGGATATTTTGTTATCTTTCTCTGTTAATTCTGTAAAATATTATTTAAAAAAATTTTTTAAAGTGAGAGGCAGGGATGCAGAGACAAACTCCTGTGTGTGCCCAGACTGGGATCTACCCCGCAAGCCCCCTATGGGGTGATGCTCTGCCCATCAGAGACAGCTGCCCCATTGCTCGGCAACTGTTTTAGCACCTGAGGTGAGGCCTTAGAGCCATCCTCAGTGCCTGGGGCCATATTGCTCAAACAGTTTGAGCCATGGCTGTAGAAGGGGAGGGGAGGGCAAGGGAGGAGAGGAGAGGAGAGGAGAGGAGAGGAGAGGAGAGGAGAGGAGAGGAGAGGAGAGGAGAGGAGAGGAGAGGAGAGGAGAGGAGAGGAGAGGAGAGGAGAGGAGAGGAGAGGAGAGGAGAGGAGAGGAGAGGAGAGGAGAGGAGAGGAGAGGAGAGGAGAGGAGAGGAGAGGAGAGGAGAGGAGAGGAGAGGAGAGAGGAGAGGAGAGGAGAGGAGAGGAGAGGAGAGGAGAGGAGAGGAGAGAGAGAAGGGAGGTGGAGAAGCAGATGGTCACTTCTTTTGTGTGCCCTGACTGGGAATCAAACCCAGAACTTCCACATGTGGGGCTGAGGTTCTACTGCTGAGCCAACTGGCCAGGACTAAATATTATAAAAAAATTTTAATTTTCAAGTTGAATTTCACTTTGGAAACCAGAAAGAAATTTAATATTCTCAATGTAATAAAAAAAAGTATTCTTTGTACTCCTTAAAAGTATCCTCATTTAAAAAAATTTTTTTTGCATTATTTTCACCCATTTATTTAATCTTTCTTTGTTATGGATCTGACTTCCAGTTTTTTCTTATTAGAAGATTTACTTATTAGTAGCTTTAGAGTTGTCAGTTAAGTTCTTATTCTCTTGTACTTACTCTATAATATTTTTCATTCTAATCTATTTGTGTTTAACAGTTTTATATCCTTTTCTGCTCTAAGAGTAAATAGATAACTCTTCTCTCTCAATTTTGATTGTGATTCATATATTTGTTCTGTTTAAGCATTACCATGATATTATTTTATTTTTTCTGGCTTTCTTTACTAATCCTAGATTACATTTTTCTTTCCCTCATCCTTGATTATACCTTTTTTTATTGCTATTGAAAGTTTTTATTTGTTCCAAATAATTTTATAGTATTTTAATGAGTTTAAAAGCAGAAACAGGCCCTGGTTGGTTTTCTCAGTGGTAGAACATCAGCCCAGCCTGTGGAAGTCCTGGGTTTGATTCCCAATCAAGGCACACAGGAGAGGCGACCATCTGCTTTTTTACCCCTCCCCGTTCTCTCTCTCGCTCTTCCCTTCCTGCAGCCATGGCTGAGTGTGATGACCCTGGAGCTAAAGATGGCTATGTGGAGACTCCACCTCAGGCACTAACAATAGCTCAGTTGCTGAGCAATGACCCTATATGGATGGGCAGAATACCTCCAGTAGGGGGCTTGCTGGATCTGGTCCAGACACATGTGGGTGGCTGTGTCTGTCTCCCTCCTCTCACTTAAAAAAATAAGGCAGAAACAACTCTGTACACTTTAGTAACTTTCTAAATGTTCCCAGATTAGAGATGACTAAAATTACACAAAAATTTAACAATTCATGAGAAAAAATCAATGTAAATAGCTTCAAATTTTACTTCTACTTCTTACTCAAAATATTTGAGAAGCAGGCCTCAGCAGTAGATACCATTCACTAATCAGCAAGATCCTCTTCCATATTCAATCACTTGGAGAATTCTACTCAAATACATCTATTTGTATAAAGTATTTTCCTTAAAATGTATTCTCCATCCACCTTTCTATACAAACATTTCTTGAAAGATAAAGGCAAAAACACATTTTAAAATGCCTTGATTTTTTCCCCCTACTCTTTATTGGTTTGGAAAATTAGGTCAGTGAGTTCTGTTATTTTTTGGAGCCATCATATTTAAGACTACAGCTCAGCCTGACCTGTGGTGGCTCAGTGGGATAAAGCGTTGGCCTGGAACACTGAGATCGCTGGTTTGAAACCCTGGACTTGCCTGGTCAAGGCACATATGGGAGCTGATGCTTCCTGCTCCTCCCCCCTTCTTTCTCTCTCTCTCTCTCTCTCTCTCTCTCTCTCTCTCTCTCCTCTCTAAAAATTGAATAAATAAAGTCTTAAAAAAAAAGAAGACTGCCTGACCAGGCGGTGGCGCAGTGGATAGAGCATCGGACTGGGATGCGGAGGACCCAGGTTCGAGACCCCGAGGTCACCAGCTTGAGCGTGGGCTCATCTGGTTTGAGCAAAAGCTCACCAGCTTAGACCCAAGGTCGCTGGCTCAAGCAAGGGGTTACTCGGTCTGCTGAAGGCCCGCGGTCAAGGCACATATGAGAAGGCAATCAATGAACAACTAAGGTGTTGCAATGAGCAACGAAAAACTAATGATTGATGCTTCTCATCTCTCCGTTCCTGTCTCTCTGTCCCTGTCTATCCCTCACTCTGACTCTGTAAAAAAATAAAATAAAATAAAATAAGTAAGAAATCTTTAAAAAAAAAAAAAAAGAAGACTGAATTTAAAAAAAAGGACTATAACTCAGTTTAATATAAAGTTGAACAAAATGGCTGAGTAATTTACTAAAACAGAACATGGTATTCAAAACATCAAAGTTATAAGGCCAGGTCACTGGAGAAACTAGTGCTACTACTGGACTTGAAATGACTATCTAAAATCTATAGTTGTAATGGAGATATAAAGCTAAATTATCAGCCGGCCAAAGCAATCTGTTTTCATCCCTTTTTTCACTCACTAAATTCTTTGCTTTTATTTTCAATTTTAAAAAGCCTGTCTTATATACACTAGTCTCTAAGGAAGACTCCTTAGACCACCCCAGAATGAGAGTATGCTTTCTTCTACAAAATTCTTTCATAGAAAAACCTATATGCTCACAGGTGTTATCCTACGCCTCCTATTATTCTGTAACTGGAACTGACCAGAGAGGTAAGAAGTGCCAACCAAACTGAAAATAAATGGAAATTACTAAGCAAAGCAAAGAAGAGCTTAACGTTTTTAGTTAACAAGTTAAGGCAGGTGGAACTGTGAAGGTCTTCCTTATTGCTGTCTTCAACTACTTCTGCATATATTCCTGAGCCATCTGGTGGTATTTATAAGCCGTCAAGGATAATTAAATATTGTCAGTATTTTAGAACTAAATAATACTAATTTTATTTTAAACACTTTTTCCAGAATAAAATGTTTATAGGAAGGCAAAAGCACATAGGATGATCAACTCCTATAGTCATGACTCTAACTAACATGGAATATTTATAACTTGGTACTTATTGATGGAATAATTTTATATGTTTCTGCCTTATTCCACAATCAGCTCTTATTTAAGAGCAGGGACTCAGTCTTAAAAGAGGCAGTGCGATCTGGTTTAGCATTTTTTCCCTCATTTCTTTTTTTTACAAACCCTCATGTCAAGGGCTGACTTTCAGTAGATCGCAGCGAGAGAGTTGCTCTGCTACATACGAAGCCCCGACCCAAGTATGATCTAGTTTCGAACAGCCTCGGGCAAGTAGCTCTGCTCTAATCTACTTTATATTGAAATTCTAGGTAAGATGTTGTTTCAAAAAAGAGTTCAAATGTTATTTCATTTTGAAGTTTAAAAAATACTTGTATCCTACTAAAATTAAAAGAACTGACAATACCAAGCGTTGGCAAAGGTTGTGAAGGAACTAGAACAAATTAATGTACAGTGTAGGCATACATGAATGGTACAGCCATACAAGAATTATACAGACACATTGGAAAACAGGAAGTGTCTGTTAAAGATACATAGATCTAGCTCTAGATCAAGATCTAGGTATATAGATATATAAACACATCTTATCCAGCAATTCTACTCATTGGTATATACCCATGAGAAATTAATGCTTATGTTCACCAAAAGTAATATACAAAAATGTTCTTAAGCAACTTTATCCACAATATTTGGAAACTAGAAACACCAAATGACCATTAACGGAACAATGGGTAAATTGTGTTAGGTTTTTAAAAAATACAGTAATGAAAAAGAATGAACTACTGTTTACCATGTTAAATGAATCTCATGTTAAATAAAAGAAGCCAGGTACTAAATAATAGTTATGATTGCATTTATATGATGTTCAAAAACAGCAAGATTGTTCAATCTCATCTCACTTCTGTGATGGAGGATGGAATAATGATTACTTTTGGGTTGAGGAAGTATTGACTAAGAAGGAGCATAAAAGAGCCTCCTAGGTGCTAGCAATTTTCTACATCTTGACATGGATGGTGATTACATAAATGTATACAGATGTAAACACTCATCAAACTGTACACTAAATATTTACACATTTACTACATGTTGTGCCTTAATTTTTACAAACTCATATAAGAGTCTTGAGAATAAGCATTGGAAGTTCTAGTCATGGTTCTGCCATTTGTGATTCCTGGCAAAGCATAGAAACGCACTGAGTGTCCATTTCATATACTAAATGCTACGGTCTCTTTCCCTTCTGAAATACACTAACTTGCCATTTCTATGAATTTCCTTGGTCTTCTTGTTTGACTTAAACATAGTAAGTATATATGCAAAATGATATTTTCCTGCCTTCCACCACATATAACTTGAGCATATCCCTTTAATCCTTACTTGGAAAGACTAGAAGGAAAGGGGTTTAATAAGTTTATTTTATACTAACAGAAGGAACTAGCTTCAGAATCTCTGAGCCAATACAAGCACACAAAGTGAAATACTTACCTAAGAATACAAGTGATTAGAAATAAGTTATGGCCTATTATCTAGAAAAAAAAAACAATAAACCTCAATGATAGTAGCAGGAGCTGTAATTTCATTGAATCAATAAAAATAACCTAGAGCCACTATTATAATGATACCTAATAATTTGTATCAATAACTGAAAGCTAGGTACAGAAAGGTAGTTAGCTGTTCCTTTCAAATTATCTACATGAGGAATCAATATTTACTGTACAAGTTCAATACATTGGAAGCAAATCGAGACATTCCTTGGTAGGGGCAAGCAGAGTACACAGGGGAGCACACTGCTTTTGCTTTTTTTTAAGAGGAGGTATATATTACTTTTATAAATGAAAAAAATTAAAAATAAAATTGTTCTAACATTTCTTCACAAGGAAAAGCTACATGAATTTAACAATACTCTCCTTTTTATTTTTTAAGGATTCTAAATTTAGGTTAATTAGCATGAAAATAACAGGTTTAGATTATTTTACAAAAAGAGCTTGAGCTGCTCAGAAAAAGCAACTGGGCTTGCTGGGGAAAAATAATTCTTTTGAGTACGCACAAAGTAGTCTCTATTTTTATATCCTCACTCTAGATACGTAATCAAGTCAGGCTGTCAGATCAAGTCAGAGTATGCTAGCCATCACTTCATGAGAAAGAGGGGAAAATGCAGAAGTATCCAAATCTAAAAACTTCTTGTATGGATTATGGATTCAGCTTCCAAATTTCAGAGATTCTCTAGCCCACTATAAAAGTCGGAAGATGTATCCATCGGATGACAAAAGAAGCACTGCATGCAATAAAATACTACAGAAAACCCCCCCAAAACAAAACAAAACAAAACAAAAAAACCAACACTAATCCATTGAGACCAAGGCATGGATTTTAATTCTGGCCTTGCCATCTATATTTGAGTAATTCATTTTGATCTTTCTGACTTAGTCTTCCTATCTTTAAAATGAAGAGATTGGGTTAGATAATTTTAGCTTTATTTTATTCTATCACTAAAAAATCCTTAATGCTCAGAATTTACTTTATGCTCACCAACATGGTAGATGCTTTCCCTCAGATTTACCTTAATCTATGCAAAAGTCAATTGAATGATGGGCATTAAAGTCTGGGGTCCATGAAAAAGTCCTCTCGTTGCTATACATTGGGTTTGCCTCCATCAAATGAAAAAGAACCACAATTCGTAAACGTAGTGAAATAATCCATTGCATGGCCTTGGATGGGAACACAGCCAACAAGAAAAGAATGTTTTGCCAAGAGAATTGTTTTGTGACTCAAGGAGAGTCACTGAAACAAGTCTATGTGACCGAAAGCTGTTGCTAGACTCTCTTCTCAGTAAAACATTCTTATAAGATTTTACTGCTCCCTTCAAGGCTATTCCTTGAGATAAAAGAAAGGAATGTTGTGGGAACCATAGAAGCAATAGCAGTTAATGCCTTTTGCTATTGTATTGTTATTAAGCTATCATGCAGATGTAGTCCATGTATTCATAATTAAAGGTTATGCTTGATGCTATGCCAATTTCTAAATAAACAAGCTTTTTGAAATCTTGTGAATAAAAATAGGACATAGCGTGAACTCGGCGCCATTTGCCTGAGCAAGCGGTGGTCCTTTCTAGTTCACAAATATTTTGTCTGCTGATCTCTCTGTCTGCACCCCCGACTCACAACAACACATAAATAAATGAATGAATTTGGTAAAGGAAAGAGGCTATAATGAACTGGCTATAACAAATGTAAAAACCTCATTGATGAAGCTATTATCTGTTCAAGAAAAGGTCTGTAGTTTATATATATATATATATAATATATACCTACACACATATACACAGACTACACACACACACACACACACACACACACGCGTGCGCACACATCTTTACTAGCTGAACAAAGGTTCAAAATAAAAAACATAACATTTACTCACTTTGACAGAGAAACTCCCCCAGCTTTCCCAATCATCTCTTCATGGTGTAATACTGAGTGGTTCCACGGAACATGGAGGAATTTTAAGAGTGTTCTCATCCACCGTTCAGGATGTAAGACAAGCTGTTCATAGTGAACCAACATGCATTTTTTATAGCCAACCTCCATACACTGGTTATACATGGTTTCAATGGCACGATTCCACTTGGTTAAACAGTCCCGGTAGCTGTTCAGGTCAAACCCAGCTATAGTGACTTTTCGAGAAATCATTGAATGTACTGATGCCCGGCCATCTCGGACCATGAGGAGAAATTTGGCATTGGGAAATAACCTAGCAAGGTAAGTTAAGGATTTCAGGGCAAAAGGATCTTTATTACATAAATAAGGAGCTGGCTCCCCATGCTTAACAATGATTTCTAGTAAGAAGGCTTGCATGGCAGAATCCAGAACTTCATCGGTGACACCAGCCTCATCCAGGCGTATTTTTTCTTTACTTGACCGCGACCACATCTGCTTCAGGGCCAAGATTCGGGGAATGACCCTGGTTTCCTCTCCACAGCGAATGTCGGGATGTGCATCTAACATGGCCCTCATGAGCGTGGTTCCACTCCGAGGAACACCTCCAATAAAAATTAAAGGCATATCTTTGTGATAGGCAAAGGTTTTGTTGGCTTTGATGTCCAGGCCAGTTCGCACAGTGGTCTTTATGCTCTCCAATTTGAGGGGCTGACTACGTTCCTCTATTCGGTGATGGCATTCCATGGCGTGTTGGCCCAAGTAAAACACAGTCACAGAACTAATCACCAGACATGCCAATAGTAAGTTCTGCTTCAGTTTTCCAACCATCTTGATGTGGTTATCTTTTTATTAAACAGATATTTTCCTCAAAATGATTTCCAGAAAATATTCAGGCCATGGAGATTTTACTTCAGAAAGATGATCAACACCTAATAGGAAAAGAAAAAAATTATTTTATCATTAAGATTGTTTACAAATTAGTCATCAGTTAACACTGTAACAGGTTAGCTAGAAAGAAGCTAAAGCTGTCTTAGTTGCTTTGATATTCTTAGAACACAAATATATTAAAATGCAAGCAAAAAATCAACATTTCCAATCAGAAACAGCTGCTTAATACAATTCTGAAGCTATGCACAGAATGGAAAGTTAAATAAAACTATTTCTATCAGTGAGTCAAGTGAATATTTAGTATGCCCAAGTATGATATATACTGAGTCTCTAACCCAAGGCTCATCTCTGGTATTTAGATTTGATTCCTCCCCAAGAAATTATTATCTCCACATTCTACTGTAAAGTGAAATTACAGAAGAAATATACAACTTCTAAATCTTTAACACATATTTAGTTTACTCATCCCACAAATTATTTATTTAGGTGCTACAGGCCAGATACTTGGGCTTGGCTGTGGATAAACACTGAAAAGGACAACAGTACAGTGATCCCTGCTCTCATGAAACAAAATCTATAGACAGATATGCAAACAATGACAATAAAATGCAATCAGGGCCTTAGCAGAAATAAGCACAGAGGACAATGGAAGCACAATAAAAAGGAACAAATAGGCCTACCTGAGGAAGTTATAAAGGCCTTACAGAAAACAAGGGAGATGGCTCCTCTAAGCAAAAGAAACTTGTGTGCAAAAGCACAGAATATAGCACAATTAGGGAACAAGAAGTTGGTCAGGAGAGCTGGTGTATAGCATGCAAAGAAAAGTGTGTGTGTGTGTGTGTGTGTAATCTAGCCTTCAGAAGAACAGATAATGTTTGGACACAGGGCATTATAAGCTGAAGATGAGCAAAGTCGTGGACGTGAAAAGCAGAGCATGTACGTAAACATCTACTACATAAAATACACATACTTTTGAACTGCTAGTTTAACTGGACCAAGAATACAAACAGACAGCAATCAGAGTATACATAGACTAAAAATTTACCCTGAATCCTCAGAGGGCAAGCGGGATGATTAATTTTGTGTGTCAATTTGGCTAGGCTATGGCATGCAGTGCTTGGTCAAATTAAAGTCTAGATATTGCTGTGGAGGTATTTTGGGGTATAATTAACAATTAGATCAACAGACTTTGAGTAAAGCAGGTTGCTCTTCAAACTACAAGTGGGCATCATCCAATAACTGAAGTCCTCAAGAGTAAAGACCAGTCCTGAATAAAAAGGAATTCTCCTCAAGACTGCATCTCAGAAACCCTGCCTGAGTTTCTAGCCTGCTGCCGGTGGAGGTCAGACCCAAGGCCAACATCAACACTTACCTGCTGGCTGTTCTATGGATTTTAGAGATGCCAGCATCACAATCACATGAACCAATTCCTTAAAAACTTCTCTATTCTATACATATATAAATACATATATAAATATATCTATATAAACACACACACACACATCCTGACAGTCAGTTTACCTGGGAAAATGATCAAAAGAATACATTCTGAGAGGTAGAGCCTCTAGCTATGGACTAGTGAGAAGGTAATTCTCCCCAAAAATCAATTATAAAGTGGACCAAAATTGACAAAGCAACCCTTTCACAGTCCTCTGGAAATCTACCAGAAGACTACAACAACCCAAGAAGCATTCATGTATGAAAAATTGCTAAATGTTGAATAAGAACAGTGAGAGTCTCTGGCATTCTTGCCTGAAACTATTACCACTTCACCATCCACCCACTCGGTAAGTACAAAGGTTCTGCAGGTCAGGGCAAACCATGACTGGCAGCTTTTGATGAAAGGTAGGTCACAATTCAGAGGGCTGTGCTGTCAGTGTAAGTGATGTTCAGGTAACAGGTGAGCAAGGAGGGGAAACAGCTCTAGTAGGCTAAGGTTGGAGTCATGCTTGGCAAGCTGGTGGCCAATTGGGAGGCTGCACATAGGCAAAGAGGAGACATGAACAGACTGAGGGGAAAGTAAATGTCAGGGCAGATTTGAAAATGGCCTAAACTTGAATGTACTCATCCACCCACACACAGATCCACTGGCAGAGAGGACAAGTCTTACTGATTCAAGATGTTTGAGCATAACCACTGTCCTCTAAACTCCACAGTCAAGGGAAATACCTCTAGAAAGCCATGTTTAAAAAAGCAAAAACAATGTGTGTGTGTGTGTGTGTGTGTGTGTGTGTGTGTGTGTGTGTGTGTGTGTCTGAGCAGCTGCACCAGTACACATTTAGATGAAATGCCCACACTAGGCAGATTTACAGAGACAGAAAGCAGGGGCTGGAAGCAGGAATTTAATAGCACAGAGGCACGAGAGGACTTTATGCAGAGATGAAAATGTTCAAAACCTGAACTGTTCTGATAGAGCTGCAAAACTCTAAAATCTACTAAAAATCATTGAATTGTACCCTAACGATGGGTAAATGTTATGGTATATAAGGTACACTGCAACATGGCCATTTTTTAAAATACTACACTCCCATACCAGATACATTCCCAGAAAAATATTTGGATAGTCTCAGTAGGATACACCAAGATCTGGGTTTTATTTACTTATGTATTCATTCCTTTAGCCACATATCTGAACACATTGTTGTGCCAGGTAGTGTACTTTATTATAAAGCTGCAACAAAGAACCATAAAGTGAGAATAGGTTGAGATTAAAAGATCAACTTAATAAGAAAAGACTACAAAGAAAAAAGCATTAATGAAGATAACTGGTAGCAATGTAGCATTGAAGTATCTATGCAGAAAACTGTATCCATGACATAAAAGATACACTTAAATATCATACCAGATACAAAATATTCACCAATCAAAAGTTAACTTCTGAGTTACTATAGC
This sequence comes from Saccopteryx leptura, assembly GCF_036850995.1. NCBI lineage: Eukaryota > Metazoa > Chordata > Mammalia > Chiroptera > Emballonuridae > Saccopteryx > Saccopteryx leptura. The sequence continues at coordinate 198,059,583 of NC_089506.1, forward strand.
AGCAACCATAACAACTTCCCATTAAAATACCCCACAATTCCAGCAAAATACATAAAAATACAAAAACTGGAAATATATGATCAATGTATTTCCTTGTCTAGAAACATACTTGTAAATCATTTTAATAGCTGTATAATACTTTACTGAAAGGATCTACCAATGTGTATTTGGCCAATTCACTATAATTTTTAATTTTAATTTTTTTAATTTTCATGACTATAAACAACATTGTGAGAAATATTCTTGTGTACACAAACTTCTTTGCACACACAATTATTTTTTCTTTAAACTAATGGGTTTTTTTTTAAAGACTTTATTCATTTTAGAGAGAGAAGGGAAAGGCAGGAAGCTTCAACTCCCATATGTGCCTTGACCAGGCAAGCCCAGGGTTTTGAACCAGCGACCTCAGCATTCCAGGTTGACGCTTTATCCACTGCGCCACCACAGGTCAGGCCACAATTATTTTCTTAAACTAAAATTTTTTAAGAGGAATTGCTAGATTAACAGGTATGGAATAAGCTTTGCTTTTAAAGCATTTAATATATATTTGATCCATCTTTCTCATACCCTACATCCAAATCTGACAAAAAAAAATTCTATTAGCTCTACCTTCAAAACAGACAAAATCTGACCACTTCTCAACACTTCCACTAGCAATGCTAGCATCTCTCACAAGGATTATTGAAAGGAATTCTACTACTATTCCTGCCCTCTTAGAATCTATTCTCAAATTCAGTAGCTGGAAGGATCTTATGTAAGTCAGAACGTATCATTTGCTCAAAGCCTGGTATTGCTTTTCAAAGTAAGTCTTGAAAAAGTTGATTTTAAGACATCCAACACTAAATCTGTGGTAAACTTCATCCTCTTTTTCTTGATCTTCTTGATCTGTCGAGAAATCTCTATAACCATCAAAAGCAGCACTGAGGTCAGGCTAATATATCATCACCTCAAAACAGAGTTGTTGTTGTTTTTCACTGCTGTTCAAGGGGAAAGTAATTGAGAAGGTACCTCGAACATCAGAGGTTTCATAAGGACTCAAACGAAGACAACTCCCTCTTTATTAAGGGATACTTTAGGGAAAAGAACACCTTCCTGTATTTCCAGGCATACTTGATAATTGTGTCAACACAATTTGGGGTGATTTCTTTCAAGTTTTCATAACTGTTGTATTTTAAATTAAACACTGTCTCCCTCAGCACATTTGCGGGGAGACGGGAGTATGTTCTACAGCCCTTCAACATACTCGAAAGCAAGTATGACAGTGGTCAAAGGCCTTGTACTAAAAAGGAAAAGAACAGGATTTTGGCTTCCCTAGAGATATTCAAATTACTTTTCACTAAGCTTATGAAGTCTAATAGTCTCTCTTTGAATGTTTCTATATATAGACAATCACAGAATCACAGATCATCAGTGCTAAAAGGACTTACAAATCATTTGGTCCAGTGTTCTGATGTTACAGATATACAAACTGAGGTTATCTTTGCCACCACTCAATTTTGCCTATTTTCCAAAGGTCACTTTTCATTTTATCATGTTTTTATCATGTTTTTACTTTCTCCAAAAGATTTAAAATTCCTGAAGCTCACAGATCTTGTCTATGTCCTTGTCCACTACACACCATGCTTAGCATAGCACCAGATCACCAGGTCCTTCGAGAAGTGTCAGTACACTAACCAAACTGAGAAGTATGTTTCTCTAGAAGAAAGACGCTGTGGAGCTTGTGGTCTCCTCTCACCCCTTGACACTGATTCTTCTCAGTATCTTGAAAACATTAACCCTGTAATTTAAGAAGTACTGTACAGGAAAAGCTGGTCTGACCATTACATTACCCTTATATATTCAATTACTATGCACATGTGTGCACACGTGCGCGCGCACGCGCGCGCGCGCACACACACACACACACACACACACACGGGCCTCTTTCCATTACCTTAAACTCCATTTCACTGTATTTTCAGACAAGCAGTATCAATATTTTCTCTGCTGGGACATTTACAGATGTGAGGCTGAGCTAAAGGGAAATACTACAGAGTTTAGTCTCGTTTTTTTCTCCAGGGGAAAGAAAACGCATTGAAACACTGCAACAAACATATCTGAGAAATCACTATTAATAGCATTGCTCTTTCCCAGCAAGCCAAAGAAAAGGCTCCCAGAAATGATGCTCTACAGAAGAGATTGCTAACATTACACTTCCACACTTACATCTTTGCAAATTTTATAAAGATATCTAGTAAAAAACACTACCATTCAACAAAAGTAGGGATACAGGCCCTGGCCCATTGGCTCAGTGGTAGAGCACCAGCAGGGGTGTAGATGTCCTAGGATGGATTCCCAGTCAGGGCACACAGGAGAAGCGAACATCTGCTTCTCCGCCCCTTCTCCTCCTCTCTTTCTCTTTCTTTCTCTCTCTCTCTCCTGCAGCATGGCTGGATTGATTCCAGTGAGTTGGCCCTGGATGCTGAGGATGGCTCAGTGGCCTCAGGCACTAAAAATAGCTCGGTTGCCAAACAATGGAGAAATGCCCCAGATGGTTAGAGCACCCCTCCATAGGAGGCTTGCCAGGAGGATTGCAGTTGGGCACATGTGGGTGTCTGTCTCTCTGCCTCCCCTGCTCTCATTTAATTAAAAAAAAGTAGGGGTACAGAGTTTGGTACTTAGTAAGACCATATGCACCACCCAGTGCATACACACAGGTCCAGGCACATGCATTCATGAACGCATGCATCACACTAGGCTTTTATAATCATGAAAGTGGCCATGTGCTAGGTCCAAAGACATGCTGGATAAATGTTCCTGCAAAAGATAAATTATAGGAATGTAATGATCCCTAAAAACTTTCTTTTGTTAATCATTAGCTCCTTGCTTCCCATGTCTATTCATGATACCAACTTATATGGCAAATAGCAACAACTAATGTCAATTTGCCTGCTGTCTAAAGTCCGATCTAAAGGGTTGGGCAGGCCTTGGCCGGTTGGCTCAGTGGTAGAGCGTCAGCCTGGCGTGCAGGAGTCCTGGGTTCGATTCCCGGCCAGGGCACACAGGAGAAGCACCCATCTGCTTCTCCACCCCTCCCCCTCTCTGTCTCTCTCTTCTCCTCCCGCAGCCAGGGCTCCATTGGAGCAAGGTTGGCCCGGCACTGAGGATGGCTCTGTGGCCTCTGCCTCAGGCGCTAGAATGGCTCTGGTTGCAACAGAGCAACGCCCCAGATGGGCAGAGCATCGCCCCCTGGTGGGCATGCTGGGTGGATCCTGGTCGGGCGCATGCAGGAGTCTGTCTGACTGCCTCCCTGTTTCCAACTTCAGAAAAATACCAAAAAAATTAAAAAATTAAAAAAAATAAAGGGTTGGGCAAAAGTAGGTTTACAGTTTGTATGAAAAAATTACATTAATAAATAACACAAGAATAAACTCTGTGTTTCGTGTACTCACAACTGTAAACTGTAAATCTACTTTTGCCCCACACTCTATAGCTGGTTTCTCTATTCACTTCTTATTTTTTAGAGAAATGAAAAATAATTGTATCATGTGCTCAAACCTGCCAATTAATGTGTAGAGAGGTTAATATGATATGAATGATAGCTTTGCCAATCAGTCAAAACTTCAAATAAACCCACTGTTGTAAGATCAATACTATGTTAGCTCTTAATCAGAGCACAAACATGGGAACATCTTTTTCTAGCTACACATTGGAGGTGGGCACTAGAACCATTGACAATAAATGGCAAATGGCAAGAAAACTATGTTTTACACAGCTGATGAGCTAAGGGAATCAGCTAGGACACACCTTCTTCAAGAAGAAGTATACTGCCCTGGCCGGTTGGCTCAGCGGTAGAGCGTCGGCCTGGCGTGCAGGGGACCCGGGTTCGATTCCCGGCCAGGGCACATAGGAGAAGCGCCCATTTGCTTCTCCACCCCCACCCCCTCCTTCTCTCTTCCCCTCCCGCAGCCAAGGCTCCATTGGAGCAAAGATGGCCCGGGTGCTGGGGATGGCTCCTTGGCCTCTGCCCCAGGTGCTAGAGTGGCTCTGGTCGCGGCAGAGCGACGCCCCGGAGGGGCAGAGCATCGCCCCCTGGTGGGCAGAGCGTGGCCCCTGGTGGGCATGCCGGGTGGATCCCGGTTGGGCACATGCGGGAATCTGTCTGACTGTCTCTCCCCGTTTCCAGCTTAAAAAAAAAAAAAAAAAAAAAAAAAAAAAAGAAGAAGTATACCGGGATTTCGTTTTCAACAAACCCCATGGTCAGGAGGGAAGAGAGCTGGTTAAATACTACGAACTGGACCTAATGCCTAGGACTCAAATAGCTATAACAGCACAAGTTAAGGTCAGGCATAACTTTAATAGTTCAAGTTATATGAAACTGTCTCAAAATATCTGAGGTCACATGTGTTTATGAGGAGGGGGTTATATATGAAATTAAATGGCAATGAGTTAAAGACTTGAGGTTGAGAGATGGGTATTTAAGGGTTGATGTAATTTTCTATTTCTGGATATCTTTCAAAATTTTCATAATAAAGAGTTAAAATAAAATAAGACAAAATAAACATTTTAAGTTACCAAGTTCTAACATGTTCAGACCTGCAAATCAGAGGGCCACTGTAGGCTAACCATGCCTCTCCTAGATTCCTCACTAATGTTTACTGTCTGCCTAAACTACTCATGAGAGAAAACTCAAAGAAAAGAAAACAAATCTGCTCCATTATATACTCTCATTCAATTATGCAATTTTTCTACCAACTTCCTAACTTAGAATTAAAAGTAACTGGGATGGGAAAAGAACAAAATAAGATGGCATTGAAAATAATTAAAAGAAGCCTAGTCTATTTGTCAGAAAACCTGGGCTCTACTCTGAAGTCAGTTTTTTTCCTTAGGCATATGAATCTAGATCAGCAATTTTCAACTAATGTGCTGCAAGAATTTTTAAAACATGTAATACTTGACTGCTTAGGGGCACTGATCTCTGTTCACTTCAACTGTCAAATAAAAAAATGACAGCAGCCAATATAACAATAGCCATCTGATGTGAATGAACCAAAATTATACCTTCTGTTTTGTCAGATTGGCAAAAAATATATTTGGGCTGTGCTGCAGAATTTTAGTAATTAGTTTATGTGTGTCACAAGATGAAAAAGGTTGAAAACCGCTGATCTCAATAAATCATTGGGCATTAGTTCCCTTGACCATAAAATAGGAATGATAATTCAATTACTCCTTTTCACATATAATTAGAGTAGAAATTATGAGAAGGTGAAGATAAATTGAAAAAGGTAAAGGGACACCTGAAGTCTCTTTCCTTCTACAGAGCTGCTATGACAATCAAGTAGGTAACATGTAAAACGACTTCTGAAGAACAGGGGCCTGCGGCCCCCTTCACACACTGGCTACACCTCTCCTCCAGCTTCCACTCCTCACTCCTCCCTGCAGCCGGCCCCCTGCAGGGCCCCTCCCCACCCACACCAGGTTCCTCCTCACCTGGCTTCCACTCCGGCTGCTGCCTCCTGTGTCATGACCCTACTCCTTTCTGTACACACCTCAGTATTCTGTTCCCATCTCCCTCCCTTCAGAATTCAATTGTTTTCTCTTTTGTAACCTTGAGTATTTGGTAAAAACACATTGGTTTGCACATTCATGCTCTGTACTGTGGTTAGTTTACCCCACTAGACTATAAATTCCTTTAAAGCACAGATTAATCCATTCATCATCCACACAGTAAGTAAGTGCATGGTTATCAGATAAAATACAAAGCAAGGAATTTACAGATGAATAAGCTCCTAGTAAATCTCTCTTAAACCTCCTTAAAATACCTATATACAGTCATCTGAAACAAAGCAAATATTCAACAGATAAATGTCAAGTGAAACACAGAAGAACAAATAAACAAAAATAATCTAGAGGCCATGAAAAAAATTTGCAATACCAATCATTATCCCAACAGGATTTTAAAAATTTAATCTATAAAATTTACAGCAGGTGGGAAAAAAAGTTTTGCTAAGACTTTGAAAAAAGAGACATTAAGGTACAGATATTAACAAAAAATATTAAGTGTTATGATATTAATAGTGTTGTAAAGTACCCAATTCACAATTCTGCAGGTTTTCGTAGAGGCACGTAGTCCAAATAAGTTTTGAAAAGTTTTATTAGAGGAGGAGATTTATTAAATATGCTAGCCGCATATGGCTGACACAGGGCAACAGTCCCAAATTGTGTGCAAGCCCCCAAAATAGTTCAGGGGCTGCTTATATATCCTTGCTCACACACGGGCGGGGGAGAGCATGACATCATGGCACAGGCTGACAACATTTGTTTAGGGGATACGCCGAAGCATTAAGACTTTTAAGGTAGCGTGCGGAGGACCCGGGTTCGATTCCCGGCCAGGGCACATAGGAGAAGCGCCCATTTGCTTCTCCACCCCTCCGCCGCGCCTTCCTCTCTGTCTCTCTCTTCCCCTCCCGCAGCCAAGGCTCCATTGGAGCAAAGATGGCCCGGGCGCTGGGGATGGCTCCTTTGCCTCTGCCCCAGGCGCTAGAGTGGCTCTGGTCGCAACATGGCGACACCCAGGATGGGCAGAGCATCGCCCCCTGGTGGGCAGAGCAGCGCCCCTGGTGGGCGTGCCGGGTGGGTCCCGGTCGGGCGCATGCGGGAGTCTGTCTGACTGTCTCTCCCTGTTTCCAGCTTCAGAAAAATGCAAAAAAAAAAAAAAAAAAAAAAAAAAAGAAAAACAAGACTTTTAAGGTAACACAATCAAAGATGTTTACAAATCTTTCAGGGTTCATCTTCCCTCACTAGCCTAGAGGTATATTACCCCCAATAAGGGGGAGGAACTACAAGTCAATGTAAGGTGGTATGTAAATTCTGCCTCCTATTTTTTTTTAAATAATTTTATTTTTAATGGGGCGACATCAATAAATCAGGATACATATATTCAAAGATAAAAACTCCAGGTTATCTTGTCGTTCACTTATGTTGCATACCCATCACCCAAAGTCAGATTGTCCTCTGTCACCTTCTATCTAGTTTTCTTTGTGCCCCTCCCCCCCTTTCCCTCTCCCTTTCCCCCCTCCCCCCGTAACCGCCACACTCTTATCAATGTCTCTTAGTTTCACTTTTATGTCCCACCTACGTATGGAATAATGCAGTTCCTGGTTTTTTCTGATTTAATTATTTCACTTTGTATAATGTTATCAAGATCCCACCATTTTGCTGTAAATGTTCTGATGTCATCATTTCTTATGGCTGAGTAGTATTCCATAGTGTATATGTGCCACATCTTCTTTATCCAGTCATCTATTGATGGGCTTTTTGGTTGTTTCCATGTCCTGGCCACTGTGAACAATGCTGCAATGAACATGGGGCTGCATGTGTCTTTACGTATCAATGTTTCTGAGTTTTTGGGGTATATACCCAGTAGAGGGATTGCTGGGTCATAAGGTAATTCTATTTTCAGTTTTTTGAGGAACCACCATACTTTCTTCCATAATGGTTGTACTACTTTACATTCCCACCAACAGTGGATGAGGGTTCCTTTTTCTCCACAGCCTCTCCAACATTTGCTATTACCTGTCTTGTTAATAATAGCTAATCTAACAGGTGTGAGGTGGTATCTCATTGCAGTTTTGATTTGCATTTCTCTAATAACTAACGAAGATGAGCATCTTTTCATATATCTGTTGGCCATTTGTATTTCTTCCTGGGAGAAGTGTCTGTTCATGTCCTCTTCCAATTTTTTTTATTGGATTGTTTGTTTGTTTGTTTGTTTGTTGTTGAGTTTTATGAGTTCTTTGTAAATTTTGGATATTAGGCCCTTATCTGAGCTGTTGTTTGAAAATATCATTTCCCATTTAGTTGTCTGCCTCCTATTGAAAGAGAAGTTTCTTGGTTAACCTTTATTTTAGATTTAAAACTGAATGACCCATTGTTCTTGCAAGCCAGAAACTTCTACATTCTTCTCTCTCTGCTCCCTAAAGGAGGGACGGGACAGGAAGCCTGATAAGAAAGCCTGACTTTTCCTCCCAGAATATCAATATCAATTTTCAGCTTTTTGATACCTTACAACAATCCCCACTGATTCTATTTCCTAAGTCAAATCCTTTACTTAATTTACTGAAGAGTATGAGGCTGCTGTTTAGGGATATTAACTTATAACATGTAACAGATATTTAACAGACAGGAACAAACCTTACTATAAAATTGATTAAACATGGTACAAGACAATATTAAAGTAAGAGGACTAGTCGCCGCAGACAGTAGGATTGTTAGTGAGGGTGACTAATTAAACATTCTTTGAAAACCAGTTTTCTGACTGTTCAAATTCTTTTTTTTTTCTCTGTACAAACCTCCTACAACCTGCACAAATCTTCTGCAATTTACATAAACCTTCAACTTTCATGAACTTTCTTATCCAGAAATAACTGGCTTTTATAACAACTTGTTTTTTCCTTTTTTTTCAAAAATATTTCCATACCTTTTATTATTAAAACCATACAATTCCTTTCTAGTCAGAATTCTTAATTTAAAAAATCTTAACCTTTAGTAACAATTAAGTTGGCTTTCGTTTTATCCTTAGTTTCTCTTTTCCCAAAGTGTGATAAAAAGAAGTGTTCAGTGAGTTTCTTCATACATTCACCGTACGTAGACAACCAGCTTCCAGTTTGTGGTTGGAGTAGGGCACACCGTTTTTCTACCTTAGCAGCAGTGGGAGTGGTGAGGATCACAGTGTGTGGACCTGTCCATGTGAAAGTCAGTCCTTGGGTAATGTATTTAATCTCCTGGTAATGCTGAAAGTGCCTCTTGGACAGTCTTTGAACAGTTTGCTGAGTAACCTGTAATTCCTGCAAGTACTTAGGAAAAGGGTGGTTACATTTCTTTTACTATTTGATTTATGCAATTTATTCACCTTGAACCTTTGGGTACCTGTGGGCACAATATAGCTTCAAATTAGTTTCTTTTTTTTTTTTTTTTTCTTTTTCATTTTTCTGAAGCTGGAAACAGGGAGAGACAGTCAGACAGACTCCCGCATGCGCCCGACCGGGATCCACCCAGCACACCCACCAGGGGCGGTGCTCTGCCCCCCAGGGGGCGATGCTCTGCCCATCCTGGGCGTCGCCATATTGCGACCAGAGCCACTCTAGCGCCTGAGGCAGAGGCCACAGAGCCATCCCCAGCGCCCGGGCCATCTTTGCTCCAATGGAGCCTTGGCTGTGGGAGGGGAAGAGAGAGACAGAGAGGAAAGCGCGGCGGAGGGGTGGAGAAGCAAATGGGCGCTTCTCCTGTGTGCCCTGGCCGGGAATCGAACCAGGGCTCAAATTAGTTTCTAATTAATATTGGGTTTCTTTCCTACTAGCTTTGAGACTGTGGACACAAATGCAGGTCCAATACTAGAATGGGCAAGCTAAACATGGAAAGAATTCTACATAGCAATTTCCTAACAACTGTCAATTATTTTATTAAAGTCTATTTTAAATGTTTACTTGGGAAAATTCCTTTCTTCCCTGTTTTTTTAAAAATAATTTCCTTATTTTGCTTAGTATTCACTTGAGCATAAACTAAACATTCAGATATTATGTCTTCTGTAATAGATTCTAAGTTTGGCTTTTCTAATTATTCCTTTTCTGTTGGCCAAATCTTTTTCTAATTGGTTTCGAATAAACCTTTGGCAATAAGGGTCCCAAGACCCCACTGGTTCTGGATGGCATCTATTTATTTGAATTACTATGTTCCGATTTTGAGGCAGACTGAAAAAATATACAATTAACAATAAAATTAAAATAGCTAATGTTAACAAATACTATAACAAGCATCTTAATACAATAAAATGACTAAAGCCTACTAGATTATTAAACAAAAATAAAATTCTAACTAATTTAACAGGATTCAAAATAAAATTCTTACAATCACAAATGTTCTTAACATGTTAACGTAATTTTACTAAGTCTAAGAAATGTCCTAAAGCAGTGGTCCCCAAACCCCAGGCCGTGGACTGCTACCGCTCCATGAGCCATTTGGTGCCAGTCCGCAGAGAAAGAATAAGTAACTTACATTATTTCCATTTTATTTATATTTAAGTCTGAATGATGTTTTATTTTTTTTAAATGACCAGATTCCCTCTGTTACATCTGTCCAAGACTCACTCTTGACGCTTGTCTCGGTCACGTGATACATTTACGCGTACCACCCTAAAGGCCGGTCTGTGAAAATATTTTCTGACATTAAACCGGTCCGTAGCCCAAAAAAGGTTGGGGACCACTGTCCTAAAGAACAGGAGTTACACATATTCAGGAAAAGTCCACAAGGCATTAGAGTTGTGGTCACATTCTACACTTTGCAGCTAGAGTCCAAGTCCTAATGACCACTGCTTCTAGCTGGAATTAGGAGCAGGTCCCAGCCTACAATAGGCATGGGGCATTGAGACAAAAGGAATAAAGGAGACACTATACATTAAATAAAGCAATAAAATCAGACTGTCAATACCCACAGTAGAGATCTTCGAGGGATAAAAATAACTCAAATATTCAGGCAAGGCATAGTAGATGGCCCTTATATTCACAAGAAATGAGATCAGTTTACCTGTTACTTGGAAGAAATACCTTAGGCTCATGAATGATGTTGTGAGATGGGGCCAATGGCCGGCTTTGGGCAGCTTTTATCCTTCAGTGCAAATCCCAGTATGCTGGGCAAGGTCAGGTCACAGGTAGCTGGAGCAGGGCTAGAAGAGACTGAACCCTCCCTCCATGGAGCGAGGGGGCAGCTTACCTTCTTGTGTCCCTCTTTCCACATCAAAGACATGTCCCCTAGTGGGGCCGAGAAGCCTGGCAGGCCTCAGTTCAATGACCTTTCTTTCCACTCTTGAAGCAGGGCCCTGATGGAATCTTATGAAGCCCTTTCTGGACGCTGGAGCCTTTAAGAGTGTATGCCAAAAGCTGGTATTTCCTGACCTCTTTTGGGCCTATTTGCCTTTTCTGTTACTACCTTGGTCATTATAGACCTTAAAAGCCATGCTCAGAAGATCTCACTGAGGGGCTTGGGAGCCATTTTCTATCTATATAAACTTTTGGAAAAAAGATAAAAGCAACGTTATTAGCTGGATCATTTCAAGAAAAATAGGTTTGGGTGTCTCCTCTAGAATTCCAGAATCTCTTCTCTGCTAAATGATTCAGTACATTAGTATTCAAAAGAAATTTTAACAAAATCATGATATTTGCAGGAGTTCCAAGATATGACTAACATTACATAAAAAGACATTATTAACAGTTCCTAATATTTAAACTAAGATTCCAATATTACAGGACTATAAAACAGTAAATAAAAGAATTAACAAAAGGCCTTTGAAACAATATATACATTTTAATATGGAAAATACTTTTATACAATAAGGGATTCTTGGTATAAACTATCCAGCTGGCAAAGAGATATTAATTCTTTTGACTTACAGTAATTTCAATCATGACGGGTGGGGTGGATGCCTGAGGGAGGAGCAGACTCCCACCAGAACTGAGAGCTTGCTGCTTTTACCTTCTTTTTTTTCCTGCACTTTGTCCTGTATCCAAGCCTCTTAGCAAGACAATAGGGCTTCTCCTTAGCAGGACTTGAATCAATTTGCCACCTGTAAACTAACTACCTTGCTTTGAGCAGCTAAATACAATTTTCACAAAATTACTTTCCCAATAGTGAGTTGCTTTAGCCTATATGAGGTTTCCAATTTTTCCCACAATTCCCTGAAAATTCCCTTTTACAGTTTTTACCATTATTGTTAATGCAATGGGTCTTCCTTATGAACTCCATGTCTTTTACGTAACTGCAAGACTTGGAGGAGATTCTATTACCCCTCGGCCCATGAGAGTGTTGGAATTTTTCTCTAATTTTTACACCAGTGGGGGCTGTAAGGTCGGAGGATAATGGGGGCAAGCAGGACCACTGGTCCTGGCAGGGCCCCTGCCTGCGGCTGCCCACTGAACCCTGCCCTGACTGCAAACAGCCCAGTCACTGGCGGAGTGATTGCCCCTTTGGGCAACAGGTATTTCCTCGGCGCCTCTACGTGGAGGACAAGCCGCCCGAATGGGGAGGCCAATCCAGCCAGGTGGGTGCATCGCTCAAACTCCTAGGACACGGCCTGGACTCGGAGAACCCAGGGTATGCTGCAGCAAGTGGGTAAGTCCATCTCATCTCCTTTTTATACCACTCCTAACATGCAGTTTTGCCTCAAGCTTGCCTCCTTACAGGACCACTGGCAGTCGGAACCACTGGACTCCATTCATCTCCAGCTCACCAAAAGGCTGGACCCTACAAATCCCCCTATTACTCCCCCCCCCTTTTTTTAAATCCTTACAGGACCGCATCCGCGAAGTTTCTCAACTCAAGGCCACACAGATGTTCCTCCTGACACCCCTCAAAACCACCACCTTCCGATCTCTCCCCCTCCCCACGATGCCCCTATTCAGCAGGAAGTAGCCAGATGAATAAATGGCGCCCCTTTTTCTATTTAACACAAAAGGTCAGAATGTAAGGTCGGTGGATAATGGGGGATGGTCACGTGGGGAACTCAGACCCCCGAACTTTGGCTAGGACCGCCCACAACCAAGCGCACCAAAGGAGGCTTCACAGGAACCGTTTGGAAAAAAGCGACCGTCTGCCAGCCAGTGAGATTTCACCACGTCATGTTAGCTCAACTTCCCTAGAGGGACCCCTTTAAATATCTGCCACGTGGTTTAATCCTTGCGACTTCCCTGGCCTCCATCTTTCCTCGGGGCCAGGGAACCTCGCTGGGCGGGATGTGCGCTCTGTACTCAATAAAGCCTTTTGTTATTCCACACTTTGCGGCTCCGGCCCCTTCCTTCCTTCTTGGCGGGAAAAATACCTTACAGGGGCAACAAGTCATTATTCCCAACACACGGAGAGCTTATTTTTAATTTCATTTCCTGTAATTCTATTACTTATGATTCTATCACTCCTTCTGGAGCTGCAATTTAAGAAACTGCCAATTATCTAGCATGGTCCACACCTACAGTTTGTTAATTTCTAAATTCTTTTTCTCTTCTTTAAGATTTTTTTTAAAGCAAAGTTCTAATTGTTAATACTATTCCTTACCTGTAATTTCCAAACAGGCAAAACCTCCTTTGGTCCGCTGGTGGACATTTGAAATTAATTTCTATTCTATGTTTTAGTTATTTTATTCTTACCTCATTGCTCTTTCTCCTCTGCCTGCACACAGCAAGCTGAATCCTAACCTAACCATGCATCTGGAGGTGGCGCTGGGGCTCGCCTTTTGGTGCTCAGCCTTCTGCTTGATGTTTGCCTTCTGCTTGGGTGCGCTGTGGTGGCGAGGGCAGTCCACGGCTAGGAGAGGAGGCATGTCCACGTTCGCCTCTCCATGGCTGCACCCCGACGCCACCGTTCCACACACCGCGTGTCCCCGCTCAGCTTCTCTCTTCTCTTTCACTTAAATCGCTTACTTGCCAGCCTTTTCTCCTAGAGGCTGGAGAAATACTTTCCCGGCTGTATTCCCTATTGCAATACGTACATTGATTTCTTTCTGAGTTCTAATTTTTTCTTTCTAATCTCTTTTCTGTATTAGATATAAGTCTAGCTGGACTAGGAAGACGTTATCACCCTTTCTGTATTGAGCAAGCTTTTAACCATTGTGGTGGATCTAATGTTAAATTTAGCCATTGATCAATGTTTGGAAACTGATCAGGGTAGCCTGGATCCTCAATTACTATATTCCAGACTTAAAATCTTCTACTAGCCGGAGATTAAAACTCCTAATTGCCGGCCATCCTATTACTAAAATAGGCCATTCTGATTCACAGAGATAGCGTAGCCTTTTCTTGGACCATTTAATTCCGTATTTATGGCTGTCTCCATAAGCTTCTTGAAAGTGCTTTAAAAGACAACCTAAAGGGATCTTCTGTGAACTGGCCCCTCCTCCCATATTTAATAGCTAAGGTTACTAATTACAGAATTAAGACTACTTCAGAAAAATCCAGAAATCACCAATAAAAACAATAGGATAAGACAGATAATTAACTAACACCTAGAATAAAAGTGTTTGACTATTGAGATATTAATTATTATACAAGACAAGGGGAGAAACCTAGCAGGGCGCCCTGAAGCTAGTTTGAGAACAAAGAGAATAACAGTTTTCCACTTAAGATTGCTTTTTAGTCAGAAGCTTCCAGTTTTAACACAGAAGACCGAAGCCAGGCTTTAAAACACACATTTAGACATTAAACAAAGGACTTATATACAAACACACTTACACACACACACGCACTTTCATAGATGGGGAAGGGTTTCCTTCCCCTCGTGGCTTCTCAGGTGTATGCAGGCCGCATCCCTGCAAGGACTTTAGATTTTAAACCCAGGTATTTTAGACAAAAGGAAGGAGAACAAAGAAGAATGCAATCTTGATAAATACAAAGGTGTCCCTGAAAAGTCCTGAGACAGGACTGATTGGCTCAGCATCAACTCAGTCCCTACTCAGGTTTCCTCCCGAGAACATCACCAAACGTGGAGACAAGTTTTTCAAATCAATAAAGTAGCTGGTTTCACCTACACACCGAAGTTTCAAATCAGTAAAATAAAAGATCCAGCCCTGGCCGGTTGGCTCAATGATAGAGCGTCGGCCTGGCGTTCAGGAGTCCCAGGTTGGAGTCCCAGGTTCGATTCCCAGCCAGGGCACACAGGAGAAGCACCCATCTGCTTCTCCACCCCTCCCCCTCTCCTTCCTCTCTGTCTCTCTCTTCCTCTCCCACAGCCAAGGCTCCATTGGAGCAAAGTTGGCCCGGGAGCTGAGGATGACTCTGTGGCCTCTGCCTCAGGCGCTAGAATGGCTCTGGTTGCAACAGAGCAACGCCCCAGATGGGCAGAGCATCACCCCCTGGTGGGCATGCCGGGTGGATCCCGGTCGGGCACATGCAGGAGTCTGTCTGACTGCCTCCCTGTTTCCAACGTCAGAAAAATACAAATTAATTAATTAATTAATTAATAAAAGATCCATTCCACTTACGCCTCTGGAGTTTCAAAAATTAGTAAAACAAAGGGTTTGTTTTACCTACAGGTTGCCAGAGTTTCAAATCAGCAAAACAGAAGATCTATTTCACCTACACCTGGGAGTTACAAATTAGTGAAACCACAAAACTAGATTGGCCACAGATCTAGTTTGATCTTACCAACAGGCTACCAGTGTTTCAAATGAGCAAAACAGTAGATCTGCCTCACCTACCCAACGTCTACTTTACCTACAGCTAGTCCAAGACCAGTACTAGTTCTAAACCGAAAATCAAAAGCAAGTATTCAGAGGAAAGCTAGAACATAAAACAAAAAGAGTTGGCTTGCTTACTTCCTTGATTTCTCTGCCAAATTATCCAAATTGTCAAATTTTGGAACCGGGGGTGTCTACCGGGGAACTGTCCAGACCCCACAGGAAGACCGGGAGCCCTGGAAGTCTCAGGTGGCGCCTCTCCTCGATCTTCAAGCAGGCCCTGGGCAGCCCCCCAGAGAGTCCATCAGATTTGGGGTGCCTCTACCCGGTGACACGAAACACCATAGGTCCCGCGTGGGCGCCAAATGTTGTAAAGTACCCAATTCACAATTCCGCGGGTTTTCGTAGAGGCACATAGTCCAAATAAGTTTTGAAAAGTTTTATTAGAGGAGATTTATTAAATATGCCAGCTGCATATGGCTGGCACAGGGCAACAGACCCAAACTGTGTGCAAGCCCCAAAAATAGTTCAGAGGCTGCTTATATACCCTTGATTACACATGGGTGGGGGCAGCCCATGGCATGGGCTGACAACATTTGTTTAGGGCAGGGGTCTCAAACTTGCGGCCCGCCGAACAATTTTGTGCAGCCCGCAGACTAATCCACGAAGTTCAAAATATTTTGGATAAAATTAAGTAAGCCTAGGGGCCTACTTGTATTTTTCATTTCTCTAGCATCCTAGCTAGATATTAGCTTAGTTAACAGCAGTTGTGATGTGAACTACAGTTTCTGGTCGTTTTGTGACACTGAGTAAACTGCATGTACGATTGTGCTTGTTGTACTCATTTTTTTTTTTTGTTTTCAACTGCAGTGAGAAAAGTGTTGCATAACAGTTGCCTTTTGTAGACCTAGTGTGGCCGCCAAACGGCTGTAATCTTGCTCTGCGGCCCACATGCTGAGTTGAGTTTGAGACCCCTGGTTTAGGGGATACACCGAAACATTAAGACTTTTAAGGTAACACAATCAAAGATGTTTACAAATCTTTCAGGGTTCATCTTCCTTCACTAGCCTAGAGGTATTTTACCCTCAAGATTCCAGGG
Source organism: Saccopteryx leptura (assembly GCF_036850995.1). Lineage (NCBI taxonomy): Eukaryota > Metazoa > Chordata > Mammalia > Chiroptera > Emballonuridae > Saccopteryx > Saccopteryx leptura. The sequence continues at coordinate 198,075,875 of NC_089506.1, forward strand.
AGGGCCCTGGCCGGTTGGCTCAGTGGTAGAGCGTCGGCCTGGCATGCAGGAGTCCCGGGTTGAATTCCCGGCCAGGGCACACAGGAGAAGCGCCCATCTGCTTCTCCACCCCTCCCCCTCTCCTTCCTCTCTGTCTCTCTCTTCCCCTCCTGCAGCCAAGGCTCCATTGGAGCAAACTTTGCCCGGAGCGCTGAGGATGGCTCTGTGGCCTCTGCCTCAGGCGCTAGAATGGCTCAGATTGCGGCAGAGCCACACCCCAAGATGAGCAGAGCATCGCCCCCTGGTGGGCATGCTGGGTGGATCCTGGTCGGGCGCATGCGGGAGTCTGTCTGACTGCCTCCCCGTTTCCAACTTCGGAAAAGTACACACACACACACACACACACACAAAAAAAAGATTCCAGGGAGGGGGAGGAACTACAGTCAATGCAAGGTGGTATGTAAATTCTGCCTCCTATTGAAAGAGAAGAAGTTTCTCAGTTAATTTTTATTTTAGATTTAAAACTGAATGACCCATTATTCTTGCAAGCCAGAAACATCTACATTCTTCTCCTTCTCCTCTCTAAAGAAGGTAAGGGACAGGAAGCCTGATAGGAAAGCCTGACCTTTCCTCCCAGAATATCAGTATGAATTTTCAGCTTTTTGGTACCTTACAACCATAGTAGAAAGGCCAGAAAAAAAACCCAACTTTAAAGTAGAAGCCCTGGGGGAAAAGACAGCTTTAACTATGTATACAAATTTAATGTTTCAAAAGCAAATATCACAAGAGTGACAAAAGAAAATTGAACTAAAGGTCCTGCATTCCTTCAACCACACTCCTACACTCACCCTGCCTCATCCACAGTCACCTCTGGTTCTATTCTGATGCCTCTCAAACCTGCAACCAAGACTTTTGTCCCAAATCTCAGACCTGACCATTCAAAGGCCAAGGGAGAACTCTATTGAGATGTTCCAAGGGCATGTCAACACCAAATGGAAAACTCTTTCCTTCTCTCTAGTTCCTCGACTGGTAAATGAACCACTTCCTCTCAGACGTCCAAGCTAAAAACAGAGTCTTTATGAACTCTCTCTCCCTTAACCTCTCCATAGGAAATTGGTGGGGTCCTGCCAAAGCTTCCTCCTTCAGTTGGCTTGAATCTATTCTCCTCCCTTTTCTTCCCCTGTTGGTAGGGCTTTAATCCTCAGCCTCATCTTTCCCGTTTGAATAACTCCACAGCCTCCTCACAGTATTCTCTGACTTCCTTCAATCAGCTCATTCATGACTATCCTGTTTCAGGAGCGATCTTTCTAAAATGTAAATATACTTAAGGTATTCCCCTGCTTAAAACCTTGGAATGATTTTCTACTTCAGAAAAAACTCCTCACCTTAACATAAGAGGTCCTTGATGATCCAGCCCTTGCATGCCCGAGCCTCTTCTTTCGTCACTCCCCACCACCAACAGCCCCGTACACACATATACGCACCCAGTGCTGCCTCCACCTTGAACAACGTATAGCTTCTTGTACTCAAAACTCCCACTCATCCTTCACCATGCAGCTCCAACGCCATCTCTTCTAGAAAGCCCTCCTGACAGGTCTCAGCCTTGTGTGACATAGGTATTCTTCCTAGCGTGCTACTGTTACTTATCCACATCATATTACTTATTACATTATATAGTTAATTTGCTTTTCAGTTGATTGTGAACTCCTTGAAAGCAGGAGCTCTTGAATGAGTTAATGGATTCTTGATTGCCAACAAGTTAATGTAACTAGATTCTATCAATGTAATTAGTTGAGTTTTTGGAAGGTATTGACTACATCTTATTCATTTCAGTCCCCCCCCCCTTGCATATAACATAAAATACTACATGCATTTTGAACACTCAATAAATACACATTGAGTGACCCCACTAAAACTTTTTTACTAAAACCCCAGACAGCTAACACTTTCTTATGATTAGAATAGTCTTTCCTCCTGATGTCTGTGTTAAAATATGGTTTGACTGTATTTAGAAAGACTAATGTACAAAGTTCACCTCCTGTTTTTCTCCATATGACCCTTGTTCTTCTAATCCACCCTCCTTATTGATCAGTCTGTTTCATCTGCCTCTACCATTTCACACTCTACTTGGTGAATGAATCAAATATTTTGTAATCCCTTGCTCTCACTGCAACAAGTCAGAAGTTTAAGGAACATTTCTGTCCTAGAATCATTTACAAACAAGGAAATACATTCAGAAAAGATAAGTAGCTTACTAAGGTACCAATACTTGGCAAATTGTTGGCCAAGTTGGAAACCAGGTCTGACTAAAACAGTGATGGCTAATCCATGGTACTTCCCAGAAACTGGGGGCATGAACCAAAAGCCATATATGCAACAAGTATGGTGCAAATTAAGTGAATTTAAGACTATCTGATATTGTTATAAGGCTTTCATTAGCATATGGTTTAAAAAATATACCATGCATTTTTCCAATTCAAGATGCCTTTCTTTTTGTGTGTGTGTGACAGAGACAGAGATAGAGACAGACAGACTGGAAGGGAGAGAGATGAGAAGCATTGAACAAGAATTGATATTCTTTGTTGCAGCACCTTAGTTGTTCATGGATAGCTTTCTCATATGTGCCTTGACCGAGGGGCTACAGGAGAGAGAGTGGCCCCAATGCTCAAGCCAGCGATCCCACGCTCAAGCTAGTGAGCCCACACTAAAGTCAGATGAGCCTGCGCTCAAGCTGGAGACCTTGGGGTTTCAAACCTGGGTCTTCTGAGTCCCAGTTCACTGTGCCACTGCCTGGTCAGGCTGGGAAGCCTTTCTTATAAAATAAGGTATATAAAAAGTTACAAGTATGCGTTTATAAACAACACTTATGAGAAGTCAACTATAGCTGCCTTGGAGACAGCCTCCTTCACCGAAGTTTTAGCAACCCTCCAGAGCCAAAGGAGAGGTCTGTAATGTCTGAAAAAGGAATTCCAGGTGTCTGTGAGGTCGACATTAGTTATGAGTGATGACAGGGATTCCAAGGTATCCAAGTGTGCAGGCAAACTCAGTCTCAACATCCCTGGGAAAAGAGCTACAAAGAGATTCCAGCTGCAGAGAATAATATCACAGCAAAAGACTGATTTCATCAGCTCAATAAAAAAACTACAGGAACACATTCCTTCTCAGGACTGTTTATACATTCAACACATTGTAGAGAATAGAGGAAATAGGTTTTGCTGGCTAACAACGAGCTTCTGATATAGGTGTGATATATAGCCTTTAACGTACAGGTTGGCCAGAATACACTGGACTTCTTCAATGCCCATGTCTTCCACTTGCATGAATTTCAAAGTAACTAGAAAAGCAGAGATAACTGGTGCATTTAACAAGTACACTTCCTTATAAAGATTCTTGTCGGTGATGATCTTTAGGTTTTCAACGATAAGATACCACAGCAAATTTAAAAAGGTCATGTCCTTTGTCAGAGCCCTGTTCAACAGGAGATTGCTTTTGCTCACAGCTTTGATTACTTCAACAAACTGCATGAGATACTTTTTCAAAAGCTCAATGGTTGGGCCATGACGGGTTAGCTCACTCAGAGTATCATTTCAAAACACCAAGGTTGCAGGTCTGCTTCCTGGTCAGGGCACATATGGGAAGCAACCAATGAGTGCACAACTAAGTGGAATACAGATGAATGCTTCCCTCTCTCTCTTTCCTCTTCCTCTCTCTGACTTTCTAAGAAATCAATAATAAAAAATAAATTTTCAAAAAGGCTCACTCGGTGGCATATGACCAAATGGCATTTTTACTGGATGTAAATATATCAGAATAATCCTTTTGATCTTCTGATTTAAATGATGACAGTGCTCAAAGGTGAAGGACAGGTACTCCTCAGCTTGCTTAAAGTAACTACCAAACGGACCCTTTTGTCCATGTTTGTCACACTCTGTGCCATGCTACTATCACCTTTCAGGTTTGGACTGTCAATGGCTCTGATGAGGGGTTTACCAAATGGAGTTTGCTGATCTTTTTCTTTTTTTCTTTTTTTTCCTCTGCATTTCTCTGAAGTTGGAAACAGGGAGGCAGTCAGACAGACTCCTGCATGCGCCTGACCGGGATCCACCCGGCATGCCCACCAGGGGGCGATGCTCTGCCCATCTGGAGCATCACTCTGTCCCAACCAGAGCCATTCTAGTGCCTGAGGCAGAGGCCCCAGAGTCATCCTCAACGCCTGGTCAAACTTTGCTCCAATGGAGCCCTGGCTGTGGAAGGGGAAGAGAGAGACAGAGAGGAAGGAGAGGGGGAGGGGTGGAGAAGCAGATGGGCGCTTCTCCTGTGTGCCCTGGCTGGGAATCGAACCCGGGACTCCCGCACGCCAGGCCGACACTCTACCACTGAGCCAACCCCCCAGGGCTTGGAGTTTGCTAATCTTAAAGTAAATCTTGAATAACTGATTCTGGAATTCTGTGATCTCTATCAAAAGCTAGACATCAAATCTTTGATCAGAAACCACTGTTATAACCATCTCTATTAAGAAAATTGAATACTGCCTTTACTGTTTGATCTTGTTCTCCCCTTTGCAAGGATTATATAATGTAGTGTTCATACAACCATGTATTGCTTAATTTTTCCAGAGTATACTATTTCCTCCAGCCTGATAATGGATGACTAAAATGCAATCCCCAGTAACAATACCTAAAATGTTAAACATTCTTTCTGTGAAACCTTATTCCTATACTTCAGTTAACAAACGTTTACTGAGATGGGTATGATTCATCAAGTGCCTTCAAAGAACTAGCAACTTAGCAGGGGGAGAAGACAAGAAACTCTATATACTACGTGATGAAATAATAAGAGTCATACAAAAGGTATGAAAAAAGATATGCAGGAATTGCAGAATTACATTCAAAGGCTACATAAAGAAAATTACATCAGAATAAGTCTTAGAAGTAAGACTCCCACCGTGGGAGGGGGAAAATGAGTGTTTTGAGCAGAGAAAATAAGATAACAAGAAATCTCGAAGTAGAAGAGGATAACACATTTAGAAAATATTAAGCAATAGCCCTGGCAGGTTGGCTCAGCGGTAGAGCGTCGGCCTAGCGTGCGGAGGACCCGGGTTCGATTCCCGGCCAGGGCACACAGGAGAAGCGCCCATTTGCTTCTCCACCCCTCCGCCGCGCTTTCCTCTCTGTCTCTCTCGTCCCCTCCCGCAGCTAAGGCTCCATTGGAGCAAAGATGGCCCGGGCGCTGGGGATGGCTCTGTGGCCTCTGCCCCAGGCGCTAGAGTGGCTCTGGTCGCAACATGGCGACGCCCAGGATGGGCAGAGCATCGCCCCCTGGTGGGCAGAGCGTCGCCCCATGGTGGGCGTGCCGGGAGGATCCCGGTCGGGCGCATGCGGGAGTCTGTCTGACTGTCTCTCCCTGTTTCCAGCTTCAGAAAAATGAAAAGAAAAAAAAAAAAAAAAAGAAAATATTAAGCAATAAACATAGCCAGAGTAGATGGAAATAATAGCACATAAAACTGTAAAAACATAATTATTCAACCTCAGAGTTCTAAGTAACCTAAACAATCTGCTAAAATTTCGTGCAAGAACCCTTTCTACTACATAAATAAGAAAAGGCTGAAGGAAGCATATTCAGCATGGGAGAGTACAGAACTCCAAAAGTCTGATCCTCCAAAAAAGTAATGAGAAAGACTGGAAAAATGCAAAACCAACCGTTTCAGAAATCTGAAAATTAACCAAAGACCTACAACAATCCAGGAAACATTTATCCAAGAAAAACAGCTGACTTTCAGTAAGAAGAACAAGATTTACAGCATTTAATTCTCCTCATTTCCTCCACCCAGCTCTACGAAGACTTGGAAACCAACAACTGCAAACATGGTAGCTGTGAACAACAGCAGCCCAGCAGCCACTTAAGAAAGAAGAACAGGTTCGGAGCTCCCCAAACCCACATCTCCAGAGAACTGTCACTACTTAACCTATCTAGCTGCTCACTGGAAAAGCTGCATGCTCAGGGCTTATCTTTATTGGATCTGAATCAGAGCACTCTCAATGTGAACAATCCTATCCCCAGGGCAATTGTTAAAAATATTGAGAAATTTTCTTTTAAACTTTTTTTATTTAAAATTTTTAAAATTTCAACAGCAATTGATATATTATATTAGTATCAGGTGTACAACATAGTCGTTACACATTTATGTAACAAGGGATCACATGATTAGTACCCCCAACACCATAGTTATTACAATATTATTGACTATATTCCCTATGCTGTTCTTTATAACCCCATGACCATTTTGTCACTGCCCATCTGTACTTCCTGATCCTAATCCCTTCACCTTTTTCATCCATCCCCCCACCCATCCCCCACCCCTCATCTGGCAACTATCAGTCTGTTCTCTGAGCTATGAATTTGTTTCTCTTCTGTTTGTCCATTTTGGGTTTTTTTAATTCCACACATAAGTGAAATCATATGGTATTTGTCTTTCTCTGTTTGACTTATTTCAATAGCCGCTGGGTCCACTCATGTTGTCACAAATGGTAAGATTTCATTCTCTTTATGTCCAAGTAATATTCCATTGTGTGTGTATAGTAGACACTTAGGTTGCTTCCATACCTTAGCTATTGTAAACAATGCTGCAGTGAATATAAAAATGCATGTATCCTTTTTTTTTTAATTTTATTTTTTACAGAGACAGAAAATGAGTCAGAGAGAGGGATAGACAGGGACAGACAGACAGGAACGAAGAGAGATGAGAAGCATCAATCATTAGTTTTTCATTGTGCATTGCAACACCTTAGTTGTTCATTGATTGCTTTATCATATGTGCCTTGACCGCGGGCCTTCAGCAGACTGAGTAACCCCTTGCTGGAGCCAGAGACCTTGGGTCCAAGCTGGTGGGCTTTTGCTCAAACCAGATGAGCCCACGCTCAAGCTGGCGACCTCGGGGTCTCGAACCTGGGTCCTCTGCATCCCAGTCCAACGCTCTATCCACTGCGCCACCGCCTGGTCAGGCGCATGTATCTTTTTTGAATAAGTGTTTTAAACTTCTTCAAATAAATACCCAGAAAAGGAATTGCTGAGTCATAAGGTAATTCTATCTTTAACTTTTTGAGGAGCCTCTATACTGTTTTCCATAGCGGCTGCACCAATGTGCAATCCCAACAGTGCACAAGGGTTCCCTATATTCCTCAACCAATACTTATTGTTTGTTGATTTATTGATAATAGCCATTCTGACAGGTATGTGATGATATCTCATTGTGGTTTTTATTTCCATTTCTCTGATAATTAGTATGACATTGAGCATCTTTTCATGTCTTTTGGGCATCAATATGTCCTTTGGAGAACTATCTATTCAGGTCCTCTGCCCATTTTTTACTTAGATTGTCTTTTTGGTGCTAAGCTGTAAGAGTTTCTTATAAATTCTGTATATTAACCCCTTACTGTATGTACCATTGCCAGGTATCTTCTCTCATTCATTATGTTGTTTTTTCATTTTGTAGGCTGCTTCCTAAAAACTTTTTAGTTTCATTTCATATATATAGGTCTTGATTTTTTTTTTTTTTTTTTTTTTCTGAAGCTGGAAACGGGAGAGACAGTCAGACAGACTCCCGCATGCGCTCGACCGGGATCTACCCGGCACGCCCACCAGGGGCGACGCTCTGCCCACCGGGGGCGATGCTCTGCCTCTCCGGGGCGTCGCTCTGCGGCGACCAGAGCCACTCTAGTGCCTGGGGCAGAGACCAAGGAGCCATCCCCAGCGCCCGGGCCATCTTTGCTCCAATGAAGCCTTGGCTGTGGGAGGGGAAGAGAGAGACAGAGAGGAAGGAGGGGGGCGGGGTGGAGAAGCAAATGGGCGCTTCTCCTATGTGCCCTGGCCGGGAATCGAACCCGGGTCCACCGCACGCCAGGCCGACGCTCTACCGCTGAGCCAACCGGCCAGGGCCAGGTCTTGATTTTTTTTTATATATTTTTATTTTATTTATTCATTTTTAGAGAGGAGAGAGAGAGGGGGAGAGAGAGACAGAGAGGGAGAGAGAGAGAATTGGGGAGGAGCTGGAAGCTTCAACTCCCATATGTGCCTTGACCAGGCAAGCCCAGGGTTTCGAACCGGCGACCTCAGCATTTCCAGATCGACGCTTTATCCACTGTGCCACCACAGGTCAGGCCTAGGTCTTGATTTCTTATTCACTTAGCAACACTGTTTTTTGATGGGAGCATTTACCATATTTTTCGCTCCATAAGACGTACTACTTTTTTTCCTCCAAAAGTGGAGGGGAAAATGCCCACGTGTCTTATGGAATGAAAAACATGGTATTTTATTAAATATTTTAGCACACCATTTGGTTCAGAATATTTTTTTTCTTATTTTCCTCCTTAAAACCCTAGGTGTGTCTTAGGGTCAAGTGTGTCTTATGGAGCGAAAAATAGGGTAATCCATTTACATTTAAACTTATTATTGATAGGTATAGTTACTGCCATTTTTTAATTCATATTTTTAATCTTTTCTTCTTTTTCAAGAAGTCCCTTTAACATTTCTTGTACTATTAGTTTGGTGGTAGTAAATTCCTTTATTTATTTATTTATCTTTGTCTTGGAAGCTCTTTATCTCTCCTTCCATTCTAAATGATAGCCTGGCTTGGTACAGTAATCTTGGTTGTAGTTTCCTTGTTTTTCATCACTTTGAATATTTCATGCCAATCAGCTGACAGTCTTATCAGGGCTCCCTTGAACATAACTCCTTTTCTCTTGCTGCTTTTAAGATTCTCTGTTTGTCTTTAACATTGGCATTTTAATTATGTGTCCTGGTGTGGGCCTCTTTGGAACTCTGTTAGTTATTATCCCTTCAAACAGGTTTTTAATCCCTTGCTCTCTCTTTTCCTTCTGGAACCCCTATGATGTGAATGTTGGTATGCTTGATGTTATCACAGAGGCCCTTTTAAACTATCCTTGTTCTTTTTAATTCTTTTTTCTTTTTGTTGTTCTGATTGGGTGTTTTCTGCTACGTTATATTCCAAATCATTGATTCAATCCTCTGCTTCATCTACTCTGCTGTTGATTCCATCTAATGTATTCATTTCATTTATAGTATTCTTCTCTTCTGACTGGTCCTTTTTTATGTTTATATCTCTCTGTTGGAAGTTCTCACTGAGTTCATCCATTCTTCCCCTAAATTCACTACAACCAGGTGTTTTGAATTCTGCATCTCGTAGACTGCAGTACTACTTCCCTCCATTTTGTTTATTTACTTTTTTTTTTTCATTTTTCTTAAGTGAGAAGCGGGGAGGCAGAGAGACTGACTCCTGCATCCGCCCCAAACAGGATCCACCCAGCAAGCCCACTAAAGGGCGATGCTCTGCCCACTGGGGCCATTGCTCTGTAACTCAGCAACCAAGCTATCTTAGCACCGTGGGTAGACCATGGAGCCATCCTCAGCACCCGGGGCCAACTTGCTCCAACTGAGCTATGGCTACAGGAGGGGAAGAGAGAGACAGAAAAAGGAGAGGGGGAGGGGTGGAGAAGCAGATGGGCGCTTCTCCTGTGTGCCCTGACTGGGAATCAAACCCAGGACATCCACAAACCAGGTCAACACTCTACCACTGAGCCAACTGGCCAGGGCCTTGTTTAGTTCTTTTTCTAGATATTTTTCTTGTCCTTTCATCTGGGACATGTCTGTTTCCCCATTTTGGCTGCCTGTATTTGTTTCTATATAGTAGGTACATCTGCTAAGTCTCCCAGGCTTGGCAGGGTGGCCTTATGTATTAGGTGTCCTGAGTGGCCCAATGGCACAGTCTCCCTGATCATCTGAGCTAGGTACTCCAGGGGTGTCCTTTGTGTGGGTTATGTGTGCCTGCCTGTTGTAGTATAGCCTTATTTGCTATTGTCACATCAGTGGATGGAATTCACCCTTATGCTGACTGACTTTAAGGACTGGCCATTAGTACAATGGTTGAGCTGTTGTGTGGGGGCTGACTCCATGAAGTGGATTTCACTACTGTGGAGCTCTGGTGCCTACTGAATCCACCCACTTGGGTATGTTGTTTGTAGAGCTAACTAGGTAGTACTCTTGTGTGATCTGAAACTCATCACTGGATTTATTGATTCTGAGGCCTCTTAGAGGGGCTCTGGTGCAGGCCTAGATTAGCTGCTGTTTGTGCCTGGCATGGGGACACCATAGGAGCTACAAAGTGATCTGTAATTGCTAGCTGCCTGTGCTAGGCTTGGAGGTGCCCACGAAAGGCAATGCTGCCAACCAAGGCTGGCTGCCACTAGTGCCAGACTGAGAACCACTTAACAAGACGTACAGGGTATGCAGAGGCCAGGTGCTGCTTGTGGTTTGTGAACCTTTGAGAGATTTTAGGGAAGTCCAAGGCATGGACCAAGGCTACCACTTGTAATAGCCACTGAGAGAGGTTCAGCCTGTGCATGAGTTGGATAGGGTGGGTTCTCAGGGAATCACAGAGTGTGGGGAGTTTGGTGGACACTCAGATTTAGTCTGCCTGCACTTGCTGGCTTTATAGGGGAAAGGTTCAACAAAGGAACAAAATGATTGAGAGCTTCCCCTCCAGCCCTGTCCCTAAAACCAGACAATGCAGTCCCTCCCATATGTCCCTAATGCTTTTTGAGCTGCTGCCCAGCAATGGAACTCAAAATGAGTATGTCTGCCACCAAGTAAGGAATGCCTGGGACTCCAGCAGCCCTCCACCTCACCCAGGTGAAATCCCTGCTGATTTTCACAGCCAGATGCCGTGGGGACTCCTGTTCCCAGCACTGGTGCTCTGGACTGAAGAGCTCAGTGTGGGGATCAACGCCTAACTCAAGGGGGACCTCTGCAGCCACACTATCCCTCCCAGTTCTTAAATGCCAGGTATGGGTGTGGAACCAGCCCATTTCATATCTCTGCCCCTCCTACCAGTCTTGACTTAAGTTTCTGCTTTATACTCTTAGTTATAAGAGTTCTGTTGAGTTAGTCCTCAAGTGCTTCTCAATGGTGGTTGTTCTATAGTTTAGTTGTAATTCTGAGGTGGTCATGAGAGGAGGTGAGCACAGCTTTTACCTACTTTACCATCTTGACCAGAAGCTGAGAAAATTGTTTAATTAGCTGTCTGCAGTGACAATCATAGTTGGGGCAAAAAGACATTGATCAAAAACTTAAAAAACTGAGAAATGAGTTGTATATACAGGGCTTAGAAAAGTTCCAATATATTCTTGAGAATCTAGAAGGCTTGCAAATGCCCAGGAAAGACCTGGAAAGGCCCTCACCTCTCACCTCTGGCAAACCTTGATGTTCTGTACAAACAGGAAGTGAGAGCTAAGGCCCAATGTAAACTTCTGGTACATGAAGAGAGCCAAAATACACACACACACACACACACACACACACACACACACACACAGCCTCTCAGCAGAGGCTCGGAGACTTGTGATTTCAAGACATTTAAGGAAATCTAGATGACCACTAGACTAACAGACACTTCAGGGATTACACAGGACAAAGAATACAGACTTGACACAGTTAGACACAAAAAGTAACAAAACAAATAGAAGCAACAACAAACTTTGGAGGAGATGATTTTGATTTCCACAGTAGCCACATAATATTAGTGTCAATTACTCAACAAAAAACTATGAGACACACAAAGAAACAAGAAAATATTGCCCACACACAGACACACAGGCAGCTGCAAAGCCAAGGTGGGCTGAGGCTCAGACAGCAGATGCATGTGTCCTCCCAGCAACAACCTCCTCTCGTGTGGCCTCTGAACGCTGTGTGCTGGCAGGGAGAGAAGCCAACTGAGGACCCTAAGGCCCGAAAACACGACCTGCTGGTGAGCGCCCGCATGTAGGAGTAACAGCACATCACAGGCTCTGAGGGGCAGGCCAGCGAAACCCAGAGATCTGTCACTTAACCCTCAGGAAAATGTCCCGAGAATAGCAAAGCCCAGTCAGCACAGTTTAGCCTGGTCGAACAGTGGACTCACAAGACACTCGAGGCAGGAAAAGGGCATCAATAGAAACTATCCCTGAGGAAGCCCAAATGTTGGACTTACTAGACAAAACCTTTTTAATTTTTTTTTATTTATTCATTTTAGAGAGGAGAGAGAGTTAGAACGAGAGAGAGAGAGAGAGAGAGAGAGAGAGAGAAAGGGGGAAGGAGCAGGAAGCATCAACTCCCATATACGCCTTGACCAGGCAAGCCCAGGGTTTTGAACCGGTGACCTCAGTATTCCAGGTCAACGCTTTATCCACTGCACCACCACAGGTCAGGCAACAAAACCTTTAAATAAGCTATTGTAAATATGTTCAAAGAACTAAAGAAGACCACATCTAAATAATTTATTAATTATGAGAATTAATTCTCACCAATAGGGAATATCATTAGAAATAAAAATTATTTTTTTACAAAAGAAAGAACCAAAGAGAAATTCTAGAGTTGAAAAATACAATAACTGAAATGACAAACTCACTAGTGGGGCTCAACAGCAGACTTAAGCTAGCAGAAAAATCAGCAAACTTAATAGATCAATTTTCTGTTCTGAAGAACAGAAATAAAAATAATCAAAATGAACTGAGCCTCAACCTATAAGATATCAAATATACCAAAATATGCATTAAAAAATCCCAGTGAATGCCCTGGCCGGTTGGCTCAGCGGTAGAGCGTCGGCCTAGCGTGCGGAGGACCCGGGTTCGATTCCCGGCCAGGGCACATAGGAGAAGCGCCCATTTGCTTCTCCACCCCTCCGCCGCGCTTTCCTCTCTGTCTCTCTCTTCCCCTCCCGCAGCCAAGGCTCCATTGGAGCAAAGATGGCCCGGGCGCTGGGCATGGCTCTGTGGCCTCTGCCTCAGGCGCTAGAGTGGCTCTGGTCGCAATATGGCGACGCCCAGGATGGGCAGAGCATCGCCCCTGGGGGGCAGAGCACCGCCCCTGGTGGGCGTGCCGGGTGGATCCCGGTCGGGCGCATGCGGGAGTCTGTCTGACTGTCTCTCCCTGTTTCCAGCTTCAGAAAAATGAAGAAAAAAAAAAAAAAAAAAAAATCCCAGTGAAGACAGAAAGAAGGAAAAATTAAATTTATATAAATAAATGGCTGAAAACATCCTAAATTCAATGAAATACAAGGAACTAGATCAGTGGTAGTCAACCTGGTCCCTACCGCCCACTAGAGGGCGTTCCAGCTTTCATGGTGGGCAGTAACGGAGCAACCAAAATATAAATAAAAAGATAGATTTAACTATAGTAAGTTGTTTTATAAAGATTTATTCTGCCAAACAGCGAAAATCCAACATAAAGTACTTGGTAAGTAATTATTATTATATGCTTTAACTTGCTTTAACTCTGCTTTATAAATTTTATAAAGTACCCTGGCCGGTTGGCTCAGCGGTAGAGCGTCGGCCTGGCGTGCGGGGAACCCGGGTTTGATTCCCGGCCAGGGCACACAGGAGAAGCGCCCATTTGCTTCTCCACCCCCCCTCCTTCCTCTCTGTCTCTCTCTTCCCCTCCCGCAGCCAAGGCTCCATTGGAGCAAAGATGGCCCGGGTGCTGGGGATGGCTCCTTGGCCTCTGCCCCAGGCACTAGAGTGGCTCTGGTCGCGGCAGAGCGACGCCCCAGAGGGGCAGAGCATCGCCCCCTGGTGGGCAGAGCGTCGCCCCTGGTGGGCGTGCCAGGTGGATCCCGGTCGGGCGCATGCGGGAGTCTATCTGACTGTCTCTCCCTGTTTCCAGCTTCAGAAAAATACAAAAAAAGAAAAAAAGAAAAACTAAAAGACATAAGACACAGAAAAAATAGGATGGCAAATGTAAATCCCAATGGACTAGTAATTACATTAAATGTAAGTAAATGAATAAAACACTCAAGAGGCAAGAATGACTGTGCAGCATTATTTACAATAGCCAAGATTTGGAAGCAGCCAAAGTGCCCATCAGTAGATGAGTGGATAAAAACGCTGTGGTACATTTACATAACGGACTACTACTTGGTCATGAAAAAGAAAATTTTACCCTTTGCAACAGCATTGATGGACCTGGAAATCATTATGCTAAGTGAAATAAGCCAGGCAGAGAAAGGCAAGTAACAACTTCAATTATATGAAATCTAATGAACAAAATGAACTAACAAGCAAAACAGAGACAGAATCATAGAAAGAGAACAGGCTGACAGTTGTCGTGGTGTGGGTGAGCTTGCATGAGGGAGGGGTTAAGCAAAAAAAAAAAACAAAGAGTAAAAACTTATGGACACAGACAACAGTGTGGCGATTGCTAATGGGGAGGAAGGGAATGGGAGGAGGTGGGGGAGAATATGAGGGGATAAATAGTGATGGCTGGAGGCCTGACTTGGGGTGGTAGAAAAAAAAAAGAATAAATGTGCAAATATGAGTGACCTGTCAAGCAGCCAAGAAACTGTAACTGGTCAGCTTACAAAACAATCAATCTAAGATCTGTTTTTGTCTGACCAGGTGGTGGCGCAGTGGATGGAGCGTAGGACTGGGATGCCGAGGACCCAGGTTCGAGACCCCGAGGTCGCCAGTTTGAGCACGGGCTCATCTGGTTTGAGCAAAAGCTCACCATCTTGGACCCGAGGTCTCTGGCTCGAGCAAGGGGTTACTCAGTCTGCTGAAGGCCCATGGTCAAGGCACATATGAGAAAGCAATCAATGAACAACTAAGGTGTCGCAACGAAAAACTGATAATTGATGCTTCTCATTTCTCTCCATTCCTGTCTGTCTGTCCCTATCTATCCCTCTCTCTGTCTGTGTAAAAATACATATATATAAAAATAAATAAAGGGAATCATATAATATGTGACCTTTAAGAAAAAACAAACAAACAAAAAAAAGATCTGTTTTGCCTGACCAGGCGGTGGCGCAGTGGATAGAGCATCGGACTGGGATGCGGAGGACTCAGGTTCGAGACCCCGAAATTGCCAGCATGAGCGCAGGCTCATCTGGTTTGAGAAATAAAGAGAAAAAAAAAGCTCACCAGCTTGGACCCAAGGTCGCTGGCTCGAGCCAAGGGGTTACTCGGTCTGCTGAAGGCCCCCGGTCAAGGCACATATGAGAAAGCAATCCATGAACAACTAAGGTGTCACAATGAAAAACTGATTATTGATACTTCTTATCTCTCTCTGTTCCTGTCTGTCTGTCCCTGTCTATCCCTCTCTCTGTAAAAAAAAAAAAAAAAAGATGTTTTACATTATTTACTAAACTGATTTATTCAACCAATATTTAATCAAGTTTCTGAAATATAACAAGTACTGTACAAGGCAGTGACAAAAAGATAAATAAGGCATTGTGATATTGTGAAATAATTACAAATAGAATATACAGGTGGGTTAAACCAGGTCTACATTTGTGAGTACATGAATTTATTCTTGTATTGTTACTTAATTATTGTATTATTTGTTTGTTTTTTTTGAGAAAGACAGGAAGGGAGAAATGAGAAGCACCAACTCATAGTTGCAGCACTTTAGTTGTTCATTTATTGTTTCTCATACATGCCTTGATGGGGGGGTGGGGGGGGGCTCCAGCAGAGCCAGATCCCTGGCTGGAGACCTTGGGTTTCAAGCCAGTGACCTTTGGGCTCAAGTCAGTGACCATGAGATCATGTCAATGATCCCATGCTCAACCAGCAACCCCACGTTCAAGCTGGTGAGCCTGCACTCAAGCCGGTGACCTCGGGGTTTCGAACCTTTAACCTTAGCACCTACTTCGACACTCTATCCACTGTGCCACCACCAGTTAGGCTGTATTATTTATTTGTATTACAACTGTAAACCTACTTTAGTCCACCCCTGTATATTAGGTCTTCATCCCTAGTTCCTAGAACAGATCTCATAATCCTTGGAATTTCTTGATAGAGATGAGCGGAGCATCTTTTGTTATACATAATAAGCCCCTTTCAACCACACCTTGGAGGGAGGCGGGCTGGGTGCAAAGGAACCAACCCCTGACCGCAGAGGAGAAAGGGTCTGTAGATTACCAGTGGCCAATGATCTAATCAATTAGGCCTGTATAATAAAGCCTCCATAAAAACACTAATGAGTTTCCGGTGGAGGAGTGTGGACGGGACGCGAAGTAATGGCACCGCGCAGGGGAAGGAAAAGAAGGAAGAACAGGTCATCAGCCTTGGACCTCAGGTGGCTGAAGAGGAAAATGTGTTCGGTGTCTGCCACATCTTTGCTTCCTTCAATGATACTTTTGTCCATGTGTCACTGATCTTTCTGGCAAGGAAACCATCTGCCGTGTGACTGGCGGCATGAAGGTAAAGGCTGACCGAGATGAGTCCTCTCCTTATGCTGCCATGTTGGCTGCCCAGGATGTGGCCCAGAGGTGCAAAGAGCTGGGCATCACTGCTCTTCACATCAAACTCCGGGCCACGGGAGGAAATAGGACCAAGACCCCAGGACCAGGGGCTCAGTCAGCTCTCAGAGCTCTTGCCCGCTCAGGAATGAATATCGGACGAATTGAGGACGTCACTCCCATCCCCTCCAACAGTACCCGCAGGCAGGGGGGTCACCGTCTCTGAACAGAGCTCCACAACTTACAGTTTTCTGTTAATAAACTGCCTTTGTGTCAACAAAAAAAACAAAACAAAAAACACTAACTGAAGGGTTTTGGAACTTCTGGACAGGTGAACACATCGATATGCTCGCAGGATGGCGTGCCCAGAGAAGGCACGGAAACTCCATGCCCCTTCCCATACACCTTGCCCTCTGCCTCTCTTCCATTTGGCTATTATTGAATTGCAGCCTTTATAATAAATGAGTAATAACAAGTAAAGACCTTTTCTGAGTTCTGTCGGAAAATTATCAACCTGAGAAGGGGCTGTGGAAACCCTCAATTCATAGCCAGTTGGTATAAAGTACAGGTCACAATCTGGAACTCTCAAGTGCCGTCTGAAGTGAGGCACAGTCTTGTGGGACTGAGTCCTTCATCTGTGCAGTCTGTACTAACTTTAAGTAGTTGGTGTCATAACTGAGTTAAATTATAGGCCACCCAGTTAGTGTCTGAAGAGTTGGAGAATTGCTTAACGTAAGGGGAAAACCCACATATACAAAAATTAGGGGATATTTCAAAATGAATATGAAGTGATAAAATATCCCCTAATTTTTGTGAGCAGTGTATTTGGTGACAGAAATGTAGTGTGTAATGTAGAAGAAACAGTAGTTTATCTTTGGGCAAAGTCCCAGACCTCAAGGAATTCCCGGTCTTGATGAAAAATGGATCCATGAGAAATAATTTAGATAAAATGTAATAACCGGTACATTCACTTTAATAATGTACATGTACAAAGTACCAGGAAAGTAAGCAACTAACAATGCCAACAAAAGTGACATTCATTCTGAGATTTAAAGGCTGAGTTAAATAAATATTATAGTTCCTTAAGGTTCTATTCGCTTCCTCTTTGAGCTCTCAGCCCAGTTATCGGCATTAGCTGCATATTACCATCACATAGGAAGCATTTTTTTTTTTTTTTTTTTGGTATTTCTCTGAAGCTGGAAACGGGGAGAGACAGTCAGACAGACTCCCGCATGCGCCCGACCAGGATCCACCCGGCACGCCCACCAGGGGGCGATGCTCTGCCCCTCCAGGGCGTCGCTCTGTCTCGACCAGAGCCACTCTAGCGCCTGGGGCAAAGGCCAAGGAGCCATCCCCAGCGCCCGGGCCATTTTTGCTCCAATGCAGCCTCAGCTGCAGGAGAGGAAGAGAGAGACAGAGAGGAAGGAGAGGGGGAGGGGTGGAGAAGCAGATGGGCGCTTCTCCTGTGTGCCCTGGCCGGGAATCGAACCCGGGACTTCTGCACGCCAGGCCGATGCTCTATCACTGAGCCAACCGGCCAGGGCCAGGAAGCATTTTTTAAATGACAAGGTCTTGCCCTATACCAGACCAACTGAATCAGAATTCCTATGGTTACCTTGATCTCCTTATCCTTACTCTTTAAAAGTTCCCGAGGTTTTAAAGTGCTGCCTCAGTTGTAAATGACCAACTGATTAGGAAAAAACATAGTGTAGACCTCAACCGATTTTCTGGCAATGAGGAGAGAAAAAAAGAGATTTCAGGTAGGAACAATATGATCTATGATGGACTTATTGTCTGGAGAGAAGAAGATGATTCTAAGTTTTCTAGGCCTAGGGTAAAGACCTTAAAATAGGAGGAGCGTTTGTATATGTGCTTGAGGAGGCTATAAGTAGAGGGGAAAGAAAGGAAAAGATAACCAAGTTTAAAGTATCAAGTATCCAAGTATATTTAACCAACAGAAAAATATGGTACACCTGAAGTTCAAGAAAAATAGGAACTGGATATACATCTTTGAAAATCATAAATATATAGATAGGTGCCATTTGAAGCCATGAAAGAAATTTTAACCAGAAAAGAAATTAGAACAGAAAAAAGAACCAAAAATGAAACTTTAAAGAATACTATGCTAATCCAAGAAAGAAAAAAAAAGGAAGCATTAAGGGAAGGTTTTTATTTTTGTTTTGGACGGTAGCAACCTGAGAAAAAATGAGAATATAGAGGGAGAACAGAGGTGTTAGCCTTAGACAGGAGGGCTTACTCCGATACAAGGAGAGATGAGAAATCAGATAGGTACAGGCACACAGGAAAATGCAGACCCTTAAGAGTTCAGGGCTCATGCCCACAAATTTCTTCTGTGAAGCAAGAGGCAAAAAGCAGTAAAAAGAAGTCAGGGGCAGGGCAAAGAGTTACGGAAAATGGTAAAACAAATCTAGTTTTTTAGGTTTTTAGTACATAAAGAGGAAGCTAGGGGGTAAGTCAAAGCATGTCCAGGCAACGAAAGTGAAGTTTGGAATCTGGAATAGCACCGGCAGCTCAGTTACACGATCTTCCCCAGCCTGCTCTGGGGATCCCAGGAGCAGGAAAACAGCCAAGAGTTTGATTCATCCAGGCTTGGAGACCATCGCAGCAAATGTGGCAAGAATGGCTTGAGGCCAGTAACACTGCTTTTAGAATTTAAAAAGTCAAATTTATGTTACTCTTTGGAAAATGGACTACAGCTATTTCCTCTGATAGCCAGAAAGAGTGTGTTGGGGGTGGGGGTGGGGCTGTAATTAATCTTTCACTCCTAGAGAACTTGTCAGGACCCTCACTCCTAAGCATTCTTGATCCCGTCAGCAGTTGATTTCAAAAAATCTAAACCTGATTCCTCCAAACTCTTAAAAGGATGAAAATTTACCACAGGGCTGGACTGTCCAGCTGAGAGATAAACACATTAAACATTTCTTACATACAATGCTATTTCAGCTCTGAGCTAGGGGCTCTTTCTTCCCTAAAAAAGGAAGGGGATGGGAAGGAGGGAAGTAACGGGGTAATTATATTGCAAAGCTCACATATCACTGATAAATCCTATAAATATCAAATAGTATAAAACAATACATATAAAATAAAATATAAAAATACATAGCACAAAAGATTTATTCAGTTCTTCCGAATAAACGCAGTGAGTTCATAACTGACAATCAAATCTCTTTATCACACTTGGAGTTCACTAATTCATCCTGCCATCACCCATACCACCCTTCAGATGGTGAGTAATCCCGCTGGATACTGGACCACTTGCAACACCGTCTGGAGAGTAAGCACCAAGGCCTGGAAGGAGATCTAAACGACTAACGAGTGTGAGCATCAACCACGTGCCAGGCCTACTGTGTGCCAGACTCCGGGCAAGGTAGTTTCCATATTACGGCGGCAGCTCACTTAAAGATGAATTACGATGTCAAAATTATAGATCTGGCATGCAGGAGAGTATTTAAGTGTCTGAAGGTTTAAAGTGTAAAAGAAGAAGTGTTAGCCACGGTGGCTGATGAAGTGAGGGAGCAGAGGTGAGCTTGGAAACGAACGCATCTGGAAGCAGATGGGCAAGACCCATAGAACCTGGGTGGGGACAGGGAGCAGATTTAGAGACTACAGGTGTAAGGGGCAAGGATGGGGGTGAGTCTGCAGAAGCGAAGCCCCGGTAGAGAGAGGTGAGGGCAAAAGTCCGACCCCGGTGGGATGGCGGTCTCATCCCCGGAAGGCACCCGGGGACTGGGACGCGATGTCAGCGCCGCCAAAAGGGAGGGGAGAAGCGGGGAGGCGGCGGGAGGCCGACTCCCGGGAGGGCAAGCCTGGCGACCGAGGAGCCCGAGACCCGGAAAGGCTGGGCTGGGGGAAGGGGTGCCGGCAGGGGCCCGCCCGGCCACTGCGCGGGGCGCCGCGCCTGGGGGGCGGGGCTGGCAGCTGCCCGGGGGCAGACGGGCAGATGTGCGGGCGGGCAGAGGCGACGCGGGGCCAAGGGATGCCCGGACGGAGCCGGCCGGGATTCGGAGCCAGGTGGGCGGCGGCGGGCGGGCGGCGGGGCCGCAGCGAGCGCGGCGTCCCCCTTACCTGGCATGAGCGAGGAGCCGCCGCGCCGCCTCCCCAGCATCCTGGGCTCCGCCGCTTCTCCCACCGCCCTAGGTGGGGGCCATTCCGCCTGCTCGGGGAGCCCGCCCTCACGGCCAGGCGCCAGCGGCCGCCAGCCCAGCCCGGCCCCGCGGAGCAGCGCCGACGCGACCCGCGCCCGCGGCCGCCTCAACAGCGACTCCCGCTGTTGCCGCCTCAGTGCTTGCCTCCAGCCTCCCGGGCGGGCTCGGGATCACACGCCTGCGGGGATTGGTTGCCTGGCGCCCGGCCCGGGCGATGTGTCAGCCACTCTGATTCGTGGGTTCCGCAGGCTCCCCACCGAGGGAGGCGGGGCTCCGAATCGCACCGCGTCCCGCAGGCGCTGAGGGGCGGAGGTGGCTCTGACGTTGCGGTCAGACGAATGCCCCCTCGTCCCTGCCTGTGCGACCTCCTCGCAGGGACTCCCGGGGCGCCACCTGCCTGGACGGGTTGTTGCCCGAGCAACGGCGAGCGTGGCCTGGGTGGAGGCGAGTAGCCCCAACACTTCATATAGGTAGCCTTCATCCGTGAAACCCTGGATGGGGCAAGAAAACAAGTTTTTTTCCCGGAAGGCCCCCTTCTCTGCCCACTGCTTCAGATACCAGCCCTGGGCCCGCTACTAGCAGAGGGGCTTTTTTTCTCATTGGAGATAACTCACAGATGCAGATTTCAACAATATTACATACCACACAAAAGTGTAAACGAGGGAGTAAATTCTGCCCCTACTACAGGAGAAGGGGAACTGATCCCTGAAAGAAAGAAGTGAAAACTGAAAAAAGAGAAAAGAGCAGCGTGGGAAGAGAGAGGTAGGGAGAGGAACTGAAAATTAACTGTTCGTGTTTATCATTCCTTCTGTGAAAATGAATAAAGGAAATCTCATTTAAAACGAAGGCAGGAGACCCTGAAGAGGGTGTGTTTGGGTACTGACCACTCATTGCATCTTGCAGGCTTGCAGAAGAGGAAGCTAACGGTTTTCACAAGGAAGAAGCTTACTTGACTACTGCAGCAGGAGGAAGATTTTTCTTCTTACCCAGCAACAAACAGCCCAGCCAATGAATAGCCATCATCACCCTGAACTGTGGCACTCCTCCAATTTACTTTCCTTCACAGCATCCTTTCTCAATTTCCTTCCCATACCCCCCCCCCCGCCAAATTTTATTTATTGATTTGAGAGAGAGAGAAAGAGGGAGAGAGAAACATTGATTTGTTGTTCTTCTCATTTAGGCATTCATTGGTTGATTCTTGCATGTGCCCTGACCCAGCGAAAAGGTACAAGGGTGGCACATCCTGACCAGGCCAACCATCTGAGCTACCCTGCCAGGGCCCAACCTCCTTTATAAGGTTCTCCTTTTTCTCTTACCTGTGGTTTGCTATAGCTTGCATGTCCTCAATTGCCATCTGTTGGGCAAATGAGTTTGTAAAATTTGTATTTTTTTAGTTTGCTCATTTTTAGTGTTAAAAAAAT
This sequence comes from Saccopteryx leptura, assembly GCF_036850995.1. Classification (NCBI taxonomy): domain Eukaryota; kingdom Metazoa; phylum Chordata; class Mammalia; order Chiroptera; family Emballonuridae; genus Saccopteryx; species Saccopteryx leptura. The sequence continues at coordinate 198,097,723 of NC_089506.1, forward strand.
GGCACTGGGCCTGACCTGTGGTGGCGCAGTGGATAAAGCATCAACCTGAAATGCTGAGGTCGCTGCTTCGAAACCCTGGGCTTGCCTCATCAAGGCCCATATGGGAATTGATGCTTCCTGCTCCTCCGCCCGTATCTCTCTCTCTCTCTCTCTCTCTCTCTCTCTCTCTCCTTTCTCTAAAATTGAATAAATAAATAAATAAAAGGAATTTAAAAAATGGTGCTGGCCATTGCCAAGTATGTGCTCTGTGAAATTGCCAATTACCTTCCTACTTGGGAAGGGCCATTGTCTTGCTAATGTTAGAAGGAGAACGCAGGGTGCTGAGGAAGAAGCCCGTTTGTGCAGAGAGAGAGAGAGAAGGGGTGCAGATGGGAACCAGAGGTGAGGGGCTTTTGCGAGCTCCACTAAGACTGGTGGGGTCTTTGATATTGGGAGAAACCAGAGAAGATTCTCCTGGTTGTGGAACCAGATAATGTGTCAGTAGGTTTGTGAGCTCTGAATGAATGAAGAGAGAAGTGTTTTCCCTGTGTGTTTGCTGGTCAGCTGGCGCAAGACTTTAATAAAGAATGGCTCACCATTTCTTGGCTCCACTGTTTCTTTACCGTCTGTCCAAATCCAATGAGAACCTGTATGTGCATGGCCACGGTGGCTGCAACTACTGGCCACACACAATCCCTCTACTATTCCTGAATAAATCCATTTTGCTGGTAAACTAACATTTTTATTTTTAACGTTGACACTTCCTGCAGTCATATCCACACCAGATTCTGTCAAAGCAATTCTTTCAACTCTGTGAACATAGATTGGAGAAAACATGCACTTAGGCATCTAACAGCTGTGTCCAAACTTGCTGTCTACCACCCTAGAAGTTCTATTATCTGTAGACTATGTACCTTAGAGATTTGCTTTAAAGATAAAGATCAAATGAGGTCCATACAAAAACTTGCACACAAATGTTCATAACAGCATTATTCATCATAGCCAATAAAATGGAAAGAAGCCAGATGTCGACCAGCTGATTAATGAATAAATTAAATATGCCATACCCATACAATAAAATCTTATTCAGCTATAAAAAGGAATAAAGTTCTGATACATGCTACGATGTGATGAATCTTGAAAATATGGTAAGTGAAATAAGCTAGTCACAAAAGACCACATATAGTATGAATCTATTTAAGTGAAATATTCAGAATAGGCAGATCTATACAGACTGAAAGATTAGTGGATGCCTTCCAGGGGTCCCCAAACTTTTTACACAGGGGGTCAGTTCACTGTCCCTCAGACCGTTGGAGGGTCGCCATATACAGTGCTCCTCTCACTGACCACCAATGAAAGAGTTGCCCCTTCCAGAAGTGTGGTGGGGGGCCAAATAAATGGCCTCAGGGGGCCGCATGCGGCCCGCGGGCCATAGTTTGGGGATGCCTTCTAGGCTCAGGGGATTGGGGGAAAATAGGAAGTGACTGCTAATGGGTATGGGATTTCTTTTGGGGTGATTGATGAAAATGTTCGAAAACCGACTGTGGGATGGTTTCACAATTTAATGATTAAAAACCACTGGCCCTGGCTAGTTGACTCAGCAGTAGAAGGTCGGCCCCACGTGTGGAAGTCCCAGGTTCGATTCCCAGTCAGGGCACACAGGAGAAGTGCCCATCTGCTTCTCCACCCATCCCCCTCTCCTTCCTCTCTGTCTCTCTCTTCCCCTCCTGCAGTCAAAGCTCCATTGGAGCAAAGTTGTCCCGGGCGCTGAGGATGGCTCCATGGCCTCCGCCTCAGGCGCTAGAATGGCTCTCATTGCTGCAAAGCAAAGCCCCAGATAGACAGAGCATCGCCCCCTGGTGGGCATGCCAGGTGGCTCCCGGTCAGGCACATGCAGGAGTCTGTCTGACTGCCTCCCCACTTCTAACTTTGGAAAAATAAAAAAAATAAAATAAAAAACCCCACTAAGTTGTGTACTTTAAGTAGATGAATTGTATAGTACATGTATGTGAATTATACCTCAATAAAGCTGTTACTTTTTAAAAGGTCAGCTGAGATAACAAACCTCCTAAAGCCCCTGCCTATGGTGCCTCTCTAAGAACAAGGGTTCAATATATCTAACTTTGTCTTTTTCTTTATCCAATTGGCAAAATCCTGTAAGCAATTTGATCAGAGGAAATTTAAATATGCACTATGCTGTTTTTCTTTGGAACACCTAAATCGAATGAAGATTACAGTATTTGACACAAGTTGGTTTGGGGATTACAAACTCATCAAAAGAAAAAGCAAGGTCAGCAGGCAGAGAGCAAGGGAAAATGAAGAAAGGAGATTGCACTTTACAAGATAATTATGGATTAACCCAAAGTTATACAAACAGCTTTTAATATTGAGGGATATGTCCCATTCCACATACTGCATTCCAGACTCCTTCAAGAAAAGCGCTCACCATGATAAACTGAAGCCACTGCCAGCACCACTGGGCATTAATCCTGCGAACACAGCCCTTGCCAGCCTCTCTCCACAGGCCAGAAATGCAGGTCTCTGAGTTGACCTCTGCACTGGTCAGAAAATACCCACCTACAAGACTTCAATAAAATAACTGAATGGGGTGGGGTGGGGGTATTAGCACTTGCATCTCATATATTAAACTCTGAAAACAAATTCCAGACAAGGGCAAGAACAAGGGACGCGAATCCCTTCAGTGAAATCTGGCAGGGAGGTTGGCTCCCTGCCTGTCACAGGCAGGATGTCTCTCTGAGGAAGACAGTTTCAGGTGGCCCCATGGCCACACTGTGGGAAGCAGCCAGAAGCTTGATCTGCAGCAAAGCCCAGGGTCACTTGGGAACAAGCTTCCTCTACTTTCTAAATCTACCCCTTGACCATGAAATATATGTGCTGAGGGGAGCAGAGTTTTGCTACCACAAAATACCCCTTTTGAGGGATATTGTTTATTTTAAGCTGGTTATTATTAAGAATCAAAGACTCAGGAAGAAGCTTTGACCCTCCCTCTAACAGCCTAAAAGAATTTAGCTCCAGGAAAAGAGCTATTGTCATAAATAATTATAGTTTAATATGAACTGGTGTGTAATAGACAGGGAGGGAACTTTGCTCAAAGTCCTCTCTGTGTGTCATTGTTTTGCTTATTTGTTTGTTTGTAATTTTTATTGATTTTAGAGAGAGAGAGAGAAACATCAATCTGTTCCTGTATGTGCCCTGACTGGGGCTCAAATCCAGCCTTTGTGTGTCAAGACCCTGCGCTCACCATCTGAGCTGTCTGGCCAGGGCTGTGTGCCATTGTGGAAGATGGCCTAGCAAACTGTTTACCAAACATTTGAATTGCCTTCATCCCCTCTGAAGTGCCAGCCACAAGCCTACCACCACCACTTTAACTCAAGATGGCGTATAAACCTCAACTGCCTAATCTATTCCATGTTCTTATGGACTCCTCCTATGTACATATGTAATTAAACTTGTTTATTTTCTCCTGTTAATCTGTCTCATGTCAATTTGATTATTAGACCAGCCAAAAGAACTAGGAGGCGACATTTCCCCTCCCTCACGGAACTAATAAGAAAAAGACACCAACTTATACTCTTAAGTGAAAAGAATAAAGTTAAAAACCACACATATAATATGCCCATTGTGTTTTTAAGTAGACACATGCTTGGACACATGTGCTTGTGATTTTCAGCCACTCTCCAGATAGATGCACAGTAAACTGGCAGCAGTGGTTGTGTCTGGGAGGAAACTGAGGAACTTGGGAAAGAGACTTGGTTTTCACTACACACTCTAAAGTTTTCTACCATGTGCTTCGATTACCTAGTCAAAATGAAAAATTTGGAATTTTTTTTTAAATTTTATTTATTCATTTTAGAGGGGGGGGGGAGAGAGAGAGAAGGGGGGGAGCAGAAAGCATCAACTCCCATATGTGCCTTGACCGGGCAAGCCCAGGTTTCAAACCGGCGACCTCAGGGTTCCAGGTTGACGCTTTATCCACCGCGCCACCACAGGTCAGGCAAAATTTGGAATTTTTTAAAGAAAAGAACTCTCTCCTGGAAAACTCACTGTTTGAAACCTATATGGACATGTGGTTCACATGACATTTGTATTTCTCTGTGTAATTTCATAAGCCTTATATTGAGTACGGTACACATATTCTAAACACTCTGTATCTGTTTTCCCTCCCAGACTTACCTCCTCCAGGTGATAGAGCTCCGATTTGGATAACCTTACCTGAGGGCCTAGATAGCTGTGCCCCCTGACCAACAGGCAATTCTAAGGGCTCAGAGCTTGTTTATTCCAAATGCCCAGGCAGCCCCCACAAGCCCAAGAAAAGAGAGGAAGTGGCCAAGTGCTGATGCCCTAGTGAGAGCCCAGAAGCCACTGATTTCTAGGTCAGCCTTTGCCCAGCTTCTGCCTGGGGGATTCATCTCCCAGAAAGAAGACCCAGTCAAGGGTAAATGAAGAGCCCTTATTACAGTAATCTCATCTCCTGGAAGGAAAGTCTCTGTGCAACACACCTAGGAATGTTCATGCTTTGAGGTGAACTAAAGAGGCAGCACAGCCTGACCAGTGATGGCACAGTGGATAGAGTGTCAACCTGAGACGCTGAAGTCCCAGGTTCGAAACCCAAGGTCGCTGGCTTGAGTGCAGCTCATCGGCTTGAGGGTGGGGTCGCCGGCTTGAGCATGGGATTGTGTCTAGGATCCCATGGTCTCTGGCTTGAGCTGAAAGGTTGCTGGCTTGGCTAAGGGGTCACTGGCTTGGCTGGAGCCCCCTGGTCAAGGCACATATGAGAAGAGAACATATGAAAGTGACACAACTACGAGTTGATACTTCTCATCTCTCTCCTCTCCTCTCTATGTCTCTCTCTCTCTCTCTCTCTCTCTCACTTAAAAAAAAAAAAAGAGGCAGCACAGCCCTCCAGCACTTTTATTTTGAGGGACTGCTGGCTCTGCTTTGGTTTTTGGAAGGACAGAAGTGCAGCAGATCTCCCTTCATGGCGTTTCCAGTCCCAGATCTGGCATGGAGAGAGGATGGCATGGAGGTAGGAGGTGGAAAGGACAGGGAGGCCCTCAGAAATAGAAAACTGGGGAAGAGAACCATGCCAGGTCTTAGTTTTTTATTCTCTGTCCCAGCCCATAGATCAGGGGTCCCCAAACTTTTTACACAGGGGGCCAGTTTACTGTCCCTCAGACCATTGGAGGGCCAGACTATAAAAAAAAACCCTATGAACAAATCCCTATGCACACTGCACATATCTTATTTTAAAGTAAAAAACCATAATGGGAACAAATACAATATTTAAAATAAAGAACAATTTAAATCAACAAACTGACCAGTATTTCAATGGGAACTATGGGCCTGCTTTTGGCTAATGAGATGGTCAATGTCCGGTTCCATATTTGTCACTGCTAGCCGTAACAAGTGATATGACGCGCTTCTGGAGCCATGACGTGTGCGTCCCACGTCACCGGAAGTAGTACTGTACGTGAGCGACGCCGCATCTACATCCTGTGCTCCTCTCACTGACCACCAATGAAAGAGGTGCCCCTTCCAGAAGTGCAGCGGGACCAGATAAATGGCCTCAGGGGGCCGCAGTTTGGGGACCCCTGCCATAGCTGCTAGAAATGAGAGTTAGAAGCAAGGGGGTTGGACACATAAAAAAGGAAAAGGACAGGTTACCTTCGAAATGCATGTGCAGGAGCAGAGATCTTCCAGGGAGCATAGGCATGGCTGCGGGAGGAAGTGGAAGAGTGGGGACAAAGGAAGTCCTTAAGGGTAAGGGCCGTAATAATGATGACAGAAGATGGCTTGTCTGCCCACGCCTCCATCCTGTCCCCTGCACAGGCTCTAGTACTAATCGAATGAATGGATGGGTGAATGAATGGATAGATGATTAGCAAAAGCTGTGGCTATCAATAAAGGCCACCAGAGCAAAGCAGAGAGGGACACAGGTTAGATATAAGGGGGCATTCAGTGTCCTGCCCAGAAGGGCAGGGAGACAAACTCTACGTGAGGGCTCTATGACCCAAGATCCTTGATGGGAAATTGAGGGTAAACTTTCACTTGACTTAGTGACTCAAAAGCCCTGGCTGACTTGGGACAAGTTAAACACTTACCTGCAAACAGCATCAAAGAACCAATGAGCTGCAGGAGACACCTCACAATTTTCTTGAAGCTTGTGGAATAGAGGGATTTGAGACAAAAAGGAAACGATGATACAATTTAAAGAAAAGGGGGGAAAAAAAGGAGCATGCCCCGTCACTTTCCCCACCCCTAGATCCAGGAAAACTGGCTAGGTCAGGCCCCTCGGCCACATCACCATTTTAAAATGAGAATCCAGCTGAGCCTATGAGCGGGCATTTTCCAAATGGCTATGGAATTCCTGCACCTTCCAAAAATCCCTCCTCATGCACCTCCTGCCAGGGAGAGAGGGCCACGTGCCCAGGCTGTAGCTAACCAACTGGGCTTCCTGAGTCCAGGAGCTGCACTCACACACTCTGCAGACCCCAGACACAGGAAATGCCCGCTGCTGGGTGGGTAAACATAGCCAGAGAGCTACTGGGGCTGAGCTGGAGCCCGGGAGCAAAGCATCCTCTCGTTTCACTGATGACAAGGGAGATTATATGACTGCCAGGAGTGCTTTCCAAACCTAGCTGTGCATATAAACCACCTGTGCAGCTTTGCGAACTAGACAGCAGGCCTCTTGGCAGTTTTATGAAGCAAAAAAAGCTCTGGAGGATTGGGAGGTGACACGAGGACTTCAGAGAGGCTAGTTGGTGATAATCTGTTCCCTGACCTGGAAACTACCTGGTTTGCTCACTTGCTGAAAATTCATCACACTATTCACACAAGAGCACTTTTCTGTTTATTATACTTCATTATTTACTTATTTTTAATCCCAGATAAATTCTGCTCCCTTGCAGTGTTTGAGAACCACAGAGTCAAAGGCCCACGGGGAGAGCCTCAGGTTCCACTAGAGGTGCTGGGTGCTCCTGAGCAAGGGCTGGAATTGCTACAGGTGCTGCCTCCCTCCTTGGGCAAGTGTCTGACCTATATCGGGGAGCAGCTCCAGGGAGGGGGAAGGGTGAGGAGGTCCTCCAGCCCCTCTCTGCCCACAGATGCCGGCTAGTGACACCAGTGCAGACCAGGAACAGCTGCCGAGCGCAGTGATTTGTGCCTTGTCTTGTGCCCTGCTTCTTGGACAGAGCTTATTCAGGCCCCACGTTACCTGATTCAAAAGGGTGATTTTTCCCTGTGGCTTGTTTCCCTCCTGCAGAGGCTCCCAGACTCGAGTCCCCATTCCCAGTCCCTTTTCTGGGGCAAGCAACCTCTATGAAGGATATGCTACTCCCAGCAGGACCTGGGTGACCCCAGCACACGATATTTACCACTGTCCTGAACCAGGCACTGTTCTGGGCCCTAAGAACACAACAGGGAACAAGTCGGTCTCTGCCGCTCTGATGAGGTTACATTTGAATGTGGAGCCTGGCATTTAATTATGTCTGAAGGAGATCAGAATCCCACCTCAAAAAAATGCCACTGTCACATAAGGATTCTTTTGAGCTGAAGGCCATTAAGAAACAGAAAACAAAGAAGTTCTTGATCCTTTTTTCTGCCTGAAGCAAGGCATACATTTCTCTTTTGTAAAAGAAGTTTCCATTTGTAAAGTGCTAGACTCAGAGAAAAAGTGAAAATTGGTAAAAGAAATACCTGGAACTCAGATATGCAGATGATACCATCTTACAGGCAGAAAGAGTGTTGTATGAAAGGAGAGAAGATTACAGGCAGAAAGAGACTGCAGAGGCTACCAGAGTCTAGCCATCCTCCCAGGTCCCTTTCCCAGGGCAAGCAGCCTCTATGAAGAAGATGCTATGCCATATCCTTCAATGATTTGAATCGACTTATAATGAAAGTGAAAGAAGAAAGTGCCAAAGCAGGACTACATTTGAGCATGAAGAAGACAAAAATCATGACGACAGAAGAAATACACAACTTTAACATAAACAATGAAGACATTAAAATTGTTACAGGCTTTGCTTATCTTGATTTAGTCAATTATTTTATTTCATTTCATTTTATTTATTTATTTTTAAAATGAGAGGAGGGAAGATAGAGAGACAGATTCTTGTGTAAACCTCAACCAGGGTCCACCTGGCAACCCATGTCTTGGGCCAATGCTTGAATCAACTGAGCTATTCTCAGCACCTGAGGCCCACACTCGGACCAACCGAGCTATCCTCAGCACTTGAACCTGTCAAACCACTGGCTGCAAAAGGGGAAGAGATCAAGAGAAAGGGAAGAAGGAGGGGAAAAGAAGCAGATGGTCGCTTCACATTTATGGCTGTATCCAAGCAATCAAGAGAAGGTTGAGACTTGAAAGAATTAGGAAAGATCATCAACCGCAAAGATGTGATCAAGGCTAATATCATCCACACCCTCATATTCCCAATTATGTACAGATGTAAAAGTTGGACAGTAAAGAGAGCTGATAGTAAAAATATTTATACATAGGAAATATGGTGTTGGAGGAGAGCTCTGTGGGGTACCCTGGACCAACCGAAAGATTAATGAGTAGGTCCTAGAGAAATTTAAGCCTAAAACATCAGTGCAGGCAAAAATGACAAACCAACTTCGTCATTTAGATAACTAATGTTATCTAACTTGAGGCCCATCACAAGAAGACAGAGTTCTTCGGAAAAGACAATGATGCTAGGAAACATAACAGCCGGAAAAAAGGAAGAGCAAACATGAGATGGACTGACTCCATGAAAGAAGCCAGAGGCATGAATCTGCAGGAGCTGAGCAGGGCTGTTGAGGGCAGGACCCTGGAGACATCAGTCAGAGAGTCCAGGAGTCAACTCAATGACAGTAGCACAAAGATGCCCCTCCTCACAAGGAAGAGGAGAACAATTTGGAGATAACTTATTCGTTTATCACCACTTGAATCTGCATAACAAACTAGACAAAAAAACACACAACAAAACGGGCCACATACTAAGCCTGACAAGCTCAGAAGATGCCTGCATGGCAGAACTTACAAACTCAGACCTAAAGGAACTACACAGAATGGTCTGACATGAAAGCCCCCTAACTAAAAGCTAGTCACTGAGGGTAGTCATGTTCTCGGCTGGTAACTTCCTTTGCAAAGTTCAATCTTTCCCTTAACTGAGCCTATCTGTTGTTTTTTTTTTTGCAGCTACAATAACATACTTTTGAAATGTTAGAGTAATACTTTTTTTCCAGATCTTTCTGGGCACAATCCCCCACCAGAACACAAGACCAAGACCCCTTCACTATCTTGTCCTCTATGGGCACACCATCTCTATGTGCTATAAATGTTCACTGTTAACTGCCTGTACCCACCAGTGTAAAAGAAGTATGTGTCTATCCGTCTTACTTTCTAACCTATCTCAGAGATTTCCCTGCTTTGCTTTCTTTCCCTCCCTAATCTATCACCAGTGGATTTCCCCTTTGATTCTAATGCAGGGGTCGGGAACCTATGGCTTGCGAGCCAGATGTGGCTCTTTTGATGGCTGCATCTGGCTCACAGACAACTCTTTAATAAAAAAATAATAATATTAAAAATATAAAACATTCTCACGTATTACAATCCATTCATTTCCTACCGCTCATGGTCATGGTTGCGGATGGCTGGAGCCAATCACAGCTGTCCTCCGGGACAACACCAAATTTTTATTGGATAATGCTTTAACGTACACAAGTTGTTGTATGGCTCTCACAGAATTACATTTTAAAATATGTGGCGTTCATGGCTCTCTCAGCCAAAAAGGTCCCCGACCCCTGTTCTAATGCATAACATAAGTGGTAAAACTGCCATTTTCCCAGAGCTTTTTCTCAATCTGTAGAGATTGTGCTTCCTGGCAATTGTCAGTTTGGCTCAAAAAACTCATAAAAATTCTGTACAGCTTTGCACATGTCTTATGTTGACAAAACCTTATTAAATAACTCTTATCTTCCATTAGTTTCCCACATAGGTTTAAATTACCGCCCCTAGAAACCCAAAACCTTTCCTTCCCTTTCCCCTATTAAGTTGGGAATGTAAATATTTAACTCCAACCACTTAAGAAGCCAGCTACTTCTTTTGTCGAGTTCCTTCCGGTGTACCTGGGCAATTAACCTTTTCTCTATAAATAAGTTGTGAGTTTCTCATGCCCAGGCCACTGACTCCAAGGGTAGAAGGTAAGTGTTGCCTTTCCTACGTGTAATTAACGACAGCACTCAAGGCCATGAAGACTTGCTCACCACTCAGTGCACCCAGGATTCCACTTCTGTTCCTGTCCACCTGCGATTAACTCAATCCAGCTCTGCCAACATTCACATCACACTGCAAATGTCAACTCCACTCAAAAGTGTCTCATCTCTGGGACAGGGCTTGTGTCCCAATTTACACCTTTCTTTTTTATTTTTATTTTTATTTTATTATTTTTTTGTTGTTGTATTTTTCTGAAGCTGGAAATGGGGAGAGACAGTCAGACAGACTCCCGCATGCACCACCCGGGGTGATGCTCTGCCCCTCTGGGGCGTCGCTCTGCCGCAACCAGAGCCACTCTAGTGCCTGGGGGGCCAAGGAGCCATCCCCAGCACCCAGGCCATCTTTGCTCCAATGGAGCCTTGGCTGCGGGAGGGGAAGAGAGAGACAGAGAGGAAGGGGGGGTGGAGAAGCAAATGGGCGCTTCTCCTATGTGCCCTGGCCGGGAATCGAACCCGGGTCCCCCGCACGCCAGGCCGACACTCTACCGCTGAGCCAACCAGCCAGGGCCTACATCTTTCTTAAGGCACTGCTTGTTTTCCGTGTATTGGTCTGTTTCTCCTCCGTTATCCCCAACAGACAGGAGGTGACTTAGGTGGGGAAGGGCATTTTACTCCCTGCACATTTCCTGCAGCTCGCAACACTATTTTGGGCCCATAAGAGGCTTTCGAATGTTTGTTCAGATGGGTTAATTTGAACGATGGGACAGCATTTCAAATTAACGCTGTCCCTCAAAAATAACCAGTTTACTTTAATCCACATCTCTGTCGTTCACAGAAAGAAAAAGCCTTATAGATTTGTTTTTAACTTTATTTTGAAATTTTTTAAACCTTGAAAAATATTGGTGAGAATAGTCCAGTTCACTCCAATATATATACCTTTCACCAAGTGTCCAACTATCGATTCAACAATTGTTAACATTTACTTAATCTCTCTAGACAGATAGATGGACGAAATTACCATTATTGTTACTGAACCATTTGAGAATTACAGATATTGTGTCTTTTGTCCCCTTTACCCCTAAATATTTCATTGGTAGCTCCTAAAAACAAGGACACTCTCTTATACAATGATCCAATGAAGGCAATCTAACATTGATATGATACTATTATCTAATATAAAGTCCATATTCAAATTTCCCCAGTAGTCCCAATTGTCCTTTACACTTACTTTTTTTATTATTATTCTTTTTTTTAGAGAGGAGAGGGAGAGACAGAGAGAGAGAAGGGGGGGAGGAGCTGGAAGCATCAACTCCCATATGTGCCTTGACCAGGCAAGCCCAGGGTTATTTTGAACCGGCGACCTCAGCATTTCCAGGTCGACGCTTTATCCACTGCGCCACCACAGGTCAGGCCTACACTTACTTTGTTCCTTCAAAAGTATGCGTTGCATTTAGTTGTCATATCGTTTCACTTTTGTGTCTTTTAATCTGGAATATTTCCTCAGTCTTTCTCTGTCTTTCATTCTTGAGGCATACTAGTTATTTGTAAAATAGCCTTCAACTTGAGTCTGTCTGCTGTCTCAGGTTATGTGTTTGGGAGGCAGTAATGGCCAAGTGCCGGTGTGCTGGTCTCAGTACATCACAGCCGGAGGTACACAGGCCAGTGTGTCCCCTCACCAATGGGTGACGTTAATTCTGATCATCTTGTTAGGGTACCATCCACCAGTGTTCTCCACTGTGAAGTTACTGTTCTTCCCCTTGTAGCTTATAAGTAATTTGTTGAAATTACTTAGTATTTCAGAGATCATGGAAATATCCTGTTCCCCATCTGATGGTGATTCCTGTCTGGCCCTACTGTATTTGTAGGTCATTCAAGGAAAGTGGAGCTGGCCTGCGTCGAGGGGCTGAGGTGTTGGCAGTCACAGAGCCAGGTTGGACAGAGAAGAAAAAGCAGCTGGCACAGAAAACCGTGCAGAGAGCAGGGAAGTAAGTCTGAATGCCACGCTGGGAGCTGAGCTATATAGCTCACTGGATGGTGGGTGGCAGGCACCCCACACCCCTTCAGTGCCACCAGGCACCTCAAAGCTGTCCCAGGAGGGCTGGCCCTTCACCAGGATCATGTTCTGGAGAAGAACCAATTTGCAGGAAACAGGAAAACTTTTCTGCTTATTGCCTGGTGGCCCCTGATGATGGGGACGGGGAGGCAGGGGGTAGGGAATGGGTAGATGCCCCAGAGACATTATTTCCAGAGTCTTTTTAGGGCTCAGAGAATCTGCAGGATTCCAGATCTCTGGGCCTGACCTGGCCCTTCAAGTTGGGCTTCCCAACATACCTCCTGCCTATTTGCTCTGCTCCTTGCAAATATTTGCTGTGCTATTGGACACGATCCTGATTGGCAGCTAAGGAGAAATGTAGAAGGTGTGCAACCACAGGACACACACAGCCCTGGACAAGTTGGCCATGAGTTCTTGAATGCCTGACAGAAGGTATATTAGTTTCCTGAGGCTGCCATAATAAATTACTACAAACTGGGTGGCTTAAAATAACATGAATTTATTCTCTTACTGATCTGGAGGTCAGAAGTCTGAAATCAGGGTGTCAGCAGGGCCGTGCTCCTTCTGTGAGCTCTCGAGAGAATCCTTTCACCTCTTCCAACTGCTGCTGGCTGCGGCATTCTTGCCTTCACTGGTGGCATTCTCTAGTTTCTGTCACTGTGGTCACATATGCTCCTCCTCTCTCTTATAAAAAAAGTTTTATAACAATCCTGGGGACACCCAGATTATCCAGGATGACCTCACAGTGAGCTCCTTAACTTAATTACATCTACAAAGACCCTTTTTCCAAATAAGGTTATAGTCACAGATTCTGGGGGTTAGTACATATCTTTTGGAGGACCACCAATTAACTGACTAGAGAAGGTAGCCATATGCATTCTTCATTCTACACGAATGTGAATTTTTCACATTTCTCTGAATGAATTCTATATGGATAGATAAAAGTCACTAAAGTAGTGCCTGATGGCTGTTTTGTCCTTACCTTGATATTTTTGTCTTCACTTGCCACACACACACAAACTATAACACATCTACACACTACAGAAATGTGCATGGATGCTGTATTCATTCATTAGGCACATATTGAGTGCCCACCATATAATATAATGGCATTATCTACCAAAACTGACATTCACACTAGTGTGATGGGTGTGTGACATGGTAATTCAGCTAGGCTATAGACCCAGAATTCCCTTTTTAATATGGTTCCTGTTAGGGTAGGCTACAAGCAACGGTCTCTTATGAGAGAGTATGGAAGGGTGGCAGCAGCATTTTGTAGCATAGTACAGCTTCTGCCAGCGATTTGTGCCATTATTCTCTCATCCCTCCAGCTCTTCCTTCCTGAACGCCTGTGAGCAAGCTTCCACCTGTGCAGGGCTGGGGGTGGGGGCTGGGGGGTTCCAGTCTGCTTGTGACCTTCCCTTCCTACACCCTGCCCTCCTGTGGACTGTTGATGTTGAGCCAGCCCCCACAATTGCACAAGACAATGCCTTACAAATACATTACTTTAAAATATATAATATATATACATATCTTTTTGAGAGAGAGAGAGATACTAAACTATGACTAATACAACTAATATTTTACAAGCTGTTGGGAAATCAAATAGTTTTGAAAAATCAAACTACATAAATATATTTCAAATACAGAAGTTTGTAATCATATTATGACGTACTAAATAAAATACCAACACTAATTATACATTTCCACTATAAATTATTAGCAAATTAGTATAATGAAAATTAAGTATTGTCTTAAAATAATCAATTTGGTAAATAGACAAGATAGAAGTTTAATCATGAAACACTGATCCTGAGGTAACATTATTTATTGTTTTTTTTTGTTTTTTGTTTTGTATTTTTCTGAAGTTGTAAACGGGGAGGCAGTCAGACAGACTCCCGCATGCGCCTGACTGGGATCCACCCGGCACGCCCACCAGGGGGCAATGCTCTGCCCATCTGGGGAGTTGCTCTGTTGCAACCAGAGCCATTCTAGCGCCTGAGGCAGAGGCCACAGAGCCATCCTCAGCGTCGGGCCAACTTTGCTCCAATGGAGCCTTGTCTGCAGGAGGGGAAGAGAGAGACAGAGAGGAAGGAGAGGGGGAGGGGTGGAGAAGCAGATGGGCGCTTCTCCTGTGTGCCCTGGCCGGGAATTGAACCCAGGACTCCTGCACGCCAGGCCGACGCTCTACCACTGAGCCAACCGGCCAGGGCCTATTTATTGTTTTTTTAAAGCAATTAAAATATATAATTAAGATCTGGAGTTGTGTGACATTTTTTTGCAAATATTTCCAACTGGTGAAAGAGTCTTTCTGACCCTTCATTACTTGAGGGGAAGGTGAGGAAATAATTTCAAATAGTTTTCTGTAATTTAAACACAGCAGTGTACAGGGATGCTGAAACACCAGGACGCTGAAAGTCATTGCTGTGCTCACCAAAGTGATGTTGTGATACCATAAGAAATATATATTTGATCTTTGTCCCAGATTCCTGGCACAGGATCCCTAAAATGCTTGTCATTTTCTAAGTAATAAGGGCAAGGGGAGCACCTTTTGTTACTCATAATAAGCCTCTTTCACCCATACTGGAGTTCGTGTCAATGAGCACCAAGACCGCTTCCAGTTGGAAGCTGGTTACCAAAGGAGCCAAGCACAGAGATCAGAGACTTGAAACTTTTAGCCCCATCCTTTAAAACTCTGGGGAGGGGAGAGAGGCTGAAATTGATTGAGCACCAATAGCTAAAGGTGTTATCATAAAACCCTAAACGAAGGGATGTGGAGAGCTTCCAGACTGGCGAACACCTCTCCATGCTAGAAGGGTGACAGACAACTCCAGGGGAACAGAAGCTTGGTACCTTTCCCGGCCACACACGATGTATATCATCATCTGGCTCTTCATTTTGTATGCTTTGTCATTTCATATGCTTTATCAGGAAAGTGTTTCCCTGAGTTCTGTGGACCCCAGAAGGAATATTCATTTATGTGAACCCCGAGAAGAAATGTATCTGCTGAGATGGACTCCCCATGGTCAACCAAGGGTCAAAATGTATAAATAACAAAAAGTGACCATTTACTGACAGGGGCTTCTCACATACTCTGTATTAAACCTTAACAAAGAGCCCTGATTGGTTAGTCAATTAGTTAGAGTGTTGTCTTGATACGCCAAGGTTGCGAACTTGACTCCTGGTCAGGGCACATACAAAAATCAAAATCAACCAATGAATGCATAAGTAAGTGGAATAACAAATTGATCTCTCTCTCTCTCAAATCAATAAATTTAAAAATTTAAAGAAAAGCTGAGATTAGGAAAAGGGTATCTGGTAGCTCAGTGTTCTTCTAGATTCAGGGCTAGCTGACCAGCAGGGAAAACATGATAATAAGCTAGAGCTGTTAATAGGCTAGTTTTGCAAGGCTGGTAGGGCATGGGATGCCTCAGATTGGGATGCAGACATTAATGGCAGGGCTTAGTCGGGATAATGAGAGGAAGAGTGTCTTGGAGGATGATGAGAATAAAGAGGATGATATCATGGTGATGGAGGGTGGGTGTATATGGAAAGTAAGAGGCACATGTGCTTGGGAAAAGAAGGTATGAAGAATGGAATGCATATTTGTTGAAGGAAAATAAAATAATTTTGTCCTAAAGTAAAACAGTCATTCTAGAATAGGAAAAGAGAAAGGATAAAAGATGAAAGGGTTGTGAAAATTGTACAAGGTTTAAGGAAAAGTAATCTCAAAAGAGAAAGCTTATGTATGCTCAAACCGACTAAGAGTGGAAAGAGTTTATTTAAATGAATTTTCTTTTTAACATAAAAAGTACATAATACAAAATTAAAGTTTGGTTTTCTTTCTCTGTTAAAAGAACAAGTTTGGCTCTGGCCAATTGGCTCAGTAGTAGAGCATCCATCCGTTGTGTGGATGTCCCAGGTTCGATTTCTGGTCAGGGCACAGAGGAGAAGCAACCATCTGTTTCTTGTCCTCTCCCCTCCCCCCCCCTTTCTCTCTTTCTTTCTTCTCCTCCCACAGTCTTGGCTAGATTGGTTCAAGCACATCGGCCCTGGGTGCTAAGGATGGCTTTGGTGGAGCTTCCACCTCAGGCACTAAATATAGCTCAGTTATAAGCATGGCCCCAGATGGGCAGAGCATCAGCCCCAGATGGGGGTTGCCAGGTGGATCCCGGTCAGGGCACATGTGGGAGTCTGTTTCTCTATCTCCCCTCCTCTCACTTGGTAAAGAAGAAGAAAATCGCCTGACCAGGCGGTGGCACAGTGGATAGAGCGTTGGACTGGGATGTGGAGGACCCAGGTTCAAGACCCCGAGGTTGCCAGCTTGAGCACAGGCTCATCTGGTTTGAGCAAGGCTCACCAGCTTGAGCCCAAGGTTGCTGGCTCGAGCAAGGGGTCACTCGGTCTGCTGTAGCCCCCCCTCATCAAGGCACATATGAGAAATCAATCAATGAACAACTAAGGAGCCGCAACGAAAAATTGATGTTTCTCATCTCTCTCCCTTCCTGTCTGTCTGTCCCTATCTGTTCCTTTCTCTGACTCTGTCTGTCTCTGCCACAAAAAAAGAAGAAAAACAAAAAAAACAAATTTTCCTGTATTATTGGTATGCTCTAATAACACACCATAAAGAGAAATTAAAATTTTTATGTTTTATTAAAATTATTTCCTGTGCTTTGCATCATCACCTTTGATTGCTTAGGTAAATCAAATCTTCCTAATATTAAAAAAGCTAAATTTTGCTTCCAATCATTTAACTTTGTTTTCTTATATTATTTTTCAATTAAAGTTGATATTCTATATTATTTTATATTAGTTTTAGGTGTACAGCATAATGGTTAGACAATTATATAACTTACAAAGTGATCCCTCAGATACCAACCATTTAATTTGGTAGTTGTTTGTGAAGTCTTTGTCACCATAATTAAATGGGTAAGTAAAGTAAGGGAATCTCTCATTACAAAAAGAGAGGGAAATAAAACTAATTAGGCCTATTTGACATTCTAGAATTTTGAGGGTTGGAAAATGGATTTAATTTAATTTCCCCCTTCTTAAGGATATAAATATGTATTGATGATTATTTATAGCAGTCACTCAAATACTTCTAGAAAAGACATTTCCTGCTGGTGGAATCCATGCAGAGCTTTGTACACATTAAGGAACCCACCTTATAGGACAAATTCTACAACAGGTATGCAAAATTTGGCCAATATTGCACCATTTCCATTGCATTTATTTTTAGCCTCTGGCTTTGTAGAACAAACCAATGAGACAGTCAAATTCAGTTGGCAAAACTTGTTGAATCTTATAACATGCCTTGGCCTAAAACCCTTCATGTGGTCTGGCTTAACCTAAGATCTACTCCCTTTGATTGTCTCCTTTTGAAATAATTACTGGAAAACCTATGGGTCTAGAGAAGGGAATGCACAAATCTGTTTTATTAAGGAGACCCTCTGAGTTATTGTAAAGAATTTATCTCACATTTCCCTTGTACAAGGAGCTGTTTTGGATCTATATGCAAATTTCCTTTGTTTCTGACCTAAGAAGCCAAATTTGTATATCCTGGTAAAATAAAATGCTGCTAGTTTCTGTGAAAAGTACATTATGTTAAATGCGAATCATTCCGTTTATCTTGCTTCTTATGCTAGAAGGATGTTAACCTCTATAATGATAATCTGATTAGTTATTCAAGTGGAAAGGACCTGTATCTCAATTGAGGTGATTTAGAGAAACATGGTAAAGTATAAATTGATGGCTAAGAAACGCTGTTATATACAATCTTTTTTTCTTTAAAAGCTTTTTAAAATTTCAATTACAGTGGACATTGAATATTATATTAGTTTCAGGTGTACAGCATAGTGGTTAAACATCCACACAAACTCACAAAGTGATCCCCCCAATAAGTCTAATACCTACTGGAATCATACATAGTTATTACAATATTATTAATTATATTTCATATGCTATAGTTTACATCCCCATGACTATTTTGTAATTGCCAATTTGTACTTCTTAATCCTTTTACCTTTGTCACCTAGTCCTACAACCCCCATCCCACCTGGAAACCTGTTTGTTCTCTGTATCTGTGAGTTTGTTTCTGTTTTGTTTGCTTATTTTGTTTTTTTAGATCCACATACAAGTGAAATCACATAGTCTTTATCTTTCTGTTTGACTTATTTCACTTAGCATACTACCCTCTAGGTTCACCTATGTTGTCAGAAATGGTAAGATTTGCCCTGGCTGGTTGGCTCAGCGGTAGAGCGTCGGCCTGGCGTGCGGGGGACCCGGGTTCGATTCCCGGCCAGGGCACATAGGAGAAGCGCCCATTTGCTTCTCCACCCCCCCCTCCTTCCTCTCTGTTTCTCTCTTCCCCTCCTGCAGCCAAGGCTCCATTGGAGCAAAGATGGCCCGGGCGCTGGGGATGGCTCCTTGGCCTCTGCCCCAGGCGCTAGAGTGGTTCTGGTCGCGACAGAGCGACGCCCCAGAGGGGCAGAGCATCACCCCCTGGTGGGCGTGCCAGGTGGATCCTGGCGGGAGTCTGTCTGACTGTCTCTCCCTGTTTCCAGCTTCAGAAAATACAAAAAAAAAAAAAAAAGAAATGGTAA
Organism: Saccopteryx leptura; assembly: GCF_036850995.1. NCBI lineage: Eukaryota > Metazoa > Chordata > Mammalia > Chiroptera > Emballonuridae > Saccopteryx > Saccopteryx leptura. The sequence goes on from NC_089506.1 coordinate 198,116,575, forward strand.
GATTTAATTTTTTTATGACCAAGTAATATTTTATTGTGCTAAATTTCATATAAATTTAGAACCAGTCTGTCAAGATCTTTTAAACATGCTGATATTTTGATAAGTATTGTGTATAATCTATAAATCAATTAATATTTACAATATTGAGTTTTCTGATCCATGAACATGGTATATAGTTCTTCAGACTCATACATAGATTAATGGATGAAAGAAGACATCAAAGAGGCGAGATTGTTGGTTCAGTGGACACCCAGGGGAATGACTGGCTGGCATTACTCACTTTCTAGTCACTGCCCCTGTACCTTACTTTCTGCTTCCAAGCTGCCAAGTTATCATGTGACCTTGGCACCTGCCCACAGCTGGTTGATTCAAGAGAAGACCCCAAGCTGATCCAGTAGGAGGCTTCTCATGGAGTTTTGGACCAGAAACTGAAAAAGAGTTGAAACCGTCTCTTTTTGCTGTGTGAAGTTGTTAAAATATAAAATTTAGGAGCTCTCTACAACCAAAGTTCAGATCACATGGACTGGAGGATTGGAAGCAGATGCATCGCAGAGAAAAAGGGGTGAAGCTTAGAGAGGCACAGAGACAAGACAGAGAGGCTGATGATGTTTGAGTCTCTGACTCCATATAACTTCTAAGGCTCAACTATATTCTTGCTCCTAGGTTCCAAGTGACCCATGATCCAAGAGACATGGGTTCTAAGAGTCCACTGTTTTTTATAATAAATTAGTCTTTAGGCTTAAACTAGTTTGAGTTGGGCTTCTATCACTCACAAACCAAGAGTCCTAACTAATACAGCTGAGTAGACTCAAAACCAGTCTTCTCAAATAGATTTCAGGTAAGCCAATGTGAGCACCTGGCTTTAACGGGCTCACAGTTTGGATTGCATGCCACTCCTTTTGGTGCCCCTGACAGAGCCTTCTCTAGTACAGGCCAGCAGCTGGCAGATAATCTTTGTTCCCTTTGTCTGCAGGAATTTTATCTGCTTGGCATATATAATATGAAGTGGTCACTCTTGTCTTTTTATTTTTTTAATGCAGGCTTTATCTAATATAAACACTTGTCTTATTTCTATGTTTGGATTCCAAATTTTGGTTAGAATTTAATTACATTATTTATCATTAAAATTACCCAAATGATTACTTAAGATTACTATAGACCTAATTGGCAAGTGCTATATTGTCGAGAGCCCCTCAAAATAAGATGCAAGGACATGATAAGACTTCAAGAAAAATACTAAAAATCTTCACCACTCTGTCTCTCTGTAAATATCATGAAGGAGGGGGTGTTATAGTGATAGGAGGGTGATGTTCTGAATTTTGAGGACAATAGAAGGCAGATTTTTTTTTTCCAGAAACAGAGAGAGAGTCAGAGAGAGGGATAGATAGGGACAGACAGACAGGAACGGAGAGAGATGAGAAGCATCAATCATCAGTTTTTCATTGCGAGACCTTAGTTGTTCATTGATTGCTTTCTCATATGTGCCTTGACCGTGGGCCTTCAGCAGACCGAGTAACCCCTTGCTCGAGCCAGCGACCTTGGGTCCAAGCTGGTGAGCTTTGCTCAAACCAGATGAGCCTGCACTCAAGCTGGCAACCTCAGGGTCTCAAACCTGTGTCCTCCGCATCCCAGTCCAACGCTCTATCCACTGCACCACTGCCTGATCAGACGCAGGTTGACGCTCTTAACAGACTGAACTAACCAGCCAGGGCCCTGTTATACTTTTCAAAGGCTGAATTTGAACTTTTAACTCTCAGCTGACTCAGGATGATTTCAGGCTAACAGGGTTGCTATGTAGCTGCCAACAGTCCCACTTCAGTAATCATCAGTTGTCATCATCAGTGTGGCAACTGATGTCATTACTTAAATATTTATTGAATAGAAAATATACAAATGAAGGTACTGATCAATGATAAGAAACAAAGTTCTCATAAACTAAACAAAGCTGAGACTAAAATGGGAATGATTAGCTGGGCTCAAAGTGGTAATAATCTTTAGCTTCATACTGAAGCTAGTTAATGATGTAGTTCTTTGTAAAGGAAAAAAATCAACTTATGTAGGAAAACGAAGGACCCCATAGATTCCAGGAAAGTGCACTCCTTTGTGCCGGGCCTGAAATGTTCTATGGCCTGTTTCCATGGCCCTGAGAGCATAATAAAGCCGATCAAGTTTCCTAAGATTCTACAAGGCAGCTTGTTCTTGGCTTTTTCTATGTTACCCTGACCACTTCAAGAATATCCTAGCCACTAAACTTTAATAGGGTTGTAAAAGCTTAATTATGTTACAAACTTTTTAAATCCAGGTTATATTTCTTTGTAGTATAAATGTCTCTGCAACTATCTATATCTAGATTATGATAGAGAGAGGATGATGATAGATAAATGAGAGCGATATAATAGCTTAGATAGATAGATAGATAGATAGATAGATAGCTACATTGATAGATTGATAGATAGACAGGTATTTTATAGAACTTATAGAACACTGAAGTTGGTGGGTCTCGGTCTGATTCTCCAGGAGGAACAGAATTTAAACCTCAAGAACTGAAGAAAGTAACGAGAATTCTGAACAATGAGTTAGAATAGCATAGGAATGTGCTGTCTGTTGGGGAATAGCCACGTGAAGACACATTTTAATCATTAATGTTGATGCAGGCCAGATTGCTTTCCAAGAAACCCTGCCCTGTCACTTTTTCCAGCCATTCTTGTTTGAGGACACAGAGGAAAATAAGTAAGCTTGGGTATTCTTGAAAGGAAAGCTGTGTCCGACCTTGGAGATCAGAGTTTCAGCAGGAGTATAATCAATGCAGGGTGTGAGAAGAGAAGAGAAGGAGCAGCTCCAGACAAGAGAGGGGCTTTCATCGACTGGCCACTTCCGGAGACCACAATCCTCTGAGTTTGGAGACCTCAGAATAGAATCCACCTCCAGAATCCAAATATGATCCCATTTCCCTGTGCTTCTGAAATAGGGCCAGGGCTTACTTGTTATACAATTACTCTATCTCAGTAAATTTTACAATTTGAATAATTGATATGGTATGAGGCAGTGAAATATTCAGTACCGTTAAATCAGGGCTTCTTAACTGGGAGCACATCACCTGGAGACATGTTTCAAAATTCATAGGCCCTAGACACCCATTCTGAACCTATAGAATCAGACAGTCTAGAGCTTAGATCCATGTAGATTGAGAAAGTTCTCAGAGATTCTAGTGTAAGCCCTGGGGGAAGGGCCGCTGCGAAAGTACACGGTGTCAATAAGGCCTGACCATGGCCTTGATATTTTTTTATTTTTATGTTAAAAATGACAGTTTCACCTGAGTCACCAAAATACATCAGAGGCTACCTTCTTCTACAGGGTGTGCTAGACCAGGCCTCTGACCTTAATGAGCATACAAATCACATCTTGTTAAAATGCAGGTTCCAATTCAGTAGGTCTGGGGTGAGGTCTGACAATTTACATTTCTAACAAGTTCCCAGGTGAGACTTAGGCTGCTGGTCCATGATCCATACTTTGAGTAGCGAGGGGACTCAGTCGGTGATTCTAAACCTGGAACGATTTTGCTGCCACCACATTGAGAAAACATTTGGCATTGGGAAATGTTTGGGGACACATTTGATTGTCAACTGGGGAAAGGGAAGGTTTAAGCTTACAGCCAGTAGAGGCCAGGAATGCTGCTAAACATCCTACCATGGGTCCTGGCCGGTTGGCTCAATGGTAGAGATCGGCCCAGCATGTGAATGTCCCAGTTTGATTCCCAGTAAGGGCATACAGGAGAAGCGACCATCTGCTTCTCCACCCTTCCCCTCTTGCTTTTCTTTCTATCTCTCTCTCTTCCCCTCCTACAGCCACACCTTGGTTAGAGCAAGTTAGCCTGGCACTGAAAATGGCTCCATGGCATTGCCTCAGGTGCTAAAATAGCTCAGTTGCCGAACAACAAAGCAACAGCCCCAGATGGCCAAAGGATTGCTCCATAAGGGGCTTGCTGGGTGGATCCTGGTCAGGGTGCATGTGGGAGTCTGTCTCTCTGCCTCCCTGCTTCTCACTTAAGAGAAAAATAAATAAAAATAAACATTCTACCATGGATGATTATTTACACAGGAGAGCCCTACAACAAAGAATTATCCAGCTCAGAATGTCTGTGGCTCTGAGGTTGAGAAAACTTGAACTTAGACCAAATGCAGAATTTATAAGTATTCTGAAAAACAGTTACTTGCATCTCAAGTCCTTGCCCCAACAAAGGTATTAAAAGCTTGACAACTGGATTTAAGGGGACAAGTTTTGGGAGAGAATTTTACAGAAGGAGATGTGCACTTGCCACACGCACACACAGCTCCATACCGAAGGATCCTTTCATCAGCACACCTCTCCAGCCTCGGAGATTGGGTTGGAATAGTCCATCCAAAGCTCTGGGGGAAGCCGGAGCCCCAATATATAGAAGCGCTGAACAAAAGTCTCTTCAAGTGGATGCTGAAGACAAGAACTGGACTGAATGCTATTTGTGGCCCTCTGCACATGTAACAACCCAGGAGTGGGTGAGGAAGAGAGAAAGAGCCCACTCAGATTTCATTGCACTTCCCAGCTTCACTCTTCTGGAAAATTCAGCCCCTGGAAATCAACCAGCCTTCCAGCTGTAAATCAGTTTCAGGAGTTCTTCATTTCTCCCCTCCCTTCCTCCCTTCCTCCCTTCCTCCTTCCCTTCTCTCCCTCTCTTTCTCCTCTATCTCCCTCTTTCTCTTTCTCACTTTTCCTTACTTTTAATTTTATTTTTTCCAATGATAAAAAATATATATACTTACCATAAACAGTTTAGAATACACAGCAAAGTATTAAAATGAAAAACACCTCAGAGACAATCACTACTTACATTTTTAATTCACTTAAATATGGAATATAAAGAACAAAATAAATGAACAAACAGTATTGAAACAGACTCATGAATACAGAGAACAGACTGATGCTTGCCAGAGGGGAGGAAGTTTAGGGAACTGGGAGAAAGATGAAGGATTTAAAAAGTACAGATTAGGCCCTGGCCAGTTAGCTCAGGGGGTTCGAGTGTTGTCCTGAAACACCAAGATTGCAAGTTCAATCCCAGGTCAGGGCACATACAGGAAACAACCAATGAATGCACAACTAAGTGGAACAACAAAGTGAATGTGTGCTCCCTCTCTCTCTCTCTCTCTCTCTCTCTCTCTCTCTCTCTCTCTTTCCCCCTTCTGTCTATCTAAAAATCAATCAATAAAGAAAAGAAAACAATTGAATGTATAGATTGGTAGTTACAAAATAGTCATGGGGATGTAAAATACAGCATAAAATATGAAGTCAGTAATATTGCAACAACTATGCATGGTGCCATGTGGGTACTGGAAACACTGAGGAGATCACTTTGTAAAGTACCTGACTGTCTAACCACTAGTCTGCACGCCCCAAACCAATACAACATAATGTTGAATGTAAACTGTAATTAAAAATAAATGATTTGCTTAAAGGCTTTTAATCACTGTAAAAAAAATAGAGGACTGGATGAAGAAGATGGGGCACATATACACCATGGTATATTATTCAGCTAGGAGAAATGGTGACATCGGATCACTTATAGCGGAATGGTGGAGTCTTGGTAGCGTTGTGCGGGGTGAAATAAGCGAATCAGAAAAAAACAGGAACTGCAGGATTCCATACATTGGTGGGACATAAAAGCGAGACTAAGAGGCATGAACAGGAGTGTGGTGGCTATGGGGGGTGGGGGGAGGGAAGGAGGGAGAGGGGGAGGGGGAGGGGTACAGAGAGAACTGGATGGAGGGTGGCGGAGGACGATCTCTCTTCGGGTGATGGGTATGCAACATAACTAAATGACAAGATAACCTGGAAATGTTTTCTTTGAATGTATGTACCCTGATTTATTGATGTCACCCCATTAAAATAAAAATTTATTTATTAAAAAAAATAATAATAAAATAAAAATAAATGAATAAATAAACTTACACTAGTGAAAAAAAATTCGGATAGTTCCTTTTGGCCTTATTAGTGTAGTTTTTTTTAAAGTCATAAATAAGGACATATTTGCCCTGGCCGGTTGGCTCAGTGGTAGAGCGTCGGCCTGGCGTGCGGGGGACCCGGGTTCTATTCCCGGCCAGGGCACATAGGAGAAGCGCCCATTTGCTTCTCCACCCCCGCCCCCTCCTTCCTCTCTGTCTCTCTCTTCCCCTCCCGCAGCCAAGGCTCCATTGGAGCAAAGATGGCCCGGGCGCTGGGGATGGCTCCTTGGCCTCTGCCCCAGGCGCTAGAGTGGCTCTGGTCGCGGCAGAGCGACGCCCCAGAGGGGCAGAGCATCGCCCCCTGGTGGGCAGAGCGTCGCCCCTGGTGGGCGTGCCGGGTGGATCCCGGTGGGGCGCATGCGGGAGTCTGTCTGACTGTCTCTCCCCATTTCCAGCTTCAGAAAAATACAGGAAGAAAAAAAAAATAATAATAATAAGGACATATTTGAGGTAGATTCTTGCAGTAAGGCCTCTGGTTTGTTCACACTTCCCTCTATCCCAGTGTCCTTCCAGTGGTGAGCAGCTAGAGGCACACTCGTGCGCCACAAGAATTCTGAAAACATGCCTGGGGGGTGACCACACAATACTGTGTACAGAGGTGGGTTGTAGAATTGGGCACTTGAAACCTATATAAATATGTTAACCAGTGTCATCTCAATACATTAAATTTAAAAATATAACAAAATAAAATACACATATTGAAAATAGAAAAAGCAACACCTGACCACGCACTGACTTCTTTTCCCTCAGACTGTCAAATAAACAAATGACAATAGCAAACACAAAAGCCCTCTTTTGTGTTTGAATGAATCAAAATTATACCCATTTTCTTTGTCAGATTTGCAAAAACTATGTTTTGGTGTGTCACAGAATTTTAGTAGTTTATGTATGCCATGAGGTGGAAAAGGGTGAAAATCGCTGTGCTGTTGAAGCCACTTACTGTCGTATGCTCTTCAACGCTGACTCGGGGCTTGGGCTTGCTGACCTGGTTTGGCCAACGGGACATTAACAAATATAAAACAAGCACAGGCTTGAAAAGTGCTCGTACCTTGATGCTTGTTTTTGCTGCTCTTTGGAACCATGAAGCTGCTATGAGAAGCCTGGGCTAGCTTTTTGGAAAATGAGGGATCATATGAAACAGAGATGAACTGTCCCAGCTGAGGCCCCTTTTATACTTGCCTGGCAATCACCAGACATGTGTGTGAGGCCACCCTGGACTATCCAGACCCAGCCACAAAACATCCAGACTCTCAACACAAGGGAAATACGTGCTTATTGCTTAATTGACTAACTCTGGAGTGGTTAGTTAGATGGCAAAAGCTGACTTATATACTAATTTATATAAAGCCTTGTGACCTATTTTTTTGCACTTGATCTTTTAACAGCAGCACTTTGTCATAGGATTACAATTCCTCGTACACATCTGTTTGTAGCAGCCACGTCATAATCCCATGAGGGATTATCTAGTTTACAAGATTGTTCCCCTATTTAGATTGTTCTTAATATTGGTGGGACTAATATCTTTATGCTTAAAGGTTTTTTCCTATATTTTATTTTCTAAGAATTTATCCTTGAGAGTAGAACTACAGAGTCAAAGTGAAAGTCTTTTATTTTATTTAGCTTCTTTTTTCTTTTTCTTTTTTGTATTTTTCTGAAGCTGGAAACGGGGAGGCAGTCAGACAGACTCCCGCATGCGCCCGACTGGGATCCACCCGGCATGCACACCAGGGGGCGATGCTCTGCCCATCTGGGGCATCGCTCTGTTGCATCCAGAGCCATTCTAGCGCCTGAGGCAGAGGCCACAGAGACATCCTCAGCGCCCGGGCCATCTTTGCTCCAATGGAGCCTTGGCTGCGGGAGGGGAAGAGAGAGACAGAGAGGAAGGAGAGGGGGAAGGGTGGAGAAGCAGATGGGCACTTCTCCTGTGTGCCCTGGCCAGGAATCGAACCTGGGACTCCTGCACGCCAGGCCGATGCTCTACCGCTGAGCCAACCAGCCAGGGCCTTTATTTAGCTTCTTACCATAAAAATTTAAACAAAGAAAACACCGAGGAGAAGAAGGTAATGCGTCCTATGTCCCAGTATGTAGCTTCAACATTGATCATATTTTGCCATTCCTATTTCATGTAACTGTTCTCTACCCCCACTTTCTTCCTGAAGTATTCTAACCTATTATTTAACCTATGCATTTTTAGTGTATACTCCTAACTGATCAGGATAAAACAACATAAGCACAGTTCCATTACTGCACATAACAGCATTAACAGTACGTTCACATCATCCACCATTTAATCCATATCGGTTTTCTCAGATTGTCTGAAATTATTGATTTGCTCAAATCAAGATGCAAAGTCAGCCTTGGTTGATATATGTCTAAACTGATTGCTCCTATAAATTTCCCATAAACTGGATTTGGTTGGGTGCATCCTTATGAAGACATTTAACGCATTTCTCTAACCTCCATATTTCCTGAAATTCTCAGGGGTCCCCAAACTTTTTACACAGGGGTCCAGTTCACTGTTCCTCAGACCGTTGGAGGGCCGCCACATACAGTGCTCCTTTCACTGAGCACCAGTGAAAGAGGTGCCCCTTCTGGAAGTATGGCAGGGCCAGATAAATGGCCTCAGGGGGCCGCATACAGCCAGTGGGCCATAGTTTGAGGACGCCTGTTCCAGATAGATGCATGATTAAATTAACACTTGATTTTTTTTTTTTTTTTTTTTTTTTTTTTAAGGGAGGGCATGCGGGGCAAGCATATTTCTTTGGGGATGGTATGCTTCTTATTATATACATCAAAAGGCTCAGAACATCTGTTTGTCCCTTGGGCAATGTTAACATTGACCAGGGGGTTCAGAAGCTGTCAACTGAGTTAATCCATTATATATTTCCCATCAACATCTCACCTAATGCTTTCAATAGTCATTGATGATTGCTGACTAAATTTATTATTTCATTAGGGATTGCAAATAGAGATTTTTCTAGCCCTAGAATTCCTTTGCTGGAATTCCTTTAAAAGAAGAATGTTCTTAAAAGCATTTGAGAGCTTGCTTCCAGCATATGTTGTCAGTTTGGCTCATATAAACTCTTAAAAAAATTCAAAAAAGAGAAAAGAAAAGGAAAGTATTTCAACAAACATTTGGGTATCTTAAAATATAGTTAAGAAAAGGCAGAATAAATGCTAATTCTTTTCTCCTTTTACCAATTTTCAGAATGCTTTGGCATCCTAGAAACTTCAAAAGATGACCTTTTGGTATTATTTTTAAAAATAATTTTAAAAAATTAATTAGTTTATTTATTCATTTTAGAGAGGGGAGAGAGAGAAGGAAAGAGGAAGAGAGAGAAAGAGAAGGGGAGAGGAGCAGGAAGCATCAACTCCCCATATATGCCTTGACTGGGCAAGCCCAGGGTTTTGAACCAGTGATCTCAGCATTCCAGGTTGACACTTTATCCACTGTGCCACCACAGGTCTGGTCTGACCTTTTGGTATTATTTATGCTTAGATTGCTATATTCTTGATATATTTCAATCCATTGCAGTCCTAATTCTTTTGAATACCTAAATTGTGCCCTCTTTTGCCCCTAATAGAGCTTTTTCATATAAGCAATGTGTGAAAATAACTGTTTCTTCTCTTATCAATACTTAATATTCTTGTTAAAATTTTATTTCAATCTATCAATATATTTCTTTTGTTTTAAATCCTTTTTTTTTTTTTTTTTTTTTTTTGTATTTTTCTGAAGCTGGAAACGGGGAGAGACAGTCAGACAGACTCCCGCATGCGCCCGACCGGGATCCACCCGGCACGCCCACCAGGGGCGACGCTCTGCCCACCAGGGGGCGATGCTCTGCCCCTCTGGGGCGTCGCTGTGCGACCAGAGCCACTCTAGCACCTGGGGCAGAGGCCAAGGAGCCATCCCCAGCGCCCGGGCCATCTTTGCTCCAATGGAGCCTTGGCTGCGGGAGGGGAAGAGAGAGACAGAGAGGAAGGAGGGGGCGGGGGGTGGAGAAGCAAATGGGCGCTTCTCCTATGTGCCCTGGCCGGGAATCGAACCCGGGTCCCCCGCACGCCAGGCCGACGCTCTACCGCTGAGCCAACTGGCCAGGGCCTGTTTTAAATCCTTTTTAAAAATTTATTTTTACCCGACATGCCAAGGTTACGAGTTTGATCCCCAGTCATTGCACATACAAGGAGCAACCAACGAATGCATAAATAAGTGGAACTAAAAAATTCAATGTTTTATTTTTTTCTCTCTCTCTCTCTTTCCATTCTTCTCTCTCTAAAATCAATCAATAAAACAAAATAAAGTTTATTTTAAATTATAGTAAATGTACAATATTATATTAGTTTCAGGTGCACAATATAGTGATTCAACATTTATATACCTTACAGAGTGATCACCACAATAAGTTCAGTAAGCATCTGTCACTCTACATCAGGCATCCCCAAACTATGGCCTGTGGGCTGCATGTGGCCCCCTGAGGCCATTTATCCGCCTCCCCCCTCTGCACTTCCGGAAGGGGCACCTCTTTCATTGGTGGTCAGTGAGAGGAGCACTGTATGTGGCGGCCCTCCAATGGTCTGAGGACAGTGAACTGGCCCCTGTGTAAAAAGTTCGGGGACCCCTGCTCTACATAGTTATTATGATATCACTGACCTATTTCTTATGCTGTACATTATATCCCTTTGACTTATTTTACAACTGAAAGTTTGTACTTCTTAATCCCCTCCCCATTAGTAAGCAACAATTTGTTTCCATATCTACAGATTTGTTTCTGTTTTTATCAATAATTTTTTTTAAGTGAGAAGTTCTCACAAGTACCCCAACTGGGATCCACCCAGCAATCCCAGTCTGGGTCTGATGCTCAAATCAACCTAGCAATCCTCAGTGCCTGGAGCCACGCTCAAACCAATCGAGCCACTGGCTGTGGGAGGAGAAGAGGGAGAGAAGGGGGATAGGAATGGGGAGAGAAGCAGATAGTGGCTTCTCTTGTGTGCCCTGACTGGGAATTGAAACTGAGCTGTCTATATGCCGGGCTGACACTCTATCTACTGAACCAACAGGCCAGGGCCCTACCAATAAATTTTTGAAAAATGATATCTGTGTACTGATTTGCTTTTTCCCTTCATTTCTAATGAAGTTGAAGGTTTCTATATGTCTTCGGTGATCTGTATTTGCCTATTGATGAATTGTCTAGTTATAGCCTTTCCTTATTTACCTATTGTTTCTTAGAAGTTTTTCAAATCAATTTATGTGAATTTTTAATACATTAAAGTATTATGTCTGCACCTGTTGTATTTATTATACATTTTTTCCATTTGATTGTTTATCTGTGATTTTATTTAAGGATATAAGTTCTATGTTTTATGAAAGTAAAACTGCTAAGAAACAATAGGTAAATTATTAAATTCAGAATGTGTGAAACTAGTTTAGAAATAAACAACGTTAGGAAGTGATGCCAGACCTGTGGCGGTGCAGTGGATAAAGTGTTGACCTGGAACGCTGAGGTCGCCGGTTCAAAACCTCAGGATTGCCTGGTCAAGACACAAATGGGAAGCAACTACTATGACTTGATGCTTTCCACTTCTCTCCTCTTTCTCTTTCTCTCTCAAAAAAAAAAAAAAAAAAAAAAAAAGAAGAAGAAGAAGAAAAGTAAGTGAGCTCTGTGTGACATGTGTTTGCTGGTGAGGGTAACAACAGACAACAGCCTTGGGGGCTGGCAATAGCTGTGATGTTGAGTTCAAGGCACACATGTGGCATTGGTGCTGGTGGCAGTAAAGGGCACTGTTGGCTTGTATTCCTGGCATCAGTGCAGATGGGCTCCGTGCCTGGCAATGGGAATACTGGTTTCCTCATTAGGTCAGATTTACAATGCCGTCTGGTCACTGTTCCTGGGAGCTCAGCTCCAAGAGTTTCTGAGTGTTCCCCAATGCCCATTAATAAACACCCTTTCTGTGCAGAACAGTGAGAGTGTGTTCTGATGTTTGTAACTGAGAATCTTGATTGATACACTAGGCAAAACTAAATTAGGGAAGGAAGGTATCTAGAATGTATCAAGATGGAATGGTATCTAGGATGAATTGTGGGTCTTATCTGCAGTGTAAACTGACCCCTGATACAGTGTCGTCCATGCAGACCAGCAGCACCAACAGCAACTGGGAACTTGTTAGAAATGCTTATTCTCAGCTTCACCCCAGTTCTGCTGAATCCAAATTTACATTTTAACAAGATCCCCAGGGATTTGTAAGCACAGATTGAGAAGTACTGGTCTAGTGATTCCCAGCCTTGGCTGTACTTTAAAAATCACTTGGGGACAATTAAAAAAAAATATATTGATGTCCATTTACATCCTCCATGACAATAACTGATTCAGGAAAGAATCGTGGAGCCTAAAACCTCAGGGCAAATGTTGTTGGGAAATAGATTATGCATATAACTCAAAGAATTGTCCCGCAGATCACTCATTAGTTACATAGGGTGGAATGACATTTACAACAGAGAAACTTGGCAGACACCACATAAACAAGTGACAAAACATCACAAATAATTGGGCAAAGTGACATTATGAGCCTCCTGATAATTAGAACACAATATCACCTATGCAGAATTTTTGCCAAAAATGATTAACCTGAATCTAACACTGAGGAGCAAAGCAGACGCATCCAGACTGAGAGGTTGCTCTCAACTCTTCAAAAATGTTTCTTTCATGAGAGTCTAAAAAGATGAGAAATTGTCCTCAGTTAAAGGCAACCGAAGAGACATGGTAACTAAATGCATTCAAAATCTTTATTTACATACTGAATCGAGAAGGAAAAGGCTATGAAGGACATTTTCAGGACAGTTTTGGGGAAATCCGATTATCAGTTAACAAAATTGTATTAATGTTAAATGCTTTGGGTGTGATAATTATAATGTGATTTACGGAGAAGACACATATTTTTAGGAGATACGTGCTGAGTCGATACTATATATCACTATATATAGTGATAAAAGTGTCGTGATATCTGTATTTTATTTTAAATAGTTAATAAAAAAAACACCCATATAAAAAAAGAGAAAGGGCCCTGGCCGGTTGGCTCAGTGGTAGAGCGTTGGCCTGGCGTGCAGAAGTCCCGGGTTCGATTCCCGGCCAGGGCACACAGGAGAGGCGCCCATCTGCTTCACCCCTCCCTCTCTCCTTCCTCTCTGTCTCTCTCTTCTCCCGCAGCCAAGGCTCCATTGGAGCAAAAGATGGCCCGGGTGCTGGGGATGGCTCCTTGGCCTCTGCCCCAGGCGCTAGAATGGCTCTGGTTGCGACAGAATAACGCCCCGGATGGGCAGAGCATCGCCCTCTGGTGGGCGTGCTGGGTGGATCCCCATCGGGCGCATGTGGGAGTCTGTCTGACTGCCTCCCCGTTTCCAGCTTCAAAAAAATACCAAAAAAAAAAAAAGAGAAAGTCCTGACCTGTGGTGGCGCAGTGGATAAAGCGTCGACCTGAAACACTGAGGTTGCTGTTTCAAAACCTTGGGCTTGCCCGGTCAAGGCACATATGGGAGTTGATGCTTCCTGTTCCTCCCCCCACCCTCTCTCGCTCCCTCCCCTCTCTAAAATGAATAAATGAAAATTAAAAAGGAAAATAAAACAAAAGTGGCAAAATGCCAAATGTTAACATTTAGTAGACCTAGACCAAAGGTCAGCAAACTCTTTGACGAGCCAGAAAGTAAATCCGTTAGACCTTGCATCTCTGTTGTAATACTCTGCTGTTTTAGTATGACAGGAGCTCTCAACAACAAGCAAGCAACAGGCTTGGCAGTGTTTCAATAAAGCTTTACTGTATTTATGAAAAATGATACACTAATTTTCTCACACGAAAATTAGAAAACAGCCATTTCAAAAATTTCCTCCTCTGAAACAACAGGCACCAAAATGTCACCACTGATGACTCCTGAGGAGCAAGGAGTCGGTCAGGGGGGTGTTCTGCTGTTTATACTTCTGTACTGTCTCGATGTTCAAAAGAGTGCTTTGGATTTCTGTTTGTTTTTCATTAAGTTGCTTCCAGAATTAGTCAGCTTTTGCTGTAGTAACAAACAAGTGGCTTATAACAACAAATATTCATTTCTCGTGCTACTCGAGGGCTGAGGGCAGGCTGCGCTTGGGCTCCGTGTATTTTCTCACGCTAAGAGGGGAACAGGGCAAAGCAACAGACCTATCTGGAACATACTGTTTCCACAGCAGAGGGCAGAACTACTGCAGATTAAGCCAAACCATGTGATTGCATTTAAAGTTTCTGCTCACACATAGTATGAACCACGCCTGCTCTCGTGTCAAAGGCCAAAGTCACATAGCCAAGTGTCACAATGGACAACTTAGTAATGGTGGTATGTATAACCACCTCCTAGGGAAGGGAATGAGTGATGGTAAAACAGTGATAGGCCCTGGCCAGTTGGTTCAGCGGTAGAGCATAGGCCTGGCGTGAGGATGTCCCAAGTTCGATTCCCACTCTAGGCACACAGGAGTAGCAACCATCTGCTTCTCCACTCCTCCCCCTTCTCTCTCTCTCTCTTTCTTCCCCTTCCTCAGCCATGGCTCCATTGGTTCCAGGGCATCACCCAGGCTCTGAGGATGGCTCCATGGAGCTTGGTTGCAAGCATGGCCCCAGATGGGCAGAGCATTGGTCCCAGACAGGGCTGCTGGGTGGCTCCCGGTCCGGGCACATGTGGAAGTCTGTCTCACCATCTCCTCTCCTCTCATTTGGAACATAAGAAAAAACAATGATATACTTGACTGCACTTTTGTTGCATTAAGTAAATGTACTTTGAGGGAATATACTTTTTTTGTTCTTATATAATTTTTTCTTATTGACTCACTTTTTTCTTTTCAGCTTTTGATTCCTTATTTAAATATAGAGTGACAAAATCTTCAGTAGTACTTTTCAAATATGGGTGGTAACTCATTAGTGAGTCACGAAGTTAATTTAGTGAAGACATAATGAGCATTTTTGTTTAAAAGGAATAGAAGGCCCTGGCCGGTTGGCTCAGTGGTAGAGCGTCGGCCTGGCGTGCAGAAGTCCCAAGTTCGATTCCTGGCCAGGGTACACAGGAGAAGCACCCATCTGCTTCTCCACCCCTCCCCCTCTCCTTCCTCTCTGTCTCTCTCTTCCCTTCCTGCAGCCAAGGCTCCACTGGAGCAAAGATGGCCCGGGCGCTGGGGATGGCTCTGTGGCCTCTGCCTCAGGCGCTAGAGTGGCTCTGGTCGCAACATAGCAACCCCCGGATGGGCAGAGCATCGGCCCCTGGTGGGCAGAGCGTCGCCCCTGGTGGGCGTGCCGGGTGGATCCCGGTCGGGCGCATGCGGGAGTCTGTCTGTCTCTCCCCGTTTCCAGCTTCAGAAAAAAAAAAAAGAAAGAAAGAAATAGAATACAATGAAAGAGAAAATTATAAGAGAACATTGTTCATGGTAAAGATAAGAATTGTTTCATGAGGCTTTTGTTTCAATTACCTATATAAATGTCCATATAGTGATATCAGCTGCATTTTCTGCTGTGAGTTTTAGTTTTAAAAAAATTTTTTTAAACCTTGATTGAGAGGGCAGGCTAGCTTGAGGAAGTGACCGCTCCCAATTCCCACGAGAGTCAAGGATGCTGCTGCCAAGGACGAAGGGAAGCTGGTTACAGAATCTGATCGCTAAGACATGACTGAATGCTGAGAACCCGTGGTACAGACAGCAGACTGACAGCTTCATCCTCCTTCAGGGCCCCATCTTCCTTATTGCTGCAGAGACTAGGAATCCTAAAACTACATTTCCCAGAACTCATTGCAGCACAGTTTCAGGCGGGATTTAGCTTCCACTCACCAGAGGCAGTGGTTGATTAAAGATTGGACATATTCTTTGCCACTCCTCCCACTGGAAGGTGGAGTCTAATTCTCCTCTAGAAATTGATCTGGCTTTGTAGACTTGTTTGTCCAAAAGAATGCAACAGAAATGATGTTCTCAAACTTTGAGCGAAATTCGTAAGAGGCCTTATCGCTTCTACGTGGCCCTCTTGGAATGCTCAGTCTGGCAGAAGCCACTTGTCAAGTGAGAAGCCCAAGCATCCTGAAGTCGAGAGCATATGAGGAGTGGATCCTCCAGCCCCAGTGGCCCCAGCATGGATTAGAGATGGCCCACCCAACCAAAGCATGATCAAAATAAAGTGTTCCTTTTAACCCACCAAGTCTTGAGGTACTTTGTTGTATAATAATAGATAAACTTTTGAGACTTGCATTTGGAAGTGAGTTATGCAGAAAGACAGTGTCATGCAAGGATTCTGAGGAATAGAAGGTTGCTTCTTGTTTGTGTATCTCGAAGCAGATGTCTGACATGCAGGGTACTTTGTTTTTAGACTTCTGCCCTTAGCAGGTGTAAGAGTGGGACAAGCCCCAGAATAGGACACTCGGGAACCAAGAGCTATGGTGCCAAGAGAATCCAGAGATTAACACTAAGGACCACAGAAAAGCCAAGAAGAACTTGGGGTACAGAGCCAGAAATGAGCAAGATGGAGTAATAAATTCAGACAGCCAACTTTTGCTGGGCACTTACTGTGTGCCGGGAATGCATTAGTACTCTATGAACATGATTTCATTTGATCCCCTCAGCTATCCCAGGAGGTAGTTACTATTATTATTCACATTTTATGGATGAAGAAATAAATCAAGACACAAAGAAGTTAAGTGATTTCAAGGTCACACAGCTATTAAATGGCAGAGCCTGGACTCATCTGACCTGGAGCTTGAACTCCTACCAGCCACTCGCCCTGGCATGGCTTCCAGAAGCAAGGGCTTAGTCGCTCAAGGGCGGTGGAAACCAGAGCAAGTGTTAAAGGGCATGTGAAGGGGGTGGATGTTTTTGCACAACAGAGCAGACAGGATTCGGCCACACGAACAACCCTATTGCAGTTGTCCTTTACTCAAGTTAACTCATAGGGCTGCTGCTACCTTTCATTATCTAAGACATTCTATGGATCCTCCACCACTGTCCTCACACTCTAAGTGCCAAGAAAGTTCTTGTTGGGACCCTAAAGCTCTTTCCCTTCATGGTAACCAGAGACTGAGTTAGCCTTGGCATTGCTCAGAGACCCAAACAGTTCAGACCTCTTATCCGGGCTGGCCAGGACAGTTGTTAGGAGGGCTGGGAATTTAAGCTGGCCCCTATCACCTTAGCCCTCCCATGATTATGTTATGTTAAATGGCAAAAAGGCCATTATCCAGGCAGGCTTAGTGACGTTCCTCTGAGCCTCTTCTCCATCTGGGCATTAACCTCTACTGTAAAGACTTGAACAGACACTAACATGGTTTCTAACAGTTCAAGGCCATATCCCTAGGATGACCCTAGCCCTCCTTCAAGTGCTAGCCCAAGAAAGCTTGAGACTACCAAAGAATTAATTATATATTTGTTCCAGCCAATACCCAAGAGAAGGGCCTATCTCTCCCAGACTTTCTGGGAGGATAAAATCTTAACTTCAATAATTGCCAGCTAGAGACATAGCTGGCCTGATTGCATTTACACTAACTGGCCCTTTGCAATTTTTCACTTCTCTGGCTCCACTTGAACCCCACTTACCCCTTCCCTTCCTAGCACTCTACCTCATTCTCCCTTTAAAAACCCAGTCATTTCTGTACAAATCAAAGCTGAGTTCAGTTTATGTTGGACTCTTCCCTATTGCAATAGCTGTTACTGATTAAAATCTGTCCTTAACACTTTAACTAGTGTCCGCCTTTGTTTATCTTTGACAGAAGTTGGAGAGATTCCAAGCAAGAATGAGCTGACACACTGCGGCTGGTTTGAGGATGGAGGGGACCACATGGTAAGGAGTAGGGGGCAGCCACTAGAAGTTGAGAGCCCTGTTGGTCAAATAAGTTTGTAAATAATGATATATATGTTTGCTCACTTATAGTTTGCATTGGATGTGGGGGGACAGGCTGTAAGCAGGCAGGATTCTAATAGCCTAAGGCAGGGGTCCCCAAACTTTTTACACAGGGGGCCAGTTCACTGTCCCTCAGACCGTTGGAGGGCCAGACTATAAAAAAAAACTATGAACAAATCCCTATGCACACTGCATATATCTTATTTTAAAGTAAAAAAACAAAACGGGAACAAATACAATATTTAAAATAAAAAACAAGTAAATTTAAATCAAGAAACTGATCAGTATTTCAATGGGAACTATGGGCCTGCTTTTGGCTAATGACATGGTCAATGTGCTCCTTTCATTGACCACCAATGAAAGAGGTGCCCCTTCCGGAAGTGCAGCGGGGGCCAGATAAATGGCCTCAGGGGGCCGCATGTGGCCTGCGGGCCGTAGTTTGGGGACCCCTGGCCTAAGGCTTAGTTTCAAAACTAAGCTTTCTCACCCTTTTTGATGTAGGATGGTACACTCTCATGAGGAATCCCATTATGCTTCAGATAAGTTGACTTTGTATCAGAGACTTCCTTGTTTGTATATTGGATTAAAGGTTTTGATTTCTATACTATAAAGTGGGGCAGGCAGACCAGGAGCGCTCTCTCTCTCTCTCTCTCTCACTCTTTCTCTCTCTCTTCCTGAGATTAGCATTAGAGAGGAGAGCAGAGAAAGGCCATGTAGAGGAGAGGAGAGGTAGCCAAGATGGCGGAGTGCTGAAGGAGAAGCTAGTTTGTGCAGAGAGAAGGAGATGGGAAACAGAAGTGAATAAGGCTAGTGAGGTAGATACCTTTGATTCTAGGAAACTCGAATAAGTCAGTAGCTTTGTGAGCACTGAATGAGTGGGTTTTGGAGCCCAGTGTGTGTTTTTACTTGCCCGCTGGGTGCAAGCTAGGATTAAAGATGATGGCTCACTAGTTTTTGGCTCCGTTGTTTCATTATCGTCTGTCCGAATCTAATGCGAACCTGCATGGGCCAGGCAGCTGTGATGGTGGCTGTGGCTACTGGCTTTACAAACCCACAACAAAATGGGGTGCTCAGTCCTAGGTATTTAATTCTGCCATTGAATTTCCTTGGAAGAAAATTCTTTCTAACCTACAAGTAAGAGCACAACTAACATCTTCATTTTGGCCTTGTGATTGTTTGAACAGAGAACCAGGTTAAGCCCTCCTAGACTTCTGATGCATAAGACTGTAATCTAGTGACCCACTGGCTATAAACTGAAAGTTTCCAGGACCCCCTCCTAGGGTTTGATTACTCTGCTAGAGTAGTTCACAGAACTCAGAGAAATGATTACCAGTTTATTTAAAGGATATGATAAAGGATACAGATGAAGAACCAGATGAGAGGTATATAGGGTGAGGTCCAGAATGGTCCCAAGCACAGGAACCTCTGTTCCCGTGGACTGGGGTGCACCACCCTCCTGGCATGTGCATACATTCAGCAACCAGCAAGCTCAGCAAATCTCACAGTTCAAGAGTTCAGTGGGTGGAGCTAAAAGTTCCAACCCTCTAATCACATGGTCTTTCTGGTGACCCATCCTGAGGCTATCTGAAGGCCCCACACTAAGTCACCTCATTAGCATAAACTCAGGTGTGCTCAAAAAGGAGCTACTGCCCTGGCCGGTTGGCTCAGTGGTAGAGCGTCGGCCTGGCGTGCAGGAGTCCCGAGTTCGATTCCCGGCCAGGGCACACAGGAGAAGCGCCCATCTGCTTCTCCACCCCTCCCCCTCTCCTTCCTCTCTGTCTCTCTCTTCCCCTCCTGCAGCCAAGGCTCCACTGGAGCAAAGTTGGCCCGGGCGCTGAGGATGGCTCTGATTGTGGCAGAGCGATGCCCCAAGATGGGCAGAGCATCGCCCCCTGGTGGGCATGCCGGGTGGATCCTGGTCGGGCGCATGCAGGAGTCTGTCTGACTGCCTCCCCGTTTCCAACTTCGGAAAAATACAAAAAAAAAAAAAAAAAGAAAAAATAAAGTAGCTACTTATAAGTAACTAAAGATACTCCCATGCCTCAGAGAATTCCAAGGATTTCAAGGGGCTCTATGCCAGGAACTGGGGACAAAGACCAAACATATTTCTTATCATACTATATATATAATAGTAAGTTTGCTTTTGCATGAGAAAGAAGGAAAAATAAAAATATATACACATTATAACTGTTAAACATTACAAAATAAAACACAAAAGGGATAAATCAGTAAAGAGTGCAGTTGGTTACCAGTAAGGGTTCGAGGGGAATAGATGGAAGTAATATCTCTCTCTGAGCACACCTTTTATACAGTTCTGACTTTTAAAAGCATGGCTATAGCCTGACCAGGCGGTGGCGCAGTGGATAGAGCGTCAGACTGGGATGCGGAAGACCCAGTTTCGAGACCCCGAGGTTGCCAGATTGAGCGCGGGCTCATCTGGCTTGAGCAAAAAGCTCACCAGCTTGGATCCAAGGTTGCTGGCTTGAGCAAGGGGTTATTTGGTCTGCTGAAGGCCCGTGGTCAAGGCACATATGAGAAAGCAATCAATGAACAACTAAGGTGTTGCAATGTGCAACGAAAAACTAATGATTGATGCTTCTCATCTCTCCGTTCCTGTCTGTCTGTCCCTGTCTATCCCTCACTCTGACTCTCTCTCTGTCTCTGTAAAAAATAAAATAAAATTAAATTAAATTAAAAGCATGGCTATATGCCACTTATTCAAATATAGAACTAAATCAATCAGAGTGGAAAGAAGGTAAATTAAAATTGAGAGCACACTGAAAGCATGAAATCAATTGTACTTCAAGTAAGTACTATAACCACACTGAAAGAAGAAGAAAGAACTAATCTGAATTAATTTGACACAGTATATGACAACCTACTCTCAGCTGGGGGCAGAAATACAGTGAAGAGGGGGAAGAATTACAAACAAATCCTGAACTCTTTTCAGTAAGTCTGCTGTTCTTAATGGTGTGGGCAAAACAACTCAGGAACCATTTTAGATATAATAAACTATTTCAGATGTAATATAGGATTGAGCAAATGTATTGAAATGGGTGGGGGCCAGGATTCTCCCTGAGGAAGAAGACGTATACAGCTATGGAATGCAGAAGGCAAGAGATAATCCTGTGAAGAGGCATCAGTGTAAATTCATAATTTCTAAAAGATGTGTAGGCGTATATATATACATGTTTATGTCACACATAAGTATTTATGGATATGTGAATATGTGTACATACGCACGTGTGTGTATTCATGCATATATTTCCTACCTCTGTCCATTAAAAGAGCCAAGAAACAAAGACCGCCTGACCAGGTGGTGACGCAGTGGATAGAGCGCTGGACTGGGGCCTGGAGGGCCCAGGTTCAAAACCCCAAGGTTGCTGGCTTGAGCCCAAAGATCACTGGCTTGAAGCCCAAGGTCGCTGGCTTGAGCAAGGGGTCACTTGCTCTGCTGTCGCCCCCCGGTCAAGGCACATATGATGAGAAAGTAATCACTGAACAACTAATGAGTCGCAACAAAGGCATTAACCTTTGATGCTTCTCATCTCTCTCCCTTCCTGTCTGTCTGTCCCTATCTGTCCCTCTTTCTGTTTTTGTCACACACACACAAAAAAGAAGCAAAGACATTTTAGTAGTGATAGGACACCTAATAGTCTTAACTTGATCTCTAATGCCTTCACCACTAAAAGGAATCAGACTCCTTAGAGCAGTGGTTCTCAAACATTTTTAAGTCGAGGCGCATCTAAAATCCTACAAATAATTGTAGGCACACTATATACAAATTTCTGAGAAAGATGTTATAATAATTAAATCAGATATTAAAGAAAAAGAAATAAAGTCCAAGCATGCTTTTATGGTAATTAAATAAAATAAATACAACAAAATTAAATTTATTCTGACATTAAAAAACATTTTTATGTTACCTTTTTGGAGTTATGCTTTTTAGAATTCGTAAAAAAGAGGGGTTAAAAAATTAAAAAAAAAACGACATAGCCCTGGCCGGTTGGCTCAGTGGTAGAGCGTCGGCCTGGCGTGCAGGAGTCCTGGGTTTGATTCCCAGCCAGGGCACACAGGAGAAGCGCCCATCTGCTTCTCCACCCCTCCCCCTCTCCTTCTTCTCTGTCTCTCTCTTCCCCTCCCGCAGCTGAGGCTCCACTGGAGCAAAGATGGCCCGGACGCTGGGGATGGCTCTGTGGCCTCTGCCTCAGGCGCTAGGATGGCTCTGGATGCAACAGAGTGACACCCCAGAGGGGCAGAGCATCACCCCCTAGTGGGCATGCTGGGTGGATCCCGGTCGGGCGCATGTGAGAGTCTGTCTGATTGCCTCCCCGTTTCCAGCTTCAGAAAAATGCAAAAAACCCCAAACAAACAACAAAAAAATGACATAAAGTTATCTTTTTATATATATAGATACATTCTTAGTAAGATTTAGTAAATTTGGCAGGTCCCGGCACAAATGTGTTAACTTTTTTCATTCTTGTGTTTATGAGAAACATAAGCCTGATGTGTTCTAGCAATTTCTTCAATGTTTGGGCATATATTTGAAAGGCAAACTCTCATTTCCTTGTCAATACATTGAAGAATTCCTCTCTTTTTACTCTTGTGTTGAGTGCAGAAAACCCCACCATACATATCATCTTAACTTTACACCAAACAAAGGATAAGAAGAAACTTGCCTCCAGTCTTTCCAGGGAACATGGGGGGTAGTGTAAACAATCCAGCATAGCAGCTTAACAGCCTTTTGCAATCTAATCAGGCAAGTGAGGTGGGAGGTTGGGCAGACTGTCAGCTTACAGCCAATTCTCCACACCTCTGTCTCCAAAAATCTAAACTCCAAAAACTCTGTTGGATTTTTGGTCCCCAACAGGCATATATTTCTCTGGAATACCATAGAGCGCACCCAGAAATCTTCTAGGGCGCACCAGTGCACCCTGGCGCACACTCTGAGAACACTGCCTTAGAGGAATGACTGAGTTGGGGTTGGTACCAGATATACTTGGAATCCCTTGTTATAATAGAAAGTAAGGAAGTGCTAGAAAAAGAAAAAAAAGTCAAAGAAGTTTCCACTAGCAAATCTGGGACAATATGAACACCAAAATAATTAAGTATTAAATCATAAACCATGGAAAAAATAAGAATTCATGAATCCATACATACATAAATAGGAGAAGGTCTCTCGTTCATGGGGGCATGCTAAGGACAAAATGAAAAGCGTGGACAGAACATTGGAGTTGGCAAATCACTATTTTGCAAACATCATGGTAAAGACTAGTATAGGCAGGAATCATCAGTGGATGCTAAATGTAGGGGGTAATTTTGATAAAGAACGCAATATTTGCATGGTCTCCCCACACTGGTTATTAGTTGCAAGAGAGAAAAACAGCAATAATTATACAGTGAAGTATTTAGGAGTGAAGGGCCACGATGTACTTAACTCACCTGAAGGTGTTTTCGGGGAAAACGTGTGGTTTTATATTTGCTGCTTCTATTTTTGCAACTTTCTGTAAGTTGAAAAATATTTCCTGATAGTTTATTTTTATTTTATGTATTGATTGATTGATTTTTAGCAAGAGAGAGAGATAAACATCGATTTTGTTGTTCCACTTATTTATGAATTCCTTGTTTGATTCTTGTATGTGCCCTAATGGGATCAAACCTGCAATCTTGGTATACTGGGACAAGGCTCTAACCAACTGAGCTACCTGGCCGGGGCTATTTCCAGAGAATTCAAAGAGAAAGAAGCCACTATATGGAAAGTGTCTGAGATTAAAGCTCTTGAAGAATGCAGTTTTCATCCAAAGAGAGGGTCGGGCCTGACTAAGTAATCACAGAGATGAGGCGCTGAGCTAGGTGACTCCAGCTGTTAGGAAGCAGAGGCCAAACCCTCAGGTAGCTGAGGTGGATGTAGGCCGAAGGGGCCTGTTAGAGATGTCCAGTTGTACCTGGAGAGGTGAATGTCTACCATGAAGCCTGATCCGGGAGGGCACCCGCAGCTAACACACACTCCTGGCTTTGAACATGTGCAGCCGGGGCCAATCTACAAGGCTTAGGCCACTGTCAGCCCTGGAGAACTAGCCTCCAGCACTGGAGATCTCCAGACACAAGTTTAGAATCTCCTATAGCAGCCACATGTGATCTTGACCTGCTGAAATTTGTTCTTGGCTCCAGTCCTGACAGCAATCCCCTCCTGCGACCTTGCCTACATCTGGTGACTTCTCCCTCCTCCCAGCTTTCAGACCATGGCTTTCCTCCAGGTTTCCTGGCTCAGTGTGTCTTGCCCTGGCCCTGACTCTTTGGTCTTCCTATGACTCAGAGCCCTGGCTCCCAGCCCTAGGACCCACCCTGCCTATGTTCTGGTCCTCTCAGCTAAGGCCCCACAAGAGGGAAGAATGGGGATGTTTAACAGAACCTCCCAGGTTACCAAGACCTTCCATCTCCTGCCCTGTAAAAGAACAGCTTGGGGCCTCTGGTTCTATGGACCCAGTGACTGACCCAGCCACACCTGCAGGGCACTGCAGATGCGTAGCGACACATGAAACTGCAAACGAGGGATCGGTCTGAGTAGCTGGTACTCGATTTGGTGCATTGCCTCCTGACAGCCGAACACACAGAGCATGTCACAGCCCACAGCCCTGAGTCCGCCTGACCTAGCCCCTCTCTAAGTCCGGGGTATTTGGTAAGCACAGGAGGAATATCAGAAACAGGCTTGCTCAATAGACCTGATGCTTAGAGTCCCAAGTTTCCAGCTAACCCTTCCTTCCCAACCTACAGCGCGTGAGATTGGAGAAGGTGGTCCTGGAGCTACTCCCATCTCCACTGCCTGATAGCGGTGAGCCCCTGTGCCATTGTTTCAGCTTCACTTTCCTCATCTGTGACTTGGAAATGATACATGTTAAGCACCTATGGCAGTAGCTGGAACATGGTTGGTGCTCAATATATACAATATAATCTTAAAGCATCTCCCTATAAAGTACTAATTAATTGAGAAAAAGGAAAATAATCAAAGGATACCTTTAAGTGAGTGAAAACACAACCCACAAATGGGAGTAAATATTTGCAAATCATATACCTGATATGGGATTAATATACAAAATATAGAAAGAACTGACTTCCTGCAACTCAACAACAGAGTGCAATTCAGTGTCACTGAATAGACGTTTCTCCAAAGAAGATATACAAATGCTCAATAGGCACATGAAAGTGTGCTCATCGTTGACCATTAATCATAGGGAGATGCAAATCAAAACCACAATGAGATACCGCCATAGACCCATTATGACAGCTATTATTAAAAAAAAAATGTTAGCAAGGATGTGGGAAATTGGAAGCCACGTGCACTGCTGGTGAGAATACAAAATGTACAGTCACTGTGGAAAAATGGAAAAGCCACTGTAGCAGTTCCTCAAAAAGTTAAAAATAGAATTACCATAAGATTAAGTAATTCCACTCTGAGATGCATACCCAAAGGAATTGAAAGCAAGAACTCTAACAGACATTTATATACCAATATTCGTAACAGCGTTATTATAGTAGCCACAACATGGAAACAACCCAAGTGTCCATCAACAGACGAATGGATCAACAAAATATGATATATAGATGCAGTGGGATATTATTCAGCCATAAAAAGGAATGAAATTCTGATAATGCTACAAGGATGATTGTGTGTGTGTGTGTGTGTGTGTGTGTGTGTGTGTGTGTGTGTGTGACAGAGACAGAGAGAGACAGATAGGGACAGACAGACAGGAAGGGCAAGAGATGAGAAGCATTAATTCTTTGTTGTGGCACCTTAGTTGTTCATTGATTGCTTTCTCATATGTGCCTTGACTGGAGGGCTATTGCAGAGTGAGTGACTCCTTGCTCAAGCCAGCGACCTTTGAACTAAAGCCAGCAACCTTGGGCTTCAAGTCAGTGACCATGGGGTCATGTCTATGATCCCACGCCTAAGACAGTGACCCCACACTCAAGCTGGTGAGCCTGAGCTCAAGCTGGTGATCTCAGGGTATCAAACCTGGGTCCTCTGTGTCCCAGTCCAACCTCTATCCACTGTACCACTGCCTGGTCAGGTGGAAGGAAAATATTTTGTGGTAAAGAAGTCATATAAGAGAACAAAAAGATTTGAATGAAAATGACAAATATAGAAGATAGCAAAGAAGAAACAGAATATGCAAATCTCTAAAGCAAGTAAACAGCATAAATACAAAAATCAAGAACGTATATTTAAAGAGCAAAGTATGTTTCTTAATATAAAATATTGTAATAAATCAAGAAAATATGTAAAAAAATTCAAGTAGCCCTGGGCCGGGTAGCTCAGGTGGTTAGAGCATCATCCCAATACGCCAAGATTGCAAGTTCAATCCCTGGTCAGGGCACATACAAGAATCAGTCGAAAGGAACGCATAAATAAGTGGAACAACAAATCAAGGTTTCTTTCTTTCTTTCCTTATTTCTTTCTTTCTTTCTTTCTTTCTTTCTTTCTTTCTTTCTTTCTTTCTTTCTTTCTTTCTTTCTTTCCTTTCTTTCTTCCTTCCTTCCTTCCTTTCTTTCTCTCTCTCTCTCTCTCTCTCTCTCTCAAATCAATAAATGTGCTCAAGAATACTTGACCTAAGCAACTACTACCAAGACACATTCTAGTAAATTTAGTAGACTGTCAGAATAAAAAAAATCCTTTGAGCATTTAAGTAAAAAAAAGCAAGTAGCTTTTAAAAGAAAATAAAATGAGGGCCCTGGCGGGTTGGCTCAGTGGAAAGAGCAGTAGCCCGGCGTGTGGACATCCCGGGTTCGATTCCCAGTCAGGGCACACATGAGATGCAACCATCTGGTTCTCTTCCTTCTCCCTCTCCCCCTTCTCTCTCTTTTCCCCTCTGACAGCCAGTGGCTCATCTGGTTCAGCATCGGCCCCGACACTAAGGATAGCTCAGCTGATTCGAGCCTCAGCCCCAGACAGGGGTTGCTGGGTGGACCCCGGTTGGAGTGCATGTGGGAGTCTGGCTCTCTATCTCCCATCCTCTCACTTAAAAATAATAAAATAAAAAGAGAGAAAAAACCAGAGAATATTGCCAGACATTTTAGCAGCAATGCTTGATGCCAGAAGTAATTACAGTAATGTATTTAAGATAGTCAAAGAAAAGAAAATGTGACCAAGGACTTTGTATCTAGCAAAACTGATTTTCAAGTATAAATAGAGCACATAATAGTATCAACATGCAAGATCTCAGGGAAATTTGCTCCTATGAATTCTTACTAAAAAATACTAAAGAACAATTTTCAGATAACCAAAATGAGAGATAAGAACATAACATAACCCAAACTGGAGAGCTGTATAATCTAGCTCCATTGACTAAAAAGGCCTAGAAACCATGATCACTCAGTAGCAATGCAGATGTGGTCTGGAAACCAGGGCTTTTTGAAGAAATGGATAATTTCAGAGATACAAAATGGTCCGTACCTCTTCTCATACCTAACGGCAGAGTAGCTCTCAAAGACCTCTGCAGTTCATCTAAAGAACCCGGAGCCAACTCGAAGAGGCTCCCAATAGCCAGAGAACAATTTGAACTGCATTAGGATAACTGCATAGATTGAAACTCATCAATAGTGGGTTGCCAAGTTAAGGTGACCCATCATCCTCCTTTAGGGAAGGCAGTCCTCCTTTTGTAAGTTCCGTCCTCCCTCGAAAAGTGTCCTCCTACATGTCCTCCTTTTTGATATTGGAAGACTAATCTGTAAATGTCCGTATTCGATCAATGCAGAGTCCATCCATTGTGTGTGATGTGATGTATTTGTATCTAAATGAGTATTTTTTTCTTACAATTATTATTAAAAATTAATAGGCATGTAAGCATAATTATAATATAAAACATTAAAAATATTTTTATTATGCATTTATCATATTATAGTGTATATTGTTGCAATTAATAAAATGTTTCTTTTATTTATGATATTGTTTTCTTCAATTTATTTTTGTTCTCTTTTTCATTGTAAGAAAGTTGGTCACCTTAGTTAAGTGCATGAGTTAATAATGCCCTAAAAAAATTTATTGGTCATTTTTGGAGGATGATTAGGACTAACTGTATTTTTTGTTCCATAAGACACACTTTTTCCCCCCCAATAAGAATATTTTTTTCTTATTTTCCTCCTTAAAACCCTAGGTGTGTCTTATGGTCAGGTGCGTCTTATGGAGCGAAAAATACGATAATTAATTTTCTTGAAAATAGATAAGTAAAGGGAAAGAATCAACATTTATCCTGTCTGCCCTACATGAACTTTACTCCTGGGTACAAAGTTAAATACAAATCAAAAAAAGAATTTAAAAAAAATTTTCCTGGTGCTTAAAGGAAAACAGACCTTTCTCTCATTCCTTCCTTCGGCCCAAACTTTTCTTTAGAAAACTTAAAATTCCAAATACTTTCTGTCTCTTTGAGATGTATGTAAATCTTTTTAAAAGTTAGACTTCTTGCCAGTTTTTCAGGCCAGGAATGTCTTTCCTACGGCCTAAGAGCCATCTCCTTGAAATGTGAACTATTGTGGTAAGAGATGCACACTTAAGCAATAAAACTATAAAGAAACCCTAAGAAGTGGTTATCACAGAGGTCAGGATTGTGGCTATTTCAAGTGGAAGGAATTTAACTGTATCTGGGACAGGGCAACAGGAGAGTTTTTGGAGTGACAGGCAGGCAAAGTTCCATTTCCTTTTTTTTTTTTTCTTTAGCAACAATACTTATACTGTGCTGTGGATTCTAAACTGTTTCACAACAATTAATTAGTAAATGAGATGACAAATGCTATCTACACACTTTCAGTTTAATAAATTCTGTACAAGGATTTAATAAGAATGAAATCAGCCTAGATCTTACCTAATTAGAGAAAGCTGTATTAGAATACAGTACTGGAAACTCAGTAATGATTTCCAGTGGACAAGTTTTCACACAATGATTTAATAAAACTCAGCTATTTAAAGTGTTAGAAATAAAATTTGTGACTCAGTACTTCTAGTTTTGAGCATGTCTTTATCTAAAAAAAATATTTTTTCTTTTATTTTTTTGTGACAGAGAGAGGGACATCTAGGGACAGACAGGAAGGGAGAGAGATGAGAAGAATCAAGTCTTTGTTGCAGCACCTTAGTTGTTCACTGATTGCTTTTTCATATGTGCCTTGACCAGGGAATACAGCAGACCAAGTAACCCCTTGCTCAAGCCAGCAACCTTAGGCTCAAGCTGGTGAGCCTTGCTCAAACCAGATGAGCCCGCACTCAAGGTGGTGACCTCAGGGTTTTGAACCTGGGTCCCCCGCATCCCAGTCCGATGCTGTATCCACTGCGCTACCACCTGGTCAGGCTGTTTCTTTCTTTCTTTCTTTTCTTTCTTTCTTCCTTCCTTTCTTTCTTTCTTTCTTTCTTTCTTTCTTTTTTTATTTTTCTGAAGTGAGAAGCAGGGAGACAGAGAGACAGACTCCTTCATGCGTCTGACTGGGATCCACCTGACATGCCCACTAGGGGGCGATTCTCTGCCCATCTGGGGCATTGCTCTGTTGCAACCAGAGCCATTCTAGCGCCTGAGGTGGAGGTCATGGAGCCATCCTCAGTGCCCAGGCCAATTTTGCTCCAATGGAGCCTTGGCTGCTGGAGGGGAAGAGGGAGATAGAAATGAGAGGAGGAAGGGTGGAGAGGCAGATGGGCACTTCTCCTGTGTGCCCTGACCAGTAATTGAACCTGGGACTTCCACACGCCAGGTTGATACTCTACCACTGAGTCAACTAGCCAGGGCCCAGGCTTTTTCTTTCTTAATTTATTTTTCCCCCTTTTACCTTATTCTTTTTCCCTCCCCTCTGTCAATTATGACCTTGTTCTCTGTATCTATGGGTCTGTTTCTGTTTTGTTTGTTCATTTGTTTTGTTTTGTCTTTCAGATTCCACATATAAATGAAATCAGATGATATTTGTCTTTCTCTGTCTCTCTTATTTCACTTAGCATATTGCCCTCTAAGTCTACTTATGTTGTCCCAAATGGCAAGATTTTATTTCTTTTTATTGCTGAGTAATATTCCATTATATATACATATATAATCACTTTTTTATCCATTAGTCTATCAATGGGCATGTGGGTTGCTTTCATACTTTGATTATGGTAAATACTGCTGCAATCAACATAGGGGGAACATATATCTTTTCCATTTAGTGGTTATTATTTTTTAAAAAGATAAATAACCAGAAGTGGTATTGAGATAGGATAGTAAGAAGCTAGGGAAATTCCCAGGCAAGTAGAATGGGGAAACCGAGACAATATAATTAAACAAGGCCAAACAACTTGACCAATTTACAGCCAGCTAGTGAATCACAAGGCCTTATCTTCCCTAAGCGAGGACACTCGAGAACAAATGGTTTATACCTCTCCTCTCTAATCAGAGAATAAATACCTTAATATCTTTCAGGTCAGAGAGATAGAGGACAGAGACCCAGTGAATGCCATTTGTACCAGCCAAACCCAAGGACGGATGAAGTCAGGGGAACAAATACTAACAAAAACCTGATTACAGCCAGACAGAACCGAGATAAAAGTAATACAGTAGCCTAATCAAGCGGTGGAGCAGTAGATAGAGTATTAGACTAGGATGCAGAGGACCTAGATTCAAAACCTCAAGGTCCCCATCTTGAGTGTGAGCTCATCCGGATTGAGCATGGGCTCACCAGCTTGTGCATGGGGTCACTGGCTTGAGGGTGGGATCATAGACATGACTCCATAGTCACTGGCTTGAAGCCCAAGGTCGCTGGCTTGAGCCCAAGGTCATTGGCTTGAGCAAGAAGTCACTCGCTCTGCTGTAGTCCCCGGGTCAAGGCACATATGAGAAAGCAATCAATGAACAACTAAGGTGCCGCAATGAAGACTTGATGCTTCTCTTCTCTCCCTTCCTGTCTGTCTATCCCTATCTGTACCTCTCTGTGTCTCTCTTGCAAAAAAAAAAAAAAAAAAAGGAATACAGTAAAGCTTACTAAAGGATAATCCCAAACTCCCCTATATGCTCATTTTGATGCATCAGCATATTAAAAACGCACCTGGAAAACTGATTAATATTCTACTGAAAACCTTCCCTAAGACTCTTAACTGCAGAAGAGAAATAAAACCCCTCAAAACAAAGACCCAGGGCAGCTCACTCTACAGCACACCCATGCGCCTTCTCAGGCTTGAACTTTTTACTTCCTTTCTCCTAAACTCTAAGGGCCCCCAAGAGACTTGCAACCAGGGGAGCAGTGGGCAGCGGCAGCTCGTCCCAGGCTAACCCCATGAAAAGCCAGTAGCTAGGGCCACCATCACAGCCTCCTGGCCCATGCAGGTTCACATTAGATTCGGACAGTCGATAAAGAAACAACGGAGCCAAAAACTGGTGGGCCAACATCTTTAATCCTAGCTTGCACCCGGCGGGCAAGTAAAAACACACACTGGGCTCCAAAACCCACTCATTCAGTAATCACAAAGCTACTGACTTATCCGAGTTTCCTAGAATCAAAGGTTTCTAGCTCACCAGACTTCACCTCTGTTCCCCATCTCCTTCCTTCTCTCTGCACAAACTCTGCACAAACTGGCTTCTCACTCAGCACTCCACCGTCTTGGCTGCTTCTCCTGGCCTCCTCCACGTGGCCTCCTCTGCTCTCTTCTCTGCTATCTCCTCTAATGCTAATCTCAGGAACCGAGAGAGCAAGCTCCAGGTCTGCCCCACTTTAGAGTGCAGAAATCAAAACTTTTAATCCAATATACAAAATAGAGAAGTCTCTGATACAAAGTCCATCCCACATCAAAAAGGGTGGGAAAGGCTTAGTCCTAAAACCAAGCCCCAGGCTACAAGGATCCTGCCTGCCCACAGTTCACCCCCAACACACATTGATATAATTACGGCCATTCCAAGCATAAGAGCAACTAATATCATCACCTGGGAGACGGGCTTCCACATGGGCAGCGCCATCTTTAACAAAGTGAGCATAATATATTTTATCTGCCCAACACTCCATGAGCCTGTCTCCAAGGCCCCCTTTTTCTCTGACTTGCCAGTGAGCCAAAGCAGGCTGGTCTTGCCTCACTTCTGTCACTGTGGCCTTAACTTCACAGGGAGCTACCAGCAGCCCCGCCCTGGCCCACCTCTTTCCTATACGTTTCTAGGGAGCCAAAGCAGAGCATGGCCTCTAGGCTCTCTCCTGTTGCTTCTTCCATCCTAAGTCTTTCTTTTGTTGCACTGTCCCCAGCTTTAACAAATGTACTCTCAAAATCACCTGGACTTGTGTTGTGAAATCTCTCCTGCACAAAGCACATGCTGTGCTACCGGCTGGCCCACGGCAGACCTGCTCTGGACCTAGTCCCTGTCCAGTAAAGTATTGCTGGGTAGTTCTACAGTGTGTCTGTAAAGTCATGGTGCACTTTTGACTGGTCACAGGAAAGCAACAAAAGACCATAGAAATGTGAAATCTGCACCAAATAAAAGGAAAACCCTCCCAGTTTCTGTAGGATGATGTGGCAGCATGTGCGCATGCACAGATGATGACGTAACACCGTGTATACAGTGGAGCAGCCCACGGCCATGCCAGTCGAGATGTGGACAGTACAGAGGAAAGTTCAGTGTGTTCTGTGGCTCGCTAAATTCGAATCCGTGACCAAAGTGCAATGTGAATATTGGCGCGTTTATAACGAAGCACCACCACATAGGAATAACATTACTTGGTGGGATAAGCAGTTGAAGGAAACCAGCAGTTTGGTGGAGAAACCCCGTTCTGGTAGGCCATCAGTCAGTGTCGAGTCTGTAGAGGCTATACAGGATAGCTACCTAAGGAGCCCTAAAAACTCTGTGCGTGAGCCCACATCGAACTGCACTGAATAGGTATGAAACTGGGAGAGTTTTCCTTTTATTTGGTGTAGATTTCACATGTCTATCGTCTTTTGTTGCTTTCCTGTGACCAGTCAAAAGTGCACCATGACTTTATGGACACACTATATTTCTTTTTGTGTGTGTGTATTTTTCTGAAGTTGGAAACGGGGAGGCAGTCAGACAGACTCCCACATGCACCCGACCGGGATCCACTGGGCATGCCCATCAGGTGGCAATGCCCTGCCCATCTGGGGCATTGCTCTGTTGCGACCAGAGCCACTCTGGCGCCTAAGGCAGAGGCCATGGAGCCATCCTCAGTGCCCGGGCCAACTTTGCTCCAATGGAGCCTTGCCTGCTGGAAGGGAAGAGAGAGACAGAGAGGAAGGAGAGGGGGAGAGGTGGAGAAGCAGATGGGCGCTTCTCCTGTGTGCCCTGGCCAGGAATCAAACCTGGGACTCCTACATACCAGGCCGACACTCTACCACTGAGCCAACCAGCCAGGGCCCACACTGTATTTCTTTTTTTTTTTTTTTTACAGTGACAGAGAGAGAGAGAGAGAGAGAGAGAGTCAAAGAGAGGGATAGATAGGGACAGACAGACAGGAACAGAGAGAGATGAGAAGCATCAATCATTAGTTTTTCGTTGCTACACCTTAGTTGTTCATTGATTGCTTTCTCATATGTGCCTTGACCATGGGGCTGCAGCTGACGGAGTAATCCCTTGCTCAAGCCAGAGACCTTGGGTCCAAGCTGGTGAGCTTTGCTCAAACCAGATGAGCCTGTGCTCAAGCTGGTGACCTCAGGGTCTCGAACCTGGGTCCTCCTCATCCCAGTCTGACACTCCATCCACTGCCCCACCGCCCAGTCAGGCCACACTGTATTTCTTGATCTAAATAGTGGTTATAAAGATATCCTTGTAACTCATTAAGTGATGAATTGTAACATAAATTCTCTTTATAATTCATCTCTTATAATTTATGTTTGATGTGGGTTTTAAAAAATTATTTTTTATTTATTGATTTTTTTTATTTTTTATTTTTAGAGAGAGGTAAGGAGAGAGAGAGGGGGAAACATCAATTTGTTGTTTGCATTTATGGGTTGTTTTATGCATGTGCCCTAACGGGGATAGAACCTGCAACGTTGGTGCATCAGGATAATACTCCAATTAACTGAGCTACCTGGCCAGGGCTGATATGAGGTTTTATTTTATAATTTAAAAAAAGTAAAAGGGTTAAGATTTTTAAAACCAGTCCTCTAATTATTGTTTTCTCCAAAAATTCGGCCTGGAACTGAAACAGAAGTGACTTGCTAAATGGATTGGATAGAGGCTGGGATCAAGGGTGACCTCTAGATGTATGTAACAGGACAAGGTGAGAGTTGCAAAAACTTCATAGGGTCAGGCATAGCTTACAGCTAAGAGCCGACAGACTTGTCTAGTTTATAGTGATGAGAGATGACTTCAGCAGAAGATGGTTGGGAAGGGCTTTCTGGAGAAGGGAGGATGTGAAGTAAATCTTGAGTTAGAATTTGGACACTTGAAGAAGGCTTGTAGTACAAGCAGATGGCACAAGATACACAAAAACAGAGAGATGGGCCTGACCTGTGGTGGTGCAGTGGATCAAGCATCGACCTGGAATGCTGAGGTCGCTGGTTCAAAACCCTGAGCTTGCCTGGTCAAGGCACATATGGGAGTAGATGCTTCCTGCTCCTCCCCCTCTTCTCTCTCTCTGTCTCTCTCTCTCTCAAATGAATAAATAAATAAAAATAATTTTGAAAAAACAAACAAACAAAAAAACAACAGAGAGATGGGAAAGAAAAAATTTCTTCACAGAATGTTCTTTCATTCGTTAGCGTTCACTCACCCTTCCTGTCCAAACGTTACTTTCTCAGAGAACCTTCCCTGATTCTCCCAGAACAGGCCAGATTCTTTGTCATATGCTCTCTTAGCTCATTCTCATTTATAACTCTAACCATAGTTGTAATCAAACGAAGAACTGTAAAATTGGTCATTTAGCATCTCTTTACCGAGAACATAAAGCTTCTTGAAAGCAGAGACACCGGATAACAGTCACATCCCACTGCCCAGTCCTTGGCTTTGCACGGTAGACACTCAATCAAAATCTGCTAATTAATGAATGAGTGAACCCATCTGGCTGGGATGAAGGGTTGTGCTAGAGACTACTAAAGTTGGAAATTTTACAGGGGCCAGACTGTGAATGACCTAGAATGCTCGGGTTAAATGCTTAAATTTTAACTGGGGTGTTTTGGTTTTTTTTAATTGAACAACAAAAAATGTATTGTCTCACTGTCCTGGAGGCTAGAAGTCCAAAATCAATTACATTCACCAACTTACAGCTGTCAACAGGGTTGGTTCCTCCGAGTCCTTTTTTGAGGTCTCTGTCCTTGGCCGTCCATGGCCACCCTCTGCACGTGTCTCTTCACATCGTCTTCCCTCTGTATCTCCGTGTCCAAATATCCCCTTTGTATAAGGACATCAGTCATATCGATAAGGCCCCTACCCGAGTGACCCCATTTAACTAGACTATCTCAGTTAAAAATCCTATGTCCAATAGAAGGTCACAGTCTGCGGTACTAGGGGTTTGAACTCCAACACATTTTTCTTTGTGAGGAAAACAGTTCAGTTCCTCAAGCATGGCTAACTCTCACTCAACATTTAAAACAGTTCCCAGGTTTTATTTATTCTACATAGATTTCGGAGACACTCCCTCTTTCCATCCTGAGCGGTCTCCACGCCACATTTCCCTCCAGTGTGTTTCCGTGGCGTGTTTCGCTTCCCTTCGGCTTGGTATTTATTAAGCAGTATGATAAAAGCCTGCATCGTGTCTCTCAGGGACTCGTAAGTGCCTTTAAAAGCCTAGATACTCAAAATTATCTTTGTATTTCATATGCCTAGAACCACTTTTAAAACAGAAACTACAACAAACCATACTTTCCTAAGTCTTAATCACATTGATCACAATAGCAAAATGAAATACCCTTACTATTTTTCAAAGAAATACATATTGTATATTAACAAATATACAAATTTTTACTTTTTAAAAAATTTTTTAAAAAATTTTATTTATTCATTTTAGAGAGGAGAGAGAAAGGGGGAGAGAGAGACAGAGAGGGAGTAAGAGAGGAGAGAGAGAGAGAGACAGAGAAGAGAAGGTGGGGAGGAGCTGGAAGCATCAACTCCCATATGTGCCTTGACCAGACAAGCCCAGGGTTTCGAACCGGCGACCTCAGCATTTCCAGGTCAACGCTTTATCCACTGCGCCACCACAGGTCAGGCCAAATTTTTACTTTTTAATGTTATTTAGGCAAACAGTATAGCTTATATTCTAAAAAGAAATTATTCAGGTTATTGGATTTCATATTCTTAAGTAATAAGATCCCAATCTTTAATTCAAAGGTATATTCTATGTAAGTGGTTTTCAAAGTACAGCCAACATGATCCTACTTCAAAGAACGTCTAAAACATGATTGGGCTGATTGTATTGGAATGGGGGCTTGTAGCCCTACCCTTTTTCTTGTTCTTGAGACCCATGAGTAGGCTTCTAAAGTTCTTTCTTAGTAATTTAAAGGTTGAATAGAACACAATGCAAACATCACTAATTTATAGCACAAAAAGTGAAGACTCTAAATCAGGCGTCCCCAAACTACGGCCGGCCAGTGGGCTGCATGTGGCCCCCTGAGGCCATTTATCCAGCCCCTGCTGCACTTCCAGAAGGGGCACCTCTTTCATTGGTGGTCAGTGAGAGGAGCACTGTATGTGGCAGCCCTCCAACGGTCTGAGGGACAGTGAACTGGCCCCCTGTGTAAAAAGTTTGGGGACCCCTGCTCTAAATACATATTGCTTTCTAAAAATTGTTTTCTCTATTAACCCCCCAAAATCATAATCTCTGAATTTTAGCCTATATATTTTTGTAATCAATGTTCAACTTTCTACTGTCATGATCTAAACTTGTACGTATACAGTTCAGAATTTCAGCTGCCACAATTTAAACCAATGCAATGGTTCCCATTAAACTATGAAAACCAATCAACGCATTCTTGGCACTGTGGTAAGAGTAACTCTTTTTTCTCAGTTCCGGGAAGCTTAGAGCCAAAGTGATGTTCCAATAAAAGCTTTTTTCTTAGTTATTTATTGATTTGAGCAAGAGAGGTAGGGAGAGAGAGAGACAGGAACATAAATCTATTCTTACATGTGCCCTGACTCGGGGGGTTGAAATGGCAACCTCTGTGTTTCAGGACGAAGCTCTAACCCAGGGGTTCCCAAACTTTTTACACAGGGGGCCAGTTCACTGTCCCTCAGACCGTTGAAGGGCCGGACTATAAAAAAAACTATGAACAAATCCTTATGCACACTGCACATATCTTATTTTAAAGTAAAAAAAAACAAAACGGGAACAAATACAATATTTAAAATAAAGAACAAGTAAATTTAAATCAACAAACTGACCAGTATTTCAATGGGAACTATGCTCCTCTCACTGACCACCAATGAAAGAGGTGCCCCTTCCGGAAGTGCGGCGGGAGCCGGATAAATGGCCTCAGGGGGCCGCATGTGGCCCGCAGGTCATAGTTTGGGGACCCCTGCTCTAACCAATCAAGCTATCCATCCAGGGCTGTGGTGCTCAATTTTAACTACACCAATGTTCTGGGTTAGTATACCTGCTTCTTTGGCCTTCCTGGTTTTCCTTTTTTTTTTAATTAGGGTAAAATATACATAGCATAATTTACTATTTTAACTATTTTTAAGCGTACAGTTTAGTGGCAATAAGTATATTCACAGCTGTGTAATGATTATCACCACCATCATCTCCAGAGCTTTCCATCTTCCCAAACTGAACTTCTGCACCCGTGAAGTAGTAACCCCCACTGCTCTCTCTGCCTAGCCCCTAGCACCCACTGT
The DNA here is from genome assembly GCF_036850995.1 of Saccopteryx leptura. Taxonomy (NCBI): domain Eukaryota; kingdom Metazoa; phylum Chordata; class Mammalia; order Chiroptera; family Emballonuridae; genus Saccopteryx; species Saccopteryx leptura. The sequence continues at coordinate 198,154,250 of NC_089506.1, forward strand.
TCTCCTTTCTACCTCTATAAATTAGATTAGCCTAGGTATCTCTTATAAGTGGAATTATACATTTGTCCTTTTCACTTTGCATAATTCAAGGTTCAGTAATGTATTATCTGTCAGAATTTCTTTTTTTTTCTTTTGTGACATGGGGAGAAAGAGATAGAGGGACAGCTAGGGACAGACAGACAAGAAGGGAGAGAGAGGAGAAGCATCAATTCTTTACTGCAGTTCCTTAGTTATTCATTGATTGCTTTCTCATATGTGCCTTGACCAGGGGGCGGGGGGCTACAGCAGAGTGAGTGACCCCTTGCTCAAGCCAGTGACTCTTGGGCTCAAGCCAGTGACCTCGGGGTTTTGAACCTGGGTCTTCTGCATCCCAGTCTGATGCTCTTCCACTGCACCACCACCGGGTCAGGCCAGAATTTCATTCTTTTTAAGGCTGAATAATATCCTATTGTGTGTACACAAACATCTGTTTGAGTTTTCTTTTTTTTCTTTTTCTTTTTTTTTTGTATTTTTCTGAAGCTGGAAACAGGGAGAGACAGTCAGACAGACTCCCGCATGCGCCCGACCGGGATCCACCTGGCACACCCACCAGGGGCGATGCTCTGCCCACCAGGGGGTGATGCTCTGCCCCTCCGGGGCTCCAGCGCCTGCGGCAGAGGCCAAGGAGCCATCCCCAGCACCCGGGCCATCTTTGCTCCAGTGGAGCCTCGCTGCGGGAGGGGAAGAGAGAGACAGAGAGGAAGAAGAGGGGGAGGGGTGGAGAAGCCGATGGGTGCTTCTCCTGTGTGCCCTGGCCGGGAATCGAACCCGGGACTTCTGCACGCCAGGCCGACGCTCTACCACTGAGCCAACCGGCCAGGGCATCTGTTTGAGTTTTTAATTTTAATTATTTGGGGTAAATACCCAGAAGTGAAATTGCTGGATCATACAATAACTCTGTTTAACCTTCCAAGGAACTACTGTGCTACTTTCCACAGTGTATGCACCATTTCATGTTCCCACAAGCAATGCACAAGGATTCTCAAATCTCTGCATTCTAGGCAACACTCGTTACTTTCTGTTTTATTTCATAACAGCCATTCTAATGGGTGTGGATCTCATAGTGGTTTTGATTTGCATTTCTCAAACGACTAGTGATGTTCAGCATCTGTTCACAGCATATAGAACATTTGTGTATCTTCTTTGGAGAAATATCTACTCAGAGTCCTTTGCCCATTTTTGAATTAGGTAGTTTGTGTGTTTGTGTTTTTCTTGTTGAGTTGTAGGTGTTCTTAATATAAAAAGAACTCCAGGAGTTCACTCCATCCTCACTTCCATTGTCTGGGTTTACAAACTAATCATTTTGCTTCTACCGTAGTCCAATAAATGGGAAGCCGACCTTGCCGCTTTCCTTCTGTCTCCCCTCCCAGCAATGGATGCTTCAAATTGCAACTAGAGTGACCTTATATATGACACAAGCTACATCTCTTTCCTAAAGAGCTAAGTTTATTCCAGTGTTCCTTTCCAGGCTCATGTTCTATTATTTCCTATCATCATCCCAATACATACATGTATCCCGCTGTTCACAGGCATACATCCCATGACAGGATACTGGCCCCCATACATCCCTGCCCATCACTGCGGAAAGAAGTCAGGGTAATTCTGGGATTGCTCATGCCACCTTAAATAAAGAGGTAACCTGAGGCAAAAATGGTTCCTGGTTCCATTTTTCCTTTTACTACTTGAGAACAAGTTTGATGATAGTCTTGATGCAATATTTGTTTATTCCAAAAGAACATAAATATATATTTTAATGTTTATTGTATTGATTTTTTTTAGAGAAAGAAAGGGAGAGAAGGAGAGAGAGACAGGAACATCTGTCCCTATATGTGCCCTGGCTAGGGATTGAACCAGCAACCTCTGAGCCTTGGGACAATGCTCTAATCAACCAAGCTATTTGGCCAGTGCAAAAGAACATATTTATAATAAAATCATTGTAGGAGCTCTAAAAAAAAAGAAAGAAAAATAATTGCTTATCAGATGTATAATTTCCAAATATTTTCTTCCTGTCTGTGGGCTGCCTGTTCATTCTCTCTCTCTTTTTTATTTTATTTTATTTTTTTTATGATAGAGACAGAGAGAGAGAGAGAGGCAGGAAGGGAGAGAGATGAGAAGCATCAATTCTTCATTGTAACACCTTAGTTGTTCATTGATTGCTTTCTTGTATGTGTCTTGACCAGGGAGCTACAACAGAGCGAATGAACGCTTGCTCAAGCCAGCGACCTTGGGCTCAAGCTGGTGACCATGGGGTCATGTCTATTATCCCATGCTCAAACCAATGATCCTACACTCAAGTCAGATGAGCCCACGCTCAAGCCAGCCATCTCAGGTTTTTGAACCTGGGTCCTCTGCATCCCAGTCCGATGCTCTATCCACTGCGCCACTGCCTGGTAAGGAAACCTATTTATTCTCTTGATAGTGTCTTTTAGTGCATAAAAATTTTAAACCTCAATGATGGTCAATTTATCTACTTTTTCTTTGGTTGCCTGTGCACATTCAAGAAATCATTGCCAAATTCAATGTCATGCAGCTTTTCCCCTATGTTTTACAGCTTTAGCTCTTACATTTAGGTCTTTGGTCCATTTTGAAATAAGGAATAAGGTAGGGGTCCACCTTCATTCTTTTGCATGTGGATATCCAGTTTTCCCAGCTCCATTTATTGAAGACTATCTTTTTTCCCCATTGAATAATGTTGGCACCCTTGTCAAAAAACTGTTGGAACCATACATGTGATTTTTTTTTTCCTGGACTCTCTGTTCTATCCTGTAGGTCTAATATCTGTCTTTATGCCAGTAACACACTGTTTTAATTACTGTAGTTTGTAGTTTTTAAATCAGTAAATGTGAGACATCCCACCAGTTGTTGTTTTTTTTCTTCCCAATATGGATTTGGCTATTTGGGGTCCCTTGGGATGCTATATGAATTTTAGGATGCATTTTTCTATTTCTGCTAAAAACATCATTAGAATCTTGGTAAGGATTGCATTAAATCTATAGATCACTGTAGCATTGGCATTTTAACAATATGGAGTCTTCCAATCCACAAACATGGGATGTCTTTCCATTTATTTGTGTCTTTCATTTCTTTCAGCAACATTTTGTAGTTTTCAGTGTACAAGTCTTTTATCTCCTTGTGTAAGTTTATTTCCAAGTAACTTATTCTTTAGAGCATATTGTAGGCCCGACCTGTGATGGCACAGTGGATAAAGAGTCAATCTGGAATGCTGTGGTTGACAGTTCAAATCCCTAGGCTTGCCCAGTCGAAACACATATGGGAGTCAATGCTTTCTACTCCTACTACCTTTCTCTCTCTCTCCTCCCTAAAATGAATTAGTAAAATCTTAAAAAAAGAAGAAGAAGAAGAAGATAGAGGCTGGCCAGTTGGCTCAGTGGTAGAGCATTGGCTCAGAGTGCGGATGTCCTGGGTTCAATTCCCGGCCAGGGCACACAGGAGAAGCGCCCATCTGCTTCTCCACCTCTCCTCCTTCTATATCTCTCTCTCTTCTCCTCCCCTGGAGCAAGTTGGCCCCAGGCGCTCAGGATGGCTTCATGGGCTAAAACAATGACTCTGGTTGCAAAGGGGCAACAGAACAATGCCCTAGATGGGCAGAGCATCACCCCCTGGTGGGCTTGCCCAGTGGATCCCCATGGGGGTGCATGTGAGAGTCTGTCTTCAACTCCCCTCCTATCTAAAAAAAAAAAAGATACAGTATATTGTAATTGTTATAGTTTTCTTAATATTCTTTCCAGACTGTACCTTTATATTCATACAAAATGTTGTTCTTTGTCTCCTGTAATCTTTTTAAAATTTAAAGTCTAGTTTGTATCCCCTGACCAGGTGGTGGCACAGTGGATAGAGTGTCGGACTGGGATGAGGAGGACCCAGGTTCAAGATCCAGAAGTTGCCAGCTTGAGCGCAGGCTCATCTGGCTTGAGCAAAAAAAAAAGCTCACCAGCTTGGACCCAAGGTTGCTGGCTCAAGCAAGGGGTTACTCAGTCTGCTGAAGGCCCGCGGTCAAGGCACATATGAGAAAGCAATCAATGAACAACTAAGGTGTCGCCACAAAAAACTGAAGATTGATGCTTCTCATCTCTCTCCATTCCTGTCTGTCTGTCCCTATCTATCCCTCTCTCTGACTCTCTCTCTCCATCTGTTAAAAAAAAATAAAAAATAAATAAATAAAGTTAGGCCTTGGCCGGTTACCTTAGTTGTTTAAGAACTTCGCCCCGAAAGTATGGTGGTTCCTCAAAAAACTGAAAATAGAACTACCTTATGACCCAGCAATCCCTCTACTGGGTATATATCCCAAAAACTCAGAAACATTGATATGTAAAGACACATGCAGCCCCATGTTTATTGCAGCATTGTTCACAGTGGCCAGGACATGGAAACAACCAAAAAGCCCATCAATAGATGACTGGATAAAGAAGATGTGGCACATATACACTATGGAATACTACTCAGCCATAAGAAATGATGACATCGGAACATTTACAGCAAAATGGTGGGATCTTGATAACATGATACGAAGCGAAATAAGTAAATCAGAAAAAAACAGGAACTGTATTATTCCATACGTAGGTGGGACATAATAGTGAAACTAAGAGACATTGATAAGAGTGTGGTGGTTACGGGGGGAGGGGGGAATGGGAGAGGGATAGGGGGTGGGGAGGGGCACAAAGAAAATAAGATAGAAGGTGACAGAGGACAATCTGACTTTGGGTGGTGGGTATGCAACATAATTGAACGACAAGATAACCTGGACTTGTTATCTTTGAATATATGTATCCTGATTTATTGATGTCACCCCATTAAAAAAATAAAATTATATTAAAAAAAAAAAAAAAAAAAAAAAAGAACTTCGTCCCAAAACGACAAGGTTGCAGGTTTGATCCCCGATCAGGGCACACATGGGAAGCAACACCCCCCCCACCCCCGCTTTCTACCCTTCCTCTCTCTGTAGAAAAAAATCAACAAAAGTTAAGCGCTGTCCAGATAGCTCGGTTGGAGCATCCTCTCGGATCCAGAGGTTGCTGGCTGGATTCCTCAGTCAGGGCACATACAGTAGGAGCTCCATGTTCCTGTCTTTTCTCTCTTCCTGCCTCTCTCAAAAAATAAAATAAAATAATTTTAAATAAATGAGTAGAATACAATTTTCTATTTCAAAATTATCACTGAATCCTTAGGAACCTAAAAGGGAAAAAATGCAGAAAAATAGAAGAGCAAAGCTGAAGGACTAACATTACGTGGCCTCAAGACCACATGAAGCTATAGTAATCAAGAGTGTGATACAGGTGAAAGAATAAACCAATAGGTCAATGGAACAGAATAGGGTCCAGAAAAAGGACCCACCCTAAGATGATCAACTCATCTTTGACAAAAGTCAAAAGCAATTGAATGAAGAATGGATAATCTTTTCAACAATTGGTGGAGGAACATGCAGTTCACATGCAGAAAAAAAATGTAGACACAGACTTTATACATCTTGCAAAAATTAACTCAAAATGATCATAGACCTAAATGTAAAATGCAGAACTCTAAAACTCCAAAAGACAACAGAGGAAAATCTAGGTGACCTTAGGCTTTCTGATGACTTTTTAGATATATCAAAAGCATGATTCATGAAAAAATATATAAAGGTTAGAGATTTCTTTAAGATTAAAAACTTGCAGTAGCCTGACCAGGCGGTGGCACCGTGGATGGAGCATTGGACTGGGATGCAGAAGGACCCAGGTTCGAGACCCCAAGGTCGCCAGCTTGAGCGCGGGCTCATCTGGTTTGAGCAAAAAAAAAAAAAAGCTCACCAGCTTGGACCCAAGGTCGCTGGCTTGAGCAAGGGGTTACTCGGTCTGCTGAAGGCCCGCGGTCAAGGCACATATGAGAAAGCAATCAATGAACAACTAAGGTGTTGCAACGAAAAACTGATGATTGATGCTTCTCATCTCTTTCCGTTCCTGTCTCTCTGTCCCTGTCTATCCCTCTCTCTGACTCTCGCTCTGTCTCTGAAATAAATAAAATAAAATAAATAAATAAATAAACAAACTCTGCTGTGTGAAAGACCCTGTTAAGAGAATGAAAGGACAAGCCACAGGCTGGAAGAAAATATTTGCAAAAACATATCTGATATAGGACTCGTATCCAAAATATATTTTTACAAAACTCTCAAATCTCAACACAAATAAAAAACTAATTTAAAAGTGGGCAAAATATCTGGAGACATTAGCATATGAAAAGCTGGTGAACATCATTATGTCTTTAGGAAAGTGCAAAATAAAACAACAATGTGATATGACTCTACACCTATGAGAATAGTCAAAATCCAATACGACCCGCCAAGTTCTGGTGAGGATATGGAACCGAAGAAGTCTCTCATTCATTGCCAGCGAGGATGCAAAACGGGACAGCTACTCTGGGAGACAGTTTGGCAGTTTCTTATGAAAACAAACATATTCTCACCATATGATCCTACTATCACACTCCTTGGTATTTACCCAAGAGTTGAAAACTTCCATCCACAAAAAAACCTGCACACAGATGTTTATAGCAGTTATTTTATGATAATTGCCAAGACTTGGAAGCAACCAAGAAATCCTTCAATGAGTGAGTATATAAACAAACACACTGGTACATCCAGACAAAGGGATATTATTCATGCCATGAAATATCATGGAGAAACTTAATGAATATTGCTAAGTAAAAAATCCAGACATACGGTATGATTCTAGCAATATGCTATCCTGAAAACAGTAAAACTGTGGGTACAATAAAAAATATCAGGGCCTGACCAGGCGGTGGTGCAGTGGATAGAGCGTTGGACTGGGATGCAGAGGACCCAGGTTCGAGACCCCGAGGTCGCCAGCTTGAGTGCGGGCTCATCTTGTTTGAGGAAAAGCCCACCAGCTTGAACCCAAGGTCGCTGGTTCCAGCAAGGGGTTACTCGGTCTACTGAAGGCCTGCAGTCAAGGCACATATGAGAAAGCAATCAATGAACAACTAAGGTGTTGCAACGCGCAATGAAAAACTAATGATTGATGCTTCTCATCTCTCTCCATTCCTGTCTATCTGTCCCTGTCTATCCCTCTCTCTGACTCACTCTCTGTCTCTGTAAAAAAAAAAAAAAAAAAATCAGGGTTTGCCAGGGATTCAGAGGAAGGGAGGGAGAGGTTAACAGGTAGAGCACAGAGTATTTTTAGGGCATTGAAAATGTTGATAATTCTTTCTTTTTTTTTTTTACAGAGATAGAGAGAGAGTCAGAGAAAGGGATAGATAGGGACAGACAGACAGGAATGAAGAAAGATGAGAAGCTTCATCAGTTTTTCATTGCGACACCTTAGTTGTTCATTGATTGTTTTCTCATCTGTGCCTTGACCGTGGGCCTTCAGCAGACCGAGTAACCCCTTGCTCAAGCCAGCAACCTTGGGTCCAAGCTGGTGAGCTTTGCTCAAACGAGATGAGCCCTTGCTCAAGCTGGTGACCTCGGGGTCTCGAACCTGGGTCTTCTGCGTCCCAGTCCGACGCTCTATCCACTGCGCCACCACCTGGTCAGGCGAAAATGTTGATGATTCTATAAGGATGGATAAATATATTTGTCAAAACCATTCTATATATGTATGCTTTCTGATGTACAACACAGAGAATGAATCCTAATGTAAACTATGAACTTTAAGGAGTAATGATGTATCAATATTGGCTCCTCAATTGTTACAAATGCATCAGACTAATGTAAGATGTTAATAAAGAAAACTGTGTTGGGGAGGGACACAAGGGGCTACATTGAAACTCTATTCTCTGCTCAATTTCTCTGTAAACCTAAAACTCCTTGAGAAAAATAAAGTCTATTAATATTTTATTGGATAATTGATTTCAATAGACATTTCTCCAAAGAAGATATACAAATGGCCAATAAACACATGAAAAGATGCTCAATCAACATCAATTAAATTAAGGAAATACAAATCAAAACCATACTGAGCCTGGCCTGTGGTGGTGCAATAGATAGAGCATCAACCTGGAAGGCTGAGGTCACTGGTTCAAAACCCTGGGCTTGCCTGGTAAAGGCACATACAACAAACAAGCAATGAACAACTAAAGTGAAGCAACAATGAGTTGATACTTCTCGCTCCTCACCCTCCATAAAATCAATAAATAAAATCTTTAAAAAAAAATACTGAGATAGCATTTCACAACCGCTAGGATGGCTATAATCAACAAGGGGGACAGTAACAAGAAAGAGATTAGATTTCATTGTGTTTGCTGGTGGAAACATGAAATGGTACAAGTTCTGTGAAAAAGTGTGGACCCTGGCCAGATAGCTTGTTTGATTAGAGCATCATCCCAAAACACCAAGATTATGAGTTCTATCCCCGGTCAGAGCACCTACAAGAATCAACCTATGAATGCATAAAAAAGTGAAACAACAGGCCTGACCTGTGGTGGCGCAGTGGGATAAAGCGTCGACCTGGAACACTGAGGTTGCCGGTTCGAAACCTTGGGCTTGCCTGGTCAAGGCACATATGGGAGTTGATGTTTCCTGCTCCCCCCCCCTTCTCTTTCTCTCTCTCTCCCCTCTCTCTCTAAAAATCAATAAATAAAATATTTTAAAAAAATAAAAAAAAAATTTAAAAAGTGAAACAACAAATCAATGTTTCTCTCTCTCTCTAAAAAAAAAAAAAAAAGGTACTTCATCAAAAAGTTAAACATAGAATTACCAGATGACCCCCTGGCCAGTTGGCTTAGTGGTAGAGCGTCGGCCTGGCGTGCAGGAGTCCTGGGTTCAATTCCTGGCCAGGACACACAGGAGAAGCGCCCATCTGCTTCTCCACCCCTCCCCCTCTCCTTCCTCTCTGTCTCTCTCTTCCCCTCCAGGAGCCGAGGCTCCATTGGAGCAAAGATGGCCCCAGCGCTGGGGATGGCTCCTCGGCCTCTGCGCCAGGCGCTAGAGTGGCTCTGGTCGCAACAGAGCGATGCCCCAGAGGGGCAGAGCGTCGCCCCCTGGTGGGCAGAGCATCGCCCCCTGGTGGGCGTGCCGGGTGGATCCCGGTCGGGCGCATGAGGGAGTCTGTCTGACTGTCTCTCCCTGTTTCCGGCTTCAGAAAAATACAGAAAAAAAAAAAAAAGAATTACCAGATGACCCAACAAGTTCATTCCTAGGTATATGCAAGAGAAAGGAAGATATGTAGTCACAAAAATTTGTACATGAATGTTCACAGAAGCATATTCATAACAACCAGTGTACAAACAACCCAAATGCCCACCAACTAATGAATGAATAAACAAAATGTGGTATATCCATTTGATGAATTCTTTAGCCATTGAAAGGAATGATACAACATATTTGAACCTTGATAATACTATGCTAAGTGTAAAATTCATATACAAAAAGCCACATATTTTATGATTTCATTTATACGAAATGTCCAGAATAGGCACATCCATAAAGACAGACGGTAGAAAGTAGTAGCTAAGTGGTTGCCAGGGGTTATGAAGAAATGGGAATGGAGGTAACTGCTCTCTGTTTTGGGGGTGATTGAAAACATTCTGGAATTTAGTGGTGATGGTTGTAAAACCTTGTGATTATACTCAAAACCACTGAGTGGTAGATTTTAAAACGGTAAATTTTATGGTATATAAATAATATCTTTTTATTTATTTATTTATTTATTTATTTTTAAAGAGACAGAGAGTAAGTCAGAGACAGGGATAGACAGGGATGGACAGACAGGAACGGAGAGAGATGAGAAGCATCAATCATTAGTTTTTCATTGCGCGTTGCAACACCTTAGTTGTTCATTGATTGCTTTCTCATATGTGCCTTGACCACGGGCCTTCAGCAGACTGAGTGACCCCTTGCTGGAGCCAGCGATCTTGGGATCAAGCTGGTGGGCTTTTTTTTTTTTTTTTTTGCTCAAGCCAGATAAGCCTGCGCTCAAGCTGGCGACCTCGGGGTCTCGAACCTGGGTCCTATGCATCCCAGTCTGACGCTCTATCCACTGTGCCAACGCCTGGTCAGGCTAAATAATATCTTAACTTTTAAGATATATAAAAGGATATCTAGGTCGTTTTGCTTCCTTTTATCTCCTTTGTTCATTGTGTAATTAAATAAGGTTGATGACTCTTCAGAGTATGTGATCCAATTTATAGTTTACTGAGAAGTAATCAATTGACATGAACAGCGTTAAATTTGTCTCAGGGAAGAAAATGGACTTAGTGAAGAATGTACTGGAGCATTAATTTATTCACCTGTGACTAGGGTACAAGTTCTTGAGAACTGGTATTATTACATGATGATTCATTAGGGAAGTGGTACCCATTCCTTCATGAGCCCTGAATAAATGGGAAGTCATACTGTAACTTAAGCAAAAAAAGGCAAGTTAATATTTGGGTAAAATCTAACTGGGAGTCAATTTAATTTTAAAGAGCTCAGTAGTTCCCTCCTGGCAGATAACTAAAAAATCTGTGTTAGGCCCTGGCTGGATGGCTCAGTTGGTTAGAGCATCATTCTGAAGCACAGAGTTTGTTGCTTTGATCCCCAGTCAGGGCATATATAGATATGTTCCTGTCTCTCTCTCTCCCTCCCTTCCTCTTTCACGAATATCAATTTAAAATTTTTTTTTTAGAAACTAGAACTTCACTTTAAAAGCAAGCAAGTCCTGGTCTGTTAACTCAGTGGTAAAGCATCAGCCCTGTGTGTGTAAGTCCTAGGTTTAATTCCTGTTCAGGGCACACAGAAGAAGTGACCATCTGCTTGCTTCTCTACCCTTCCCCCTCTCACTTTTCTCTCTCTTTATCTCTTCCCCTCCTAATGCAGCCATGGCTTGATTAGAACGAGTTGGCCCTGGCTGCTGAAGATAGCTTCATGGCCTTGCCTCAGGCACTAAAATAGCTCAGTTGCCAAGCAATGAAGCAGTGGCTCCAAATGGGCAGACCACTCCCCTCCCATGCCCCCATAGGGGGTTTGCCGGGTAGATCCTGGTCAGGGCATATGCAGGAGTCTGTCTCTCTGCTTCCCCACCTGTCAACTAAGAAAAGAAAGAAAGCAAAGCAAAGAAAGAAACAGAGAGAGAGAAAGAAACAGAGAAAGAGGAAGGAAGGAAGGAAGGAAGGAAGGAAGGAAGGAAGGAAGGAAGGAAGGAAGGAAGGAAGGAAGGAAGGAAGGGAAAGAAAGAAAGAAAGAAAGAAAGAAAGAAAGAAAGAAAGAAAGAAAGAAAGAAAGAAAGAAAGAAAGAAAGAAAGAAAGAAAGAAAGAAAGAAAAGAAAGGAAAGAAAGAAAGAAGTTAGGAAGGAAAGAATTGAAGGCTTATAAAAGTCAAATAACACAGTCATTGGGCCAGATGCTGGCATTAATTCTCAAAACCTTATCTTCCTAATACGTTTGTTAAAAATAACCTTTGATGTCCTCGCCCATTGGCTCTGTAGTAGATTGTGGGCCTGGCGTGTGGATGTCTTGGGTTTGATTCCCAGTCAGGGCACACAGGGGAAGTGACCATCTGTTTCTCTCTCTCTCCTCCTCTTCCATTGCCATGGCTCGATTGGCTCAAATGCATCAGCCCTAGGCACTGAGGATGGCTCCGTGGAGCCTCCACTTCAGGTGCTAAAAATAGCTTGGTTGTGAGCATGTCCCCGATGGGCAGAGCATCAGCCCCAGACAGGGTGCCATGTGGATCCTGGTCGAGGAGCATGCAGGAGTCTATCTCTCCTCCTCTCATTTGGAAAAGAAGGGGGGAAAAAATAACCTTTGAGGCCAAAAGTTTTTCTGAAAGGGTTTATTGAGCCAAAAATACTAACCAGAAAAAGCACCATGTCCTTGGGCATGCAATCTAAACAAGTTTTCACCCATGGGTCTGCACTCTGGTGCCAGTCCACGAGAGTTAACCACCCTGATATTGTATGAAGATTATAGACCCAGTGATCTTAGTTCAATTTGCTTATGCTTAGGGTGATTTCTGCTTTAGCGGTCCCCAAAATAATTCTATTTTCACTGGTCCTCAAGTATAAAAAGGTTGAAAACCACTGGTCTAAATGACTAGCACAGGGCTAGATGAAGACAGACAAACATGTCCAATGTCTGAGGGCTGACCGTTTTTTTTAATACAATAAGTTTGGGGAAGAAAGACTTGTTTTCAAAGAATTTACATTGGCTACAGCCTGGAGAAGTTCTGGTAGAGGTGCACAGTCTGTAAGAAAAAGTAGTACTTACTGCTTTTGGACTGGTTGTGGGAAATAGCCTGGAAAGTTCATGTGTAAACAAGATGTGGTGGTGTGTGTGTGGTAGTCTTCTATTCTCTCTAGACAAGAGCTGAAAAATTAGCTTGAAAGTTGATCCAACATTTCAACATACATTCAGGAAGATGAACAGTTTTGTTGGTTTTGGCCCTCAGCTCTATTAGCTGACAAACCTCCCTTCTCTTTCCTATTTTCTGGCCCACTGTAATTAATTAGGACTTCTCAAAAATTTCTTCTTGCCAACCTGCAGAGCCTGTCCCAGCTTCCCTCAGTGCTGCCTCTACTAGTGACCCAACTGGGCTTCAGACTCCATGTTTGGGACAAGATTTAACTGTCAACTAACTACACATTCAGTAACTTTTACAGAGGCCAAGAACAACATGCAAATGAACATACTTTTCTTTTTAAATACTAAAACAATCACATGGTCAAAAACAAACCATATAGGATATAAAATGAATAGCAAGTCTCCCATGTGGATGAAAAAGGAGCCACATGCTGAACCAGACAAACTCGGGGAAAGCCTGCACCACTGTCTTGCAGACTCAGAGACCTAAAGTAACCACACAGGATGGTCTCAGATTAAAACTTTCTACCTAAAAGGCCCTGGCCGGTTGGCTTGATGGTGGAGCGTCGTCCTGGCGTGCGGGAGTCCCGGGTTCGATTCCCGGCTGGGGCACACAGGGGAGGCGCCCATTTGCTTCTCCACCCCTCCCCCTCTCCTTCCTCTCTGTCTCTCTCTTCACCTCCCGCAGCGAGGCTCCATTGGAGCAGGGATGGCCCGGGTGCTGGGGATGGCTCCTTGGCCTCTGCCCCAGGCGCTGGAGTGGCTCTGGTTGCGGCAGAGCGACGCCCCGGAGGGGCAGAGCGTCGCCCCCTGGTGGGCATGCCGGGTGGATCCCGGTCGGGCGCATGTGGGAGTCTGTCTGGCTGTCTCTCCCCGTTTCCGGCTTCAGAAAAAGAAAAGAAAAAGAAAAAAAAAAACTTTCTACCTAAAAGCAGTTCACGGTGGGTAGTCATGTCCTACGGAGGTATTTTTCTCTAACAAAGGCCAATGCTTACCTTAGTCTAGCTTGTCTGTTATGTTACCTTTTGCACCTGCAATAAAGTACCTGATAACCTGTGGGTAAATCTTCTTTACCTGCCCACCCCAAGCATCCCACCAGAGCAGCAACCAACAAACCTCCTCATAGTTGTTATTATCATGTTATTAACTATCTTATACCTGCTTATGTAGAAGTTTCAGTGTAAGGCCAGTGGCCCCTGCCATGGCCATGCAGAGATGCAGGTTCACATTGGATTTGGGCAGATGGCAAAGGAACCGTGGAGCCAGAAAATGGTGGGCCATTCCGTTTATTAGAGTCTCTTAACGGAGGACGAGCAAACAGGTAGGGAAGACCGATTCCCTTTCACTCAGGGCTCCCAAGCCCCAAAAGCACTCAGGACTCACCAGACTCATTCTTCACTCTCCCAGACTCATAGCCTCCTCCCCGCCACCAGCCTCAGCACTCTCCAGCCACACAGCAGGGGGCGGGGGGATATCCCTTCTGGGGCAAACAATCGCCCCTCCCCATTTGCAATGTGCCACCCTGAGGGCAAGCACCCACTAGCCTTCCATAGACTATACATATACACATGGTGCTGCCCCAATACAAGTGAGCAAACCTAAAAAACGTGTTACAAACTTGTTTGCCCAACATTCAGTATGTACCTTTTTACTTTTTCTCCAATCCCTGAGGTTTCACCACTTTTCTCTCACCTCCATAATCTATCACCAATCAATTTCATGTAACTCCCTTACTTCTTCCCCTCTGATGCTCATGTATAAAATAAATGGTGAAACCATTTTCCAGAGCACTTTCCCAACCCATTGAGACTTTGCTTCCCAGCAATTTTCAACAGTTTGGCTTAAACTCGTAAAAAATTCTTACAGGTTTGGATTTTTGACACCCAAGTTCCCCAGTTCCCTTCCCAGATGATCCTGGTTGAGTTTCTTGTGTAAATTATGACTTTTTATTTCTAAAATGTTTAATATTAATGTGACAGGACTATTACACAGAATATGTTTCTGGTGAAAGATAAGTATTCTAAAGCCTGCACCTTTAATCAGAAACTCAGGGGACATTTGTTGCCAGCAAAACAAGACCGCGATTGTCTTCTTGCAGGAAAGAATTCAGTCATGAGACAAAGTGCAGCAAGTAAAGCAAGAATTTATTAGCTGTGCAGAAACACACTCAGAAGGGACTGAGCCAGCAAAGAAAACGAGGGCTTAAAGACAGGTTCAGGGGGGTGAGCCCAAGACAAGTTGCCAGTGCCCTCTGTTCCCCTGGTTGTAAGTCCCCTGGGATCCCTTAGAATTTAGAAGAATAAGAGGTAAGGAAAATGCACATGGGTGGGGGAAGGGAGGAGGAGGAGGAGGAGGAGGAGGGGAGAGGCACATGTGTGTCCCTAGGAGAGCACCTGAGTCCTACATGCTAAGGGTGGCAATCTTAGGGACGGTCCCAGGAGAGGATCTCAATAGAATATTCATCAGCTCTCCAGCTGTGTCCTTTTAGGGTTGTGGTCTCCACTGATTGGTTGGTGTCAGGGCAGGGGGTCACTGGTTGACCCAGCTGGTCCTGAGGTCAGCTGTGGCATTGCTGGTCTGGTTTTGCTGCTATTCTGGCCCTGGAGCTGAAACACAACTGAGGCCCTGATGTATGCCATCAGAACCTCACTGTCCCGGGGTCCTGAAGGTTCAGGGCTGTTCTCCAGTCCCCGTTTGTTCCCCCTCTAACGGGGTCTGACTTGCCTGAGTAGCACTATGCCTGAGAAGGAAGGGTCCTAACCACAGGACCAACGATATGAAATCAGGAGGGTCTAAACCGTATGACCAGCAATATGCTAGTGGAGGAAAGGTTACCCTGGGGGCAAGATCCTGGTTGTCCCAGTTTTGCCCGTTGCTAGGCCCCTGAGGCTTTCTGCTTTGGAGACTTTCTGTGCCTGGCCTGTAGTGCTTACTCTGCTCATGTCTGTCTGTCTGCCTACCACATGTTCAGATCCCAAATACAGAAACTATGAATCTTCCTGAAATCCAACATAGAATTTAGATCTAAGTGATTTCATTATAAAAAACAATCTCACATATTGCCTGACCTGTGGTGGCACAGTATCCACCTGGAACACTGAGGTTGCTGGATCGAAAGCCCAGGCTTGCCCGGTCAAGGCACATATGAGAAGCAACTATGAGTTCGTGCTTCCTGCCCCCTCTCACCCCATCGCCTTTCTCTTGCTCTTCTAAAAACTAGTAAATAAAATCTTAAAAAAAAAATCATACATTTTAAACTTTAAGTCAGATTTCACTCGATCTCTTTCTATCCGTGGCAAAACAAACTCTTCAAAAATATTTACAAAAATGACACAAGTGTTGTCGCAGAGCAGAGGTTGCCAGTTCAATTGTCCGGTCACATACAGGAACACCTTGATGTTCCTGTCTCTCTTTCTCCCTGCCTCTCTCAAAACAAAACAATAAAAAAAACAACAACACCACCCCACCCCACCCCCGGCAAATTAGCAGTTACCTGGAAAGTTTATTATTAAATCGATTAAGCCCTAAATCCACCAAGCAAAAGAATCTCACACATTCGGGGTTCAGATGAAACAACACGTATGCCTTGATTAGTAAATCAACAGCCTCTGGTAAAATCCCCAGTACTCAAGAAAGATTAAAAATAACTGTCCTGTTAATGGCACTGTTGCCCGGAATCAGATCTCCCTTGATGCTTAGATGGTAAGGTTGACTGACATGATTACAATCGGGAGAGGGGAGGAGGCAGAGGAAATGAGAACCTGGAAATCACAAGGGAGTGAGGAGTAATCCAATTAGCAGCATTGAAAATATGTAATCTTACAACAAAATGAGTGCCAACTTGGAAAATTAATGTCTATGGACATTTTCTGCCCCAAACAGAGAGCAGAGGGAGAGAAATTAGATTTTTCCAATATTCCCAGGACCAAAGTGCTGCAGTAATATAAGGTTATAGTAATTAAATATATAGAAATATAGAAAAATATGGAAGATATATAAAAGTAATTGATATAATATTAAAATCAATTAAGGAAATTAAATAAAGTTATGCAGCCTGGATACGAATATAGCATGTACAAATATGATAAACAGACTATGACTTTTAAGCAGGGCCCAGTTAGTGTGTGTGTGAAGTTATACATAGATAAGAAGTGGCTTGATGTCATAAATCTGTAAGTTAACATAAACAAGAAGCTTCCCTAGGAACATCCTAAAAGTGGCTTGATGTCACGGTTCAGTATATTAACATAAAAAGGGCTTCCTGCGAGGAACTCCCAAAAAAAGTGGTTTGAGGTGATAATTCTGTAGATTGACACCTGTTAGAAGGCGTTGGCCAGAAAAAGTACTAAAGCTGAGGGGCCCCCTGCTGCGGTAGTCACCCAGACTCCAACGTGAACCTGGACTGTCTCCACGCCACTCTGACCATAGACAGCCAAGAGGAGCACGTCGAGGGGCCCCCTTCAACTGTACCCAGGCATGTCGAAAGGATTTGAGAATAATAAATTGTGTGATTCTTGTAACTAACTTGTGTGTCGGTCTCGTGTCTTTCCTCTGGTGGCAATTAGTTAGTGTCAGCACTCATAAGTAGCATCCTTATAGCCGCCTCATGAGTAGTCTCGAAGAGGCTGCCAGCCCTACTGATATGCAGCAGAGTGTCCCACTGCACGGGGAAGTGGAATCAGGGACGCCTGATCGACGTAGAGCGACGTAGAGCTTGGGCTCTAATGGGACACAAAGGCAACCACATATCTGGAGCTACTAAACTCTCTAGTGCTTGAATATTAATAAGCTCTTCACATGGTAGTTATCTTCAAATCTTAAATTTTATTTTATTTTATTTATTTTTTTTACAGAGACAAGAGATAGTCAGAGGGATAGATAGGGACATACAGACAGGAACGGAGAGAGATGAGAAGCATCAATCATCAGTTTTTCATTGTTACACCTTAGTTGTTCATTGATTGCTTTCTCATATGAGCCTTGACCGCGGGCCTTCAGCAGACTGAGTAACCCCTTGCTCAAGCCAGCGACCTTGGGTTCAAGCTGGTGAGCTTTTGCTCAAACCAGATGAGCCTGCGCTCAAGCTGGTAACCTTGGGGTCTGAAACCTGTGTCCTCGGCATCCCAGTCCGACGCTCTATCCACTGTGCCACCGCCTGGTCAGGCAAATTTTAAATTTTAAAAAGCTAGAATAATCCGGCATCAGCCAACAAATTCAAATTCTTATTAATCAACCTCAGATTTTTACATATTCTGTCTATGAAAGAGGTACATAATTGTGCCCTTTTAAAAAATGCAAATAATTTATTTGCCCCTTGTGCAAATGAAGTTCACCAGATCTCAACAGGAGGCACCTAACTAAAGCAAGAAAGAAACTGAGCATAGTCAGAAAAGCAACCAACAGTGCATTTGTGTTGCCAGCATTCAGTCTGAAGTGCCTCTTTTAAATTGGAGTGAGTTGTGCCCAAGCATATAGGACTAAATAGTGAGCTGGTACACAAGAGCCATGCATTCGGAAGAAAAGGGCCTCTAGACCTGATGAAGGGTTGGCCAGACCTGTTCTTTCTTATCTCCGCTATTCTTGAGAAAAAGATTCCTCTAAGGTGAGCCAAGTTCGGTGGCTCATTTTTAACCAAGAGTTGCTCTGGAGGTTTTAGGCATCAAATTGGATTCTCATAACTCCGTTCTCATCCCAGTAGCACTGGGCCCCTGCTTGGGAAGTTCCTAGGACCTAGGGAAAAAGATGAAACTAAGTAGTAGGACACAGCCCATCAAAGGCAACACAAGTATTTTACTAACTGTGTGTAAAGGACTTTCTACAACTGTGGCAAAAACCACAGAAGAAATATTTTCACTAGAGGGTCCCACCTCACTGTTCTCTGTGACTCTGTCCTCCCTGCTTTAGCTCTCTGCCCTGAGAACCTTCACCGTGTTTCCTCCTGGAGGCTGCCTTTCTTTTCAGTTTATTTTTGAGAAAGGCTTATTTTTTGTGTGTTTTACCCAACTAACCATGAAATCAGAGGTCTGTTGGGGTAGAGGGTAAACCTAAACAATTCTCTATGTCTGAAAAACGGCTGCTGGGCCTTTCAACTCCATGAGACGCTTGGACCAGCTGTGCTCTGCTACGCTGGGTCCTCCTCATCCATTGTGGCATCAAGGTTGGGATCGGTCTTCGGCTCAGCGTCGGGCTCTGCAGGCAGGATGCTGGTGACGGTGTGAAGGAGCTCTTCCATCTGCTCCTCTGTGAGCCGCTCTTCACTCTCTTCCACTATCTGCAGGAGGAAAGAAAACCCTCCAGGGGTTACAAACTAGCCGTAGGCTGGGCCACCCCGTTGTCCCCAGTCCCAGCCCAGCCTCACAGAGGAGCTCAGCTCTCTGGGTCCTCTCCATCTTGGCTCCACAGGAGGAAGAAGCCACCTCAAATTTCAGGGTGAGCCAGTTGACTGCTCAAAATGGGTCAGTGAAAAAAGGGAGTTGTAGGTTAATTAGCATTTTTCTTTAAAGAAAAAGAAAACCCTAACAGTGCTATTCCTATCTACACATGAATATGTTGTATATGCCAGTGGTCCCCAACCTTTTTTGGGCCACAGACTGGTTTAATGTCAGAAAATATTTTCACGGACTGGCCTTTAGGGTGGGACGGATAAATGTATCATGTGACCGAGACAAGCGTCAAGAGTGAGTCTCAGACGGATGTAACAGAGGGAATCTGGTCATTTTTTAAAAATAAAACATCGTTCAGACTTAAATATAAATAAAACGAAAATAATGTAAGTTATTTATTCTTTCTCTGTGGACTGGTACCAAATGGCCCACAGACCGGTACCGGTCCGCAGCCCGGGGGTTGGGGACCACTGATATATGCAAAGAAAACTCACCTCTGGGGAGTAAAATGGCGCTTTATATAGTTTTGTTATTTCACAAGCTCATCTATAACTTATGAACTGTATCAACAACCCAACTGTGACTGCCCACTATGTGCCAAATGGTTTCTATATCTTTTGTAATCCTCATTAACTCCATCACTAATAACAGCTCTTTGGGGAGCTTATGTGCCTGGCGCTGCACCTTACACTTTACATCTATTATTTCTTTCAACCCTCAGAGCAATCCTGGCCAGAGGCAAATCTAGAATCCAAGCCAGGCCTCCCGAACTCTCACACACACTGCTTGGCCTCAGTCACCTCCTGAGAATGCAGAACAGGAATCTGATAAGTGACAGCTGGAAAACAAGCCCACACTGCTCATCAAAGATCCACTTACAGCCTGGCTTCTGACAACAGCCTGCAAATCTGAGCACACAGATGATATCCACAAGCATGAGACATTCTTTGAAGCCTCCCCTTTAATTCTCACTATGTTAATGAGTACAAACATAATAATATATAGTCAGCCCCCTTTTAAAAGCTGCAGGCAGTCAGGTTGTTTTAACACACTCACTTGCTGGCAACAGCCATCTACTCCAAACAGCTTTTTCAGCAAAGTGCTCAGGGCCTTTTCTATAGCAATCACTGACATCTGGCAACTAAGACCAAAAGGAATTCTAGAAAGATATTACGGCAGATTTAAGAAAGATGACAAGCTAGGCTTACAATCCTGAAATCAGTCTACTGCCTTACTTTTTTTTTTCTTCTTTTCTAAATGAGAGGAGGGGAGATAGACAAATTCCCACGTGCACCCCGACTGGGATCCACCCAGAAGCCCCGTCTGGGGCCAATGCTCTTCCCAGCTGGGGCCATGCTCACAACCGAGCTATTTTCAGCCCCTGAGGCAGAGGCTCCCCTGAGACATCCTCAGCACCCAGGGCCGATGCTCTTGAACCAATCGGGCCATGGCTGTGGGAAAGGGAGGAGGGAAAAAGAGAGAGAGAGAGAATGAGGAAGGGGTGGAGAAGCAATGGTAGCTTCCCCTCTGTGCCCTGACTGGGACTTGAACCCAGAACATCCACACACCAGGACGATGCTCTACCGCTGAGCCAACTGGCCAGGGTGGGAAGATCCTGAATGAACTAATGAAGCTACTTCCCATCATGCTGTGAAATAAAATGTCCATTTTCTAAAGGTTTTAAGGCTCAATAAAATACAATTTCTCCACAGAACAAGAAATAATCCCCAAAAGCCCATTTTAAAAATCAGAAATGCAAAATTAGGGTCTGTAAAAGGCAGTAATCTAACAGAGACTGCCTCCAAAGAATGAAGTGGAAGGAAGAATATATTCAATCTGATTTAATCCTAAAATGATCTCCATTTGAGAGATGAATGTCTCCAAGTGTATGAATAACTATAGCATATGCAGTTATGATGACCTATTTCCTGCCTCAGGAAAGAGAGTGAAGGAGATCTGAACCATCATCAGAGCAGTGATGACCTCCCACCAGTATTTGTACAATGCTTCTCAGTTTATGAGTTGCTTCCCCAGAATCCCTGCCACCAGAGCTTCTCAAGAACGCTGCACATAAAGTCAGGACAATTTACAGATAAGCGGAGGTTCAGCGTTATAAGGAAACTTGACCTGGGTCTCGGAGCAAGTAGGGGTAAGGTCTTTTGACTTTGCATCCCAGTTCTTTCTAGAACACCATGCCCTGTACTAAGAGGTTTCTATCATTTCCTCTCTGAGATACTGTATGGCAGACTACAGTCCTGGTGTAAAAAGGGTTTGGTTATATGACCTCTAAGAGGCTCTCCTTCTTAGAAAACTACACAGAGAGAAATTCAATAGGTCACTTTTGTGCATCCCAATCTCTGGGTTTGGCAGATGCAACACCAAGATTAGGTGTTAGTGAGGTGTGTTCTTGGCAAAAGGACTGATGAGCTTTCTATTTTGACAAATTTGCTAAGAGCAGCTATGATTAGCACACAACCTTCAGGGATAATTATAGTCAGAACTTTTCTTTTCAACCCAAGATTCCAAGTCACAGAAAGAAAATCCACACTGCATTAAGCAAAATGAAATATACATAAACAAACATTCAGAAACCAAACTTCCTAACACCTTAGATCACTAGGCTAAAAGACAGTAACTATCTTATTCTCCATTTTTTCTTTCCAATATATAAGCAACATCTCAACATTCTGACACCAAAGGTTTCAAGTTGTTTAGACTATAAAGACAAATGAAATTTAAAAATCCAAAGTATTTGCAGATGGGCCAACATAAATGATAAATATTTTTAATCATATACAAAGATTATATCAACACTCAGGTGCTGTCAAACTACAGAATATGGTTGTTTCTCATTTTAAGCTGCCAGACCTAACCTTCTACTTTTCTCAAGCATCTCAAAATCTAATAGTCACTGACACTGTTTGCTATTTGATCCAGAACAGTTCACATAACACCTGTAAATTTCAATTTTCTCTAATATAAAATGAAAGTAATGTCTACATTCAGGACCAAATGAGAACATACATTAAGCCATAAAACATATAATTCAGGACATTTTATAATCACTAAGTTATAACAGGCACAGATGGCAGTGCTGTTCATGATAGTGGCCTGAGAGGTCATGGGGTTCACTGTCCTAGCTTCAGACCAGAGGACTCAAAAGGCGATGGCAGAGCCTCATTCTTCAGATAGCAGGCAGCTGCCTGTGGGTCAGAGAATCACAATAAATCATGCCTGAGATATAACTGAAAAAGAGAAGCTTCAGCCTCAAACACTGAATATTAACAAATGTTAGATGCTGGGATTACTTCTGGACCCACAGAGCATAATGGTTGTAAGGTTAACATGGGGAAAGTCTCAAGTCCTTTGCATTTTCCTTTCTATGTGAAAACCTCATTCCTTATCCCACTCTGGAGAGAAGAGATACTGCTATAAGCCATGGTAAATGATTTGCTACCTTTTACAGCCAAATCCCAGGCTGGGAAAAATCTTGACTGTTGTAAAGTACCCGTACCTTAATTCCGCGGGTTTATGTAGAGACACCAAGTCCAGATGAATTTTGAAGGATTTTATTAAAGGAGGAGATTTATTTAATATGCCGGCCGCATACGTCTCAGTGGCTGGTTATATATCTTTGATAACATACAGGCTGGGGGGAGCATGACATCATGGCACAAGCTTATAATATTTGTTTAGGGAATCCATAGAAACATTAAAACTTTTAAGGTAACACAATCAAAGATATTTACAAATTTTTCAGTGTCTATCTCCCCTCCTTTGCCTAGAGGTATATTACTCTCAGGATTCCAGGAATGGAGAAAGAGCCAAGTCAATGTACGGTGGTATGTAAATTATGTCTCTTATTGAAAGAGAAAAGAAGTTCCTCAGACAATCTTTATTCTATAGTTAAAACTAAATAACCCATTGTCCTTGCAAGCCAGAAATTCCTACATTCTTCTCCCTCTCCTCCTCAAAGGAAGAACAGGACAGGAAAGCCTGACCTTTCCTCCTAAAATATCAATATTAATTTTGCAGCTTTTAGGTACCTTACTACATGACTACATATAAAATGGTCCAAGTACTGGGAAACAACATGCACAATCTTTACCAAAGAAAGGAGAAAAGAAGGAACAATCAGAGGGGCTCCCACACACATCTTCCTGCAAAAGCACATGGCTCAGAGGAATACAGACTTCTGAATCAAACAAACCCAAATGAGCCACTCACTAGCCAAGACTACGGTGAGGGCATTAAAAGTGATATACACAAACGCCTAGTACCACATCTGGTACATAGTAGGCACTCTCAATAGCAGCTGATCTGACCAAGTAATGACAGAGCTTTCCACAGGCTCTGGGATGAGGTCACACTAATCCTCCTCATCTCCTCTACATCTGTCATTAAGCCATGAATAACATATGCTGCTGATTAAAGTTGGAGGAGACATGACACGTGATCTTTAACCCATAGGGAAAGGGCTTTGTTTCTTGCTGTTTTGTTTGTTTTTCTCTTTTCTAAGTTGAATCTCCAACACACTGGAGAGCATAAGAATAATGAGAGTTCAAAAAGGAATCTTTAAAGGCCAGTTACACAGAAAGACATCCTTCATGGAAGGAATTTTCCTAACTTTTTGAGTACATTTTGAAGGGCAGAAAAACTACCACAAAGACAGGAAGTTTCAGTTAAAAATTAAATATTCCATGACCCTTTAAAGAAAGGGTTTTTTATTTGTTTTTAAACAACTCTAAAGATCATAGGTATTTTGGGCCATTTTCCTCCACACTTCTCTAAAGAAAATTTAACAAAGAGCTAAATACTTCTAAATTTGACTTTGGGAACAGTTTTATTCTTTTATTAATTCCCCAGCCAAAGGTTTTTCCTGGCAGTTAAACAGCC
This sequence comes from Saccopteryx leptura, assembly GCF_036850995.1. Taxonomy (NCBI): domain Eukaryota; kingdom Metazoa; phylum Chordata; class Mammalia; order Chiroptera; family Emballonuridae; genus Saccopteryx; species Saccopteryx leptura. The sequence continues at coordinate 198,177,857 of NC_089506.1, forward strand.
TGCCCAGTATTTGTGCTCAGGATGCTCTTAGCTCTGTACAACTGAAGGACACGGCACAGCACGCCACACAGCCAGCACTCAGTGTGCACCCCGGGCCTTCATTCACCTCCTCCTTACACCAACCTCCACAATGCTGAATCTTTATGCTGTGGCTGCAATTTAGACTTTCCAAATGACAAGGCTCCTCTAAACAGTTTTATGCAGGGAAAGAAGATAATCAAATTTGTGGTTTTAGAAAGTCAACTATGATAGTGGTGTGAAGACGGACTGGAGGACTGGAGGGAGAGAGACTGGAGGCAGGGAGAGCAGGGGAAGGAAAACTGCAACAGCTGAGCTGAGCAATGATGACAGAAAGTAATGCAGGGCAGTAGGGGCAGGGAGAATGAGGAGATAGATAAACAGAACCTGGGGACTAACTGAATACGAGATCAAAGGAAGAGAATGACTTCCAGGTTTCTGGCCAAGGAGACTGGGCCAGGAGGTGAGGGAGGAGAGCACGTGGGAAAGTGCACAGATGCTCTATTAACCAAGAAAAGAAACTCAGGAAGAGCAGGCCAAAGGGTAGGAGTCTGGGGGATGGATTCTACCAGCATCATGTTGTTTAATGTTTTTATGCAACATCTGGGTTGGCAATTACCCTACAGGAAGCAATGGCCAGAATCTCTTGGGACATCAGGTGAGACAAAGGGCTAAAAAAATCACATAGAAGAAATTAAATTTCCTCTAGTCTTTTACTTTATCTAAGTCTATACTAACGAGGATCAAATTAGTAAAGTTTCCTTTAACTTAAATGGTCTGACAGTCTTTTTAAGATATGTCCATTCCTGGTTTGTCCGTTGCCAGCCTTTATACCACCCTTTTTACATACATGCCCAGAAACCAAACCTCCCACCACCACGGTCAGGCCTCCCTCACTCACCAGCTGGATCTCCACAGCAGTCATAGGCCTGTGATTCAGCAGCTGAAGTTTTTCAGCTCTGTCAAAAAGAAAAGTAAAATCACTTAAAAGTCATTCACCTAAGAACTTGATTCTTTACCAAGCTGTGTAGAAAGCAGTTTGTCAGAAAACAAGTAGGAGAACCACTTGTTAAAACGAGACCCGTAGGCCCTGGCCAGTTGGCTCAGTGGTAGAGCGTCGGCCTGGCGTGCGGGAGTCCCGGGTTCAATTCCCGGCCAGGGCACACAGGAGAAGCGCCCATCTGCTTCTGCACCCCTCCCCCTCTCCTTCCTCTCTGTCTCTCTCTTCCCCTCCCGCAGCCGAGGCTCCATTGGAGCAAGGATGGCCCGGGTGCTGGGGATGGCTCCTTGGCCTCTGCCCCAGGCACTAGAGTGGCTCTGGTCATGACAGAGCGATGCCTCGGAGGGGCAGAGCATCGCCCCCTGGTGGGCAGAGCGTCGCCCCCTGGTGGGCGTGCCGGGTGGATCCCGGTTGGGCGCATGCAGGAGTCTGTCTGACTGTCTCTCCCCGTTTCCAGCTTCAGAAAAATACAAAAAGAAAAAATAAATAAATAAATAAAACGAGACCCGTAGCTTCAACTGTAAAATGAAAGACTGGAAAAAGAAACAGGAGTCCCATGTTAGTGACTCTCACACAAGGGTAGAAGTATGTATTAGAACTACACAGGGTATAGAGGCTTGGACTGTAAGAAATGTAGCAAACAGCAGAGATGCAGGTTTAATAAATTTTATCTGAAAAAATATAAAAACAAATAATTATTTCAAATTATAGAAAGATTAATAAAATCATCTTGGTTGGTCACTGCTTGAGAATTCCTTCTTGAGAGTAAGACTAAATGGCCTGACCAGGTGGTGGCACAGCGGATAGAGCGTCAGACTGGGACACAGAGGACCCAGGTTTGAAACTCCAAGATTGCCAGCTTAAGCGCGGGCTCATCTGGTTTGAGCAAGGCTCACCAGCTTGAGCCAAGGTCGCTGGCTTGAGTAAGCGGTCACTAGGTCTGGTGTAGCCCCCCAGTCAAGGCACATATGGGAAAGCAATCAATGAACAATTAAGGTGCTGCAACAAAAAACTGATGATTGATGCTTCTCATCTCTCTCCCCTCCTGTCTGTCTGTCCCTATCTATCCCTCTCTTTCCCTCTGTCTGTCACACACACAAAAAAAGACTGTTACTCAGCTTAGTAAACTAAAACGACTCAAGCAGGCAAGAGTTAATACACAGTAGGACAAGGGATGGTCTTCTGCCCTCAAAGAGCTTACAATCCAGTTGGGGAAATCTTATTATTTATAGTAGCAACAGCCACCATTTACTGCTTACTTTCCATTAGACAAATAAACTTAACTGATGCTGAGATGGTAAATCACTTGTCCAAGGTTACACGCCCAGTAAATGGCAGAGCTAGGACCCTACCATCAAAGCTCATGTTCATAACTATCTGCTTCTGGTATTCTATTCATATGTTCATAATGGTGACTGTCACACAGCAATTTCTCCAAAATGGCATGCTTTTTCTTAAGATTTTATTTATTGATTTTAGGGAGAGGAGAAAGGGAGAGGGAGGGAGAGGGGAGAGGAGCAGGAAGCATCAACTCATAGCAATTGCTTCTTGTACATGCCTTGACCAGCCAAGCCCGGGGATTTGAACTGGCGACCTCAGCTTCCAGGTCTATGCTTTATCCACTGCGCCACCACAGGTCAGGCTAAATGGTATTCTTTATTAAAGAAGTAGGAGTCAAGTTCTACAGCTCATAACTCAAGGATTTTCTAGGCAGAAAGAATAAACAGAAGGGGCAGTCAAGACAAGAACAGCATAGTCAATGCCCAGAAGTACAAACATTTATGGAGCTGTAGGAAATTGCTCCTAGGGAGGCTGTGGGACACAAGGTTGAGAGAGTCACCTGGGACAAGACTACAAAGGGCCCTGACTACCAACAGGCAGGAGGTTACTCTGTAGACACTGGAGAGCAACCAAGGAAAGGACAGACATGCTCAAGCTGATACTCAAAGCGATTCCGGAAGACCTGAGAAAACTGAGAGAAGACAAAGTCGTGAACTTGGGCAGCAGCAGGGATGGCAATGAGTCTGGTACCTCGGTCACCCTCAGGTACAGTTAGTCAACGGGACCTAATAACTGCTTAGGTGTAGTGGGGGTGGGATGAAGGAAAGGAAAGTATCCAAGTTTTACACTATCAGGTTTTTAGCCTGTTTGGAAAAAAGTATATTAACTGAAATTTGAATTTGACTTTATGGTGCTTTTAGAACACAGAAGAATTCTATAGAGCAGATTGTCTAGTTTTAGGTCTAGTTGTCTAAAACTAAAGAAAAATACCAGAGCTGGATATATTAGCAAGGAGTTAAATGAAACCATGACAGTGGATCACAGCCCAGAGACCAACTACAGAGTAAGCAAAGTCCCAGGACAGCATCTCCATTTAAAGGCCCAGGAAGAAGGCAACAAAGGAGAATGACAGGAAAGAGAAAAAGAAAACCTGGGAGAGCCCTGTTAGGAAAACCAAGACAAGAAAAGTTCAAAACAGAGGGCATTTCCCACAATGTCAAATGCTGATGAGAGAAAAGGAGGCTGATAGTTATAGAAGTCACTGGATTTGCCAAAAAAAGAGGGCATTGGTGGCCCATGCAAGTAGTTCAGTGGAATGACAGTTGTGGTGACAACTGGACTGTGGAGACTGAGGAAAAATTGGGGATGAAATAACCTTTTTCTTGGTAATGCAATGTCATCACTTTATTCAAATCTTCAAAATAGCCTTTATTCTTCATTTTTAGTGTAAGAAATTCACCAAAATGCAGCACAATACCAAGAGAAAAATACAACACTGGACTTCTGTAAGAGTCAATGATACAGACCTAAAGTAATTTTGTAGTGAGGCACCCACAATATGACCCCATTAACCCAGCTTAGGAATTCCTGAGTCCTGACTGGCTGCATCAGGCACTGACAATAAATGGTAACCAATTTGTGATCTGAAAACTCCTTTTGATTTGGCTCTATCAGTTTTCTGAAAGGCATCCCCCTTAATGCCCCTTATACATGAAACAAAATGTTTTCAAAACAGTACTGCAAAGTACTGTTTGTGTGGTTATATCCTCTGTTCAAATCAAGTTTAATTTTTCTGGCAACAAAGCAAATCTGGGTTTGGTTCACGTAGGAAGAGACAATCTATGAGGAGGGTTGAAAAGGCACCCTCCACTTTTGCCTGAGGAGATACAAAGGCAGAAGTAAAGGGGTCTGTGCTTGTGGCACAGAGGGGATTTCAGAGGATCCTTCTGAAAGACTAGTTTAAAAATGACAAGTGGGGAGAAGTGCAAAGAGAGAAAGTTAGTCTGACCAGCTTTCTGTCCTGCACCACTGATGGAACGGAGACTGGCGACAGGGAATGGACGACTAGGGTTGAGGGTGGGATGTTGGGCTGAAGACGAAAAGAGAAAGGCAGAGATTACTAATGTTTTATTTTAAACAAGTTGATATAAATCAAATACTTAAAGGAGATTAATAATGACCAATCAGAATAATTTGGCAACTTTATTTCTTTACAATCAAAGTTCCTTCTAAACCTAGTTTGATGTCTTCTTACTTAAAAGCAAAGAACAGTTTGATATAATATTAATATTACTCTAGAAAAATTAAAGAAAGATCCCTAGGGCTGCTTCCTTCCTATTCATTTTATGAAAGAATACCTGCCGTACTTCAAAATGCTTTAGGGAGGTACTCCTACCATTACATGGTCCCTTGTTAAGTTTGAAAGTGCCTGAAAGTTTGGGCACTAGAGGACATCCAACCTGTCTTTAAACAGCAACTTCAGGATAATATGACTAAAGCAGTTACACTGTGAGATGTGCTGAAGTTACGTGATGTCTTTCCTGGCACAGAAGTGGCATTGGTTGCTTACCAGACAGTGCAGCCACCATGGGAGCCATCCATGAAGACGTTTCCCTTGCACTGAATAACAAGGACACTGGCTGCCTACATGGCTGCAAGCTGAGCGGTACTGGGAGGCATCCTGCCTGTGGTGGAGGAGGAATGCTGCCCCAGCTCTCAGTCTGGCACTGCTGCACCAGGTGGCTGGATGGGACCATGTGGATAATAAGCCACGAGGATTGTGAAACCTAAAGGCCAAAGCCACAGGCTGGACCATGGGAAGATACAGCGAGGGGCCAGGAAAAGCAGCTTACACGGTGGGGACTGTGGCAGGCCAGCAGTGCACGAAGCTCAGATGTAGAGCTCTGCCTGAGTCCGGTGGAGCATCAGAACAGGGTCAAGTCTAGGAAGAAGCAAGGTCTGAGTGTATGCTGAATTCCCACAGGGCTGTATAGGGTAGGCTGGCTGTGTTGGATAGTGACCTTTGCTGTTCATGGTGGCCGTGGGTCCGGTTTGCCTCAGTGTCACATCACAGATCAAAATAACCTCTTGAGCCTGACCAGGTGGAGGCGCAGTGGACAGAGCGTTGGACTGAGATGCCGAGGACACAGGTTCGAGACCCCGAGGTCGCCAGCTTGAGCATGGGCTCAACTGGTTTGAGCAAAGCTTACCAGCTTGGACCCAAGGTCGCTGGCTTGAGCAAGGGGTTACTTGGTCTGCTGAAGGCCCATGGTCAAGGCACATATGAGAAAGCAATCAATGAACAACTAAGGTGTTGCAACGAAAAACTAATGATTTGATGCTTCTCATCTCTCTTTGTTCCTGCCTGTCTGTCCCTATTTATCCCTCTCTCTGACTCTCTCTCTGTCTCTGTAAAAAATAATAATAATAAAAAATAAAAACCCTGTTAAAAAAACAAAACAAAAACCTCTTGACAGGACAGAAGTTAAAATAAAATATAATATAATGAAATATAATAATAAAATAACAATTATAGCCTGAGGAGGGCAGGTTCTGGAAGGGACTGGAACGTATTTGCCAACTAACTAGACAAGCATGTGGAGAGGCTGAAATATCTAAGAAAAAGACCTTCAGATAAACAGAAGTCCAAAGTTTCAGTGAAGGGGCTCATCATATTCTACTGACACCAGTGTGGAAAGAAAAGCAAGTTGAAGAGAAATGAGAGAACCGAGTTCATTTTAGATCGTTTACTCAGTGAAGCAGAAGTCAAGTCACCATCTGAGCAGTTGGATGTGAACAGGGTCACAGGACTAAAAGCTGCAGACAATCAGGCGAGAGGACAAAGAACTATCATCAAGCAGTTTTGAAGACCCAACTGGGCTGGAAAATATGAACCCCCACTCAAAACAAAATTACTTATTTTAACCATCATTATCCAACAATATAAAGACTAGAGAAAGAGTAGGAATACAGAAAAAATATGGCTGAATAAATGACCATTTTGGCTATAAAGCAATTAAAGCAATGGAACCCTGTTCATCCAACAGTCACTATTCTGCCAGGCTCTGAACTGCTGTAAGTGTTCCCAGTTACAATAAGGACCTTGTAAGTCTTCTAGCAACAAAAACATTCATAGCTGCTCCCTGAAAAACACGGCTTGCAGTCAAACCAACCAAGCAAGTTCTGTTCCCATATCCAAGGAGCTGAACACTGAAGTAAATTCATACAATCACACAAACCTCAGGCCCTAGTTTCTTTCTTTTGCTGGGGGGGGGGGGGAGAGAACATTCACCCAACTTCATAACCAAGCCTGTTTTAACTGTCTCTTCCTTCACCTTTTAAGTTACTGTACTTTTAGCTCCTTCCTCAGCTAATCTCCAAAACTGTTTTTGCTAAAGGGCCCAGTGATCTCCACATTGACAACTCTAGTGGGTGCTTCTCTGTGCTGCTCTGTCCTGTCTCTGTGATATCTAACACTGCTGATCACACCCCCTATAAAACTATTTAGTCTTGCGGCTTCCACTAAATACCATCCATTCTTCCCTAATTCTCTTATCTATTTCTTTTTCACTTCTTTCTAGGTTTTCTTCTGCTTGCCTATAGCATTTCCATGGTACCATCTTTAACCCTCACTGTGTTGCTCATCCAAAACTCATCATTTTATCTGCTACTATAAGTTTTAACCAAGAAATTCATGTTTTCATGCTATTGAGTTGAGCTCCAGACCTCTGTAACCAATTGCCACCTGGACACTGCCACTTAAACAGTTCACAGACTTCAAATTCAACACATCCCAAAGCAATCTAATTATACCTCCCAAAAACCACCCCTCTCTCTGTACTTCTCACTGTATTAAGAGCCTCACACTCAGGACAGAAATCTGAGGGTCTTTTTTTTTTTTTTTTTAAGACTTTATTTTTCAGAAAGGAGAGAAAGAGAAGGGGGGAGGAGCAGAAAGCATCAACTCCCATATGTGCTTTGACTAGGGAAGCCCAGGGTTTTTTGAACTGGCGTCCTCAGTGTTCCAGGTTGACTGACACTTTATCCACTGTGCCACCACAGGTCAGGCCCGAGGGTCATCTTTGACTTTTCCCTCTCACCCACTTTTATATTTAGTCATAAAAATTACTGATTACTTTTATTTCTACAAGCCACTTCAATTCCGTCACTTTTCAACCTATCTTCACTCTCACAAATAAAGTATATTTTAAATAAGATGAAGATCTGGTCATCTTATTGTCCTGCTTATAATCCTCACAGTGTCCCCACAGGGTTTGGAATGAACTTCAATTTCCTAGGCTCAGCTTCCAGAACCCACTGAAATTCGGTCTTTGTCAAGTCTCTCTAGTTCAGGAATGGCCAACAGTTTTTGCCCCCAGGCCAGATTAGAAAAAAAACTTTTTTCACTAGCCAGACAAAACATTACAATTAAAAAATGTTAAATACAAAAATGATTCATTTAAGTAAACAAAATTTTATTATGTAATTTGTTTATGAATAAATGTAAGTAATTTAGTACAACAAATTAACAAAAAAACTAATGTGACGTGTTAAGGTGCTTTGCATCGCCTATTATTTTTTTAATATTAGGCTCTATACTTGTAGTAGCTATTCTTTTTTTTTTTTTTTCTGAAGCTGGAAACGGGGAGAGACAGACAGACTCCCGCATGCGCCCGACCGGGATCCACCCGGCACGCCCACCAGGGGCGATGCTCTGCCCACCAGGGGGTGATGCTCTGCCCCTCCGGGGCGTCGCTCTGCCGCGACCAGAGCCACTCCAGCGCCTGGGGCAGAGGCCAAGGAGCCATCCCCAGCGCCCGGGCCATCTTTGTTCCAATGGAGCCTTGGCTGCGGGAGGGGAAGAGAGAGACAGAGAGGAAGGAGGGGGTGGGGTTGGAGAAGCAAATGGGCGCTTCTCCTATGTGCCCTGGCCAGGAATCAAACCCGGGTCCCCTGCACGCCAGGCCGACGCTCTACAGCTGAGCCAACCGGCCAGGGCCATAGTAGCTATTCTTAACACAGCCTCCAAATGTAAATCATTCAATCTTGAGCTTGTACTTTTATTTAGATTCATCAAATAAAAAGTTTGTTCACAAATGTAAGATGAGCTGAAGATTACTGAAGATATCGTAGTTTATGTATGATTTAAAAGTACCACTTATTTCATTTCCACAGTGCGTCGTGTGGAGAATATTAAAAATTCAATCGCGGGCCACATAAACTCATTACGCGGGCCAGATTTCCGCGGGCTGTATGTTAGCCATGCCTGCTCTAGTTTCATATGCCTTCATTTTCCTAGTCACTCATATCCCAAGTACAGTAGTCACCCCTTATCTGCAGTTTTGCTTTCCATGGTTCAATTACATTTAGTCAACCCTAGTCTGAAAATATTAAATGGAAAATTCCAAAAAAAAACCCCAATTTATAAGTTCTAAATTGCGTATCCTTCTAAGTATGTGATGAAATATGCCATCCCACTCCACCCTGCCTGGGACATGAATCATTCCTTTGTCCAGTGTATTCACAGTGGACATACAGTACACAATAAGGTATTTTGAGAGAGATTACATTCACATAACTTTTATTATAGTATATTGTTATAATTGTTCTATTTTATTATTAGTTATTGTTAATCCCTCTGATTTATAAGTTAAAAGTTTATACTACATATGTATATATAGGAAATAACACAGGCTATGTAAGTTAGTCTTCTCTGTGGTTTCAGTCATCCACTGGGGTTCTGGAACGTATCCCCCATGGATAAGGGGGGACTACTGCAAACAAAACTGCAAACACTACACAAGAAAGCAGCAGGCTACTTCCTGATTCCATGCTTCAGCACATCATGAACCTCCTACTTAGAAAGCATTAACTCACCTGCACCTGGCTGACTCTTCCTTTACACTGAATCCAGTGTAACCTCCTATGGACAGAGTATTATACTCAAATTCAGACATGTCAGTGTCTCTCTACTGTGTCCCCACTACCACAGCAGTTACATCGCATTCATCTCTTTGTATCTCAATGACTGAGACAAAGCTTGCATGAGATAAATGAATGTAAGGCTAAAGTAAAGAAAAGGCTAGGGTAGGCTTCCAAAAGAAGTTCAAGGCAGAGACAACTGCTGAACACTGGGGAGACAGGAGGGAGGATTCCCTGCTCAGAAAGCAGACACAGTAACCATACTCCAGATACTAGGCAAATCTGACAACCCTGCCACTCTGGGCTTTGCTGGCCCTAGAGATACATGTCCCAAATATGGTACCAAATCCCAAAAGTAATCAGTGCACAGGAGAGTCCCTTTTAGAGACCCAAAGTTATTTACAGACCTGCCTAAACTGGGTCTCAAAGGCAAGTCTTTCCTCTATTCCTGATAGTCATAGCTATATATTTTAGGGGGGCGGTCTCAGGAAGAGACCTGGGGCTACAAGCCTGGCTACAGTTCTTAAGAACTAAATGCCCTGGCCTGACCTGTGGTGGCGCAGTGGATAAAGCGTCGACCTGGAAATGCTGAGGTCGCCGGTTCGAAACCCTGGGCTTGCCTGGTCAAGGCACATATGGGACTTGATGCTTCCTGCTCCTCCCCCCTTCTCTCTCTCCTCTCTCTCTCTTCCCCTCTCTCTCTCCTTTCTAAAATGAAAAAACAAACAAACAAACAAAAAAACAAAACTAAATGCCCTAAGCAAAAAATCTAAATAATTAAAGAACCAAATGATCTCAGGAATTAGCATGCTAAAGAGAAAATAACACGTGACCTAGTATCAAAGTGAATTCAAGTTGTCTCAGTACCACCATGTTGCTGAATAAAGCTGTGAAGTCAAATAAAGCATGGTGTTTCTACCGTTCCCTCAAGGACTCTGGTAATGGAGGGATTTAAGCAAATTAATGAAACTCCAGTTTGTCCTACTAGAACTGGACCAGGTAAGGGCTACTATCTTGAATCTCCTTTTCCTGAGAGAATAGAGAAAAACTCTATTGATTGACAATCAGGTATAATAATTAAAGAGCACTTCAGCAGTTTCTGTTATAAATGTGATTCCTGTCTCAAACTGCACTGCTAGCAAATGATGGTCCACGTCTTGATGATCCATGGCAAGCAGCCGCCTGGATCACTATGCAGAGGCCAAATGAATTCTGAAGGGCTGTAATGGTTGGCTACCTCCCAGAGGAGGAGCCAGGCCGTAGCCACAGTGAAAGAAGCCTGCCAGCCCCCTCTAGTGGTTGGTTGTAGAAAAACACTGCGTGTAGCTTTTGCTTCTGAATAACCTATGTACAGTAGTACTTATTAATCTGCTCCAGAATTAACCATTCAATTAAAAGTAGACATGTAAAGAAAAAAAACTTTTTTTATTAATAGAAGAAAAAAAAAAGTAGACATGAAATTGTTAATGATTTTGCTTACCTTGGTTTAATCAATTCAAATAGCAACTATAGCCAAGAAATTAAGAGAACGCTGAAACTCAGAAGGGCAACAGTGGAAGAATTAATGGTCAAGATGGCAGAGTAGATGAAACACTGTACTTGCCTCTTTCCATGACCACTTCAAAATTACAACTAAACTACAGAACAACCATCATCAAGAACCACCCAAAGTCTAGCTCAGTGGTCAGCAAACTCATTAGTCAACAGAGCCAAATATCAACAGTACAACGATTGACATTTCTTTTTGAGCCAAATTTTTTAAACTTAAACTATATAGGTAGGTACATTCCTTATCGAGGTAGCGCCCGCACATGGTATTTTGTGGAAGAGCCACACTTAAGGGGCCAAAGAGCCGCATGTGGCTTGCGAGCCGCAGTTTGCCAACCAGAGGTCTAGCTGACCAGAAGTCCTACATCTAAGAATATAAAAAAGCCACATAAAGACGGGTAAGAGAAGCAGAGACATGGAACAAGTTGGTCCCACACCCACCTGTGACAGTTAAAACTGGGAGGGATATCTCACTGTGGAGGTCCCCCCTGAAGAGTGAGGAGTCCCAGCCCCACACCAGGACGGCCCACCAGCCCAGGGTTCCAGTGCCAGGAAGAATAACTTCTGGCTATGCAAACCAGTGGGGATTATGGCTGAGCTAGAGGCTGCTGGAGTCCCAGGTGTTCCTCTTAAATAGCCCGCAGGGACTGGCTCTAGAAACACAGGGAGAGGAAATGAATCATCTTCCTTTAAGGAGAGGGCTGGAGGGGCCGCTTTCTCCCAGACAGAAGTGCTGGCAGAAGCCATTGTTCCTTTGCTGAGCCCACAAGCTTAGGTAGTGACATATCTGAGTCTCCATCAACCTGGCTATCATTTTTCACCCTGTCCTGGTGATTCCCTGAGGCCCCGCCTCACCCAAATGTGGGCCAACCCAAGCCACTTCAGTGATTTTTCCTTACAAACAGCCTGTCTTGACTCATGCCCCAGATTTTCCTAAAAATCTCTCAAAGATTCACAAACCCCAAACACGCAGCATCTGGCCTCAGTGTGCCCTGTATATCTTGAAAAGCAGCCCCAGGACCAGGAGGAAAAGTCCCACACTAAGCAGCAGCAGCCATTCCCTGTTTGCAGCTTAGCCTCTCCTGGGCAACTCTAAGCCCAGGAGAAGCAGCAACCATCTGCAGATCACTGTAGCTTATACCAGGTGACTCCGGGAAAGGTACAGGCAGCAGCTTACCTTGGCCTGCACCTCTCAAGAGGCCCCAGAACCAAGACACCTGGTGGCCAGTTTCAGACCACATCAGAGCACCACCCAACCACTTCCACAAACAGCATACTCAGGGAAACACAGAAGGCACCAAAGCCCCACTAAAGCGAATCCTGCTACACAGAAGCGAGACTCCACAGAATAGCTGTCTACTATAGTCACAACCAAATTAATTGGTCTGAGAATCAAACCCTGCAAACAGTAATCAAGACTCAGGGAGACTGTGCCACTGGGCCCCACAGGACACCTACAACATAAGGCCACGCTACCAAGACAGGGAGACATAACAGATCTTACCTCATACATAGAAACAAACACAGGGTTGCATCTCAGCCTTTTGGCTAAGACCAAGTGTAGAAACAAACACAGGTAGGCAACCAAAATGGAGACAAAAAATCATGCCCCAAATGAAAGAATAGGAGAAAACTCCATTAAAAGAAAAAGTAAACAAACACAACTAATGAGATGAAGGCAAGCAATCCACCTGATACAGAGTTCAAAACAATAAGAGTTCAAACATAAGGATGATCAAGGAATTTCAACAGCATAAAAAAAAGGTCATAGAAACCTTAAAAAGGAACCAGTCAGAAATGAAGAGTACAACTGAAATACAGAATACATACATTATAAGCCTGACCTCTGGTGGCACAGTGGATAGTGTTGACCTGGAATGCTGGGGTTGCCAGTTCAACACCCTGGGCTTGCCCAGTCAAGGCACATGTGAGAGGTGGCTGTGAGCTGATTCTTCCTGATTCCTTATCCGCTCCGCCTTTCTCTCTCTCCTCTCTCTAAAATCAATCAGTAAATAATAAAAATAATTTTTAAAAAAAGGACAGTTTAAGGGGCTCCTGGGACAACATCAAGAGTATTAACATTCACATTATAGGGGTACCAGAAGGAGAGGAGAGCAAGGAACTGAAAACCTATTTGAAGTACTAATATCAGAAAACTTCCCTAACCTGGTAAAGGAAATAGACATACAAGCCCAGGAGGTAAAGAGAATCCCAAACAAGATGAACCCAAAGAGGCCCATTCCAAGACACATCATAATTAAAATACCAAATACTAAAGACAGAGAGAATCTTAAAAGCAGCAAGAGAAAAGCAGTTAGTTACCGACAAGGGGCTCATTGTCAGATGATATCTCAACAGAAACTTTACAGGCTAGAAGGGACTGGCATGAAATATTGAAAGTGATGAGGAAGATGTGAAGGCTCAGCACGGGGGCTGTATGTTAGATGTGCCTGGCCAGGAGAGATCTAATTTGGACTTTGCATGAGATCCTGTTGGGAAGAAACTGGCATTAAGTTATCTCCTTTGGTGATAAACAAGCCTTCTTCTCTTACTGTCTCACAGTACCCAGAGCTTAGGAGTCACCTCCAGCATTTCCTGCCTGTCAATCAGTGATGACAAAGGTCCTGGAGCAGCCGTGCTTTTCAACCCTCTGCTTAACTGCTGGGAAAGAACCAAGTGTTGGAGAAGCAGAAGTCCCCAAGGTCCAAGAAGAGAGAAACCTAGCGGTATGTTGACAATCTTCCCCTCCATCTCTGAGGTATTCTTCACTCTCTGTGAGCAGATTCTTCTTTTTTTTGGTCTCCACCATAAGACTTATTAATCAGGAAGTAACTGAATTTTACCAGTTTGTAAAGACATTTTAGAGCTATAAATGTGCAAGCAGTCACAGATGATGACTAGGCTGGCCAACTCATCAGTTTGCCTTGGACTTGCCTCATTTTAGCATCCTGTATGGTTAGTCCCCACTCCTCCCACGAAAACCTGGATAGTTGGTCACCCTACTGACTGCTTTGGATGGATGGAGGGGCTGCAGCGAGATGCTTGTTTTAGGAAGGAACCTTATTAGGATTCAACAGCCCATCCTTTGGTCACAGGGAGCAGTCAGGTCTCAGCCAAAAAATCACCCATTTCACTTTGAAATGAAACAGTTGATTCAGTGGTGGTGTACGAACTGTAAACTATAGTATTTTTTTTTTAATTTTTCTGAAGTGAGAAGCAGGGAGGCAGACAGACAGACTCCCGCATGCGCTCGACCAGGATCCACCAGGCATGCCCACCAGAGGGCGATGCTCTGCCCATCTGGGGCATTGCTTTGTTGCAACCGGAGCCATTCTAGCACCTGAGGCAGAGGCCATGGAGCCGTTCTCAGCACCCAGGGCCAACTCTGCTCCCATGGAGCCTTGGCTGTGGGAGGGGAAGAGAGAGACAGAGAGGAAGGAGAGGGGGAAGGGTGGAGAAGCAGATGGGTGCTTCTCCTGTGTGCCCTGGCTGGGAATCGAACCCGGGACTTCCACACGCCAGGCCGATGCTCTACCACTGAGCCAAGCGGCCAGGGCCCTTTAGTATTTTTGACCCCAGGGATTTTACTGTCTACTTGGGGAGGCCAAACCAACAAACCTGAAAAATTAGAGAACCACATAAGTATTTAAAACTTGTAATAAGTGCATCTGAAGTATAGACAAAAGGAAAACAGAAGTGTAATCTACTGAATTGAAACATCTCCTGACTTTTCTGGAGCATCTACTTTATGCAAAATAATGTGCTTGAAGTTCAGCATGCTTAAAAAGAAATAACAAAGTTTTTACACTCAAGGAGTTTAATCTTGGAAATATGAGAGAAACTAACCTTTGTAGAGACCCTGCTGCAGGCTAAGCATTTTTCAAAAATTTCCTGGTCTCTGTGCGCCCTTTCCAATCAGTTACACTCAATCTTCTTTGATCAAGTTGTATTTTATTCTTTTTATACCATGTAGTATATTTTCATTATCAGGAATGCTCAAGGAAACAGGCTGTTTCATTCATGTGGTTTTATTAAATTCTTATAACAATGACAACAACAAAATGATGAAAAGCAAAGCCCTACAACAAAGATTACTCTACCCAGCAAAGCTATTATTTAGAATTGAAAGAGAGACAAAGAGCTTCCCAAACAAGAAAAAGCTAAAGGAGTTCATTACCACCAACCCAGTATTACATGAAATGTTAAAGGAACTTCTAGAACAGAAAGAAAAAAAAATATGAATAATGAAATGGCAATAACTATGTACCTATCAAAAATTACTTTGGCCCTGGCCTGTTGGCTCAGTGGTAGAGCGTCGGCCTGGCGTGCAGAGGTCCTGGGTTCGATTCCCGGCCAGGGCACACAGGAGAGGCGCCCATCTGCCTCTCCACCCCTCCCCCTCTCCTTCCTCTCTGTCTCTCTCCTCCCCTCCCGCAGCCGAGGCTCCATTGGAGCAAAGATGGCCGGGGCGCTGGGGATGGCTCCTTGGCCTCTGCCCCAGGCGCTAGAGTGGCTCTGGTCGCGGCAGAGCGATGCCCCAGAGGGGCAGAGCATCGCCCCCTGGTGGGCAGAGCATCGCCCCCTGGTGGGCGTGCCGGGTGGATCCCGGTCAGGCGCATGCGGGAGTCTGTCTGTCTGTCTCTCCCCGTTTCCAGCTTCAGAAAAATGCAAAAAAAAAAAAAAAAAAATTACTTTAAATGTAAAGGGATTAAATGCTTAATAAAAAGACATATGATGACCGAATAGATAACAAAACAAGACTTTATGCTATCTACAAAAACTTCAGATTGAAAGACATAGACTGAAAGTAAAGGGATAGAAAAAATATTTCATAAAAATGGAACAACAGCCTGACCAGGCGGTGGCGCAGTGAATAGAGCGTCGGACTGGGATGCAGAGGACCCAGGTTCGAGACCCCGAGCTTGCCAGCTTGAGCGCAGGCTCATCTGGTTTGAGCAAAAGCTCACCACCTTGAACCCAAGATCGCTGGCTCCAGCAAAGGGTTACTCGGTCTGCTGAAGGCCCGTGGTCAAGGCACATATGAGAAAGCAATCAATGAACAACTAAGGTGTTGCAACGCTCAATGAAAAACTAATGATTGATGTTTCTCATCTCTCTCCGTTCCTGTCTGTCTGTCCCTGTCTATCCCTCTCTCTCTCTCTCTGTCTCTGTAAAAATTAAAAAAAAAAAAAAGGAAACAACAAACAAAAAAGCCAAGGCAGCAATACATATAACAGACAAAATAAGACTTTAAAACAAAGGCTATAACAAGAGACAAAGAAGGACCTAGAAATTCCACTGCTGGGTATTTATCCAAAGAAACCCAAAACACTATTTCAAAAAAAATATATGTATGCAGATTTTCAGTGCAGTATTATTTACAATAGTCAAGATATGAAAGCAACTTAAGTGTCCATCAACAGATGAACAGATAAAGAAGTGGTACATATAGAAAACAGAATATGACTCAGCTGTAAGAAAGAATGAAATCTTTGCACCTGCAACATGGATGAACCTATAGGGTACTGTGCTGAGTGAAATATGTCAGACAGAAAAAACAAATGCCATTTGATTTTACTTGTTCATGGAATCTTAAAAAAAAAAAAGAAAATAAAACAGAAACAAACTTAAATACAGAGAACTTTTTGAGGGTTGCCAGATATGAAGGGGGTTAGAGGGTTGAGTGAAAAGGGGGATGAGATTAAGAAGTACAAATCAGTAGTTACAGAACAGTTACGGGCATTTAAAGTATAGCATAGGGAATATAGTCAATATTTTTTTTCAGTGAGAGAAACAAGAAGAGAGTGAGATGAGAAGCATCATCAGCTTGTGCTTACACCTCTTTAGTTGTTCACTGATTACTTTTCATATGTGCTTGACCGAGGGGCTCCAGCTAAGCCAGAGACCCCTTGCTCAAGCCAGTGACCTTGGGTTTCAAGCCAGTAACCTTTAGGCTTCAAGCCAGCAATCATGCAATCATGTCTATGGTCTCACGTTCAAGCCAGTGACTCCGTGCTCAAGCTGGTGAGCCCGTGCTCAAACCAGTGATCTTGGGTTTCAACCTGGGACCTCAGCATCCCAGATCAAAGCTCTAACCACCGAGCTACCACTGGCCAGGCTAGTCAATAATATTGTAATAATTATGCATAGGGTCAGATGGGTACTATATTTATCGGGGTGATCAGTTCATGTTATATATACATATAAATATCTAATCCAGGGGTCCCCAAACTACGGCCCGCGGGCCACATGTAGCCCCCTGAGGCCATTTATCTGGCCCCCGCCACACTTCTGGAAGGGGCACCTCTTTCATAGGTGGTCAGTGGAGGAGCATAGTTCCCACTGAAATACTGGTCAGTTTGTTGATTTAAATTTACTTGTTTGTTATTTTAAATACTGTATTTCTTCCCGTTTTGTTTTTTTACTTTAAAATAAGATATGTGCAGTGTGCATAGGGATTTGTTCATAGTTTTTTTTGTAGTCCGGCCCTCCAATGGTCTGAGGGACGGTGAACTGGCCCCCTGTGTAAAAAGTTTGGGGACCCCTGATCTAATCACTATGTTGTACACCTGAAACTGATATAACCTTGTCTTTCAACTGTAATTGAGAAAAAAAAGAATTAGGCCCTGGCCGGTTGGCTCAGCGGTAGAGCGTCGGCCTGGCGTGTGGGGGACCAGGGTTCGTTTCCCGGCCAGGGCACATGGGAGAAGCGCCCACTTGCTTCTCCACCCCCACCCCCTCCTTCCTCTCTGTCTCTCTCTTCCCCTCCCGCAGCCAAGGCTCCATTGGAGCAAGGATGGCCCGGGCGCTGGGGATGGCTCCTTGGCCTCTGCCCCAGGCGCTAGAGTGGCTCTGGTCGTGGCAGAGCGACGCCCCGGAGGGGCAGAGCATCGCCCCCTGGTGGGCAGAGCATCGCCCCTGGTGGGCGTGCCGAGTGGATCCCGGTCGGGCGCATGCGGGAGTCTGTCTGACTGTCTCTCCCCGTTTCCAGCTTCAGAAAAATCCAAAAAAAAAAAAAGAATTAGAATAGACCACCAAGAGCAAAGATATGTCATTAGAAACCAAGGCTAAGATCATCCACACCCTTGTATTCCCAATTATTATGTATGATAGGACAGTTGGACAGTGAAGACGGCTAATAGGAAAATAATTGATTCATTAGAAATACAGTGTTGGAAGAGTGCTACGAATACCCTGGACCAGCAGAAAGACGAGTGGGTCCTACAACAAATTGAGCCTGAAACATCACTAAAGGCAAAAATGACAAAACTGAAGTTATCCTATTTCTGGCCCATCATAAAAATGCAGGGTTCTTTAGAAAAGACAGCAATACTTAAGAAAACTCAGTGGAAGGGAAACTTCTTCATGAGTGGCAAATGTGTTCCTAGGTGGCTCAGATGGTGGTTCCTTAATATTTACCCAAAAGAGTAAAAAACTTATGTTGACAAAAGATATGCACAAAATTATTAATAGTAGCTTTTTTTTTTATAACCGCCAAAATGTGGGAGTAACTATGTTGTCTTTCAGTAGGTAATGGATAAACAAACTATGGCATATTCAGACAATGGAATACTATGCAGCACAAAATGGAAGTGAGCTATGAAACCACAAAAAGACATGGAGGAACTTTAAATGCATATTACTAAGTGAAAGAAGCCAATGTGAAAAGACTATATATTGGATGATTCCAACTATATATTCTGAAAAAAGGCAGAACTAAGGAGACAATAAAAACACCAGTGGTGGCCCTGGCCAGTTGGCTCAGCGGTAGAGCGTTGGCCCGGCGTGTGGAAGTCCCAGGTTCAACTCCCGGCCAGGGCACACAGGAGAAGCGCCCATCTGCTTCTCCACCCTTCCCTCTTTCCTTTCCTTTCTCTCTCTCTCTGTTCCTCTCCTGCAGCCAAGTTGGCCTGGGCACTGAGGATGGCTCGATGGCCTCAGCCTCAGACGCTAGAATGGCTCTAGTTGAAGCGGAGCAACAGCCCAAATGGGCAGAGCATAGCCCCCTGGTGGACATGCTGGGTGGATCCTGGTCAGGCACATGCGGGAGTCTGTCTGCCGTCCCCAACTTCTCACTTAAAAGAAAAACGTGAAAAAAAAAACCCCAAAAACACTAGTGGTTGCCAAGGGTTGTGGGTGGTAAGGGAGGAATAAATAGGTGGAGCACAGAGGATTACTAAATCAATGAAAATACTCTGTATCATAGTATAACAATGGGTATGTGACATTATACATTTGTCCAAATCCACAGAATGTAAAACACCAACAGTGAACCTATAAACTATGGACTTTGGGTGATAACAATGTGTCAGTGTAGGTTCACTGATTTGTGAACACTCTTGAGAGAGATGTTGATAATGGGAGAGGCTATACATGAGTGGGACATGGCATATAGAAAATTTCTGTATCTTCCCCTTAATTTTACTATGAACCTAAAATTGATCTAAAAACATAGTTATAAAAAAAGAAAAGAGAGAGAGAGAGAGAGATGATTCTGGGGAAGTAGTAGAGTAGGAAGTACCAAGAGTCAGTCTCCCCATCTAGACAAAAGCTGCACTTGGCAGAATCTGATGTTAACTATTTGGAAACCCTGGGGTTCACTTAAGATTTGCAACTTCAAGGGAATGCTTGGAAGATGAATTGTAGTTAACTTCCTTCGATTTTAGATCTTTGCGCAGTAGCAGCTTCTAATTCCAGTGGCAGGCAGCTGTGCACATGTTCCTAGAGCAGCTTATACACAGCTTGTGAAGCCAGACAAGGCAAAAAGGACCCTGTCCTCCACATACCAAAGATCTGTGCTCTAGTAAAGGATCATTGCTTCTGATCAGAGAGGTGCATGCAAGCAAAGGGGCTACAGCCTTTGATGCTCTACCTCCCCCTATGGCTACAAGCCCACCCCCCACCTCCAGCTGAAGTGACTTCTTGATTTAAAGGGCCAGTTTCATTTTTTCCCTACCATTCTTTTTCCTCTTTTTCCATAAACTTCAGACACTGTAGAAGAGATTGTTTAAAAAATAAACAAATAAACAAACATCCACATAAATGGGAAAAATTAGAAAATGCCTGTGCATACTTAGGGAAAGGGGCAGGCTCAGAAAAGACCTGAGATCTTGAGTTTGTATCTCAGGCAGTTCCTTGGCACAGAATTAGTCTACAATAAAAAAAAATTTTTTTTAAAGCAAATAATAAATGGCTATATTATTGGATCAAATGTCCTGTTTTCAATAGAAAATAATCGCAATATATATGAAAAAGTAGAAAGGTATGTCCCATTCAAAGAAAAAAGATAAATCAACAGACAGTGTCCCTGAAAAAGACCTGATGGCAGACCTACTAGACAATGGCTTTGAAACAATAATTTTAAAGATGCTCAAAGAGCTAAAGAAATATTTAGATAAAACCAAGAAAATAAAGTATGAAGAAATAAAAATACAATGGTACCTTGAGATACGAATTTAATTCGTTCTGTAACCAAGCTCGTAAGTCAGTCAACTTGTATATCAAACTGCCGATAATGGACCCGTGCGCCAACTCGCCAACTAGTAGCAGCTTCCTGAATCACAATTCGTATCTCGGAATTTTGCTCTGATCTCAAACAAAAAAACAGACTGAGTCGCAGCTCATATCTTAAAAAAAATTCATGTTGGTCGGTTCGTATCTCAAGGTACCACTGTATCAATAAAGCCCAGGCCAGACAGCTTGGCTGGTTAGAGCATCATCCTGACACACAGAGGATGCTGGTTCAATCTCCAGTCAGGGCACATACAGAAACATATTTCTGTCTCTCTCTCCCCCTCTCTCTAAAATCAAAATATATATATATATATGAATGTGAGTATACACAAAGAAAATATCAATAAGGATACAGGAGCAAAAAAGAAACTAAAACAATTCTGGAGCTGAAAATTACAGTAACTGAAATGAAAAACTCACTAGAGGAGACTCGAAGGCAGATGTGAGCAGGCAGAAGAATGAATCAGCAAACTTAAGATAGAACAATGGAAATTACTGAATCTGAGGAACAGAAAAAAAAAAAGACTGAGGTAAAAAGAACCTACGGCCCTGGCCGGTTGGCTCAGTGGTAGAGCGTCAGCCTGGCGTGCAGGAGTCCCGGGTTCGATTCCCAGCCAGGGCACACAGGAGAAGTGCCCATCTGCTTCTCCACCCCTCCCCCTCTCCTTCTCTCTCTCTCTTCCCCTCCCGCAGCCAAGGCTCCATTGGAGCAAAGTTGGCCCGGGCACTGGGGATGGCTCTGTGGCCTCTGCCTCAGGCTCTAGAATGGCTCTGGTTGCAACAGAGCAACGCCCCCTGGTGGGCGTGCCGGGTGGATCCCGGTCGGGCACATGCAGGAGTCTGTCTGACTGCCTCCCCATTTCCAACTTCAGAAAGAAAAAAATACAAAAAAAAAAAAAAAGAATCTAAGGGATCTGTGGAACACTATGCAGCGGACCAAAATGTGTATTTTGGAAGTCCCTGAAGGAAAAGAGTAGGTGAAAGGGCCAGAGAATATTTTAACACATAATGGCTGAAAACTTCCCAAATTTGATGAAATACATGAATATAAACATCCAAGCAGCTCAATAAATTACAAGATGAACTCAGACACAGAGACACATTATAATCAAACTTTTGAAAGACAAAGAGAAAATCTTAAAAGCAGCAAGAAAGAACTTGTCATACACAAAGGGTCCTCATTAAGATCACCAGCAGATTTGTAATCAGAAACTTTGGAGGCCAGAAAGCAGTCCGATTAGAGGTATCCTCCACTTTCTGAAAGTTCATGTTGGCCTGACCTGTGGTGGCGCAGTGGATAAAGCGTCAACCTGGAAATACTGAGGTTGCCGGTTCGAAACCCTGGGCTTGCCTGGTCAAGGCACATATGGGAGTTGATGCTTCCAGCTCCTCCCCCCTTCTCTTTCTCCTCTCTCTCTCTCTCTCTCTCTCTCTCTCTCTCTCTCTCTCTCTGCCTCCCTCTCTCTCCTCTCTAAAGTGAATGAATAAATAAAAATAAAAAAAAAAATTTTTAAGAAAAAAAAAAAAAAAAAAAGTTCATGTTACAACACTTTGCTTTTATGAAAGACCTACATTAGTACTGTTTTTGCTAAACAAAAGAAATCCAAAGAGTTTTTACCTTTAATAAGAAAGTGGTACTGTAAGTCTTTCATTAATGTGAAGTAGCATAAAAGCTAGTATTGTTATATGAACTTTCAGAAAGTGAGGGATACTCATCACTTTATACCATTTCAACTTACAGAATGGTGGCACAGAAATGCTTTTCTTTCAGATAAAGAGTGAAATCTGTATATTCAAAGTTTTAAAACAAAAAACTCTCAAGCAAGAATCATATCCAACAAAACTGCCCTTTAAAAATGAGGTATTAAGACATTCCCAGATAAACAAAAGCTGAGGGAGTTTATCACTAGAATTGCCCTAGAAGAAATACTCAACAGAATCCTGTATTGTAAATGAAAGCCTACTAGACAGGAACTCAAAGCTATAGGAAAAATTAAATATCTTTATTTAAACACACAGGCAATTATAAAAGCTAGTACTGTAATAGTGATTCGTAACTCTACTTTTTGCTTTCTACATAACTTAATATAACGTAAAAAATTACTAGTTTATGTTTTGGGACACACATGTTTAAAGATGTAATTTTGTTTTATTAACAACTGAAAGGGATGAAAATAAAGCTATAAAGAAGCAGAGTTTTTACATGTTATTGAAGTTTAACAAGTATAAATTCAAATTGAGTATTATAACTTTAGGATGTTAAACCAGGGACTGGAGGGAGGAAAGAATGGAGAGTTTTTCTTTAATGGGTATAGTGTTTCAGTTTTGCAAGATGAAGATGGATGTTTGTATAATATTATGTATTTAGTACCACTGAACTATACATTTAAAAATGGTCAGGATGGCTAATCTTATGTTACACATACTTTACCACAATAAAAAAAAATTTTGGAAAAAAAAAAACTGATCCACTTTCTCATGCTATTTCTTAAACTATGTCACTGAATGTGTGTAGCATCACAAAAGGCAAAGGAAATAGAAAATTATATAGCATGCAAATATTAACTCAAGAGAATACCTTAAAATAAGTTTAATGAAATCTAAATAAAATAGCACATCAAAAGTACTTTATTGTACCACCTAAAACCATCTTATACACCAAAACATTACCTGTATTACTTGGAAAACACAAGGGTTTCAACGATTTCTAAAGGCAACATTCTCAAGACTCTCACCTCTTGAAAAAAAATCTAGCAAAGGAGCCTGACCTGCAGTGGCACAGTAGGTAAAAGCGTCGACCTGGAACGCTAAGGTCAACAGTTCGAAACCCCAGCTTGCCTGATCAAGGCACATATGGGAGTTGATGCTTTCTGCTCCTCCCCCCCTTTTCTCTCTCTGTCTCTTTCTCTCTCTCTCTCTCTCTGTCCCTCCTCTCTAAAATGAATAAATAAAATCTAAAAAAAAAAAAAAAAAAAAAACTAGCAAAGGACTCATTCAGGTAGAATGCCTGCTCTGATTTGATACTTTCAGCCACCACAGAAGGGTGGGGAGTATATATGTAAATAAACAAAATGTGGTATAAACATAAAATAGAATATTATATGCAACCTTCAAAAGGTAGGGAAATGTCCCTGGCCTGTGGTGGCACAGTGGATAGAGTGTCAACCTGGAATGCTGAGGACAGCAGTTCAAATCCCCGGGTTGGCCTGGTCAAGGCACATATAAGAAGCAA
Source organism: Saccopteryx leptura (assembly GCF_036850995.1). NCBI lineage: Eukaryota > Metazoa > Chordata > Mammalia > Chiroptera > Emballonuridae > Saccopteryx > Saccopteryx leptura. Next base: position 198,201,370 of record NC_089506.1, read on the forward strand.
CCAAGAGTTGATGCTTCTTATTCTTCCTCCCCTTTCCTCTCTCTCTCTCTCTCAAAAATAAATAAAGGGATATGTGACACACGCTACAACATGGATGAACCTTGAAACATAATGCTAAATAAAGTAAGCCAGACACAAAAGTACAAATACTATATGATTCCCTCATATGAGGTGATTAGCCAAATTCATGAGACAGAAAGACTGGGGCTAGAAGGTAAGAAATGAGGAGCCACTGTTTAATCTGTTCTATGGATGGATGGCAATGATGCTTGTACAACATGAATGTGCCTAATGCCTCTGAATTGCACACTTAAAAATGGTTAAAATGGTAAACATATATAAAACAATATTCAGGTATTTTTAAAAAAGACAAATACTGTATGACTCCACTTGTGGGAGATATCTAGAGTAGTCCAACTAATAGAAACAGAAAATAGAAAAATGGTTGTCAGTGGCTGGGATGAAGGAGAAATGGAGAGTTGTTTAATTGGTATAAAGTTTTAGTTCTGCAAGATTAAAAAGTTCTGCATATTGGTTGCACAACAATGTAAATATATTCAACACACCAATAAAGTGCATACTTAAAAATATTAAGATGATAATTTTTTTTTTTGTATTTTTCTGAAGTTGCAAACGGGGAGGCAGTCAGACAGACTCCCACATGCGCCCGACCAGGATCCACCTGGCACGCCCACCAAGGGTCGATGCTCAGCCCATCTGGGGCGTCACTGTGTTGCAACCAGAGCCATTCTAACGCCTGAGGCAGAGGCCACAGAGCCATCCTCAGCCCCCGGCCAACTTTGCTCCAATGGAGCCTTGGCTGCGGGAGGGGAAGAGAGAGACAGAGAGGAGAGGAGGAGGGGTGGAGAAGCAGATGGGCGCTTCTCCTGTGTGCCCTGGCTGGGAATCGAACCCAGGACTCCTGCACATAAGGCCGACGCTCTACCACTGAGCCAACCGGCCAGGGCCAAGACGATAAATTTTATATTCTGTGCATTTTACAATTAAAAATAAGACAAACTATATACACACACTCACACATTTAAAGATATTTGTCTTCAGAGTTCATTTGGAGAAGAGAGATAAGAGGAAAAGTACACTTAGTTTACTGATAGTGTATCAACTAGGTACCTGAAATAACTCCGAATCGTTTCTCCAAAAGAAAATTATTGATTATCCTGAATGAAATGACAAAAACTTTTGGAATTTATCAGCTCTGGTATTCTAAAAGACTAGCGGTAGGTTTCTTCTCATGTCATATCTTGAGCTAATTGTTAATGTTTTTAATTTCTACAAGCTTACCTTATTCAAGAAAGTCACCAAAAAAAATAACTGGGCATTAAAAAAAAACAGAAAGAATATTATCAAGTCACTTTTGCCCCAAGCAAACACAAAATGTCAAATGACTTAATTGACTGACTTTATAAAAAGCAGTTTAATTTGTGAACCCCATTTTTCAACCAATTTGGTCTGAATGCTGAGAGGAGGTGATGAGTCAGGTCATAAAACTGGGACTCCAAAAAAAACTTTGAGATTTAAAAATCCCACTATGTTCTCATCTACAAAACCATAATACTACTTTAAAGGGGCACACTGAGTGTTTATTAGATAGAATTCAAAACTCAACTAGGCCCTGGCCGGTTGGCTCAGCGGTAGAGCGTTGGCCTGGCGTGCAGGGGACCCGGGTTCGATTCCCGGCCAGGGCACATAGGAGAAGCGCCCATTTGCTTCTCCACCCCCCTCCTTCCTCTCTGTCTCTCTCTTCCCCTCCCGCAGCCAAGGCTCCATTGGAGCAAAGATGGCCTGGGCGCTGGGGATGGCTCCTTGGCCTCTGCCCCAGGCACTAGAGTGACTCTGGTCGCGGCAGAGCGACGCCCCGGAGGGGCAGAGCATCGCCCCCTGGTGGGCAGAGCGTTGCCCCTGGTGGGCGTGCCGGGTGGATCCCGGTCGGGCATTGGTCGGGCGCATGCGGGAGTCTGTCTGACTGTCTCTCCCTGTTTCCAGCTTCAGAAAAATTAAAAAAAAAACAAAAACAAAAAAAAACTCAACTAAATACAAATACACAGTTGCTGAGAGTGGCCTTTGTAAGTTATTTTCACTATATGTCATTCATTCTACTTAAGACAATTTTTACTTACTTGGTCAACTTGTGGCTTTTCATTGCTGTGAGAAATTCCCTGACAATCTCAGGACTCTGGTGCCTGCATGGTGTTTTTGATATGTATTTCAATGTCTACAAAAAATAAAAAGGGGAGAGCAAGTCCAAATGAGTAAAAGGAAAACAATGGCTAAAATTTAGCATTCTAAAATTCTGTTTGAAAAATCTTCTATAAAACAAATGCCTTTAGGGGAAGTCAATCTTCATATAATAGGAATACCAAGCCTGACCAGGCAGTGGCGCAGAGGATAGAGCGTTGGACTGGGATGCAGAGGACCCAGGTTCAAGACTCCGAGGCAGCCAGCTTGAGCGCGGACTCATCTGGTTTGAGCAAAGCTCACCAGCTTGGATCCAAGGTCGCTGGCTTGAGCAAGGGGTTACTTGGTCTACTGAAAACCCATGGTCAAGGCACATATGAGAAAGCAATCAATGAACAACTAAGGTGTTGCAACGAAAAACTGATGATTGATGCTTCTCATCTCTCTCTGTCCTTATCTATCCCTCTCTCTGACTCTTTCTTTTTCCCTGTAAAAAAAATAAAAATTTAAAAATTAAAAAAAATTTTAAAAAAGGAAAAATTTCAATCTGACCATTGCATTGTATTTCAGACCATTTTTGAAATACAGGAAACCCAAAAAGTAAATTAAAAAGCCATGAACCTATATGGATATAACTAATATAGATGAGAAGTAACAATTTTCTTATAGAATTCTAACTATTAAATATTAAAAAAAATGAGGAAAATAAATCACCACTAGCAGTTCCACTATAGTAATAATTACTGCAGGAAAGACCCACCAATGAATGCTAAAATTAATGGGCAAAAGCTTAAGGAGAAATGGGGTATTTGCATAGCTTCAAAGCATCTACCTCAAAATATTTATTAATTATTATGATGGTTTTAGCACACATCAAATTCTCTGATATACCTCCCTTCAAGAGGTGAAGTCTAATCCTCCTCCCCTTGAATACAGCCTGGACTTGGTGACTCCTTTCTAACAATATGGAAATGGAAAAACAGCAACTTTACACAGGAGAAACCAGGCAGAAAACATCTTAACCACGTGATCAAAGTTAACAGGATCAGTAATAAGAAACTGGTATCATGGACCCTGTTTTGCCTATATGGTATTCTTCCCCCAAAGCCATTAAATCCAGTCATGAGCAAATATCAGACAGCAAAATCAAAGGACATTCTATAAGACACCTGGCCAGAACCCTTCAGTCCCTCAGTAGTACCAAAGTCATGGAAGAGAAGGAAAGGTTAAGGACCTGCTACAGATCAGAAAATATAAATACTAAGGAAACATGTTTAATAAATATAATATGGTGTGCTGGACTGAATCCTTGAACAGAAAAAAAAAGGGCATTAGTGGGAAAACTGGGAAATTTCAAATAAAAACTTTAGTTTAATAATATGTGCCAATGTTAATTTCCTAGTTTTAATCATTGTACCATGGTTTTGTAAGATTTATATAGGGAAAACAAGGGGAAAGGTACATGAGAACTCTCACCACTACCTTTAAAACTCTTCTATAAGAGTAAAATCATTTCAAAATTAAAAGGGATTTGTTTTTTAAAGGGAACCCCACATAGACATTATTTGAGAAGACTTTCGAACCTAAAAAATAAACAGTAACCTCAGCATCTAAGTAGTCTCTCAAAAGTGCATATATCAGGTTGGTCTCATACTCCTCCATAATAACAAATACTAATAGATCAATTAATATGCACAGAGCCCTGAAAAATAAAAATTAAACACAAGAACTCCATATTCAGATGAGTTGTCATTCACATGAAGAACACCAGAAATATATTCTCAGGTATAAAAAGTCTCAGAACATTCAGTATCACAGTACCTTCCGTAAGGAGCCATGAATTAAAAGCAAGAACTTAAGGAGTGGAAGTTAGCTTAAACTGATTAGTGTGTAGTTAAAAGTACTTGACAGGTTTAGAGTTTGTTCATAAAACCAATCACTAACGGCCCTGGCTGGTTGGCTCAGTGGTAGAGCATCGGCCTGGCGTGCGGAAGTCCCGGGTTCGATTCCCGGCCAGGGCACATAGGACAAGCGCCCATTTGCTTCTCCACCCCTCCCCCTCTCCTTCCTCTCTGTCTCTCTCTTCCTCTCCCGCAGCTGAGGCTCCATTGGAGCAAAGTTGGCCCCAGCGCTGAGGATGGCTCTGTGGCCTCTGCCTCAGGTGCTAGAGTGGCTCTGGTTGCAACAGAGCGACGCCCTGGATGGGCAGAGCATCTCCCCCTGGTGGGCGTGCCGGGTGGATCCCGGTGGGGCGCATGTGGGAGTCTGTCTGACTGCCTCCTGCCTCCCCATTTCTGGCTTCGGAAAAAAAAATAATAATAAAAAAAAATAATAAAATAAAAAAACAATCACTAACAAATATTTTTTTCTTCTTTGAAAGAGATGAGCTATATAAAGTACAGTAAAAGCATAAGAATGAATGATGGCGTTTTAAATACATGATGAGATGAACAAAACAATGAGGAGAAATGGTGACAGAAGTGCTAAATCCTTTATTTTCCTTAAAAGGGATTATGATCACTTCATTCAAGTTTATTAATATCTTGAAAAGATAAATTAAAAGAATTACAACAAAATCCTCTATAGAGACAAAACCAAAACAGGAAGGAAATTGCAAGAAAACAAATAAAATGACAGACACAAAATCAACCACCACCTATAATAAACATAATGGCTTAAACTTTCTTTTTTAAGGACAAAGCATAAGGCTGAGTGAGAATGCAGCAAAATGTTCACTAGATACCAAGATTATGAATTACTTCTGCTTTCTCCTTTAAGATTTTTTTGGTATGTTCTACGTTTTCTAGAAGTATCACTTTTTGTGTAATAAAGAATTTGACACTGCCTGACCTGTGGTGGCGCAGTGGATAAAAGCACTGCCCTGGAATACTGAGGCTGCCAGTTTGAAACCCTGGGTTTACTTGCTCAAGGCACATATGAGAAGCAACTCCTATGAATTGAAGCTTGCTTCCTGCTTCTCCCTTCCCCCACTTTCTCTCTTTCTCCTCTCTCTAAAATCAATAAATCTTAAGAAACAAAATATTTAGTATCACCCAAAGAAAAGATCACTGGCCTTTGAATTCAGCTCTGGGAGGTAATCTCCAGACCCTTGGAATGTTATAGCTAATAGGAGTATCTTTGTCTTAGGCTTTAGATCATACTGGATAGTCTCACCAATGTGACTTAGGATAGAGGCTTTGGTTCAAACAATTATCACTCAACCTGGAGCCCAAGATGAACTACATGGGATATTAATCATTCAATCATGCCTGTGTAATAGAGCCCCAATAAAATCTACGGACACTAAAGTGTGTGCACTGTAAATGGCAAAAAGCCATTGGAGATTCGAGGCTTAGCAAAAGGCTAAGTTCTCCCCCATTCACCTCCATACTGGCTATGAAGCTGAGTATTTGCACCCACTTCACTTGCTTCCTTAAATTGCTGGAAGCAATTTACATGCCCTTCTTCTCACTCTTTGTTTGTTCAGATGTTGGTTGCTTTCACTTATGTATGGTAGGGGGATTCCTGTTTATGCTTTGGGAGAGTTCCTGTTTTAGCCCCGGATGTGGAACTTTGCATCAAGGACTTCCTTGATTTGCATATAGCTATATAATAAAGCAAACTGGGGCTATGGGGCACTCGGATATTGCCATAAGCATTGAAGAGTCATCCTGATCCCATCCTTTTTTCTTAATAAGTCTGTTTTCTTAATTCCGCACCGTTCTCACTCAAAACCCAGATTTAGGAGCCACGCTGGTCCGTGGCACTAAAGCTCAGCTAAGCTTCCCTGGTTGGCAATATTCTGTGCATATTGTCACACACTGCTAATTAAGAGAACAATGGAAGTTCTGTATTTGATATTTCTCTTGGAATCTGCCCTATTGGCTTCTTCCCTTCGCCAATTTTCTCTATACCTTTTCCCTGTGATAAACAATAACCATGAATATGATAGCTTTTAGTTAGTTCTATGAGCACTTCAAGAAAATTACTGAATCTGGGGGTGGTCTTGGGACCCAACTTGAAATTGGTGTTAGAAGTGAGGGCAGTGCTCGCTTCTGCAGCACATATACTGGAAGTTTGGGCAGTCCTTTTTTTTTTTTTTTGAGAGAGAGAGAGAAGAAAAGCATCAACTCATAGTTGCAGCACCTTAATTGTTCATTGATTGATTCTTGTATGTGCCTTAACTAGGGGGCTCCAGCTGAGCCAGTGACCCCTTACCCAAGCCAGTGACCATGGAATCATGTGTCTGATTCCAAGCTCAAGCCTGCAACCCCACGCTTAAGCTGGTGAGCTTGAGCTCAAGCCGGATGAACCTGTGCTCAAGTCAGTGACCTCAGGGTTTCAAACATGGGATCTCAGCGTTCCAGGTCAATGTCCTATCCACTGCATCACCACCAGTCAGGCAAAGAGCAGTCTTATAAACTAATCCCTCTAATTCTGCAGTTGGCTAACCCTCACAATTGGCCATACTCATTCTACTTTTATAAAAATAATAAAAACAGGGATATATCAAAGTACAGCTGTTCAAATCAGATAATAGGCAACCTTGACTTGGTGGCAGAACAAACCAACTCCCTCAATGGTAGTTCAGATAGACCTCCAGAAGCCTCGGCTTACTTCATAGGTAATAGTATTCAAGTTCTGTTGCCCAGAACTGTGTTTATTCTTTCCAACTTCTTTACGCTGCTCTTTCAGATCAGTTAGTAACTGAAACACCTAGGAAGAGACATAAAAGATTTTTATAGAGATGTTTGAGAAATGTATCTATTCCAAGGTCAATGACTTTGAAGATAAACAGTACCTCTTTTATTCTTATAAACCCTCCCCCCAACTCTTGCATTAGAGCAAATACGAATCCAGAAAGTATGTTACATTTTTAAAAATGCTTTTTTAAAATCTAAGTCAAATAATTCAAATTCATTAGTCTAGTTAAAATATTTCAAATGTTTCCTACCAATATATAGCATCTCTCTGATAGCTTCTGATCTGAAAAATATTTTGAGTATTTAGAAGTAAATTCTCCTAAATAAATGATTTTTTTAGAAAATGGATTCCACTTCTCTAATATGAAAATCTAGTATATTTTGGGAAAGAGAAATTATGAGGTAAGTGCTAAAATATATACTGCTCACAAAAATTAGGGGATATTTCAAAATGAATATGAAGTGATTAAAAAAAACAAGCATTTGATTTTTAATTAAACAAGAACATCAGGAAAGCAAACGACAAGTCAAGGAAAGTTGTTCGATTATGCAAATGAGAAACAAAACCAACTTTTATTTCATTGGTGAAAATGCACTATACAAAAGGCTGAAAGTACTGGAGTATCTGCACATTCCCTGATTCCCTAATTTTTGTGAACAGTTACAAAAAAAAAAGGAAAAAATGCTATAAAACATTATATGTAAACTTTCCCCCCAACAGAGAAACATGTGTTAAGAAGGGTGTAGGGAGTACATCTCTTCCCTGTTTCAGAGATTATAGCAAAAAATTGACGGAAGCATAGATTCAGATTCATAGACCATTACTAGATATAATACAACTCTTCACCTGTCTGTCATTTTCAGAAATAGTCGCATGAGACCCAATTAATGCAGTCAATGTTTCTTTAATGGATAAAACACCCAAACAGCAGAGTCCAAACTGGACAAGAAGGTTCCTAAAAGCCAATGGCTTGACCAACAACCATTTCCTTCCTGTTATGAGCCACAACCATTTAAGATGAATCTTAAGAGAGAGAGGAATATGGCTATTTGTAATTCTATTACCATATATATTATCACACAATGGAGACCTGAATCTCCTACAAGTCTTTATGAGTTCAGATTCTGCCATATGAAGAATTGACACTGAATTATGTATGAGTGGATCTTGCTACACCTGGAATTAACCTATCAGATGGTTTGCTAGTACCAAACAAGATCCAGGCAAAATGAAAGGATAGCAAAAATAATGTTGTATCTCCCCTCTCATCAATCTCTTCTCCTTTTTCCTCTCTACCCCAGCAAAGCAAGCCCCAAAATCCCCAATCTCTTAGTTCTTACAAAATTATTCATAATGTTGAATCAACTATACTCTTTTTCAAAATGAAAATTGTAATACTTATAAGACTATTTATAAGGATCAAAATAATGAAATAAAAGTATTTTATAGGAAAAGAGTGGTAATTAAGAAAAACATGTATTTTAATAGAAACTTTTTCTGACAAACAGTTCCAAAATAGATGCTTTCATCCCATGAAGGCATCCCAAATGAATATCTAAAATTTTCACATTTGGGGAAGGTTGCCTACTGTATACTAAAGTCTTCCCAACATTCCTGAATTACTGTAATTTATCAAGCTTAGGCTATTACAAGGTGTCCTATTTTAAAGTGGAAAATCCAAATTAATTCAGTCATTTCTAACCACAACAAATTCAACAATCTTCAGAGGCAAACAACAAACTATCAGAGAGAAAAATACTTCATAGCTATTTACCTCGTAGTTACTGAGCAGCGCAGAATTGGCATTCTTCCTGCAAAAGAAAAGTAAATTATCATAATCTGGGATCATATCCTTTTGTGTGAATTAAATATGTGTGAAATAATTCCTCTGTCAAAATTAGTCTGTAGTCCAGTTCAGGAATTTAGGGACTACAACCTTTAGGAGAAATGTCCTGAGTCCTACTGGCTTAGTTGGTACTGAACAATTTCAGAGCATACCTTCCTTTTTACAGCCACAGTATATTCACACATCCATCAGAGTAGGTGATTGAAAGACTACTTATCCCTAGTCTATGTAGGTAAAGTTAAGAGAATTCAGACATCAGGGGGAAGCTAGTTACAATACCAGAGGTAGGGGATCAATAAACAGTGTAAGGGTGCTAGAATTTACTGGAGAAACAGTGCTGTCTCATCCATCCCAGAGCCATGGCCTCTTCCCAGCACCATCAGCTACTGACATCTTGGGCAGCAAAGTCCTCTTGCTGAATCACGGATATGGAATCCTTAACACTAGCATCACTATTGGGAATTCCAGTAGTGTCAGAAATTCTGCCAGGTATCCACAAAACTACAACAATGATGTTCATCTTCTATATCAGTTACACAGGTACCATTCATGTGTCTAAGCAGGGGTCAAAAGCACGGTACCACTGTGTAACAGTTAATCAGGGCAAAATGTTATCTTTCATTTATGAATGAGCATAACAATGTGACTTGCATTAAATCATAACCAATCCATTCTACAATATCTTATCAGGAAGTATTTATTGCCTTTAAGTATCTGAAGGAAGTCTAGTATGATAATTATGAACAGTTTTGAAAATCAGATCTGGATTCATACCATGGTTCAGCTACTTACAAAGTATATGAGTTTTAGTGAATTAATTAACCCCTCTAAGTTTCCCCATCTAAAGCAAGCAAACAAAAAATGGGGATAAACTAGTACCTGGAAGTGTAGCCTGGATTTTAAACCCAACTCCACCACACACTGGCTATGCAAATTTTGGCAGTTATTGTACCTCTCTGTGCTTAAATTTCCTCATCTATAAAATAGCAAGTAAAGTACCACACTTCTAAGACTTTACAGGATTACACGAAACCTGTAAAGTACCTAGAACACAGGTACTTTATGCCATTAATTATCACCGCTACCTGTGCTATTATTATCACCACCACCACTTCTTCCTACCCCAGAAAGCTGTTACAAGGATGACAAGAGACAACAAATTTTAAAAGTGTAATATAGTTCTGATACTTATTAACCTAAATGGAGGTTATGATTTTTTTTTTTTTTTGTATTTTCCCGAAGCCAGAAACAGGGAGGCAGTCAGACAGACTCCTGCATGAGCCCGACCGGGATCCACCCGGCATGCCCACCAGGGGGCGACGCTCTGCCCATTTTGGGGCGTCTTTCTGCCACAATCAGAGCCATTCTAGCGCCTGAGGCAGAGGCCACAGAGCCATCCTCAGCGCCCAGGCAAACTTTGCTCCAATGGAGCCTTGGCTGCAGGAGGGGAAGAGAGAGACAGAGAGGAAGGAAAGGGGGAGGGGTGGAGAAGCAGATGGGTGCTTCTCCTGTGTACCCTGGCCGGGAATCGAACCCGGGACTCCTGCACGCCAGGCCAACGCTCTACCACTGAGCCAACCGGCCAGGGCCTGGAGGCTATGATTTTTTTTTATTTATTTATTCATTTTAGAGAGGAGAGAGAGAGGGGGAGAGAGACAGAGAGGAGAGAGAGAGAAGGGGGGAGGAGCAGGACGCATCAGGAAGCATCAACTCCCATATGTGCCTTGACCAGGCAAGCCCAGGGTTTTGAACCGGCGACCTCAGCCTTTCCAGGTCGACGCTTTATCCACTATGCCACCACAGGTCAGGCGAGGCTATGATTTTTAAAAGATATCTCACTTAATTCTTATTTAAAAAATCCTGTGATGTAGGAACTATTATGATTTCTTCTTTATAGATGATGAAACTGAGGCTGAAAGACTTAAAAACTTGCTTAACATCACATAGTAATAAGCCTAACTGAAGCAGAAGATAACTGTGGAATTGTAAAAAGTAAGAATGGACTGGACAAATGAAAACTGGTAATGCAGAATCCAAAAATTCAAGCCTGGCCTGTGGTGGCACAGTAGAGATATTCGACCTGAAATGATGAGGTCACCGGTTTGAAACCCTGGGCTGGCCCAGTCAAGGCACATACAACAAGAAATCAATGAATTGCCTGACCTGTGGTGGCGCAGTGGATATAGTGTCGACCTGGAAATGCTGAGGTCGTCGGTTCAAAACCCTGGGCTTGCCTGGTCAAGGCACATATGGGAGTTGATGCTTCCAGCTCCTCCCCCCTGTCTCTCTCTCCTCTCTCTGTCTCTCTCTCTCCCTCTCTCTCTTCTTTCTAAAATGAATAAATAAAAAAATCAAAAAAAAAAATCAATGAACTAAAGTAAAGCAACTATAAGTTGGTATTTTCTGCTCCCCGCCCCCACCTCCTTTCTGTAAAATCAATTTAAAAAATTCTTTAAAAAAAAAAAATCCTAAAAATTCAGGGAGGAGTCTGGGCTTAACAAAATATACAACAAAGACTACTGTATGTCCTTAAACCAGGAGTGAGACTATACTGTATAATGAAAATGATACAAAATCTCAAAAACATGGGTCAAACAGATGGGCAATTTCCCCAGTCAATAAATAAAGCAAAACTAGTAGGTGATTAAAACAAGGATACAACCTAGGCTTTGGTCATTAGCACAGTGATGTCAGCACTGTAATCAAATGAGCATATGAAGCCTACCAAATGCTACTAGTCATTCAACAAATAACTGGGATTTCACCAAAGTGCTGCTTTGCCCAAATGACCACAACTGCACGCAGGTCACAAAGAATGTCTTGTTTAAAAGGAGCTGACCACAGAAAGGACAATGCATAATTATTGCATGTGATACAGGTCATTTAAAAAATTGAAACTGACAAATCAAATCACATGTCATCTTTGCCTACTTAATTAGGAAGTCAGCCCACACAGGCTTCCTCCTATCTCTGCTTGAAATTGAATTACCACTCCCTGTGTGCCCTAAAATACACAACAACTAAGACAGGCCTGCCTGGAACAAACTGGGCTGCGGAAAAATACAAATGTTATTTTTCCTCCAGGGCCAGGCTAATGGATCCATCCCAGGTGTTACTGTTATAACTTCATTTCCAAATCATGGCCCTTCCTGTTATGCAGAATGTCCATGCCCTAAGAAATCTGTCCCTGGCTCTTCCAAGCCATTATCTCATTGCCCAAGTCAATATTGTTAATGCAAAAACCCAAAAACATTATCAGTCTTTTCTAGAACCAATGATTTAATAAGGAAAATTCTCTCCCATGTTTCTTTTAATAAACATCTGTTTTGGGCCTGACCAGGTGGTGGCGCAGTGGATAGAGCGTGGGACTGGGATGCAGAAAACCCAGGTTCAAGACCCCGAGGTCGCCAGCTTGAGCGCAGGCTCATCTGGTTCGAGCAAAAGCCCACCAGCTTAAACCCAAGGTCGCTGGCTCCAGCAAGGGGTTACTCGGTCTGCTGAAGGCCCGCGGTCAAGGCACATATGAGAAAGCAATCCATAACAACTAAGGTGTTGCAATGCGCAATGAAAAACTAATAATTGATGCTTCTCATCTTTCTCCGTTCCTGTCTGTCTGTCCCTGTCTATCCCTCTCTCTGACTCACTCTCAGTCTCTGTAATAAACCTCTATTTTGGTACCAGTAGCACAAAGGAAATTTAAATAGGTACTGTATTCTGTGGACTCTGGCTGACAGAAGCTGACCTACTTATTGATTCTTTTATTAGTATAATTTTTTAAAAACTCAGCTAAAAGAGTAAATGCCAATATATGTTAGGTCTTCCTTTATTCAAGGAGTGTCTAGTATCTATCTTTTATAAAGTCCTAAATGAACTGTGTACTGGGAAATTTTTAAGGCAGTTTTTATCCTGAAAGATGTCACTGTAACCTCCACTAAGTGGCAGGTTGTTGGGAAGAGGATATGGTGAGGTTTGACAAACATCAACCTAATCAAGTTATCCTATTTAACAGCACCAACAATGATGGTGTGATGTACTAAGAAAGACACAATCCTGTCAAAAAAAATGTTTACTTTGAATCTAGCCATGAAGATCTAATTAGACAAACCCAAATTGAGGAATATATTTCAAAACAACTGGCCTATATTCTTAAAAATATCAATATCATTTGTCACAATGCCAATGTCACAAAAAAAAAAGTCTAGGAAACAATTTTTACAGTAAAGGACATTAAAGAAACATGACAACTAAATGCAATGTGTGATTCTTGACTGGATCCTGAAAGGGTAAAAAATAAAAATATAGCTAAAACAAACATTATTGGGACAACTGAAGAAATGTGAATATAGGTTGTATTTTAATAGTAATTATATTAGTGCTAAATCCCCTGGGTATGATAATAGTATTATAGATACATGATATATTGTAGATATATGATAAGAGAATGCCTTTATAAGATTGGGTTAAGGCCCTGGCCGGTTGGCTCAGCGGTAGAGCGTCGGCCTGGCGTGCAGGGGACCCGGGTTCGATTCCCGGCCAGGGCACATAGGAGAAGCGCCCATTTGCTTCTCCACCCCCCCCTCCTTCCTCTCTGTCTCTCTCTTCCCCTCCCGCAGCCAAGGCTCCACTGGAGCAAAGATGGCCCGGGCGCTGGGGATGGCTCCTTGGCCTTTGCCCCAGGCGCTAGAGTGGCTCTGGTCGCGGCAGAGCGACCCCCCCCCTAGAGGGGCAGAGCATCGCCCCCTGGTGGGCAGAGCATCGCCCCTGGTGGGCGTGCTGGGTGGATCCCGGTCGGGCACATGCGGGAGTCTGTCTGACTGTCTCTCCCCGTTTCCAGCTTCAGAGAAATACAAAAAAAAAAAAATAATAAGATTGGGTTAAATGACATCTACAACTCTCAAATGATTAAGTGTGTGTGTGTGTGTGTGTGTGAGAGAGAGAGAGAGAGAGAGAGAGAGAGAGAGAGAGAAATAGAGTGGAGAGAAAGTTGGCATGTTTAAGTGAGATAAGGTAAATATATCAAAATGTTAACAAATGCTAACTTCATGTAAAGAGAATAAAGGTAATTGTGGTGCTCTTTTTGCAGCTGTTCCATGGGTTATTTTCAAGTTAACATGTTAAAAAAAGTAGAAATGTGCCCTGGCCTGTTGGCTCAGTGGTAGAACATCGAACCAGAGTATGGATGTCCTGAGTTCGATTACTGGTCAGGGCACTCAGGAGAAGCACCCATCTGCTTCTCCACTCCCACCCCCTCTAGCTTCTCTCTCTCTCTCTCTTTCTCCCTCTCTCTTCCCTTCCATGGCTCAATTGGAGCAAGTTGGCCCCCGGCACTAAGGATGACTCCACCTCCTCTGCCTCAGGCATTAAGAAGAGCTTCATTGTTGGCAAAAGAGCAATGCCCCAGATGGGCAGAGCATCGCCCCCTAATGGGCTTGCCAGGTGGATCCAGGTCAGGGCGCACACAGCAGTCTGTCTCTGCCTCCCCTCCTCTCACTGAATAAAAAAATAAGACATTAGAATAATTTACAATTGAGGACATAAAATGCATTTTCCCCCAATGTTTTTTAGAGTGACTAGAATCCATCCATTGGCACACCTATCAATTTTTTTTCTGTGAAAGAGACAGAGAGAAACAGAGAGAGGGACAGACAGATGAGAAGGGAGAGAGATGAGAAGCATCAATTCTTCATTTTGGCACCTTAGTTGTTCACTGACTGCTTTCTCATGTGCCTTGACCGAGGGGCTACAGCAAAGCAAGTGACCCCTTGCTCAAGCCAGCGACCTTGGGCTCAAGCCAGTGACATTTGGGCTCAAGCCAGCGACCATGGGCTCATGTGTATGATCCCACCCTCAAGCCGGGGACCCCATGCTCAAGCTGGTGAGCCCACGCTCAAGCCAGATGAGCCCACACTCAAGCCGGTGACCTTGGGGTTTTGAACCTGGTTCCTCTGCATCCAAGTCCAATGCTCTATCCACTGCGTCACCCCCAGGTCAGGCGAAACACCTATCAATTATATTTAAAAGCTGTTGATCCCTACTGAGCAGGAATTGTCTACTTGATAGATAATACTTCAGTATTATGTAATACATTGACAGGCACACAGACTTTCTAGAAACCATCCATCTACAAAAAACTTCGTATTTCTTGTAAGAATTAGAATATTACTGATTTTACTTACAGATATTTAAAGCAAATATTCCAAGAGAATTTTAAAGACTGTCTAAATCTATACTTACAGGCGGACAATCACTTAATATCCTTAAGTAATGAATTGACTGAAGTTGACTTGGTGTTTGAAATTTAACTTGTAAAATTTGCTTAACTTGCTGAGTCAATTTAATGGATATAAACAACTACTTTGAAAAACCAAATTCTGAAAAACAGAACAAAATGATCTACTGGCAGACTTTCCTTAGAAACACACACAAAAAAATCCAAGCAAACAGTGCCTATTTCTTGCCACACAGTTAACTCTTACGAAAGCAGTGACGAATGTAATTGCTCAAATCCTCTTATTTTCAATCTATGTTATTGACTCAAGTCATGTTCCAGAAAACTAAACCCTGGTACAAGAAAACTGGGAGGACATCCAAATCCATGAACAATTTAACCTGTAGCATTCTCTTAGGGGCTAACAAGTATCCTCTTTCCAGTCCTGTTACTGAACTATTATAGGACCTAACTCCTTTAAACCTCAGCTATGAAATGAAAGAAATTCTGACACCATCAGAAAGGTGGTACAGAGATAAATACAGTCCATTTTCCTCATGTATAGTAAGTTCAAGAATGAAAGAGTGGCCCTGGCCGGGTGGAGAGAGCTTCGTCCTGGTGCACTAAGGTCGCAAGTTTGATCCCCGGTCAGAGCACATAAGAGAAGTAATCAATGGGTGTACAACTAAATGGAACAATAAGCTGATGCTTCTCTCTCTCTCTCAAATCAATGGGAGGGGGGAGTGAACATCAAAGATTTCCAAGTATATAAATAATCCCAAGGCCTTAGACAAAGAGCAAACACATTATATAGAGCATATAAGTACTTAATTTTGCTATGAAATTTTCGTATCCTTTTACTTGGGGAAAATGTTTCCAAATGACACTCAAAAAAGGTTTTTAAATTATGTCATTCAAAAATGGTGCTGGAATGAGACTTGACAGGGGGTGGTGAACACATAATACAATATACAGATGACATATTATAGAATTGTACATTTGAAACTTATGTAATTTTATTTATCAATGTCACTCCAATAAAAAAAAAAAGTTAGCGCCTGACCAGGCAGTGGCGCAGTGGATAGAGCGTCGGACTGGGATTCAGAGGACCCAGGTTCAAGACCCCGAGGTCGCCAGCTTGAGTGCAGGCTCATCTGGTTTGAGCAAAAAGCTCACCAGCTTGAGCCCAAGATCGCTGGCTCGAGCAAGGGGTCACTTGGTCTGCTATATATAACCCCCCGGTCAAGGCACATATGAGAAAGCAATCAATGAACTAAGAAACCACATTGGTATTTCTCATCTCTTCCCCTTTCTGTCTGTCTGTCCCTATCTGTCTGTCTGTCTGTCTGTCTCTCTCTCTCTCTCACACACACACACACACACACACACACACACACAAAGCAATTTTATGGGTATTGTTACTGATGTCTTATTTAATTCTTTTGTGGTCAGAGACTGTAGTGTATATTATTTCAGTTCTCTGAAATTTATTGGGATTTGATGGCCGAGAAAATTGCAGATCTTTGTGAATATTCCAAGTGCAGTAAAAAGAATGTGTGTTGTGCAGCAGTTATACTATCCCATAAACCTCAACCAGGTCAAATGATTCACACCGTGATACAAATCTTATTTTTGCCTACTGCTGGCCACTTTAAGAGAGGGGTATTAAATTCTCTAACAAAAAGTGAGAAAATTCTGTCATTCAACCAAATAAAACCATAAGTATTCTTCACTTTTTAAAAAATACGTGTATGTCTATTATGTTATTCCCTCAGTATTTACTCAGTGACTGAAGAGAAAAATAGTAGTAACTTAAGGGAGTCTTTCATTCGTGTCTTTTTTATCCAGGTCCTAGAAGTGCCTTAAAAGAAGTGTACCGGGCCGGGCTCACCACTGTGATCTCGGAAACGCCAGCAAATGAATGAGGGAAGCAGCAGGTGCACCGGAAGGCACGCGGCCCGGGCCTAGGCACGGGGGGTGCGGGCGGAGGTGACGAGACCAGAGCGACGGCCTTCTTCTCCCCCGCTCCCCGCCCGCCGCCCTCCGCACAAGGCGCGACGCGGGGTCCCCCAGTGCCCACGCCTCTCAGCCTCCAGCAGCTAGCCGTCCCCCTCTGTAAGCCTAGCCGAACGCGCCTCGCGTGGCTTACACTTCCATGTCGGGGCCGCCTCGTGGCCTCCAGCAAGCAACACGCAGGTGGCCTCACACCGCGCCGCCGCCGCCGCCGCCGCCGCCGCCGCCCCTGCGTCCGCGCCAAACGCCGGGTCGCGCACTCCGCGTGCCGCGGTGCACGCCGGGATCGGCGCGTTGAACGCTGGGAGTTTGGAGGACTCGGGAGTGTTGTGACCGCTCGTCCCTCTCACCGTCAGCTCCTCATCTGGTCGGATCTCAGCCTATCAAGCCTTTGCAAACAGCGCTTAGCTTATGTTTTCGTAGTTATACCAAAATATATGTATATTTTTGTATTTTTCTGAAGTTGGAAACGGGGAGGCAGACAGACTCCCGCATGCGCGCGACCGGGATCCACCCGGCATGCCCACCAGGGGGTGATGCTCTGCCCATCTGGGGCGTCGCTCTGTTGCAACCAGAGCCATTCTAGCGCCTGAGGCAGAGGCCACAGAGCCATCCTCAGCGCCCGGCCAACTTTGTTCTAATGGAGCCTTGGCTGCGGGAGGGGAAGAGAGAGACAGAGAGGAAGGAGAGGGGGAGGGGTGGAGAAGCAGATGGGCGCTTCTCCTGTGTGCCCTGGCGGGGAATCGAACCCGGGACTCCTGCACGCCAAAGACGTCTAATTAGCAGTCCTTTGCGACGTTAAAATCCTGCCCCCGCCTTCCCCGAGAGTAGTGATACTGAGGAGGTTAGGGGGCTCTGAGTGCTGGTAATGTGCTATTTCATGATCTGGGCACGGGCGGGGCACGCGAATTGTTCAGTTGCTGAAAATTCAGTGAGCTGTACACTTATGTACGCTTTTCTGTATGTATGTTATAATTGAATAAAACGTTTTAAAAGGTAAAAAAAACAAAAACCCCAGCCTGCCTTCTCCCTGTTCCCATTCTTCCTTGAAAGCAATTTGGAAAACAAACAAACAAAAAACATATAAAGAGCCTTAAGGTCAGGCACTCTCTGACCTTCCGGCCTAACTAGTAATTTATCCAAAGGGAATCATCAGGTACTTGAAGGAAGATGATACGTAGTGGTGTTTTTTTGCTGGAAGACAGCCTAAATGCCAAACAATAGGGATTCAATAAATAATGTTCCAGTCATACAGTATAACATAGGCCACGAAAAGTCATGTAACATTTGGTATTTTGGGGAATTGGTTAAGGTAGGGTTATTATTTTTTAATTTGAAAGAGAGAGAGACAGAAACATAGATCTGTTCCTGTATGTGTCCTGACCCAGGATCAAACCCAGAGGTTTGAGTACCAGGACAATGCTCTAACCAACCAAGCTATCCAGCCAGGGCAAGATAAGGTTTTTTTCAAAAGAGAGAAAATGATGTGAGGCGATCCTAGTAATCTAAGGAAAAATAATACATAGGGAAAAAATACCTAAGGGTTTGGGAGGTAGAGCCACCTAATCTACATTTTATATATTTTTAAAGAACAGGAGTGAGAGTTTTGATATCTATTATATTCTGGATTTTTTTTGGTATGTTTGAAATAGTTCCCAAAGACTGGAAGGGAATAAGCCAAAGTATTAAGTAAGTGGTGAGTGTCTTTAGATGATGAGTCAGTTGCTTTTCTTTCACAGTTCTATCAGTTATCATTTACTAAGCTCATTCTCATTGCAAGGTCTTTGGAAAGCACTTTATTATTCAATAACATTGTGAAAGCTATGCCCTTGGTCAGTCTGTGATTCTGTGTGTCTCTATCATTTTCTTAGGACCTGTTTAACCTTGGGAGATTCATTAACCTCTCCTGACCTCAATTCCCTAATCTGAAAATCGTAGATCTATTAGGTAATGCTATAACATTCCTGGCATATAGTTAAGAGCTAAACAAATATTAATGACTGTGACAATACAAGCACAACACTATATGAGGTAAACTCCATTGTTATTTAAATTTTACTGTTGAGAAAACAGGCAGGTTTAGAAAGATTATGATTTACCCAAAATCATTCATTCATCTAGTAACTTGTTCAGCAAGGATTCAAATCAGACAATCTGAAAAAATACAGGAATCGTATAAAACTGTTAATAATGACTGGTGACTGGACTTTTAAAATGTGCTATATTATTACAATGGAATACTATTTAGCAATAAAAATAATGGAGTGATGATACATGCTACAACATGGATGACCTTCAAAAGTATGCTAAGTAAAAGAAGCCAGATACAAAAGACAACATATTGTATAATTAATTTACATGAAATGTCCAAGAATAGGCAAATCTATTAGAGACGGGAAATTAACCAGTGATTGCTTAGGGCAGGGAGCAGGATGGTGGAGGGAAGTGATAGTTAATAGATACTGAATTTCCCCAGCAACTCCACTTATGGGAACATAACCAAAGAATTCCAAAACACTAATTCAAAAGAATATATGCAGCCTGGGCGGTTGGCTCAGTGGTAGAGCGTCGGCCTGGCGTGCAGGAGTCCCGGGGTTCAATTCCCGGCCAAGTACACAGGAGAAGCGCCCATCTGCTTCTCCACCCCTCCCCCTCTCCTTCCTCTCTGTCTCTCTCTTCCCCTCCCGCAGCCGAGACTCCATTGGAGCAAAGTTGGCCCGGGCACTGAGGATGGCTCCGTGGCCTCTGCCTCAGGCGCTAGAATGGCTCTAGTTGCAACAGAGCAACGCCCCAGATGGGCAGAGCATCGCCCCCTGGTGGGCGTGCCGGGTGGATCCCGGGTGGGCGCATGCAGGAGTCTGTCTCACTGCCTCCCTATTTCCAACTTCAGAAAAATACAGAAAAAAAAAAAAGAAAAAGAATATACACATCCCTATGTTCACTGCAGCATTAATTTACAATAGCCAAGATGTGGAACAGCCCAAGTGCTCATCAGTAGATGAGTGAATGCACACAGTGTAATACTACTCAGCCCTATAAAAGAAACCTTTTGCTACAGCATAGAGGGACTTGGAGAGTATTATGCTAAGTCAAATAAACCAGTCAGAAAAAGACAAATACCATATGATTTTACTTATATGTGGAATTTTTTTATTTTTTTATTTTTACAGAGACAGAGAGTGAGTCAGAGAGAGGGATAGACAAGGACAGACAGACAGGAATGGAGAGATGAGAAGCATCAATCATTAGTTTTTCATTGCGCGTTTTAACACCTTAGTTGTTCATTGATTGCTTTCTCATATGTGCCTTGACCGCGGGCCTTCAGCAGACCGAGTAACCCCTTGCTGGAGCCAGTGACCTTGGGTTCAAGCTGGCGGGCTTTTCCTCAAACCAGATGAGCCCGCACTCAAGCTGGCGACCTCGGGGTCTCGAACCCGGGTCTTCTGCATCCCAGTTCGATGCTCTATCCACTGCGCCACCGCCTGGTCAGGCTTATATGTGGAATCTAATGAACGGAATAAACCAATGAACAAAATAGAAACAGATTCATAGATATGGAGAACAGACTGACAGCTGTCAGAGGGGAATGGGGCTGGGGGGCTGGGTGGAAAAGGTGAAGGAATTAAGCATAGAAACAAAATGCAGACACAGACAACAGTATGAGGATCACAAGAGGGAAAGGAGTGAAAGGAGGTAGAAAAGGGTGAAGGAGGGATAAATGCTGATGGAAAGAGACTTGACTTGGGGTGGTGAACACAATAAAATTTATAAATGATGTATCATAGAATTGTACACCTGAAACCTATATAATTTTATTAACTAATGTCACCCCAATAAATTCAGTTAAAAATATGAAAACAGATACTGAATTTCTTTGGGAGGAAACAAAAATGTCCTAAAATTAGGTTGGAGTAATTGTTGTACATTACTATGAATATACTAAAAAATATTGAGCTGTACACTTTAATGGGTAAATTGTATGGTATCTGAATTATATATCAATAAAGCTGTTAAATTTTACAGGTGTTTGCCTGTGGGTATTAGAAAAGCAGTGTGGGGAATTTTAACATTGAACTTTACACGTTCAGAATTTTTAAAATGTTTTTCAATGAACATTATTTTTTTTTATTAAAATTTTTTTTTTTGTATTTTTCTGAAGTTGGAAACGGGGAGGCAGTCAGACAGACTCTCACATGCGCCTGACCGGGATCTACCCAGCATGCCCACCAGGGGGCAATGCTCTGCCCATCTGGGGCATTGTTCTGTTGCAACCAGAGCCATTCTAGCGCCTGAGGCAGAGGCCACGGAGCCATCCCCAGCGCCCGGGCCAACTTTGCTCCAATGGAGCCTTGGCTGCGGGAGGGGAAGAGAGAGACAGAGAAGAAGGAAAGGAGGAGGGGTGGAGAAGCAGATGGGCGCTTCTCCTGTGTGCTCTGGCTGGGAATCGAACCTGGGACTCCTGCACGCCAGGCCGACGCTCTACCACTGAGCAAACCGCCCAGGGCCTAATTATAAAAATATTATTTTTAAAACAACTAATTTACTTAAATTAAAAAGAAAATAGCCTGACCAGGCGGTGGCGCAGTGGATAGAGCCTCGGACTGGGATGCGGAAGGACCCAGGTTCGAGACCCCAAGCTCGCCAGCTTGAGCACAGGCTCATCTGGTTTGAGCAAAAGCTCACCGGATTGGACCCAAAAAGTCACTGGCTCGAGCAAGGGGTTACTCGGTCTGCTGAAGGCCCGCGGTCAAGGCACATATGAGAAAGCAATCAATGAACAACTAAGTGTCGCAAAGCACAACGAAAAACTAATGATTGATGCTTCTCATCTCTTCACTCCTGTCTGTCTGTCCCTGTCTATCCCTCTCTCTGACTCTGTCTCTGTTAAAAAAAAAAAATGAAAATACCACACCAGGCAAAAAAATAAAAAAAGCCATCCCCGTCCCTACTGGCCTGATTCCTGTGAAAAGTCCCCTTGAGGAGAGAGCCTCCATAAAGAAGTGCTAAAGTTGCTCATGTGTTATTCACTCAGCAAACGTAGTAATGGCCCATTCGGTGGTGGTGATACAAATATGAATAATATACAGTCCCTGCCTGGCCAGCGGACAGCCTCGTTGGGGAACCAGCTGTGGACATCAATAACTACAATATATTGTGTTTAGATGCGATGGAGCTGAAGAGGAAATGACTAATGAGGTGAAGAGGCGTCACAAGCCGGGGTATTTGAGCTGGATTCAGGGTGGAGCACACAAGGCCAAAGCTTCTGGGATGAGCTTCCATGGAAGAGGGTAGTGGCTCTAAGGGCCCCACAATAAAATGGCTGAGCTCTGTGTTCTCCAAGGGAGGCCACCCTAAGACCTTGGGGGTCACATGGAGTCACCCAACATATGCCTTAGAAGCAGCTGAGTAGTCAGGAGTGAGGCTGCTCCCAGGGGAAGACTGTCCAGGAGGGGCCTGCACGACAAGGTAACCCAGTCAACAAAGCTGGGCCAGTCAAGGGCTGAAACTCTGGCCTGGCCGGGCCCCATTCAGGACCTCCCTGCAGCTTTTCTAACTTAAGGCTGCCTAATGAGTTTCTATTCTTTGCCACCCAAAGCGCACAAACCAAGTAAATGGTTTTTATTTCTTAACAACTGGATTTTTAGGCAGAGCTATCAAATAACATATAAAAGCCCAGAGCAGGGGCCCCCAAACTACGGCCCGCTGAGGCCATTTATCCGGCCCCCGCCGCACTTCCGGAAGGAGCACCTCTTTTGTATGGTGCCAAAAGCAGGCTCATAGTTCCCACTGAAATACTGGGCAGTTTGTTGATTTAAATTTACTTGTTCTTTATTTTAAATATTCTATTTGTTCCCGTTTTGTTTTTTTACTTTAAAATAAGATATGTGCAGTGTGCATAGGGATTTGTTCATAGTTTTTTTTTATAGTCTGGCCCTCCAACGGTCTGAGGGACAGTGAACTGGCACCCCTGTGTAAAAAGTTTGGGGATCCCTGGCCCAGAGCATGAATGAACCTTGTGTGTCTTCCACGTGGAAAGTCTGTTGAACACTGAAGCAATTAGATCTAGAGCTCAGAAGAAAATCAGCAGAAGGAGCTTTTAAAGTAAAAATGAAGTCCTTAAAGTTAAGTCCCCAGAAAGACTCTAGAAGAGTACGTCTTACTTGGTGCTTACCAGGTGCCAGAGAGTTGATTTAAGCTAGTCACATGTGTGTACTCACAAAGTTCCCATGAGGATACGCGCCAGGCACTGCATTAGCATAGTCTCATTTACTTCTCTCAGGAGTTCTCCAAGTTAAGTACTATGATCATCCCATTTCACAGGGAGGAGTTAGGAAATGGCAGAGAGGAAATTAGCAAGGAAATAGTGCAGCTCAGATCAGAATTAAGAAGTGGCAAAGCCAGGGTTCTCACTCTTCTCTGGCCAACTCCAACACCCTTGTGCACCAGCACCATCCCGACTTTCCCTCTCTCAGTTTTAGGGCCTGCCAACATTAGGGGTACCTCCTTATTCTGCATGAGACCCTTCCTCAGTTATTTTGATGCACCAAAGTGGAAATTTCAGGGGAGAGAGGCCAAGCAATGTTTTCACTCTCCTAAGGCAAATAAATTCTGTACAGCACTCAGCTCTCAGCTGAAAATAGGCATTATCTATTGTTGAACAGTCCTGGACCCCAAGCTAGAAATGAGGATGGACATAAGAAGTTTGCCCATAATAAAGGCCCAGAAGGAAACACCAACAAAGTAGCCCTGACCGGGTTGCTCAGTTGATTGGAGCACCGTCTCCAAGAGCCAAGGTTGCAGTTTTTTTTTTGTTTTGTTTTTTTTCTTTCTTTTTTTTCATTTTTCTGAAGCTGGAAACGGGGAGAGACAGTCAGACAGACTCCCGCATGCGCCCGACCGGGATCCACCCGGCACGCCCACCATGGGGCAACGCTCTGCCCACCAGGGGGCGACGCTCTGCCCATCCTGGGCGTCGCCATATTGCGACCAGAGCCACTCTAGCGCCTGAGGCAGAGGCCACAGAGCCATCCCCAGTGCCCGGGCCATCCTTGCTCCAATGGAGCCTTGGCTGCGGGAGGGGAAGAGAGAGACAGAGAGGAAAGTGTGGCGGAGGGGTGGAGAAGCAAATGGGCGCTTCTCCTGTGTGCCCTGGCCGGGAATCGAACCCGGGTCCTCCGCACGCTAGGCCGACGCTCTACCGCTGAGCCAACCGGCCAGGGCCAGGTTGCAGGTTTGATCCCTGCTCAGGGCACATAGAAGAGTCAACCAATGAATACATAAATAAGTGGAACAACAAGTCAATGTATTTCTCTCTCTAAAAATCAATTAAAAATAAAAATAAATTAAAAATCAATCTTTAAAAAGAAGAAACACCAGCAAAGTAGAATGGGATTGTGATCCATTTTTTTATCATCCCAGAAGCAGGAATTGTAGACCCTTGGTGACATCTACTCTGGGTTGTATTTGTAGGGCACACAGGAATGAAGCAGTCAAGTGTGGTGGCTCTGTAGCCAGACACCTGAGTTAAATGAAGGATCTATCACTCACTAGCTCTGTGGCCTTTGCAAGCTTTTTAACAACCTTTCTGTGTCTTGGTAAATTCATCTATAAAACAATAATAGCAGTACTTCCCTTACAAAGTTGTGCTTAGAATAACACTTGGGAAGTGGGAAGCATGGGGGGCGGGGAGTGGAATGTTAACTATTATCCTCCTATATTTCCTAAGCAAGGAAATAAGATTTTTAATTTTAAAAAGCTAACTATAGGGTGATATGTGCCTATCATCTAGTTCTCATTGCAGATATACAGTGTGTCCGTAAAGTCATGGTGCACTTTTGACCAGTCACAGGAAAGCAACAAAAGACGATAGAAATGTGAAATCTAAGCCAAATAAAAGGAAAACTCCCAGTTGCATACCTATTCAGTGCAGTTCGATGTGGGCTCACGCACAGATTTTTTAGGGCTCCTTAGGTAGCTATCCCGTATAGCCTCTACAGACTCGTCACTGACTGATGGCCTACCAGAACGGGGTTTCTCCACCAAACTGCCGGTTTCCTTCAACTGCTTATCCCACCGAGTAATGTTATTCCTATGTGGTGGAGCTTCATTATAAACATGCCGATATTCACGTTGCACTTTGGTCACGGATTCGAATTTAGCGAGCCACAGAACACACTGAACTTTCCTCTGTACCATCCACATCTCGACTGGCATTGCTGTGGGCTGCTCCGCTGTATACACGGTGTTACGTCATCATCTGCGCACGCGCACATGCTGCCACATCATCCTACAGAAACTGGGAGGGATTTCCTTTTATTTGGTGCAGATTTCACATTTCTTTTTTTTCTGAATTTGGAAACGGAGAGGCAGTCAGACTGACTCCCGCATACGCCCGGCAGGGATCCACCCGGCATGCCCACCAGGGGGCAATGCTCTGCCCATCTGGGGTGTTGCTCTGTTGCATCCAGAGCCATTCTAGCGCCTGAGGCAGAGGCCACAGAGCCATCCTCAGTGCCCGGGCCAACTTTGCTCCAATGGAGCCTTGGCAGTGGGAGGGAAAGAGAGAGACAGAGAGGAAGGAGACGGGGAGGGGTGGAGAAGCAGATGGGTGCTTCTCCTGTGTGCCCTGGCCGGGAATCGAACCCAGGACTCCTGCACGCCAGGCTGACGTTCTACCACTGAGCCAACCGGCCAGGGCCAGATTTCACATTTCTATCGTCTTTTGTTGCTTTCCTGTGACTGGTCAAAAGTGCACCATGACTTTACCGACACACTGTACTGTCCATCTTCTTAGGGAAATCATGGAGCTCTTCATGACCCACCTAACCTTGGAAGAGTTGAGATGGGTTGAATTAGAGGCTTCCAGAGAGTATGAAAATATGTTACTTCGCAGTGCAGGGCTGGGGATTGGGGACAGGAACAAGTAGTCAGCCCCATTCAGGGGCATTTTCTTGGAGTCTTTCCATATGGTAGGCAAAATAATGGTTCTCCAAAGATGTCCACATCCTAATCCAAAGAAACCCTGCAGATATGATTAAGATTATGACCCTTGAAGTGGGGAGATTATTCTGAACTACTTGGACAGGCCTAATCTAGTCACATGGGTCCTCAGAAGAGGAGACTTTTTCCCAGATCATGTCAGAGACAGGTGTGACTGTGGGAGAATGATCAGAGAGATGCAATGTTGAAGACTTTAAAGATGGAGGGAGCGGCCGTGAGCCAAGGAATATAGGTGGCCTCTAGAAACCAGAAAAGGCAAGGAAATAAAATTTCCACTGGAGTTTCCAGAAAAGACTGCAGCCCTGCCAACGCTTTAATTTTAGCCCAGTTAAGAGCCATGTAGGACTTCTAACCAATAGAACTGTGAAATAATAAATGTATGGGGGTTAGTGTGGAAATTTGTTACAACAGCAATAGAAAATGGGTACATACCATGAAAATCTTTTGTTCTATTGCAGACTGTCTCCTGCTCAGACTATGTGTCAGGGGAAGCCTTTGAAAAGGCCCCAGCCCTAGCCAGTGTCTGACTACAATTTCATGAAAAACCTTAAGCTAGAACCTCCTAGCTGAGCCCATCAACCCCCAGAATGATCAAAGGTAACAATAACTATGACAACTGTTCTACAATTTGGAATGTTTCGTTCCATCCCAAATTAAAACACTGAACAAATATTAGTCCTAATTATTATTATTTCAAACCAGAATACCCTGGTCCGTTAGGGTTTCATTTACCATTTGTTGTCAACTTAGTATAAATCAGACATAGTACAAACATAATTTCTTCTTCACTCAATGCCCAGTACATGGGCATCATTATCCCCACTTTAATAAACCTCCAAAGGGTTAAGTCACTTACCTGTGATCACACCCAAGGAGCTATGCGACTGAGACTCAGCCCCGGACTCCTCTGACTCTCAGAGCCCTTCACGAAGCACACTCTACTGTTATAACTGCCACTCAAGCCAGTGGTGCTAAGGTGCTGCAAGTGGGGAGGCCTCTGCCCAGGCCAGGTCACCAGCAACTCCCTCCGTTAATAATTCACAGGATTGGGGCCCTTGCCTCCTCCGCAGCACTCTTTCAGGCTGGGTTGTGCGCTCTCAATACTATGTATGGTTGAGCATAATTAGCATTTGAAGAGTACAGCATCTCAATACTATGTAGGGTTGAGCATAATTAGCATTTGAAGATTACAGCAGCCCACAGGCTTCAAGATTCCTTATCTAACTTCATTTGTTTGTTTGTTTTAGAGAGAGAGGGATGGAAGAGAGAGAGAGAAAGAGAGAGACAGAAACAACAATCTGTTGTTTCACTTATCTATGCAATCATTTGTTGAATCTTGTTTGTGCCCTAACCAGGGATTATTGATTTATTTTATAGAGAGAGGAATGGAAGGGAGAGAGAAAAAGAGAAACAGCGATCTCTTGATCCACTTATCTATACATTCATTGGTTGAATCTTGTTGGTGGCCTGACCAGGGATCAAACCTGCAACCTTGGCATATGGGTATGATGCTTTAACCAGGGCCTTATCCAACTTTTGTTTTTACTACAAGGGTTGGAAAGACAGGTGATTGTCATGTGAGATGCAGTAAGGATTTTATTAACCAGTTGTTCTTAACTTGACCCCTCAGGTAGTTAATTTCTGATAAATCAACCTCTTGGCATGCTCCTGAGACGGACGTTATTGCTGCCCTGCATCAAACAACAGTATTGTGACCAGACTGTTGGGGTTCAATTCCCAGCTCAGTCACTTCATAGCTGGATGTTCTTGGGCAAATCACTTCATCTCTCCCAGACTCAGTCTTCTCATCAGTAGAATGGGAATAATTAAAGCATTGACCACAAAGGGTAGTTGTGAGGGTTTAAAGAGTCAACAATAACTTGTATAAAAGATGTTTGGCATAGTGTTAGAGCTCAATAAATTGTTATTAAAACTGTTAATAGTTGCCTGACCAGGAGGTGGCGCAGTAGATAGAGCGTTGGACTGGGATGTGGATGACCCAGGTTCGAGACCCCGAGGTTGCCAGCTTGAGCACAGGCTCAACTGGTTTGAGCAAAGCTCACCAGCTTGGACCCAAGGTCGCTGGCTCAAGCAAGAGATTACTCGGTCTGCTGAAGGCCAGCGGTCAAGGCACATATGAGAAAGCAATCAATGAACAACTAAGGTGTCGCAACGAAAAACTAATGATTGATGCTTCTCATCTCTCAGTTCCTGTCTGTCCCTGTCTATCCTTCTCTCTGACTCTCTCTCTGTCTCTGAAAACAAACAAACAAACAAACAAACAAACAAACAAAAAACCCCTGTTAATAGCTATCATTGTTATTTTATTTATTGCCTTGTTGATATAGAGAAAACACCTCAGCCTACCTCTGATTTTTCCCTTAACTTTTTCTCTTTTCTCAGACAGGAGCCAGAGCTTGGGATTTCCTAGGATGAGGCTCAGGAGGTGTAATCAGGTAGGAGTCTCTTCCTTTCCTTCCTGTTAATATCTGCCACCAGACTTTTGCTTCTGACTGAGATGGAGTCAGTTGGACCTGACTTACCTTCACACATAAAACTTATGGATTACTTTAGTTCTGTTCATCTTTGCTTGATATATTTTGGGACTGTGTTGTTAAGAACAAGCCCAATTAGGACTGTTAGCACTTAATGATTAATTGACCCTTTTATCGTTATATACTGATCCTCGTTATATCTATTACTAATTCTGACCTTAATTTTTACTTATAATATAAGTCCAGGCCCTGGCCGGTTGGCTCAGTGGTAAACGTCGGCCTGGCGTGCAGAAGTCCCGGGTTCAATTCCTGGCCAGGGCACACAGGAGAAGCGCCCATCTGCTTCTCCACCCCTCCCCTTCTCCTTCCTCTCTGTCTCTCTCTTCCCCTCCCGCAGCGAGGCTCCAATGGAGCAAAGATGGCCCGGGCCCTGGGGATGGCTCCTTGGCCTCTGCTCCAGGCGCTAGAGTGGCTCTGGTCGCAATAGAGCGACGCCCCGGAGGGGCAGAGCATCGCCCCCTGGTGGGCATGCTGGGTGGATCTTGGTTGGGCGCATGCGGGAGTCTGTCTGACTGTCTCTCCCCGTTTCCAGCTTCAGAAAAATACAAAAAAAAATTTTTAATTATAATATAAGTCCAGCCTGGCCTGTGATGGAGCAGTGAATAAAGCATTGACCTGAAATGCTAAGGTTGCTGGTTCAAAACCCTGGGCTTGCCCAGTCAAGGCACATATGAAAGGCAACTATTGTAAGTTAATGTCTCCTACCCCCGCCCCCAACCTTTCTCTCTCTCTCAAATCAATAAATAAAATCTTAATTTTTTTTTACTTTGTCTGATATGAATTTATACATTCCAGACTTCTTATAGTTATTGTTTATATGGTATATTTTTCTTTCCCATTACTTTTTTTTCTTTCCCATTACTTTTAACTTATCATTACATTTTTAGTAGATTTTTTTTTAAATAACATACAGTTGGACCTTACTTTTTTAATGCATTCTAATAACCTCTGCCTTTATTTGGAGTGTTTAATCCATTTATATTTATCATAATTATTGATATACAGTTGACCCTTGAACAACATGAATTTGAACTGGATGTAGAGTTTTACTTATATGTGGATTTTTTCAATAAATACATATGATACTGTAAATGTATTTTCTCTCCCTTATGATTTTTTGTGTGTGTGTGTGTGTGACAGAGACAGAGAGAGAGACAGAGAGAGGGACAGACAGGAAGGGCGAGAGATGGGAAGCATCAATTCTCCGTTGTAGCTCCTTAGTCTCCTTAGTTGTTCACTGGTTGCTTTCCCATATGTGCCTTGAACAGGGGGCTATAGCAGAGTGAGTGACCCCTTGCTCAAGCCAAGGACCTTGGGCTTCAAGCAGTGACCTTTGGGCTCAAGCCAGTGACCATGGTGTTATGTGTATGATCCCACGCTCAAGCCAACAACCCTGCGCTTAAGCTGCAGAGCCTGTGGTCAAGCCAGATAAGCCCTTGCTCAAGTCGGCAACATTAGGGTTTTGAACCTGGGTCCTTTGAGTCCCAGTCCGATGCTCTATCCACTGCGCCACAGCCTGGTCAGGCTCTCCCTTATGATTTTTAAATAAGTTTTTTTTCCCTCTAGCTTACTTTATTGTAAGAATACAATATATAATAAATATAACGTACAAAATATGTATTGATCGACTATTTGTTATCAGCAAGGCTCCTGGTAAAGAGTAGTTAAGTTTTGGGGAGTCATAAGTTATATATGGATTTTCAGCTGTGTGGGGTTCAGTACCCTTAACCTCTGCATTGGTCAAATGTGAACTGTAGTTGCTTGTCTACCATCTTGCTATTTTTTTTCCCTATCCTTGTGTCATTTATTCCTGACTACTGGATTGAGAATATTTTTAAAAATCCATTTTGTCTCTTTTATTTTTTTAATGTTAATTGTATTGATTTTAGAGAGAAAGGGAAAGAAAGAGGGAGAGAGAGACAGGAACATTTATCTGCTCCTGTATGTGTCCTGACCAGGGATTGAACCCGCAACCTCTGCACTTTGGGACAATGCTCTAACTGAGCTACCCAGCCAACATTCTACTGGGTTTTTAGATGTATGGGTTGTTGTTTTTTT
Source organism: Saccopteryx leptura (assembly GCF_036850995.1). Lineage (NCBI taxonomy): Eukaryota > Metazoa > Chordata > Mammalia > Chiroptera > Emballonuridae > Saccopteryx > Saccopteryx leptura. Next base: position 198,231,950 of record NC_089506.1, read on the forward strand.
TTAATTTTGTTATATTTTTTATCATTGCTTTAAGAATTATAATATGAATCCTTAACTTGTCCCAGTTTTCCCTGAATTAATATTATATCTTTTCATGTAAATGTAAGAACCTCACAACAATATAATTCTATTATATAGTATTCTCTTCTACTTGTTATAAAACTAACAACATAGTTATTATTTTTAGTTTAAGATTTTATTTAAATTTAAATAAAAAAATTTTTAACAGAGACAGAGAGAGGGACAGAGACAGACAGACAGGAAGTGAAAGAGATGAGAAGCATCAGTTCTTCATTGCAGCACCTTAGTTGTTCATTGATTGCTTTCTCATATGTGCCTTGACTGGGAGGTGCCAGCCACGCCAGTGACCCCTTGCTCAAACCAGTAACCTTGGGCTTCAAGCCAGTGACCTTTGGGTTCAAGACAGCAACCATAAGGTCATGTCTATGATCCCCCGCTCAAGCCAGCGACCCCGTGCTCAAGCTGGTAAGCCTGTGCTCAAGCTGGATGAGCCCGCGCTCAAGTCAGTGACCTCGGGGTTTCGAACCTGGGTCTTCCATGTCCCAATCTGATGCTCTACCACTGTGCCACTACCTGGTCAGGCTGTATTTTAAAAAATTAAGAAAAGAAAAAAAATCATTGCCTTTTCTGGTCCTCTTTATTCTTTCCTTTAGACCCAAGCTTCCACTTGGTGACATTTCTCTTCAACTTGAAGAACTTCCTTAGCATCTCTTATAGTCTGGGTCTTCTGGCAATGAAATTGGGGACTTGCCATTTAATAAGGATTTGATCCAACCCCAGCTACCATTTCTGTTGTGTTATAGGATTCAGAAAACACCAGAGATTCCCTGGCAAGAGACTCGCCCCAGTCCCTAAGCCCCAGGAACCCCGTCCTGGCAGTCTTTAGAGGAGCTGGATCTGATGGTGATCAAAGAGGTCCTCAAGAATGAGGTATCTACAATGGCTTCCTACGGGGCCCAAAGCCCAGTCTTCCTTCTGGTTGTGTTCCCACAACAAACTTAAGGTCCACCTTAACCTGTCACCGGAGCAGGTGCAGCTACACTGCTGTATGGGCTGAGGGTTGCCTCTTCAAGGCCTGAGAATGTCACATTTCAGAGCCCCTTTTCTGACCTCTGTATGGACTACAGATAACAAAGGGTGGCCTCCGGGAGGTTAGAGATGACCTGTCCCTCCTGCCCATCTTTCTACTGGTGACAGACGGGACACTGGCAGGCACACTTCTCTGAGCCTCTCTTAGCCTCCCAGAGTTCTGCGTAGGAGTCTCGGCTTCTTCAGAAGAAACCTGGCTACTCACTCAACTCTAATGAGACTTTTATGTTAAGGATGTTTCTTCAAGATCAAGGGTCATGTTCACTTTAGAGTCTACTATCAGGGCCTTAGCTACAGACTCCTTTGATTGTTTGGGTATTTTTCGTCACAAGCCTTTATGCTGCCTGCTCATCTTCTTCCTCCTCCTGAGTGCCTTTTCCCAACCCTACAGGGACTTCCACACAGGCCAAGCTTGTTATATGCAGCTAGCAAACCTAGGATGACAGTCTTTCTTCTGCCATGTGGTGTAGTGTGGGCAGCCAGACTGTCCTCTTCTAACTGGGTGCCCATGGGCACATCCTATAACTCCTAACCCCTTGCAGCTTCAGTTTATTCATCTGTAAACAGGACTACTATGAAGATGAAATGAGAATAATCATGTTGAGACAGGATAGTAAGAAGCAAGGAAAATGCCTTGGCAAGTAGAAGGGGGAAACTGAGACAGATAGCTGAATAAACGGGATGGGCAATTTATAGCCAGATACTTCAGTCACTTCCCTAGAGATTACATCTAGGCTTCAGTTGTATCTTAGCTCCAGGCCTAGGTGAGCAAGAAACCAGTACCAGCTACAAAGACTAATGACTCGCTGCCCTGGGGCTACTCAATATGAATCTGCTTTTGAAATCCTCCCCTAAACTCCCAGTCTTTAAAAACCCTCAAAATAAGCCTGACCAGTGGATAGAGCATTGGACTGGGATGCGGAGGACCCAGGTTCGAGACCCCGAGGTCGCCAGCTTGAGCACGGGCTCATCTGGTTTGAGCAAAGCTCACCAGCTTGGACCCAAGGTCGCTGGCTTGAGCAAGAGGTCACTCGGTCTGCTGAAGGCCCATGGTCAAAGCACATATGAAAAAGCAATCAATGAACAACTAAGGTGTCGCAACGAAAAGCTAATGATTGATACTTCTCATCTCTCTCCGTCCCTGTCTATACCTCTATCTGACTCTCTCTCTGTCTCAAAAACAAACAAATAAACAAAACAAAACAAAAAAAACAAAGGACCCAGTGAGTGCAGGAGCCTTTCCCTTTCCCCTTCTCTTCTTCCCCCATAGGCATGCATCTCCTAAACTCTAAGAGACTTGCAAACCAGGGGAGCAGTGGGCAGTGGCAGCTCGTTCTGGGCTTACTTCCTGTCCTGAACCTGTCTCCAAGGCCTCCTTATCTCTGCTCATTTCAAAGTTTCTAGTGAGCCAAAGCTGCCCTGCCTAGGCTCTCTCCTCTTGCTTCTTCTATTCTAGGGCCTTCCTTGTTTCATGGTCCCCAGCTTTAATAAATTTACTCTCAAAACCACCTGGACTGGCCCTGGCTGTATGGCTCAGTGGTATAGTGTCGGCCTGGCGTGCGGGAGTCCCGGGTTCGATTCCTGGCCAGGGCACACAGGAGAAGTGCCCATCTGCTTCTCCACCCCTCCCCGTCTCCTTCCTCTCTGTCTCTCTCTTCCCCTCCCACAGCCAAGGCTCCATTGGAACAAAGTTGGTCCCGGCGCTGAGGATGGCTCTATGGCCTCTGCTAGAATGGCTCTGATTGTGGCAGAGCGACACCCCAAGATAGGCAGAGCATCGCCCCCTGGTGGGCATGCTGGGTGGATCCCCGTCGGGCGCATGCCATGCGGGAGTCTGTCTGACTGCCTCCCCGTATCCAACTTCAGAAAAACAAAACAAAAACAAAAAACAACCACCTGGACTGGTGTGAAGTTTTTCCTGCATGAAGTCAAGAACCCACACACTACCGGCTGGCCCTAGGCAGACCCAAAGGGCCAGGTCCCCTGTCCGGTAACAATGTGAAGGCTTTAGTGAGTTACTCACATTAGGTATTTTGGTTACAGCCCTGCTTTCACACATTTTCCTCAACTCCCTTTCCAGTCTCAAATTCATTTGCCAAAGAGTTTGGCTCCTGCATGTTGCTGCGTTTTTAGGAATGTGACCTCATTTTGCAGAGTGCCACTGGCCTTCACATTGGCCTCCCAGGAAGGGATATCAGGCCTCAGACACTAGCAGGAAATCCTAGGGACTTACCACCTGTCTCGCAGTTTTCAGAAACACATGGCCTCTCATGAGTTTTCCTGTCCACCTAGTGGTCTGCTGGGAGTCACAGAGGTAAAATGGATGAGGTCTTGCTTCCAAGTAGCTTACACTTGGGTAGGGGGAGAAGACCCAGAAGCCACAACTACAGTGCTCCCAATTCAGGAAAAAATTGCTAGATGCTCCTATGCTCAGGATCCCTCAGGAGCACGTGGATCCAGCATCCACCTAGCAGCGGAGAGTCTTCCCGACATGGATAATGCTTGGCTAGAATACTGATGGATGAATGGGAGGTAGCAAGACAGACAGTGAGGGAAGGGCATGCCAGGCATAGGAAAGGGCATTTAAGAAGGTTTGAAAAAGACTGATATATTCCAGGAAGCACATTCCCAAATGAGGGCTAAAAACAGTCAACCCACAAAGCATCCCAGTTATTGGTCTCTATGACCTACAGGATCAACGCCAAACTCTCCTTTGACATTCAAAGCCCTTCACAATCTTGCCTCAGCTTACTTCCCACCTGTTCTCCCTACCACCCCATACTGGAGCCCTGACCCTTTGTTATAGCCACTCTGATGCTTTCCTGTTCTCCAAGCAGGCTGTTCACATTCTGGCCTCCAGGCCTTTGCCCAGGCTACTGCCTCTGCAGGGAATGCTCTCATCTTCCCTGAGCCAACACCCTTTCATCTTCCAAGACCCAACTCAAGAGACATCTCCACTAGAAGCCCTTCCAGGGCAGAAGTTCTAGGCTGTACCCCAGTGCCTAGAACCCAACCCATTACTTTTATTGAATATAGAGTTAATCATGTCATGGAGCTCATCAATGAATATCCTAGACACCCCTCTGCTCTGCGCTGCCTTCTGTGACCTGTGACACACACACACTCTCACCCTCCCACACACCTTTTCCATGCTTTGTTAAAGCCCTGTTAGGCAGGCGTCATTTCTGATTGATTGGTGGATTGATCGATTTGAGAGAAAGAAGGGAAAAAGAGAGAGCGTGAGAGAAACGATTTGTTGTTGCACATATTTATGAGTTCATTGATTGATTCTTGTATGTGCCCTGTCCCAGGATGAAACCCACAACCTTGGCGTATGGGGAGGACACTCTAATCAACTGAACCACCTCGCCAGGGCTGAAGCAGGTGCGATTTCTTATGCTCAATTCTTTTCCTTCAGTGTCTAACTTTGTACCTATTATACAGAAGGTGCTTGGCACGTGTTTGTTGAATGAATAAATGATCGGCATGCCAGTTCACATTATATATCTTGTGGGCCTGCCTGGCCCAGCCCATCTTCGCTCTACTCCTAGACCGTGTCTCCAGTGCGGGCAGTACCTGCTATCCAGAGCGGCGTTTCGCAGGGTCTGTCCTCTACCGGGTAGAGTCTACCCCACACCCTGGGACCAGTCCGCCTGAAGCCACGCTAGAGATGGCTCCGCCCACAGCCAGGGTTGAAGGGCCAAGGCAGAGCCCACTCGCGGGTCCTTTTGGGATTGGTGCAGCCGCCGCCAGGAGGCGGGGACATGTCCGGGCCGCTGGTGACGCTCTCTCCGCCTCAAAAGCCCCGTGGGCTGGAAGGCTAGGGACAGACGGCGCGGCCAGGCGGTGGTGAGTACGCAGCGGCCGGACGAAGGGCGGGACGGGCGGGAACCGAGGACGCCAAGGACCCAGGCGCTGCTCGCGCCCGCCTCCCCCTGCGCTGAGCTCGGCCGGGCGCGGTGCGGGAGCCCGAAGCCGGCTCCTCCCGCACAACGCCGCCCGGGGACCGAGAAGGTTGTCAGTTAGGTCTTGTCTTCCAGACCCAGAGGATCGAGGCTCCCGGACAACGAGGAACCACCCAACATGGCATCGGAAGTGAGTGGGACCTCGAGGACGCCAGTCTTGCAAGACAAGGGGGAGGGGCGCCCCGGGGGCCAGCCAGGGCGGTGACCTGCGCTTGGGATCTCCTGGTGCGGGATCTGCCGCCCGCCGCCTTCCGGTAATTGGCTCCAGGCGATGGGCACCCACCAGAGCCTGGCAGAGAGACCTTAGTCCCTCCTGCACCCCTTCCCTAGACGGCCTGTATGGCAAACCCACCAGAGCACACTGCTCTGTAAAACGGTCCTGACCTGACTTCCTGCTGTGGCAGTTGTCCCTGTGTAGCAGAATCCACATGACTCAGGCGTGTGGAAAGAGCGGAAGGTGGGAGACCCTGCCCTAGGCTCCAATGGCCCCAATGCCCGGAAGCTTCCTATCTTCCATAGGGCCAGAGGATTCTTGGATTCTCTTCTGGACCACTGACTGGCAGGAGTGTGAAGCACAGGTTCCTTTTCTGGGGCTTCAGTTGATTTATCTGGCAAGTGGGGGTAATAATAGTTGGCAACCTTCCTCTGTAAGGTACTAGATCAGCAGTTCTCAACCTGTGGGTCGCGACCCCGGCGGGGTCACCTAAAGCCATCAGAAAATACATAATGCATATCAGGTATTTACATTCCGAATCATAACTGTAGCAAAATTACAGTTATGAAGTAGCCACCAAAATTATTTTTTAGTTTGGGGTCACTGCAACATGAGGAACTGTATTGCGGGGTCACGGCATTAGAAAGGTTGAGAACCACTGTACAGGATCGTGAGGTCAGGTCATTATTTCGAACCTTTCAGGTAAAATGGGCTGTTTGCTTGATATTGATGGGCCTGGGAAGCAGGAGGTCTGGGTTTCGTTCCCATCTGGCCCCCATTAGCTAGCAGGTCACTTCCTCTCTTTAAACCGGTTTGTGCATCATAATAAATGGGATAAGAATGCCTGCCCTGCTAGCTTCTAGGTCCTAGTGGAGGGCTGGGGTCAGGGCCTGGACTTGGGAGCCAAACAGACTTGGTTTCTAAAGCAGTCACTCGTCCTCCCTGAATCTCTTTTTCTCATTTGTAAGGTAGAGGTGACAATGCCCAACTCATCAGAGGGTGAAGGCACACGTAGAATGCCTAGATAGGGCCAAGAAATAGTAGGTACTCAATAAGTGGTGGCTGATTGTACTAACAGTACCAACACTGGTGTTTCTCTGTGCGTTCTCAACCGGCTGTTGCTCATCTATCCCAGTCCAACCCAGTCCCCTGCCCTTGGCCCAAAGAGATCTTTCTGGCCCAGATGTTCGCTGGCTTGGAGCAGTGCCCTCTCCCACCACATGGGGCTCCCCCCTCTCCTCAGTGCCCAGGTTGTGGCATCTCATTCTGACATCCTCCTGGGGTCCTTTTAAGCCTGCCAGTGGGGTAGGAGCTTGGCCTCAAAACAGAATGGGCTGCTTTCAGGAGCCAGGATGCCAGGTGACCTCTGCTTGCCCCAGGCCGTCCTGTGGGTTGGCACTAATTGGTTTGGCTGCAGCTCCACTTGCTAACTAGTAGTTATTACTAACAACCCAGGCAGGGAGTCCAGGACATGCTGGGGGAGGTGCGGCCAGGCCTCTGACTAAGGGGCAGGCTAGCTCCTCATCCTTACTGGCTGGCCCTGGCTCTCTGGCCCCAGTAGTCAGGACTGGGGCCCCATGTGGTGTTTTGTTGGAGATCAAGGCTTGCTGGGGCATTAGAGGGGTAAGGGACAAGCCCAGTGCAAAAGGGTGAGGGGGGTGGAGACTGCTTCTGCAGGGCAGAGTCCTCTGGTGGCCGAGGAGGCTGGGCACTGAGGGGTGAGCTCACAGCCTGGGGCCAGAGCATGGTGAAGGCCCATGGTGTACACAGCAACCAAGCTAAGGCATACGCTGCCCCAGCAGTCTTTGGCTGCTCCCTTAGTAATACCTAGAATTTACTGAATCCTTATTGGGTTCCAGGCATTGTGCTATGTATGCACTTAGTAAATTTTATCAAATTTGTAGCGAGGGAATTCTGAGGCTTTGCAAGGTTATATAACAGGCCCATGGTCAGGTGGCTAACAGAGGCCCCGAGACATTGGAGCAGGACAGAGGAGGATGTGTCCCCAGTGACCATTTAAACCCCATTCCAGAGAAAAGATGCCAGTGAAGTACCATGCACACCTCCACCCTGGCATGCTCTCTCCTAATCCTTGGCACTCTGGGCACTTGGACTGTTTCATTGGTATTCTGCAGCTCCCTCCCCCATCTGTCCCGTGCCCTGGCCTATGCCCTCTTTCAAAACAGAGGTGTTTCTATCCCATTTCTCTGCCCTTGGCTCCTGGGGGTCAGAGGATCAGCTAGTGACCTCCTAGAAGGCCCGTAAAATCAGGGATGTCAGAGGTGCTCTTCTAAGAGGTCTTGGGATTGGGACCTTAGGTCTTGCCCTAAGCCCGGGGTCCCCAAACTTTTTACACAGGGGGCCAGTTCACTGTCCCTCAGACTGTTGGAGGGCCGGACTATAAAAAAAAACTATGAACAAATCCTTATGCACACTGCACATAGCTTATTTTAAAGTAAAAAAACAAAACGGGAACAAATACAATATTTAAAATAAAGAACAGGTAAATTTAAATCAACAAACTGACTAGTATTTCAATGGGAACTATGCTCCTCTCACTGACCACCAATGAAAGAGGTGCCCCTTCCGGAAGTGCGGCGGGGGCCAGATCAATGGCCTCAGGGGGCCGCATGCCACCCGCGGGCTGTAGTTTGGGGACCCCTGCCCTAAGCTATGAGAGGTAGATGCAGGTAACTTGAGCCTGATGGGGTCCCTCTTTGTCCCTGCAGCAAAAGTTCAGAACAGCAGAGCCAGCAGATGTCCTGGCGAATGTGGGTTCAGAGCGCGGGCTGCCTTCAGACTGCTGGGCTGCAGTCCTGGCTCTACCAGCCCCTGCCAAGGGCAAAAGATACAGAACGGCTCTGCTTCCGTTTTCCCTGCTCTGTACCAGGATAGTACCTGTACCTACTTCAGAAGGGTACTCAGTACATGCCAAGCATGGTGCCTGGCAAACAGAGTCATTATCATTGGTACATCAGAGCTGGATTCAGACTCTCGGTTCCACCTTGGTCAGTGGCAGGAAAGGCCCCGGAAGTTCTGCCGTGGTCTCAGGTGTGTCTTGTACCCTGCCCCCATCTCCCTGGAGCACTGTCACGTGGTGGGAAGGAGCCCTAACTTCAGTGTCCAGCCACATTCCCACACACGCTTCCTGAGTGACTTTGGCAAGTGGCTGACGCTCTCTAAGCCTCAGTTTCCTTATCTGTCTAGTGAGAATAATCCTGCCCTCTGGCTCCCACTGCCATTACACTTGATAGCTCTGCTGAGGGTCCTTTGTGAGAGGCGCTGAGGTGGTAGGGGGAAGGAGACCAATTGTTCCTGCTCTCCTCACCAGAGCGGGAAGCTGTGGGGCGGCCGGTTTGTGGGCGCAGTGGACCCCATCATGGAGAAGTTCAACTCGTCTATCACCTACGACCGGCAACTGTGGGAAGTGGATGTGCAGGGCAGCAAGGCCTATAGCCGGGGCCTGGAGAAGGCGGGGCTCCTTACCAAGGCTGAGATGGACAAGATACACTATGGCCTGGACAAGGTATTCTCCATGCCCCAAGGCCCACCTCAGGGCCCCCTCCTGTGGCGCCGGGCTCCCACCTGATGCCCAAGGACGTTGCAGAGTCATCCCAAGCCCCTCACATCCCCTTGTGGTGATTATACACCTAGGGAGGTGCGCTTTACCCATGTACTGTGCTCACTGTTTCTCTTCATCCTTTAATGCCCCTGTGGCCCCATCATGGCTCATGGCCAGAGCTGCACCGGCCCTGAGAGACTCCCTTGAGGTAGGGCTGCCCAGGCCCCTTCTGTGTTGAACTTCTAGGACTCAGCTCCAATACAGGGACATTTGGTGATCAGAGTGAGGGAACAGGGCTTGGCCCTCTTGGCTGCCGCTGCCTGCCAGTCTCACCTCTGGGTTGCTGCCATCTGCCACAGGTGGCTGAGGAGTGGGCCCATGGCACCTTCAAACTGCATCCCAATGATGAGGACATACACACAGCCAATGAGCGGCGTCTCAAGGTATGGCCCCCTCCTGCCCCCAGGCCTCCCTTCTCTCCCTTCTCTACCTTGCCCTGCTCCACTTGGAGCATTGGCAGAGTATGGGTGGGACTTCAGGACAGAAGTCCTCCGTGGAGTTGACAGAGATTTGGGCAGGGCCAGGGCCCCCTGGGGCAGGAAGGGAGGATTATAGGGCAGAGAGGAAGTATACTCACCTGGGCGGACCCCACTAGGCCGTGAGCAGCAGACCCGGACCCATGCCTTTCTCCACCTCTAGGAGCTCATTGGTGAAACTGCAGGGAAACTACACACAGGACGAAGTCGGAACGACCAGGTGCTGCCATCCTCTCCGCCCCCACCCTGTGCTTCCCAGCCCAGGGAACTCCGACAGCAGAGCTGGGCTCAGCAGCTGTCATGGATCCCCAGGGAAGCCACACGTCTGTCTGTCTGAGGGCCACCTCCTTCTCTCCACAGGTGGTCACAGATCTCAGACTGTGGATGCGGCAGAACTGCACGACACTCGCTGCCCTCCTCCGGGAGCTCATCAAAACCATGGTGGATCGGGCAGAGGCGTGAGTCCCCTGGGGACATCCAGGTGTCAGAGAGGGACATGAGGGCAGCCGGGTCTCCTCTCCCCTAAAACAGGCAGCTTAAACACCAGACCAAGGTGGCAGGGGGAAAGAAGCTAGGGGAACCAGGCCCTGGGGTAATAGAGGGTCCCAGAACCCCCGGACTGAGTGAGGCAGAGAGGCCAGGAGCGGGGCGCTTCTTGCGGTGTCCCCTGGCCCTGTATCAGCCTGGCACCGCAGGCAGAGCTAGCTTAGCCTTGGAGGAGTTCAGATCAGGAAGCGAAGGCACTGGGCAGATGCCCTGAAGTGTGAGGAAAGGGGCTGGCGGTGCCTCGGGCAGACAGAGCCAGTCCTCCGCCTGTCTGTGGCCCTCCCCCGCATTTCCACCCAGCATGTCTGGCAAAGGACAGGGCCAAAGGCTGCCTCCGCTAGCCTCATCTCCTGCCTCAGCTTCTGTGCCCTGACTACTGGGAAGTCCCTATTTGGTGTCAGGGACAGAGTTGATCCCTCCTTTTCCCTAACTCCCTGTGACCCCTGTTTCACAGACCTCACCACCTGGGGGAAATAAGGGCACAGGCACCATCACCCTGTGGGGGCTGGGAGGGAGAAGGAGTGACATGTTCTAAAATTGACGTGGTGATGGTTGTACACTGAAATGTACACTTTAAATGGGCGAATTGTATATGAATTATACCTTGATAAAGCTGTTCACTAAAAAACAAACCAGAACCACCACCCTCATTACCTCAACCTCTGCCACACCTACTCTGAAGTGCTCCCAGCTCTTCTGGGGTCCTCAGGAGTCTTTTCTTGTGTGTGTGTGACAGAGAGAGGGACAGACAGACAGGAAGGGAGAGAGATGAGATGCATCAGTTCTTCGTTGCGGCACCTTAGTTGTTCATTGATTGCTTTCTCATATGTGCCTTGACCAGGGGGCTACAGCAGATCGAGTAACCCCTTACTCAAGCCAGCGACCTTGGGTCCAAGCTGGTGAGACTTGCTCAAACCAGATGAGCCCGTGCTCAAGCTGGCGACCTTGGGGTTTCAAACCTGGGTCCTCCGTGTCCCAGTCTGACACTCTGTCCACTGCGCCACCACCTGGACAGGCCCTCAGGAACTTCTTTCATGCTCCCAGGCGTGGCTCCCACTGCCAGGTGGTCCCGCTGTGTACCTCCTCCCTGCCCTGGCCCCTGCTCTCGTCTGGTGTGAGTTGCAGAGATCCGAGCTGAGGGTGTAATCCACACTTGTCCCCTGGCCCCACAGCCCTGGCCTAGTCCTTGATCATACTTCCCAACTGCTGGTCTCTTCCCTTACAACTTGTTTGTCCCCAGGAGATCACTTGGTCCGTCATGCAGGCAGGTCCTTCATAGGTCTGCCCTGCTCTTCCCTGGAGGGGCCCAGGCCTGCAGGGTCCGGGCGTCACAGGCAGCCTTACCTGAGCTTCCTGAGCCCCTCAGAGACCCTGCCCCTACTCTTTCCCCACAGGGAACGCGATGTCCTCTTCCCAGGGTACACACACCTGCAGAGGGCTCAGCCCATCCGCTGGAGCCATTGGATCCTGAGGTGAGTGGGACTGTGATGGAGAGGCCGTGATGGAGGGGAGGGCCCCCAGGCTGCCCTGACCTTCCTGTCCCCTGGCTCTTCACACAGCCATGCCGTGGCACTGACCAGAGACTCCGAGAGGCTGCTGGAGGTGCAGAAGCGGGTCAACGTCCTGCCGCTAGGGAGGTGAGTGAGGTCCCAGTGCTGCGAGGTGGCAGTGGGGTGGCGGCCACACGGTTGGCATGGCGCTTGGGGATTGACGGAAGGGGAGGAGCTGGCAAGGGCAGAGGTGAACAGAAACCAGGGCATCTGCCTTCCCATCCAAGGTTCTTTCTATATGGGCAAGTGGGACCCCACATGGACCCCCAGCTCTCTCTTAGGTGTGGACAACCAAGCTAGGAAGTGTGTCAGAGCGGGGCCAGAGTTCTCCAGAGAAGCCTCAGGGAGCCAGCCAGTTGCCCACAGCCTGCCGTTCATTGCATGGGGACAAGTGTCGGGCATCAGGCTGACTGGCTGCAGCTGGCCCAGGCAGCCAGGGCTCAATCTGAGTGTGCATGTGTGTATGCACCAGGGCCTGCTTGGCAGGAGCCCTGGTCACTCAGAATCCTCTGTCTCTGCAGCGGGGCCATTGCAGGCAATCCTCTGGGTATGGACCGGGAGCTGCTCCGAGCAGGTAAGCCCCCCACGCCACCCTGGGGAGATCACCATCAGCACCTACTGGGTCTTGCAGAGAGAGGGCAAGGATCTGGGTAAAATCTTTGTTTATCACCTATGGACACTGAAGTTAGAGAGGCAGGGAAGGCCTGTGACGGGGGTGCATGGCCCTGGCTACTCTCAGAGCTCCCATCTCCCTCCGGAGACCTGTACAAGAGACCTTCCCCCTGCCTTGTGCCCCTCCCTACTCCTCCTCCCCGAAAGGGGGCCAAGGGGCGGTGGCTGGGCAGCCTGGTTCAGGGTAGAAGACGCCCCTCTGCCCTCCAGCTCAGCCCTTTGCCTTTCCCTTTTCCTGCTCATCCAGAACTGAAATTTGGGGCCATCACTATCAACAGCATGGATGCTACCAGTGAGCGGGACTTTGTGGGTGAGTCCTGGGGACCAGCCCACTCATCCCCTGCACTGTGGCCCCTCTGTTCCCCAGTCCCAGCTCCTTTGCAGCCTCCTCCCACCCGCCATATGGTCCACTTGGAGCTTCTCCAGGCTGGGTGAGGAACAAGAGAGGCCCGGTGACCAGAGACTCTGCTTCCCCTTTCCTCCCACCAGCTGAGTTCCTGTTCTGGGCTTCACTGTGCATGACCCATCTCAGCAGGATGGCTGAGGATCTCATCCTCTACGGCACCAAGGAATTCAGCTTTGTGCAGCTCTCCGATGCCTACAGGTAGGGGGCGCTCTGCCTTGCCTGTCTCTGCTGCCACCGGCATGGCTTCCTTCCTCTCCCCACCAACCAGCAGAGCAGCCAACGGGCAGAGGATCCCCTTCAGCCCAGCATCTCTGTCCCCAGCACTGGGAGCAGCCTGATGCCCCAGAAGAAAAACCCAGACAGCCTGGAGCTGATCCGGAGCAAGGCGGGGCGAGTGTTTGGACGGGTGAGACGGGCAGGGAGTGGGGAAGGCCTCTGACTGACCCAGAGGGTCCCGAGGAAGCTTCCAGGATGGGCTCCAAGGTCCAGCCTCCTGATCTCCACTCTGCCCTCAGTGTGCCGGGCTCCTGATGACCCTCAAGGGACTTCCGAGCACCTACAACAAGGACTTACAGGTGTGAGGCTGGGGGAGGTGGAGGAGGGACCCAGCTGCACATACAGCACAAACCAGTTCTCAGGGCCCTTGCACTTCGGGCAGGGGCCCCACAGAATTGCCACCTTCTGTCCTGTCACCCAGACCTGTCCGCCCCGAGAGCTCTCTCCTCTCTCTCGGGGTGCGGTGTAGGATGTGCTGACTGTTCCCAGTGGAAAGCAGTGGGGGTGCTTCAGTGGGGGCCGGGCTGCTGAGCCCTCACCTCTTGCCACATGCCTTCCAGGAGGACAAAGAAGCCGTGTTTGAAGTGTCAGACACTATGAGTGCTGTCCTCCAGGTGGCCACTGGCGTCATCTCTACATTGCAGGCAAGACACGCCTCTTGTCCCCCAGGCCCCCCACGCTGGGACGGGCATGCTGGCAGGGTGATCCTGAGAGGAGGTGTGGGTGGGTAGTCCAGAAGGCCTGGCGCAGGGGGAGGAGGTATGTGCTTGTTCCTGCCTGTGGGGAACAGTCAAGGGACAAAGTGGAAGTGGGTTAGACTCAAGGTGCCCCATCGACTAGCCAGGCCAGGTTTCTTTGTAAAACATGTTAGTATGGGACACTTCAGTATACACAGGTGAGAAAATGTATAGTGCACCCCTAGGTACCAGCCCCAGCGTCAGCAATAATCGCCTCATGGCCGTTCTTGCTTTGGCAACTACCTTTACCCACTCCCACTCCTCCTTATTTTGAACCAAATCCCCATCTTCCTATCATTTCACTCCTAAATGGTTCAGGATGCATCTCTAGAGCAGTGGTTCTCAGAGTGTAGTTCTGGGACCGGCAGCATCAGCATCATCTGAGAACCTGACAGACATCTAATCCTTGGCCTCGCCCAGACCCAACAAATCAGAGATGTGGGGGGCGGGGCCCAGAAATTTGTATTTGCAATGAATCCTCCAGGTGATGCTGAGGCACACTAAAGATAAGGACTCTGAAGGATAAAGGCAACCCCTGTAGCACACCTAAAATTATCAATGCAAATATGGCTCCAGGTGAACAGGGTAGGTGAGAATGTATACTGCTCACAAAAATTAGGGGATATCTGCCCCAGGCAGGAGCCATCCTGGCCGAGGGGTAGGCCTGGAGCTGGCAGCTTCAGGCCTCGGGGTCCTCAGGATTCACCACTCTGCCGCCCGTGTCTCCAGATTCGCCGTGACAACATGATACAGGCCCTTAGTCCTGACATGCTGGCCACTGACCTCGCCTATTACCTGGTCCGCAAAGGGGTGAGTGTGAGGCAGCTGGGGTGGAGGGCAAGGGGACAGAGATGTCCCCCCCTTCTTCCCCCAAGGGATGGGGGTGGTTAAGGAGGGCATGGGCACCCACAGTGGGACAGGGAGCTCAGGAAGCCTGCTTCAGTGCTGCCCTCTGCTTGGCACCTCCAGATGCCATTCCGCCAGGCCCACGAGGCCTCTGGGAAAGCAGTGTTCATGGCTGAGACCAAGGGGGTTGCCCTCAACGAGCTGTCGCTGCAGGAGCTACAGACCATCAGGTGCAGCCCCCTGCCGTCCCTCTGCTGCTTCCCAGGGGGCGAGCCCAGGCCCCTGAGGCTGGGGTGACTGGGCTGCCCTAGCCCATTTTCTTCTTTTCCCCAGCCCCCTCTTCTCAGGTGATGTGAGCCGCGTGTGGGACTATGGGCACAGCGTGGAGCAATATGCTGCCCTGGGTGGCACTGCGCGCTCCAGTGTCGACTGGCAGATCGGCCAGGTGCGAGCGCTGCTTCGGGCACAGCTGGCCTAGGCCCTCCCACCCCTCCCCCAAATAAAGTGGACCCCAGAGCAGGCTGCTGCACGTTTCCTGCCTAGCCTGACTCCCTCAGCGGTGGGCTTTCTAGAGTCTGCTGAGGGGCAGTGGAGGTCATTAAGGAAGAGGAAAAACTGGGCAAGGATGGCATGTCATGGGTTGGGGGTCTGCATCCCATCAGAGCCTCTGTCCTGCTCAGACCCCAACCCCTTTCACTACAGGCCATCACAGTGACCTCTGGTCTTGGGGGTCTTGGCAGGACTGGCTTCCTAGGAGCCCTGGTGGGACCTGATGGGCTTGGTTAACCCCATCAGTCCCTGTCTGTCCTTCCTTCCGGTGTCCTCTAGGCTCCCTTAGTCCCATTTCCCCCTTGCTTAACCCCCCCCTTCCCTGGACCATCAGGCATAATTACAGGGTATCACTGCCCTCATGAGGGAAATGGGATATTTGGTGGGTGATGCCTGGCACTAGTTAAGCTTCATACACCAGTTAAATAGATGCCTCCTCCACTCACGGTGTGAGTGATATGCAGAGAAATTCCCAGGCACTGTTATGGAGGGTCGTGGACAAGTAGTGCTGCAGTCAAGGAGAAGGTCGTCACATTGAGTCTGTAAGGGCCAGAGGCCAGGCCTAGCAGACAGTAGGTGTTCAATCGCAGTGAGTCCCAGAGATGGTGGAGATGCAGAGACCTTTACACAAATCTCACCACCATCCTGAAAAGAAATGTCTGAAATTCACATTTTACTAACAACAAAGATAAGCCAAACTCAAGGAAGAATGAATAAGCCTTCCCAAGTGATTCTGGGAGCAATGAAAAGACTGTAAAAAGAGGAAGGAAGGGCCCTGGCCGGTTGGCTCAGCGGTAAAGTGTCGGCCTGGTGTGCGGGGGACTCGGGTTCAATTCCTGGCCAGGGCACACGGGAGAAGCGCCCATTTGCTTCTCCACCCCCCCCCTTCCTCTCTGTCTCTCTCTTCCCCTCCTGCAGCCAAGGCTCCATTGGAGCAGAGGTGGCTCCTTGGCCTCTGCCCCAGGCGCTAGAGTGGCTCTGGTCGCAACAGAGTGACGCCCCGGAGGGGCAGAGCATTGCCCCCTGGTGGGCAGAGTGTCGCCCCTGGTGGGCGTGCCGGGTGGATCCCGGTCGGGCGCGTGCGGGAGTCTGTCTGACTGTCTCTCCCCGTTTCCAGCTTCAGAAAAAAAAAAAAAGAGGGAGGAAGGCAGGGAGGGGAAGAAAAAAAGACTCTGTAAACTAAAGAACCAGAAGTCCAGTAGTGGGGACATAACACTAAATTCCACAAGGGTCAAGCTATAGGTCACAGAATCTTCTAGGGTAGTAGTACTCCCAAGTGTGGTTCCTGACATTATCATCACCTGGAAACTTTTTAGATATGCAAACTTTCAGGCCCCACTGAGACATTTCTTTTTTTTTTTTTGGTGAAGGTTTCTAGTGTGTTTATTCACTATTTTTAATGACTATGAATAAGTGTTTCCACTGTGGAAAAGGAAGTTAGAGCAGTACATTTTCATGACTGGGGAATGGATTTTCTGAAGTCATCTTCAACGGGGAAAAAACCTAGAGAAAAAACACGAATGTTTGAATTCAGTTCTTTATATGAAGCCCCTTGTAAAAACAAAACAGAGCAAACCGAAAAGAAAGGCCAAGGCAACGTTTTTTGTTTTGTTTTTCTAAAGAAAGGCAGGTAAGGCCCTGGCCGGTTGGCTCAGTGGTAGAGCGTGGGCCTGGCGTGCAGGAGTCCCGGGTTTGATTCCCGGCCAGGGCACACAGGAGAAGCGCCCATCTGCTTCTCCACCCCTCCCCCTCTCCTTCCTCTCTGTCTCTCTCTTCCCCTCCCACAGCCGAGGCTCCATTGGAGCAAAGATGGGCCAGGCGCTGGGGATGGCTCTGTGGCCTCTGCCTCAGGCGCTAGGATGGCTCTGGATGCAACAGAGCGACGCCCCAGAGCGGCAGAACATCGCCCCCTGGTGGGCATGCCGGGTGGATCCCGGTCGGGCGCATGCGGGAGTCTGTCTGACTGCCTCCCCATTTCCAGCTTCGGAAAAATGAAAAAAAAAAAAAAAAGAAAGGCAGGTAAGGGAAGCAAGGGCAGAGACTGCTTCTCGGCTTACTCCTTGCTGTCTTCTTTTACCGGAGGCGCGCCTAATTTTTCAGCCTCTTTCTTGGCATTATCGTTTTTCCCAAATCCTGCTTTCTGTTCTCTCTTCCATCTCTTTCCTGCATTCTTCAAACTGCCTTAATTTCTGTGCACGTTCAGCATTGAGGACGCGATGGCCCGCAGCGCCCACTTGGGGCGCTTGTTGGCAAAGTCGGCGCAGGTGTTCCAGGCCCAGGTGCGGTCACTCCCCGCGTGCCTCGTCAGCTCCGTCACCGCTGTGACATAGTGGTTGGAACCTGCTTTCAGGGTCTTGTCCGCCCCATGAGGAAGCGAACGGCCCCTTTCTCCTCATGGTTTAGGAGCTTGACGTCGCTGATGCCTCGTTCCTTCCATTCTAGGACACCGTCCTCTGAAGCCAATCTGAACAGCTTCGCCGGCAGTTTGCAAAGCTCTTTTATTTTACAGCGTTTTGATTTTTTGCCGGGGAAGAGAAACCATAGGCTCAAACTATAGGTTGGGCTCGTCTGCATTCTCGGCAGAGATATCATGGTCTTCATGGGTGTCCTTGGCGCCTCCGGGGCGGTGGTGGGGGCGGGGCGGGGCTTCGCGGCCTCCCAGTAGTTAGTCCAGCTTCTGATCTCCGCATCTGGAGTCCGCGCCTCCGGGGCTCCTCATCTGACCCCAAATCAGTTCTGGGTGGGGCCTAGCGTTCTGATTTAAGACTTTCAGGTGATTATCATGTGCGCTCAAGTGTGAAAATCGCTGGTCTCTACGACCTTGTTAAAGGAAGTTGCTGCAGTCTAGCAACATCAGCCTCCCCTGGCTCCTACCCAGACCTGATTCAGTATCTTCAGTTTAACAAACTACCCCAGGTGTTTCTTGTGCAATTAGAGTCAGAATTGCTAATCTAGAGAATGCCTAAAATCTAATCTCAGAGCCCGTGTTGGTGCTTTGGATAAAGTGTCAACCTGGAACGCTGAGGTCACCAGTTCAAAACCCTGCCTTGCCTGGTCAAGGCACATGTGGGAGTTGATGCTTCCTGCTTCTCCTCCTTCGCTCTCTCTTTTCCTCCTCTTTAAAAAATGAATTAAAATTTTTTAAAAAAAATCTAGCCCTGGCTGGTTGGCTCAGCGGTAGAGCGTCGGCCTGGCGTGCGGGGGACCCGGGTTTGATTCCTGGCCAGGGCACATAGGAGAAGCGCCCATTTGCTTCTCCACACCCTTCCCCCTCCTTCCTCTCTGTCTCTCTCTTCCCCTCCGGCAGCCAAGGCTCCATTGGAGCAAAGATGGCCTGGGCGCTGGGGATGGCTCCTTGGCCTCTGCCCCAGGCGCTAGAGTGGCTCTGGTCGCGGCAGAGCGATGCCCCGGAGGGGCAGAGCATCGCCCCCTGGTGGGCGTGCCGGTTGGATGCCGGTCAGGCGCATGGGGGAGTCTGTCTGACTGTCTCTCCCCGTTTCCAGCTTCAGAAAAATACAAAAAAAAAAAAATGTTTTAAATCTAATCTCAGAAATGAAGGATTTATGTCCATCAAACAATTGATAGGAATGAAGTAATAATTGTAATATATATGACACAAAATAAAACCTACTCTACCACCTCCACCGTGTGGCGCACCCCAATCTAATTGGAAAATTGGTTCTCAGAGAATCCCATAAAAAGTTCCTCCTTAAATCCACGAATCAGCCTCCCAGTGTTTCCCACCCGTGAGCCTGGCCCCTTGTTGGTCGATGTGAAAAGCAGGAATAAGCCTCTCCTGGCTCAGGGAGAGCAAGAGTTTGTGGAGCTTTTCTCCAAGGCGTCCTCCTCAAGGACAGCCACTCTCCATGCCTGCCTTTCTGTTCTGCTACGAACTGGCTTCATCTTGCCCTCTTGTCTACTTGTCTTCAAGGCCTCTTCTCTCACCCTCTGCATCGGTTCTCACATCTTCTGATTGACCTCTCTGCCTCCCTCTTACAACACCTGTGGTTACTTTGGATCCACCTGGATAAACTAAAATAACCTCTTCTCCAGTTTCTTAACTGACTCACACCTGCAAAGTAACATTCACAGGTTTCGGGGATTATGATAATGGACGTATTTGGGAGAATCATTATTTAGCCGACTGCATTCAGCTGTCTGGCTTTCAGCCATGAATATCTATCCCATGTACAAAATACATTCACTCCATCTCAAGGTCTCCCAAAGTCTCAACATATTAATTACAACATTAACTCATGTTCTAAATTTCATCAAAATCAAAAGTCCCATATTTGTCATTATAATGCCAGTGGCCAAAGGCAGGCAGGTTCACACTGGATTCAGGCAGACGGTAGAGGAACTGGAGCCAGAAAGCGTTGAGGCGTCCCTGTTTATTACATTCTCCCAGCTGCAATTGAGTACACAGGCAGGGAAGAACCTCTTCTCACAGCAGCAGCCCAACAAACAGCAAAATGGCGCCTCACAGTGGTGGGCCAGCAATCCTTCAAAATTACCCCTTGTAGTGGGTGGCAAGCAATCTGCAATCCATCCTGAGGGAAAGCAACCGAAGCCTTACATAGGCTATACGCACATGGCTCTGCTATGTGCTTATGCACTAATCATGAAAAGTGCAAGTGAGCAAGCCTAACACAACTGTTTTCCCAACAGTCATCTAAACCAGTGTTTTTGAACTGCCGGTCCCTGGAGCAGTCTGCCAGAAATTTTGTGCTGGTTCACAAAAGAGTTAACCATCCTAATACTGTATGAACACCATAGAGCCAACGATCTTAATTGAATTTGCTTTATGCTCAGGGTGACTTCTGCTTTAGCAGTCCCCCAAATAATTCTATTTTCATCAGTCCACGAGTGTAAGAAGGTTAAAAACTACTGACATAAATACTGTAATCTAAAATTAGTTATGAATGAGACTGGGGGCACAATTCCTCTCTCTCCATGAACCTGTGAAACTCATATGATTGTGGTAAGGATTAAATGAATTCACACATCTAAACTTGAGTAACAAATTACTCCGAAAATACAATGCTGGTTTAGGCATATACAATAGTTATAGACATTTCGATTTAAAAAGGAAGAAAATGGAAGGACAAAAAGGAGTCACTGGTTGCAAACAATTTTAAAATCCAACCCGGAAAACACCATTAGGTTTCTTTCTCTTATTTTTTAACCTTCATTTTAGAGATGAGGAGAGAGAGACAGAGGGAGAGAGAGCTGATTCTGGAGGATTTAAGGAGGAGCTTTTTTATGGGATTCTCTGAAAGCCAATTTCCCAATTAGATTGGGGTGTGCCCCACTGGTGGAGGTGGTAGAGTAGGTTTTATTCTGTGTCATATGTATTACAATTATTACTTCATTCGCATCAATTGTTTGATGGATGTAAATGTAAATCCCTCCTTTATTTCTGAGATTAGATTTAAAAAAAATTTTTTAATTCATTTTTTAAAGAGTAAGCATCAACTCCTATATGTGCCTTGACCAGGAAAGGCGGGGGTTTTGAACTGGTGACCTCGGAGTTCCAGGTTGACGCTTTACCCACTACGCCATCACAGGTCAGGTGCCATTAGGTTTCAAAGCCTGGGAATAATTCTCATGGCTCTCAGTTCTGCCCTGTGGTACCGCACCACACCATACAGATCGTCATTTCTTTTTCTTGAAGGGTTAGCACATATTTGCAGTTGAATAAATCAGCCTGTTTCTTGCCTGTAAATTATTATTATTATTATTATTATTAATTTATTTTTTTACAGAGACAGAGAGTCAGAAAGAGGGATATATAGGGACAGAAAGACAAGAACGGAGAGAGATGAGAAGCATCAATCATCAGTTTTTTGTTGCGACACCGTAGTTGTTCATTGATTGCTTTCTCATATGTGCCTTGACTGCGGGCCTTAGCAGACCGAGTAGCCCCTTGCTTGAGCCAGCGACCTTGGGTCCAAGCTGGTGAGCTTTGCTCAACCAGATGAGCCCGTGCTCAAGCTGGCGACCTCGGGGTCTCGAACCTAGGTCCTTCCTCAACCCAGTCCGACGCTCTATCCACTGTGCCACCGCCTGGTCAGGCTTGCCTGTAAAATTTTAAGGAAATGTTGACTTTATTTTCTTCCTCTCTCTGTTTCTTTTAGTTCTCAAGAACTTTGTGGGTCTTGCCTGGGTGGCTCAGTGGATAAAGCGTCAACTTGGGATGCTGAGGACCCAGATTCTAAACCCTGAAGTCGCCAACTTGAGTATGGGCTCATAGACATGACCCCATAGTCGCTGGTTTGAGACCATGGTCGCTGGTTTGAACAAGGGACCACTGGCTCGGACAGGAGCTCCCCCCGCCCCTCTCGTCAAGGCACATATGAGAAGTAATCAATGAACAACTAAAGTACCGCAACTACAGTGTGATGCTTCTCATCTCTCTCCCTTCCTGTCTCAAAAAACAAACAAACAAAAAAAACTTTGTAGGTCTCCTGTGTATGTCACAGGAGTTCATTTCATTTCATTAGACAGTACATTCTTTTACAGATCTTTTCAGGATACTCCCATCCCTATTCCTGGCTTTTGCTAAGATATTTCAGAGGATCTGAGTCATGTGCCAAATCTTTTCAAAGAGCACTCTTTTATTATTTTCAAAGAGCACTCTTAACAGCATAAGACTCTGACCTTCGATCTCTTCCAGGCCCTAGCAAAAGGCTGTCCAGCATGCTTTCCTAACAGTGAATCTCCTAATTTTAGAATCTTGTACAATCAAGACAGGCTGAAAATTTCCCAAATTATCAAGTTTGAATTTTTTTTTTTTTTTTTTTTGCTTAATGTTTCTTACCTCAATTTATCTCTTTCTGTCACCAGAGAAGACCGAGTCCTTGGGGCTTCTCCCTCCTTGTTTTTTGTCACACTCACTCACACACACACACACACACAGAATTCAGATGAAAGACAGGGGCTAGCGTTCAAGCAAAGCAAGCAGTTTATTCAGCAAAGCTATATTTTTAGCACAAGGCACAAGTGGACAAACTCAGCTAGCCTCAGTGCCCTGCCAGTTGGGGTCTTAGAAATTGCATGCTCTTAGATTCAAAGCTTTGTTTTTCTGTTATCAGGGCTATTAGGGTTTCAAGGTTCACCTTCATAGTATTTCTTATAACTTTTGGGACACCTACTTATCTTGTCTCAGGATGGCTGATCCCTCATTTAGTGGGTGAAATAAACCCCCCTTGCTCCCCTTCCCCTTTCCCAGCATGCCCACAAGGGGGTAATGCTCTGCCCATTTGGGGTGTTGCTCCTTTGCAACTGGAGCCATTCTAGCACCTGAGGCAGAGGCCATGGAGCCATCCTCAGCGCCTGGGCCAACTTTGCTCCAATGGAGCCTTGGCTGCAGGAGGGGAAGAGAGAGACAGAGAGGAAGTATAGGGAGAAGAGTAGAGAAGCAAATAGGCGCTTCTCCTGTGTGCCCTGGCCGGTAATCGAACCCGGGACTACCATATGCTGGGCTGATGCTCTACTGCTGAGCTAGCCGGCCAGGGCCTGGAGTGAAGTTAGTTTTATAGAATTTGTATTTAGGTGAAATTATATTGGGTTCCAATATGTACCAATTCATTTTTTAAATTAAATTTATTGGGGCAACATTAATTGATAAAATTTATAGGTTTCAGGTGTACAATTCTATAATACGTCATCTGTATATTTGATTTTTCTTATTTGTTGATTTTAGTGAGGGAGGAAGGGAGAGAGAGAGAGAGAGAGAGGAGAGAGAGACAGGAACATTGATCAGTTCCTGTATATGGTCCTGACTGGGGATCAAACTGCCAATCTCTGTGCTTTAAGACGAACTCTAATCAACCAAGGTACCTGGCCAGGGCTATATATTGTATTGTGTGTTCACCACTCCAAGTACCAGTTTATTTTCTAAATTCACATTCTTTTTATTTATTCCTTTACTTTTTTTAAAGAATTTTATTTATTTATTTCTGTGGCAGAGACAAAGTCAGAGAGAGGGACAGATAGGGACAGACAGACAGGAACAGAGAGAGATGAGAAGCATTAATTCTTTGTTGTGGCTCCTTAGTTGTTCATTGATTGATTTCTCATATGTGCCTTGACCAGGGGGGGCTACAGCAGACTGAGTGACCCCTTGCTCGAGCTAGCGACCTTGGACTCAAGCTGGTGAGCCTTTCTCAAACCAAATGATCTCACTCTCAATCTGGCGACCTCGGGGTCTCAAACCTGGGTCCTCCACATCCCAGTCTGATGCTCTATCCACTGTGCCCCTGCCTCGTCAGGCTATTCCTTTATTTTTAATAATAGCTTTATGAGATAAATTCATGTTTAAAACACACCCTTTTTTTTTTTTTTCCATTTTTCCGAAGCTGGAAATGGGGAGGCAGTCAGACAGACTCCAGCATGCACCCGACCGGGATCCACCCGGCATGCTCACCAGGGGGCGATGCTCTGCCCATCAGGGGCATTGCTCTGTTGCAACCAGAGCCATTCTAGCGCCTGAGGCAGAGGCCACAGAGCCATCCCCAGCGCCCGGGCCATCTTTGCTCCAATGGAGCCTCGCTGCAGGAGGGCAAGAGAGAGACAGAGAGGAAGGAGAGGGGGAAGGGTGGAGAAGCAAATGGGCGCCTCTCCTGTGTGCCCTGGCCGGGAATCGAACCCGGGACTCCTGCACACCGGGCCGACGCTCTACCGCTGAGCCAACCGGCCAGGGCCAAAAACACACCCTTTTAGAGTGTTCCGTTTAATAGTTTTTAGTATGTTCACAGAGTTGTGCAGTCATGACAACAATCAATTTTAGAACATTTCATCATCCCAGAAAAGAAACTTGTGTCAAACGGAAGTTAAAAGACATCCACAGAATGGGAGAAAATATTTGTAAATCATGTATCTGATAAGGTTTTAGCATTTAGGATATAAAATAAACTCTTACAACTCAATAATAAAAAGAAAACCCAATTAAAAATGGTCATAGTGCCTGACCTGTGGTGGCGCAGTGGATAAAACGGCGACCTGGAACGCTGAGGTTGCCAGTTTGAAACCCCAGGCTTGCCTGGTCAAAAGCACATAAGGGAGTTGATCTTCCTTCTCCTCCCCACCTACCCCCCCACCCCCACCCCGTCTCTGTCTCTCCTCTCTGAAATGAAAAAAAAATAAAAAAATAAAAAAAAAATGGTCATAGTGCCTGACCAGGCAGTGGCGCAGTGGATAGAGCATCAGACTGGGATGCTGAGGACCCAGGTTCGAGGCCCCGAGGTTGCCAGCTTGAGCGCGGGCTCATCTGATTTGAGCAAAGCTCACCAGCTTGGACCCAAGGTTGCTGGCTCGAGCAACGGGTTACTCGGTCTGCTGAAGGCCCGTGGTCAAGGCACATCTGAGAAAACAATCAATGAACAACTAAGGTGTCACAACGCGCAACGAAAAACTAATGATTGATGCTTCTCATCTATTCGTTCCTGTGTGTCTGTCCCTGTCTATCCCTCTCTCTGACTCTGTCTCTGGAAAAAAAAAAAAAAAAGTCATAGTATCTCAATAGACATTTCTTCCAAATATATAAATGGACAATAAGCTCACAAAAAGATGTTCAACATCATTAATCGTTAGGGAAATGCAAATCAAAACCAAAATTGGATATCATTTCATACCCACTAAATTGTGAGTTAATTTTTATATATCGTATGAGGAAAGGGTGCAATTTTATTCTTTTCTGTGTGGAAATCCATTTGTCTCAGCACTATTTGTTGAAAAGGCAATTGAATTGTCTTCACACTTGTCAAAAATCAATTGACTGATATAATTGGGTGAATTGTAAATTGTATTGTATGTAAATTATACCTCAACAAAACTGGTACCCCTCCAAAAATATCAACTGACTTTTTTTTTTTTTTTACAAATAATTATTTCTACATGTGCCAGAAGTTGTGCTGAATGCTTAGTAGTTTACACAGTTTGTGGGATTCACTTTCTTTTGCTTTTTAAAAAACTTACTGGTTTTTCCAGCCTCTCTTGGCTCACTAGCAGCCACTACATTGCCCACAGCAATTCTGCAGACTCATAAACTTCTTAGTAACCCCAATCTCTTACCAACTCCTTCAGCCATCTGAATGCTCAAGGTTGGGCCTATAAGCTCAGTCAGACATTCAGTTTGTCACTTATTCTTGCTCAACTTTTCCTTCCTTCCCCTTAGAAACTAAACCAAAGCTTCCACATCTTCAAGCTCCTAACCCAGGGGTTGGGAACCTTTTTGGCTGAGAGAGCCATGAATGCCACATATTTTAAAATGTAATTCCGTGAGAGCCGTACAACGACCCATGTACGTTACGCATTATCCAATAAAAATTTGGTGTTGTCCCAGAAGACAGCTGTGATTGTCTCCAGTCACCCGCAACCATGAAGATGAGTGGTAGGAAATGAATGGACTGTAATACATGAGAATGTTTTATATTTTTAACATTATTTTTTTTTTTATTAAAGGTTTGTCTGCAAGCCAGACGCAACCATCAAAAGAGCCACATCTGGTTCGTGAGCCATAGGTTCCTGAACCCTGTCCTAACCTGACTAAAATATCTCTCCCTATCCCCAGTAAACCACTAATACACTCTCTGTCTCTATGGACTTGTTTATTTGACATTTCATATAAATGGATACATATAACATGTAGTTTTTTGTACCTGACTTCTTTCACTTAGCATAGTGTTTTCAAGGTTCATCTATGTTGTAGCATATATCAAAATCTCATTCCTCTTTAATAGCTGAATAATACTTTACTGAATGGATATACCACATTTGTTTAACCATTAATCAGTTGATGGACATCTGGTTTGTTTCTACTTTTTTCTGTTGTGAGTAGTGCTGCTAAAACCATTTATGTACAAGATTAAAATCCTCTTAATATCTAAATCTTTTTCAGTTCTCTTTCCTACTTGACCACTCTGAGGCTCCCAACACTGCTGACCATTCTTTCAAGAAATCCTTTCTCGCCTGACCAGGCGGTGGTGCAGTGGATAGAGCGTCTTGGCTAGGATGCGGAAGGACCGAGGTTCGAAACCCCGAGGTCGCCAGCTTGAGCGCGGGCTCATCTGGTTTAAGCAAAAGCTCACCAGCTTGGACCCAAGGTCGCTGGCTCGAGCAAGGAGTTACTTGGTCTGCTGAAGGCCTGCGGTCAAGGCACATATGAGAGAGCAATCAATGAACAACTAAGGTGCTGCAATGAAAAACTGATGATTGATGCTTCTCATCTCTCTCCGTTCCTGTCTATCTGTCCCTATCTATCCCTCTCTCTGACTCTCTCTCTCTGTTAAAAAAAAAAATCCTTTCTCTTCTTTAAAAAAAATTAAAATCAGCCTAGCCTGTGGTGGTGCAGTGGATAAAATATTGGCCTAGAACACTGAGGTCACTGGTTCGAAATCCTTGGCTTTCCCGATCAAGGCATATACGACAAACAACCAACAAATAACTAGAGTGAAGCAACTTTCCCCCACCATCCTCTCTCTATAAAATTAATAAATAAAATCTTTTAAAAAATCAAACCACCATATGCCATAATTAAAAAAAAATAGCATATTAAAAGTATTATACACCACAACCAAGTGGGATTTTCCTTTAGAATTTAAGATGGTTCAACATATAAAAATCAATGTAATTATACCACATTAAGAGAAGAGAAAAACACATGAATATCTCAATCGATACAGAAAAAGCATTTGAAAAGATTCAACATCCTTTCATAATAATAAAAAAAAATTCAACAAACTAGGAATAGAAGGAAACTAACTCAAAATAATAAAAAGTCATATGTGGCCTGACCAGGTGGTGGCACAGTGGATAGAGCGTTGGACTGGGATGCGGAGGACCCAGGTTCGAGACCCCGAGGTTGCCAGCTTGAGCACGGGCTCATCTGGTTTGAGCAAAAGCTCACCAGCTTGGACCCAAGGTTGCTGGCTCGAGCAAGGGGTTACTCAGTCTGCCGAAGGCCCGTGGTCAAAGCACATATGAGAAAGCAATCAATGAACAACTAAGATGTCGCAACGCGCAACGAAAAACTAATGATTGATGCTTCTCATCTCTCTCCATTCCTGTCTGTCTGTCCCTGTCTATCCCTCTCTCTGACTCACTCTCCGTCTCTGTAAAATAAACATAAATAAAAATTAAAAAAAAAGTCATATGTGAATAACCAACAGCGAACATTTACTCAATGGTGAAAGATGGAAAGCTTTAAAGCCCATCTTAATTCAGGTACTTCACCTTCATTACATCGGCAAGGACCCTATGTTCAGATAAACTTACAGTTATGGGTTAAATTGTGTCACCCCATAAAGATATTTGAAGAGAAAAAAACCCAATGAAACAAAAAAGAAAATCAATGACACAAAAAGTTGGTTCTTTGAAAAGATCAACAATGTTAATCAACTTTAAGCTAGACTGTCTTAGCCCATTCAGCCTGCTATAACAAAATACCATGGACTGGGTACCTTATATACAACAAAATCTACTTTTCACAGTTCTAAAAACTGGAAGTCCAAGATCAGAGTGCCACCATGGGTGGGTGAAGTCCCTCTTCTGGGTCACAGATTTCTCATTATATCATAACATGCATAAGGAGCTAGGTATCTCTCTGGAAACTTTTTTTTTTTTAATATTTTATTTATTGATTTTACGGAGAGAGGAGTGGGTTTGGGGGAGCACAAAGTATCAACTCATAGTTGCTTCAGTCTGGTAGTTCATTGATTGCTTGTCATGTGTGATTTGACCAGGCAAACCCAGGATTTTGAACTGGTGACCTTAGCATTCTAGGTCAACGCTCTATCTACTGCTTCATCCAGGTCAGGCATCCCTGGATGCCTCTTTTATACAGGCACATCCCATTCATGAGGGCTCTGCCTCATGATCTAGTCACCTCCCAAAGGTCTACCTCCTAAATACCATAACATTGGGTTAACAGATTTGACAATATTTTGAGGGGATACACACCTTTAAACTATAGCATAGACTTACAAAGAAAAAAGAGCAGAGCTTTTGTGTTCTGCTGCTTGTCCTCCAGGTAAACTAGTACTGTCATCAGTTACCATCTCTTGTTCCAGGAGCATGCAGGTGGCTCCCCCTACACAATCAAATCACGATCGTAGCTAGTCCACGATTCATCGATTCATCTTGTCTTCACTTCCCTCCCCCACTGCCCTTGTTCCGAGATGTCCAGCAAGTACGGAAGTATTAAAACAAGTGGAGGCTGCCGGCACCTTCCCGTCCCAGACTAACACTCAACAGGAAGTACTGAAATTTACTGTCCCAGACTTTAAGGACTCTTTAGAATTGTTTCCTTTGCTTGCTCAGAGAAGAGGAATGCAGCACAAAGGTGGAAGCCCAAATGAGGAAGGTTCTGTGAAACTGCTGTGGTCTGAGTGGACAGGGTAAGGCTTCTTCCTGTTGGCATTTGATGACCACATAGAATAACGAATTGATTTTTTACAAAAAAGAATATGCAAATAACTAAAACCAAAAGTAAAATGGGGAATTATTACCAAACGTGTAGAGATAAAAAGGATCATAAGAGAATACTGTGGCCCTGGCTGGCTAGCTCAGCTGGGTAGATCATCATTCCAATATGTCAAGGTTGCAGGTTTGACTTTTTGACTTCCAGTCAGGGCACATACAAGAGTCAACCAATGAATGCATAAATAAGTAGAACAACAAACTGATGTCTCTAAAATTAATAAATAAAAAAAATTTTTTAAAGGTTTATCTTTGCATTAAGCAAGTCCTGCCCATTGTTTTTGTGCATCTAGGTTAGCACACCTTTGAGTAACAGGCTTTATTGAAAGGAAGAAAGGAACCCTGCCGGGCACTTCTCCGGGGAGAAGAGCCAGCACACCTTTGAAATAGGGTAGCCACCCACAAGAGAGCACGTAACCACACTGCATCCAGTCTCCATCTTACTTTCTTCCACCTTCAAGTAATCTCCCTTCCATTCCTTCTTAATTCCAAATGCATAGGAAAAACTGCAAAAACTGTCATTATCTGGAGCATTTGAGATCTTGCTTCCTGGCAATTGTCATCAGTTTTGACTCAAATTCTCTAGGGCAGGGGTAGTCAACCTTTTTATACCTACCACCCACTTTTGTATCTCTGTCAGTAGTAAAATTTTCTAACCACCCACCAGTTCCACAGTAATGGTGATTTATAAAGTAGGGAAGTAACTTTACTTTATAAAATTTATAAAGCAGAGTTACAGCAAGTTAAAGCATATAATAATAATTACTTACTAAGTACTTTATGTTGGATTTTCGCTAAGTTTGGCAGAATAAATCTTTATAAAACAACTTACTATAGTTAAATCTATCTTTTTATTTATACTTTGGTTGCTCTGCTACCGCTCACCATGAAAGCTGGAATGCCCACTAGTGGGCGGTAGGGACCAGGTTGACTACCACTGCTCTAGAGCATCATCCCAATACACCAAGGTTGCAGGTTCGATCCCCGGTCAGGGCACATACAAGAATCAACCAATGAATGCATAAATAAGTGAAACAACAAACTGATGTTCCTTTCTCCCTCTCAAAATCAATAAAGAAAAAAAAAAAAGTAAAGAAAACCTAAGGCTTGCAGGTTCATGGAAACCTAGGGGTGTTGACTTGAACAACCAGGTCAAATACTTTCAAGAGTAAGAAGAAGACTGCAAAGAAGTTTGGATCTGCGACAAAGAAGTAATTGCTAATCATGCTAAGAGCAGTTTCCATCGAGTATTAAACCTAATTGGAGTAGGTTGAAAGTAAATATAATGAAAGGATCTGGTGATATTGAACATGGAAAATTCTTCTGATGAATTTTGATGTGGAAGGAAATGTGAAATCAAGAACTTTTTTACGCAAGAGAGGGTAGAGAGACAGACTCCCGCATGTGCCCTGACTGGGATCCACCTAGCAACCCCCATCTGGGGCTGATGCTCAAATCAGCTGAGCTATCCTCAGCACCTGAAGCCAACACTCGAACCAATCAAGTCACTAGCTGTGAAAGGGGAAGAGAGAGGGAAGAAGGAGAGGAAGGCGAAGAGAAGCAGATGGTCTCTTCTCATGTGTGCCCAGACCAGGAATTAAACCCGGGATGTCCACACATCGGGCTGACACTCTACCCACTGAGGCAACCAGCCAGTGCTTGAATTTTTTTTTTTTAATAACAGGAGATCCTAGAACATGTTTGAATGCTAAATAGCAATGACCTAATAGCAGAGTAAAAACTGGCAATGCCAGAGAAAAACAGGTTACTGAGAAAGGGAGTCCTTCAAAAGACATGAGGAAATGGGATTCCAAGCCCACTTGGAGGAGGCTGCACTTGGGAGGGCAGGGGCCATTCATCGAGGGTAATAGGAAGGTGGGCAGAGAATGTGGGTGCGGCTGCAAGTGGATGGGAAGATTTGGTGGTGGAAGGAAGATGAGGGTGTGCCCAACTTAGAGGATTCTTTGCTTGTTTTTCTTTTTGGCTTAAAAGAATAATATTTATTCTCCCATAGTTCTGGAGGCCAAGGTGTTGATGGGATTGGTTCCTTCTCAAGGCTCTGAAGGAGTATCTGTTCCATGCTTCTCTCTTAGCTTCTGGTAGCTGCCAGAAATCCTTGGCATTCCTTGGCTTGTAGACTAATCATTTTAATATTTGTTTCATCTATTTTCCTAATGAAATGCAAGGTGAGGGTTCACAACAGTGGTGGGATTCAGCTGGTTCTCACTGGTTCAGCAGAACCAATACCTAATTTTTTGTTGAGTTCGGCAAACTGGTTGTTAAAATGGCACTTGTAATCAGGGTTCTGTCTAAGGTGGGCAGCTGCCCGGGCCATAAATCACAAATTTACATTCCTTACTCTTTTTTTTTTTTTTTTTTTTTTTGTATTTTTCTGAAGCTGGAAACGGGGAGAAACAGTCAGACAGACTCCTGCATGCGCCCGAACGGGATCCACCCGGCACGCCCACCAGGGGCGATGCTCTGCCCACCAGGGGGCGATGCTCTGCCCCTCTGGGGCGTCGCTCTGCTGCGACCAGAGCCACTCTAGCGCCTGGGGCAGAGGCCAAGGAGCCATCCCCAGCGCCCGGGCCATCTTTTGCTCCAATGGAGCCTTGGCTGTGGGAGGGGAAGAGAGAGACAGAGAGGAAGGAGGGGGGGAGTGGAGAAACAAATGGGCGCTTCTCCTGTGTGCCCTGGCCAGGAATCGAACCCGGGTCCCCCGCACGCCAGGCCGACGCTCTACCGCTGAGCCAACCGGCCAGGGCCTCAAACTTTTTTTTTTTTTGTATTTTTCTGAAGCTGGAAACAGGGAGGCAGTCAGACAGACTCCCGCATGCACCCGACCAGGATCCACCCAGCACGCCCACCAGGGGCCGTTGCTCTGTTGCGACCAGAGCCATTCTAGCCCCTGGGGCAGAGGCCATGGAGCCATCCCCAGCACCGGGCCATCTTTGCTCCAATGGAGCCTTGGCTGCAGGAGGGGAAGAGAGAGACAGAGAGGAAGGAGAGGGGGAGGGGTGGAGAAGCAGATGGGCGCTTCTCCTGTGTGCCCTGCCGGGAATCGAACCCAGGACTTCTGCACGCCAGGCCGACGCTCTACCACTGAGCCAACCGGCCAGGGCCGTTCTCAAACTTTTTGAAGTCGGGGTGCATTTAAACTCCTACAAATAATTGTAGGTGCACTTTATACAAATTTCTGAGAAATATGTTATAATAATTAAGTCAAATATTAAAGAAAAAATATAAAGTCGAAGCATGCTTTTATGGTAATTAAATGAAATAAATATGACAAAATTAAATTTATTCGGACATTAAAAAACATGTTTGTTACATTTTTTGAGTTATGCTTTTTAGAATTTGTACAAAAGGAGATATAAAATTTAAAAATGACAAAAAAGGTTGTCTTTTTATATAGAGACATTCTTATAAAGATTTAGTAAATTTAGTAAGATTTAGTAAATTCGGCAGGTCCTGGCGCAAATGAGTTAAGTTTTTTCATTCTTGTGTTTATGAGAAACATGAGCCTGATGTGTCCTAGTGATTTCTTCAATATTTAGGCATATATTTGAAAGGCAAACTCTCATTTCCTTGTCAATACATTGAAGAATTCCTCTCTTTTTTACTGTTAATTGTGTTGAGTGCAGAAAACCCCCACCATACATATCTTTACTTGACACCAAACAAAGGATAGAAGAAACTTGCCTCCAGTCTTTCTGGGGAACATGGGGGGTAGTGTAAACAATCCAGCACCACAGCTTAACAGCCTTTTGCAATCTAATCAGGCCAGTGAGATGGGGGTTTGGGCAAACTGTCAGTTTATAGCCAATTCCCCACATCTCTGTCCCCCAAAAATCTAAACTCCAAAAACTCTGTTGGTTTTTTGGTCTCCAACAGGCACATATTTCCATAGGGTGCACTTGGAAATCTTCTAGGGCGCTCCAGTGCACCCTGGTGCTCACTTTGAGAACCACTGCTCTAAAGGAATGGGATCCTCCTCCTACAGTGAAAATATGGTTAAGAATAAATCACACAGCCAATGATGTTCTGCTAAAAGTGAAAAATATTGCAAGTGAGGATGCCAATCAAGAAGCAATTTGGAACTATCTTAAATAACAGTTTTATTGTTTTTTGTTCAGTATTATTTAATATTTTTTCTTTACTATTTTAAAACTCTTTCTTATAATCTAGTTTGTGTACCTCTTTTATTGTTCTTATTTAAGTATTAAGTGCATGAAATAATAAACTACCTTTCGGTATATCTTTTTTTATACTTAAAACAGTCATGCCTGACCAGGCGGTGGCGCAGTGGATAGAGCGTCAGACTGGGATGCAAAGGACCCAGGTTCGAGACCCCGAGCTCACCAGCTTGAGCGCAGGCTCAACTGGTTTGAGCAAAAGCTCACCAGCTTGAACCCAGGGTCGCTGGCTCCAGCAAGGGGTTACTCGGTCTGCTGAAGGCCTGCAGTCAAGGCACATACGAGAAAGCAATCAATGAACAACTAAGGTGTTGCAACGCGCAATGAAAAACTAATGATTGATGCTTCTCATCTCTTTCAGTTCCTGTCTGTCTGTCCCTGTCTATCCCTCTCTTTGACTCACTCTGTTTCTATAATAAATAAATTAATTAATTAAAAATTAAAAAAAAAACCAGTCATTAGGGCAGAACACCAGTTGTTCTATTATTTGAATTCCACACTGGTTCACAGTAAACATATGGACTGTTATTTTTAGTCTCCACTGTGGTATAATGAGAGTTTTGACTTTTTGAAGCTTCTGTCAATCTTTTTTTTTCTTCCAGTTTCCCATTTTATATAGTTTCCTCTAGGATATTTTCTTCTCATCTGTTATAGACTAACTGTATGAGGTCCCATGGATTCATATGTTGAAAACCCTAATTCCCACTGTGCCTATACCTGGAGTAGGGAAATAATTAAGGTTAAGTGAGGTAAAAAAAAATAAAATAAAAAAATAAAATAAAGAGAGAGCCCTGACTTGATAGGATTAGTGTCCTTAGAAAAAAGACCCCAGAGAGTCTGTCTCTGTGCTCACACTGAGGAAAGGCCATGTAAGGACACATGAGAACTTCACTCTCTGCAATCCAGGAAAACAGCTCTCACCAGAAACCAAATAAGCCAAAGCCTTGATCTCGGACCTCCAGCCTCTAGAACTGTGAGAGAATACATTTCTGTTGTTTAAGCCACTCGGACTGTGGCATTTTGTTATGGCAATCTGGGCAGACTATTAGATCATCATATTTGAAATTTGATATGATTAGTAATACTGAAAAAAATACAAAATCAATTAGAAATTAAGGCACACACAAGAATAATTCAAATATAAGAGCTGCTACATTGGTACTGAGCTACAAAAGTGTGCAATCAAATTACTCTTTTTTGGCTTACTTTGATTTCTATTACTGGAACATTTGTTTCTTCGGGCCACTTCACTACATTGATGGCAATTTTGCACACTGCTTTGTTTGAAATCACCAGACTTTCCAGGAAAAGAGACATTAGCAATGCAAAGATGTGAGCTGATACATTGGGGTGTGTGATTTTATAAAAAATATAATCACTGTTTATGGTACTGGTACAGGTTTGTAACCTACAAACATAAGAATCGTAATAAATTTTATTTTTACCCAAATCTCATAAAAAGAAAATAATGTGTGTGTGTATATATAAAATAGCTCATACCAAGCTACTGAGGCTACACTGTTAGGAATGATCTTACATTACGATTAGGCATCAACAAGAACGTAATAGGTCTACTTACAATTGTACTCATTTGATGATTGGAAGAATTTTACACACTTTAACTTCTGGCTCCTCACATTTAAAGTCTGTGTACTGCTGTCTTTCTCATGTGATTATGACATGCTTTTGATTCTGTTTCTTGATGGGGATTGAAAAGAACACACTCATTTGTGGGCCTGGCCACTTGGTTCAGTGGATAGAATGTCGGCCCGGCATATGGACATCCTGGGTTTGATTCCCTGTCAGGGCACATAAGAGAAGCGACTATCTGCTTCTCTCTCCCTTCTCTTCCTCTTCCCCTTCCACAGCCAGTGGATCCATTGGTTCAAGCGTGACTCCAGGCACTGAGTTTAGCTTAGTTGGTCCAAGTGCGGCAGCCTCAGGTGCTAAAAATAGCTTGATTGATTCGAGCATTATCCCCCAGATGGGGGTTGCTGGGTGGATCCCAGTTGGGGCACATGCATGAGTCTCTCACTATCTCCTCTTCTCTCACTTAAATAAATGAAACAAAAAAACACATTTGCTACCTTAGTAGCTACATATCAAGTGCCAGAGGTTCTACTGATATATTCTAGTAAAGATACAGCCTCTGAAATTAGGCTAACAGTTGGTGAAGTTTATGGTAGTACACCTTTATTCTCATGATTTATTCAGTGTTTGTAGGGATCATAGAGATGAACTGGATAGGCATATAATGGGGACCACGCTCCAGCAGTTTGTCTTGGATGGTTGCTCCAGTCAGCCGTTCCACTAGGTTTGTTATATCTGGACAGTGAGGAAACAAACATTTTGCCACATAATTAAATAGCCAAATTAAGGAGTCTTTATTTTAAAGCCAGCAACCGCACGGGCACTATAGTTACCCAAATCATGTGGTCCCGAACAAGCTCAGGGGTTTGCTTTTAAAGGCAAAAAAGAAGCAGGGGGGGCAGGGAGTGAGCACCTAGCCAAAGCAGCTTTACAGAAGCAAAACAGGCTTTCGTAAATGATGGTTAACATTGGAACAATCTAGGGCAGAGATTGGGAACCTTTTTGGCTGAGAGAGCCATGAACGCCACATATTTTATCTTTTTTTATAGTGAATCTATTTATTTATTTATTTATTTATTTATTTATTTATTTACAGAGACAGAGAGAGAGTCAGAGAGAGGGATAGATAGGGACAGGCAGACAGGAATGGAGAGAGATGAGAAGCATCAATCATTAGTTTTTCATTGCAACACCTTAGTTGTTCATCGATTGCTTTCTCATATGTGCCTTGACCTCGGGCCTTCAGCAGACCAAGTAACCCCTTGCTCAAGCCAGTGACCTTGGGTCCAAGCTGGTGAGCTTTTGCTCAAATCAGATGAGCCCATGCTCAAGCTGGCGACCTTGGGGTCTCGAACCTGGGTCTTCTGCATCCCAGTCTGATGCTCTATCCACTGTGCCACCGCCTGGTTAGGCAACGCCACATATTTTAAAATGTAATTCTGTGAGAGCCATAGAACGACCTGTGTATGTTACGCATTATCCAATAAAAATTTGATGTTGTCCCAGAGGACAGCTGTGATTGGCTCCAGCCACCCGCAACCTTGAACATGAGCAGTAGGAAATGAATGGATTGTAGTACATGAGAATGTTTTATATTTTTAACATTATTTTTTTTAATTAAAGATTTGTCTGCGAGCCAGATGCAGCCATCAAAAGAGCCACATCTGGCTTGCAAGCCATAGGTTCCCGACCCCTGATCTAGGGAGAGAGTGTTTAGCAAAGCATTTTACAAAAAGCAGAATGTGCTTGGTTATTTGACTGACCTTTTACAAAGTCTGTTGAGGCAGCGTCTTGCAAAATACCATCCTGAGGGTTTTTCTAAACCCGGATACGGCTGGGAACATTTATCGCCTAACATTATGGCTTGCACAACTTTCAATATATATCTGCAAATAGTGAAAAACTCTCAATAGCTCTGTGGTCAAGGATATGGTGTTTCTATATTTCAGGTTGAAATATTGCTTTTGTCTTACTTACTATCTTGAAAGATGGGACGGGGGAGAGGGGAGTTGCCAGAGCTTACACATGGCCTTCCTCAATCCTCCATGAAGGCTATTTCAACATCCCCTCCTTATTTATAGTTAACTACCCATGAGTTCAAGATTTAAGAAACCATCCCAAGAGTGTAATAGGATTGATTTCAAACATCATTCCCAGGACATTAAATTCCAAGTCACCTACCTCAAGTCAATAAACCTCACCAGTTTTATATTTCACAGTCTGGCATGACACACTCAGGTCCATTCCTTGACGTGTCTTCCCCTTTCTATCAGTGCATTTTAGCCAGGCCCTGCAATTCTTTCATTGAGTAAGTGGTCAGCAAACTCCTTAGTCAACAGAGCCAAATATCAACAGTACGATTGAAATTTCTTTTGAGAGCCAAATTTTTTTAAACTTAAACTATATAGGTAGGTACATTTCTTATCGAGGTAGTGCCCGCACATGGTATTTTGTGGAAGAGCCACACTCAAAGGGCCAGAGAGCCACATGTGGCTCGCGAGCCACAGTTTGCCGACCACTGGAGTAAGCTGTTTCCTCAGAGGGGGTCCCAAAGTTCCCTGTCTTGCTCTGCTGAAACCTGACCCTAGGTATTAGTCTGGGTCTTTGTGAGACATTCTCCTTGGGTGAGATCCTCACCTGTGGTTTTTGTCAAAAGGAGGCTCCTTTCAAGAGGGTAGGGCTTCTTTACCCTGAGGAGTCAGTGTGTAATTTAAGGCCACTGTTTTCTTGTTAATTTTCTGTCTGAAAGATCTATCCATTGACATCAATGGGGTGTTAAAATTCTTACTATGACTCCATTGCTGTCAGTTTCTCCATTTATGTCCATCAAAATTTGCTTTATATATTTTGGTGATCCTATATAGGGGTTTTTTTTGTTTGTTTGTTTTTACCACTCAGACTGCATCCTCTCCCTCTTACTCTCTCAAAGGAAGAGAAGAACGATCATCAATGGCAAAAGGCAGTTGCACAAGCAACACCAAGAGCCGGCTTCATACTCAGGAGAGGACACTGCAACTCCTCCTCGTGGTTTCGGGTACACACGATCAGAGAAACTTCTCTAGTAACAAACTATAGAAATGATCCCTGAAAGTATAGTCTTTATACAGGGTTTTTAAATGTTTACAATGTTTATATACTCCTGATGGATTGTTCCCTTTATCCATGCAGCTACCTTATGTCTTTATTTATTCCATTCAAATTTAAGATTATTGTTGATATGTACTTATTTATTACCATTTGATTCTTTAAACTTATAGACCTCTTTCTCTTGGTTTCTCTTTTCCTTTCCACTTATAGCAGGCCCTTTAACATTTCTTGCAATACTGGTTTGGGGGTAATGAACTCCTTTAACCTTTTTTTTTAGTCTGGAAAGGTCTCTATTTTACCTTCAATTTTAAATTATAGCTTTGCTGGATGGTATAATCTTGGCTGTAGGTCCTGTTTTGTTTGTTTTTTTTTAATTTTTTTTTATCACTTTGAATACTTCCTGCTAATCCCTTCTGGCCTGAAATGTTTCTGTTGAGCACTGAGATGACAGCCTTTGGAGCCTCTTTTATAGGTAATTAATTGCTTTTCTCTTGCATCTTTTAGGAGTCTTTCTTTGTCTTTAATCTTTGACATTTTAATGTGATGTATCTTGGTGTGGGCCTCTTTGGGTTCATCTTGATTGGGACTCTGTGCTTCCTGAACTTGCATGACTTTTTCCTTACCAGGTTAGGGAAGTTTTCAGCTACAATTCCTCCAAACAGGTTCTCTATCCTTTGTTTGCTCCTTCAGAACCCCTATGATGCAGATGTTGTTTCTCTTTATGTTGTCACAGAGGTCTCTTAGAGTTTCTTCAGTCTTTTTGATCCTCTTTTCTTTTTGTTGCTCTGCCTGTCTGCTTACTGTCATATTATCCTCAAATTTCTGATTCAGTCCTCTGCTTCATCTAATCTGCTGTTGATGCCTTCTAGTGAAGTTTTCATTTCAGATACTGTATTCATCATTTCTGGCTGCTTCTTTTTTATGATGTCAATATCCTTTTAGTGCTTACTATCTCTTTAAGTCCTCATTGTGATCATCCATTCTTTCTCTAAGATCCTTGAGCATCCTAATAACCATTATTTTAAACTCTGCATCTGGTAGTTTGGTTACTTCCTTTAATTTAGTTATTTTTATGGGAATTTCTCTTGTTGATTCATTTGGGTCATATTTCTTTGCCTGCCCATTTTGTCTGTGTATTAGGTAGCTCTGCTCTGACTTTCAAATTTGTTGTGCAGCATCTTTATGAGGAAGATGGGCTCAGTGATACTAACCTCCAGGTTAGTACCTGGAGGTTACTAACCTAGTACTAACATGCCAGTCTGGAATATTTCTTGAGGTTTACTTCACACTCTCCTCATGCAACTCTAGTCCTCTCAGCCCTCCAGTTTCAATGTATATCCAGGCATTGATTGGGTCTTTTATGACAAAGCCTGAATCTCCAAGACCTCCCATTTCTTTTTTTTTTTTTTTTTTTTTTTCCATTTTTCCGAAGCTGGAAACAGGGAGGCAGTCAGACAGACTCCCACATGCGCCCGACCGGGGCATGCCTACCAGGGGGCAATGCTCTGCCCATCTTGGGGTGTCGCTCTGTTGCATCCAGAGCCATCCTAGTGCCTGAGGCAGAGGCCACAGAGCCATGCTCAGCACCCGGGCCATCTTTGCTCCAATGGAGCCTCAGCTGCGGGAGGGGAAGAGAGAGACAGAGAGGAAGGAGAGGGGGAGGGGTGGAGAGGCAGATGGGCGCTTCTCCTGTGTGCCCTGGCCGGGAATCAAACCTGGGACTCCTGCACGCCAGGCTGACGCTCTACCACTGAGCCAACCAGCCAGGGCCTCCCATTTCTTTCTTGCAGACAGAAATCTTGCCTCTTTTTTTTTTTTTTTTGATAGGCCATTTTCTTTAATTCTAGTTTGTACCCAGCGGGCAAGTAAAAATACACACTGGGCTCTAAAACCCACTCATATTCAGTGCTCACAAAGCCACTGACTTATCCGAGTTTCCTAGAATCAAAGGTTTCTAGCTCACCAGCCTTATTCTCCTCAGTTCCCCATCTCCTTCCTTCTCTCTACACCAGGGGTCCCCAAACTTTTTACACAGGGAGCCAGTTCGCTGTTCCTCAGATCATTGGAGGGCTGGACTATAAAAAAAACTATGAACAAATCCCTGTGCACACTACACGTATCTTATTTTAAAGTAAAAAAAACAAAATGGGAACAAATACAATATTTAAAATAAAGAACAAGTAAATTTAAATCAACAAACTGACCAGTATTTCAATGGGAACTATGGACCTGCTTTTGGCTAATGAGATGGTCAATGTGCTGCTCTCAGTGACCACCAATGAAAGAGGTGCCCCTTCCGGAAGTGCGACGGGGGCCGAATAAATGGCCTCCGGGGGCCACATGCGGCCCGCGGGCCGTAGTTTGGGGACCCCTGCTCTACACAAACTCTACACAAACTGGCATCTCACGCAGCACTCCGCCATCTTGGCTGCTTCTCCTGGCCACATGGCCTCGTTCCGCTGCTCTCTGCTCTGCTTCCTCTGCTCTCTCATGCTAATCATTTCAGGAACCAAGAGAGCAAGCTCTCGTTCTGCCCCCATTTTATAGTGTAGAAATCCAAAACTTTAATCCAATATACAAAACAGGGAAGTCTCTAATACAAAGTCACTTCTCTGAGGCATGATTGGATTGCACCACCCACATCAAAAAGGGTAGGAAAGGCTTAATCCCAAAACCAAGCCCCAGGCTACAAGGATTCTGCCTGCCTTTAGCCCACCCCAACACACATTAATATCACCTGGGCGACAGCCTCCTCATGGGCAGCGTCATCTTTAACAAAGTGAGCATAATACATTTTATCTGCCCAACAATCCACCCCTATGCTCACTTTACTACCCACAATTTACATCACCAGCATTCCTGTGCAAGGAAATTAGAACATTACACAGATTACAACAGCAAAAATCATACAGTTTCAACAATTACAAAGGTACATTTCACCAGTCTCTGAGCACTTTTGCCAAAAGCGCAAAATGTCCTCAGCCTTCTTTCTAGCCATGGGAAAAGCTTCCTGGGGCAGGGGAGTGCTTCCAGCAAAGCCACCCCCCCACCCCCATCAGGGTATTTTACATTGTCCAAAATCCGTAATCCGTAAGTCCATCCAACAAAGGAGCCAATGCCCACTCCGGTCGTAGTCCAGGAAATCAGTCCAAGCACATGGGGCGTCAGCCACCCCCCTCAATCCTGCCATCCTGGCAGGTCTTACTCTGTCCCAAAGAGGAGCACATGGCGTCCAGCCCTATGTCCCCAAATCGCAGACCTACCAGGGCCGTAGTAGATGCTGCTTCCAGCTGGGCTCTCATCTCATGGAGACTGTGGATTGCAACTTCAGCCCGATTCTCCTCATCCTCCAAAGAGGAACTGAAAACACCAGCTCCCGTTGCTGGTCTCGAGCCCCGGGCTGCCGCAGCCTTCTGCTCCACAGACCTTGCAGCTCCGGCCCTGGCCTCAGCTCCAGCCTCAGCCTCAGCCCCGGCCTCCTGCCGCTGCTGGCTCTCCACAACATCCAGGGCAATCTGCAACTCACGAACCTGTGAATCCTCCTCCAGCAGCTGCTCCATTTCCAGGCGAATCTCGCAAACCTGGTCAGCCTCCTCCTCCAGCGCTTCCTCCAGCTCCAGGGTCAGCATCTGTCTCTCCCACGTTTGCTCCAGCTCCTTCCACTGCTCGGTTTGCAGGTCCCGGGCAGCCTCTTCCACAGAGCTCTCAGTTTCCCCACGCATGGCTGTAAAAGTCAGCCAGCCTACAATCCCCAAAAGGACAGCCATGGGGAACCCTAACACTAGCCAGTCCTCTACTCCACCACTCAAAGGCTCCTTGCCGATCTCTATCGAATCCTGCCACAGACTACGCCAAATGTAAAGCCAGCGGCCAAGGCTGCCACTATCAAAGCAGCCCGGCTCACGCAGGTTCGCATTGGATTCAGACAGTCGTAAAGAAACAATGGAGCCAAGAACTGATGGGCCACCATCTTTAATTCTAGCTTGCACCCGGCAGGCAAGTAAAAATACACACTGGGCTCCAAAACCCACTCACATTCAGTGCTCACAAAGCCACTGACTTATCCGAGTTTCCTAGAATCAAAGGTTTCTAGCTCACCAGCCTTATTCTCCTCAGTTCCCCATCTCCTTCCTCCTCTCTACATAAACTCTACACAAACTGGCATCTCACTCAGCACTGCGCCATCTTGGCTGCTTCTCCTGGCCACATGGCCTCTTTCCGCTGCTCTCTGCTCTGCTCCCTCTGCTCTCTCATGCTAATCATCCCAGGAACCAAGAGCGCCTCTTTTTTTTTTATATTTTCTTTTTTATTATTAATTGTACTGGGGTGACATCAATAAATCAGGGTACATATGTTCAAAGAAAACATGTCCAGGTTATCTTGTCAATCAATCATGTTGCTTACCCATCACCCAAAGTCAGATTGTCCTCCGTCACCTTCTATCTAGTTTTCTTTGTGCCTCCCCCCCCCCCCCCCACGAAATGCTATGTAGGCACCTCTTCTAGGCTCTGATGCTCTTAGGCTGGGGCGCCCGGCCGAGGCTTAGGACCCCCTCCTCTCAGAGTAAACCTCCCCGCCATGAAAGTCCCTCTGGAGCCTCTGCCACCACTCACTCCTGGGAGCAGGGCAGCCCTTTTCACAGCTCTGCCCTTCATACCAGTCTCAGTGTGGCTTCTTCTGTGACTCCTTGTTATGGACTCCTCTTAATTTAATCAAAAGTTGGTTTTTCAAGATGATTGTTCTTAAATTTAATTGTAACTCCAATTTGATTTTGGGAGGTGGCATTCGGAACGTCCACCTACTCCAATGCCATCTTGGAATCCCCAAGCTCAGGGTTTTGAATTGGCAACTCAGCATGCCAGATTGATGCTTTATCCACTGCACCACCACAAGCCAGGTTGGACTCATATATTTGTACAAAGCTGCAAACCTAGGTGGGGAAGGAAACTGGCTCTTCAGCTTTACCCTCTAGGGTCTGTTTTTCAGGTTCAGAAGTTTGGAAACTATTTTATCAGCTCTCTATTCTTCTCCTCCTCACTAGACAATAGTGTTGAACAAACTCAAAAACAGTCTGGAGGCTCTGACTGGAAATAAATGATAAAAATTTATCATCGGGGCCCTAGCCAGGTAGCTCAGTTTGTTAGAGCTTTGTCCCAATATGCCAAGGTTGCGGGTTTGATCCCCAGTCAGGGCACATACAAGAATCAACCAGTGCATGCATAAATAAGCAGAACAACAAATCAATTCTTGCATAAAAAAAAAAAGATTTATCAAGGGTTTAGGTTTGCAAACTGGAAACACAACTACAGTGGTCCCTCATCTATTGTGGGGGTTAAGTTCCAGACCCCCCTGCAGTAGGCGAAAATCCACGTAGTGACCTTATATTTATTATTTGTATATATTTTAAGGCTTTATAAACCCTCCCCACACTCATAAACCTTTCCACATTCTTATAAACACTTCTTATGCTCTTAAACACTCTCTATACTCTTAAACCTATGTAATTTTAACAACATATAAAATTCTATATGGGTAAACACCAGTGAATAATATGTTTTGATTAATATTTTTATATTGTTTTCAATTTTTTAGGCTAGAAAATGCTTATTTTACCGCAAAAATAATTAAAATAATAAATATATAAAAATACCTATATACTGCAAAATCCCATGATTATAGCAAAAAATCCACAATATAAAATTAGGTATACATAATTTTAAAATCCATGTTTGAGCCTGACCTGTGGTGGCACAGTGGATAAAGCGTCAACCTGGAAACGCTGAGGTTGCTGGTTCAAAACCCTGGGCTTGCCTGGTCAAGGCACATATGGGAGTCGATGCTTCCTGCTCCTCCCCCCTTCTCTCTCTCTCTCTCTTTCTCTCTGTCTCCTCTAAAATAAATAAAAAATAAAAATAATTTAAAAATAAAAATCAATAAATAAAATCTTTAAAAAAAAATTCCTAAAATCCATGTTTGAGTGTGACCACGAAAAGTGAGCTGCAATGTGGTGAGGGACGACTGTAGCCAGTACCCAGAGTGTTTCAAAGAAGAGAAGCTAAGAGTTCTTATACTAAAAAGTACATTCTTGGGAAGGATCAGTCTTGCATTCTCAGCCTCTGGATTGGTCTGAGATGGTAATACTCTACATGACTGATGCGCTGGGTCCTGGGTGTGCGGTGGGCTGAATTATGTGACTCTTTTTTCCTTAGTTGTTCACGGGGTAGTCAGAGGGTTATTTGGAGGTTTGATGTATATCCTGGCATTGACAGGACTGGAAAGTTCAGAAGTTCCCAGGCTAGGTGAACCAAGAATAGAATAATTTCCTCATGCCTTATTTAATTTTAGTAATTTTTAGCAGCTTGACTACGGTGACTTCAGTTTTTTCTTTACTCTTTCCTCAGTGGAAAATCAGCTTGTACTAAATATTTATATATAAAGGCTTGTGGGTAAATGAAAAATCAACTTATTAATTTATAGGCGCAGATAGACCTTTACTGATTGATTTATTATTTTGCCTGCTCACTCTTTTTAAAAACTTATTGGTTTGGTTCTGATTATAAAAATAATGCGTGTTCATTACAGATTTTTAAAAATCAGGTAAGTATAAAGAATAAAAAGGAAACTGTCATTTCAATAATAACCAATAACACTACTTCACATCTACCTATATTTTCGTGTGGATATAATTTTAACAATATTGGGATCATACTTTTGCCTATTTCTTATTTTTCTCACATAAGCATGTGAGAAAATGCCTTTAGAGCTTAGCAGTTCCTAGAGTATATTTTATTTTGACTGTCCTGGGATGGATACTCTGTTCCCAGTATCAAGGCCCACTATCAGAAACCTGCTTAGGTGAACATGAAATCAGAGCAAAACTAAAAAAAATTTTTTTTTTAAATCTGGTAATTTTAGGAACAATTGTATCCATGTTAGGTTACTGGGGCCATAAGCTCCCTTTCCTTGCATACTTGGTCCTAGGTAGG
Organism: Saccopteryx leptura; assembly: GCF_036850995.1. NCBI lineage: Eukaryota > Metazoa > Chordata > Mammalia > Chiroptera > Emballonuridae > Saccopteryx > Saccopteryx leptura. Next base: position 198,276,257 of record NC_089506.1, read on the forward strand.
TCTGCTTTGGCTCACTGGCAACTCAGAGAAAAGGGGGCCTTGGAGACAGGCTCAGGGGGCTAGCTGCTGCCACCCATTGCTCCCCTGATTGCAAGTTTCATGAGGCCCCTTAGAGTTTGGGAGATGCATGCCTACGGGCAGAGGTGGATTTAATGGTGGGTGCACCAGAAGCACACCCTGGGCCCCAGCTTCTGAAGGGTCTCGCAAAACCCCAACTTTACACTTTTTTCTAATGACACCAAGTGTGGTTTCATATGTGCAATTTTAACATTAATAGTATATATTTTACTTAGTTAAAAATATGGTTAACATGTATTTTTATTTTCCCTGTCTCTTTCTTTTTTAAGGGGCTCTATTTTCTTCTGCCTCCGGGGCCTCAAGCAACCTTAACCTGCCTCTGCCAGTGGGGGAAGGAGGAGAAGGGAAAGGCGCAGGCCTGATCCTGGGAGAGAGAGCGGGAGCTTGGGCCCATTGTTTCCAGGGTTGTTGAAGACTAGCCGTTTAGGGGAGAGCTCAATAGAGGGTGCCTTTTCAGGGTGATGTCTCCACTGACTGGTCAGCGCCGGGCCAGGGGCTCATTGGTCACTGCAGCGGCCCTGGCATCACCCGCCTGCGTTTTGCTACTTTTCTGGGCTTGGAGCTGAATACAACTGAGGCCTAGAAGTTATCTCTGGGGAGGTGACCTTCTGTATCTGGCTGTAAATTGCTGGACCAGTTTGTTCACCTGTTTCCCCATTCTATTTGCTAAGAAATTATCCTAGATTGTTACCATCCTGCCTCAGAACTAGGGGGAGCATGGCTTTTTCCAGGCCACCCCCTCCCTCCGCCCCTCTCTGTGGCCTGCGGCCCTGGATGGGTCACTCCTCCTCACCCCACCCCACCTCACCCCACCCCACACCCGCCACAATCCTGGCAGGAAGAGCCAGGAGCGGGCACGCGGTTGAAAGCCCGACCTCCGCTCTTGGAGATTACAGGCCCCTCTTCCCTAAAGGCCTTGCCTGGGGCTCCGCGTCTCCTCTTCCTCGAGGAGACGGGGCGAGTCCTCGGCAGCTACCCACCGCTTTAAGCCAAAATGACGTGGGAGGCTTCAGGAGGGCCCACCCGCGCCCGCCCCACGGCCCCGCCCCGGCCCCGCCCCGCCCGCGCCCGCCCCCGCCCCCAACGGTATTAGTAGCCCGGGAACCAACGGCTGGCGGACACTGGCAAACCATGGCTCGGGGTTTGCTGGGGCGCTGGACCCTGCTCGTCCCGCTTCTCTGGGGCTGCGGCCTGGCGCTGCCGGGCGGGATGCTGTACCCCCAGGAGAGCGCGTCCCGGGAGCGCAAGGCGCTGGACGGCATCTGGAGCTTCCGCGCCGACTTTTCCGACAATCGGCAGGAGGGCTTCGAGCAGCAGTGGTACCGAACGCCGCTGCGGGAGGTGCGGGCTCCGGGGCCGGCGTGGCGGACCTGGGCAGGGGAGCTCCTAGAAGCCAGGAGGGGGCGAGGGAGCCGTGCCCTCGGAGCTGCGGGCCGGGGGGAAGTGCGAGGTAATGGGCTGCGAGGCGTGGGGTGGAGCTAAGAAGTCTGCGGCTCGCAGGGAGAATGTGGGCGGAAGGCGGAGCCTGGACTGCAAGTATCAAAATGTGGGGCTGGCGGCAGAGAAGTGGGGCTAGGGCAGGGCTGAATGCCCATAGGGTGCTGCCTCTCCCAGATCCTCTTTTTTGGTCTTTGCTGCCCAGCATTCAGCGGGGAGGGAAAAAGGAAGGGAGGTGACGCTGGGTGCCAGGCATGTGTCCCACTCAGTTTCCTCAGCACAACAACCCCTGGATAGCCAGCCTTCGTCCCTCAGCGGTCAGTTGATTATCTATCTCTTAGTCAGGGGCTAGTCTCTGCCGATCTTCTGCTTCATTCAGGCTGCCTGGTGGCCCTGGGCTCTTTCCGTGAAGACCCTGGTGCTGGCTGCCTTGAGAAGGAACTGCTGGCCCCACCAGTCCTTGGACAGAAACTGCCCTCGCAGTTGATCCCACCCACATCAGCAAGTTATCCGTACTTCAAGCGGATATTTTTCAGAATCCTACTGTCTGCCAGGGCTTGAGTCAGACGCTGGGGGTACAGATGCGAAGGACTGGAAATCCCCTCCTTAGAGGTCATATGCCCCACATATAAGATGTCTTTAGGAAAGCCAAGCTGCTTCTGGCTCATGTGGCTAGCTGCCTCAGTGCCTTCTGCCTGAGGTGTTCAAGGGATTCCCTGTGGGGTTTGGGTTCACCCAATTCTGCCAGGTTTCCTGAGGTAGTATCCCACTGGCCCTGGTCCCAAAAGGCGTTCCCTTACTCTGAAGACGGTCCCTGTGCACTCTTTTCATGGAGCTATGCAGAGGCCCGTTCACTGTTTTATTCCTAGGACAGAACAACATTGTAGTTGTTCACTGTACACTATCCATTGAATGAGTGAGTGATGTCTACTTCATGGAGTTGTGAGAATTGAACGAGCTCCATAAAAGGCATTGGTCAGTTGCTGGCAAAGAATAACCAGGGTGGAGTGGCCTAGAATTCCAGGGTCTGGAGGAGCCTTCTTACTGCAGGGAAAGTTGCTGGGGGACCTGGCCTCTGGGAAAGGGGGCTGCCTGAGCCCTAGTTTTAATTTTTATTTATTTATTTATTTATTTTTTTTACAGAGACAGAGAGTCAGAGAGAGGGATAGACAGGGACAGACAGACAGGAACGGAGAGAGATGAGAAGCATCAATTATTAGTTTTTCATTGCGCATTGCAACACCGTAGTTGTTCATTGATTGCTCTCTCATACGTGCCTTGACCGCAGGCCTTCAGCAGACCGAGTAACCCCTTGCTGGAGCCAGCGACCTTGGGTTCAAGCTGATGGGCTTTTCCTCAAACCAGATGAGCCCGCGCTCAAGCTGGCGACCTCGGAGTCTCGAACCCAGGTCCTCTGCATCCCAGTCTGACGCTCTATCCACTGCGCCACCGCCTGGTCAGGCCTGAGCCCTAGTTTTAGATTCCAGGCTGGCCTGGACCTGATCCTGGCCCTTTTTTCCCTAGACGGGTCCCACCCTGAACATGCCTGTTCCCTCCAGCTTCAATGACGTGGGTCAAGATGAGCGGCTGCGTAGCTTTATCGGCTGGGTGTGGTATGAACGGGAGGTGGCCCTGCCCCAGCGATGGACTCAGGACCTGGGCACGAGAGTGGTGCTGAGGATTGGCAGTGCCCACTACTATGCCATTGTGGTCAGTGCATCGAGCAGCAGGCGGGGCGAGTGGGCGGGTGCAGCTGCTGAGCACACGTGGGGCTGCGTTGGGGTGCCTAGCTGCTAGCTGTCACCTGACAGCCTACCTCTTGGGTGGATGAGGGGAGACACTCATGCCTCACACTGGGGTTTGTGTCCTGGGTTGGGGAGGGTTGCCTGGTCTCCACTGGAGCTCCATTCGGCCCATCAGGGTGGCAAGGAAGGTAGTAGATGACAGGGTACCCCTATGTGAGGGAGTGCCTGAGATAGTGCCCCTTCTTCATGCTCTGGTCTCCTGCCCCCTGCCCATATTTTCCTGTGTCTGCAGTGGGTGAATGGGGTCCATGTGATAGACCATGAGGGGGGCCATCTTCCATTCGAGGCTGACATCAGCAAGCTGGTCCAGACTGGGCCCCTGACCTCCTGCCGAATTACCATTGCCATCAACAATACACTTACCCCCCACACCCTGCCGCCGGGAACCATCGACTATATGACGGATACCTCCAAGTGAGTATCACCCTGCTCCCCATCCCAATCCCCACCCAGCCCAGTGGTCTTCCCACTAGGGGGCAGGGTGGCCTCAGGGCACAGCCCCAGTTGGCCATTGTCTTCCCATTCTAGGTACCCCAAGGGTTTCTTTGTCCAGGAAATCAACTTTGACTTCTTCAACTACGGGGGTCTGCACAGGTCTGTGTTCCTCTACACCACGCCCACCACCTTCATTGATGACATCAGCGTCACCACTGGTGTGGACCAAGACACTGGTGAGGGCTTCCAGGAGTATCTGCTCTCAGCCAGGCCCAAATAGCTCTGTTCCCTGTGTGGAAAGAGGCCTCAGGGGAAAGGCTCTTCCAGCATCTCCTAACCCTCACAGGTTCTCATCTCCCTTGGAAGCTAAAATCCAGCCGGTGTAAGATAGCAAGGGCTTCTGAAATACCCATCTGGCCTTACCTCATTTTATGAGGAAATAAGGCCCAATGAGAAGTGAGGCTTGCCTAAAATCACATCACGCAGTATACATGGGGACCCCATGTCCCTTCGCCACTGTGTTGTCATCACTCAATCTCTCCTCACTGCAGATCAAGCTCAAGAAATAAACAATTATTGGCTGGGGTCTCAGGGCCTAAGAGGACTCCTCAGAGCAGTGGCTTCAAGGTTTTCTCATCTCTACGACCCAGGTCACATCCTTCCTTCTCTCTTTTCTGATCTCTCTTGTCTCCCACAGGGCTAGTGGATTACCATATTTTCATCCAGGGCACTGAACACTTCCATGTGGAAGTGTATCTTGTGAATAAGGAAGGCGAAATCGTGGCCCGGGAGACTGGTGACCAGGGCCAGCTGCAGGTGCCCAATGCCCACCTCTGGTGGCCATACCTGATGCACGAGCACCCTGCCTACTTGTACTCATTGGAGGTAATGGTGGTGAAGACTGGGGCTATGGGAGGCCCTTTGCCCCCATCCAGCAGCCCTGTTTGCTCTAGCAGGGGTGCAGGACAGGTGGGTAGGCTGCCATGGTCCTTGGAGGTTCCTAGTGAATTGGATTGAAGTGTTCCCAGCCTAATTTTTTTCAGTCCTTGGTTAGGCAGCCCAGATTTGAAGAGCAGGTCCCAGTGGCAGGGTGGGTGGTTTCTTCCTTGCTAATGGGAGAAGCCTGTACTTTCTCAATCTCTCTGCTTAGGTGGGCTGTTGTGGTTTACAAGGAGTCTTCCCGCTGTGAGTGGGCTGTGTGGCATTCATTACATCAAGGATGCCTCATGCCAGTGCTTGGCTTTCATAGGTGAGACTGACCGTAGAGACGGGAGCTGGGCCGGTGTCCGATTTCTACACTCTCCCTGTGGGGATTCGCACTGTGACTGTCACAAAGAACCAGTTCCGCATTAATGGGAAACCTTTCTATTTCCATGGGGTCAACAAACATGAGGATGCAGACGTGAGTTGGGGCTCTTGGATTCCAGGGGGTGGGGGCTGTTTTTCATCTTTACCTTCTCTACGCCCCTGAAGTGGTGAGAACAGCTCAGAGCAGTTAAGTAAGCTGCTCAGAACCACTCCCTGATGGGGCCTGTGGTTGGCTGGACAGAGGGCTGATGGCTCCAGCTCTACAAAATTGCATCTTGGACAGGGGCAGGGGTCACAAGTCACTGTCCTCTGCCGTTTCCTAGATCCGAGGGCGGGGCTTTGACTGGGCAGTGATGATGAAGGACTTCAACTTGCTTCTCTGGCTTGGTGCCAACTCCTTCCGCACCAGCCACTACCCCTACGCGGAGGAGATGATGCAGCTCTGTGACCAGTACGGGATCGTGGTCATCGATGAGAGCCCTGGCGCGGGCATCAAGCTGCCGTGAGTGCCCACTGCCCATGCTGCTCAGCTGCCATCTTGGCAGGCGATGATGCCCTCACTCCCTTTCTTTCCCGCCCTGTAGCCAGAGCTTCAGCAACGTGTCTCTGCAGCACCACCTGGAGGTGATGGAGGAGCTGGTGCGTAGAGACAAGAATCACCCCTCCGTTGTGATGTGGTCTCTGGCCAATGAGCCCTCTTCCTTCTTGAAACCCGCAGGTTACTACTTCAAGTGAGTGTCCCCGTGGGTCCTGGCCTTGATCAGGAAAGAGAGCCCACTTTGGGCGGCCCAGCCCAGGCTGGTGGCCACTGGAGGGCTGAGGTCTCCCTGGCGGGGTGTGCTGTGTGAGAGTCAGCGTCCAGCTCCCAGCCCAGACTTGAGAGAGCATCCAGACCTGGTCAGTTTGGGGACCCCTGCCTACCTAGGTTGTGATTTCAACCCACTGAGACTCAGTATCCGCTTTTTTACCCTGAAATGAAATCTAGAGGTAACCTAACCTATTTACACATATAACTTCAAATTAGAAAAATAAAATAGTGGTGTGGCCTAACTGATATATAGGAGAGTCATGTATAAAATAATGCATGAATGGTCAGTGAAGGGGTCAGATGCTTCTATCTAGATGTGGAATCCCCTGAAAGCATAGCTCCAAGAGCTGACAGTAGTGGCGCCATGTTGGTGCTGATACTAGAGCGGCATTCCCCTCAGCGCTGTGCATTTCCAAAATGGTGAGCCATTCTAAGTCTGGTTCCAAACAAAACCAAGTATAATCTTCCCTCACTTTTTTTTTTCTTTTTCATATTTTTCTTAAGTGAGAAGCCCTGAGGCAGAGAGACAGACTCCCACATGTGCCCAACTGAGATCTACCTGGCGTGCCCACTAGGGGGCGATGCTCGGCCCATCTGGGCCGTTGCTCCGTTGCGGCCGGAGCCATTCTAGTGCCTGAGGTGGAGGCCATGGAACCTTCCTCAGTGCCCGGACCAACTTTGCTCCAGTGGAGCCTTGGCTGCAGGAGGGGAAGAGAGAGACAGGAAGGAAAGAGGCAAGGGTGGAGAAGCAGATGGGCGCTTCTCCTATATGCCCTGGCCAGGAATTGGACCTGGGACTTCCACATGCCGGGCTGACGCTCCACCACTGAGCCATCCGGCCAGGGCCTTCCCTCACTTCTTAATAATTTTACTTAGAGACTTTAGAGAGAAAGGAAAGGAGGGAGAAATAGAAACATCGGTTTGTTTGTCCATTTATTTATGCATGCATTGGTTGATTCTTATATGTGCCCTGACTGGGGATCAAACCGACAACCTTGGTGTATGGGTGTGATGCTCTAACCAACTGTGCTACCCCACCAGGGCTCTTCCCTCTCTTTAAATGGTGTCTCTGTTCCTGGGAAATTCAGTGTGTGTTAAAACTTAAAACGATACAAAAACAAAACAAAACTACCTTATGATGCTGTGGGTTCATCTGTAGAGTTCAACTTCATAAAACCAGCTTATCTGCCTTCATAATTACAAACAGGTTTTTCAATGACATGCATATTCTAACTATTCTAAAATTATATTGTTAGACAGGACCAGGCCATCAGCAGCCCCTCCCTCTTTGCCCCCTCCATTGCAGTTGAAGGAAACACCACTTGGGGGCAGTGTTTCTGCAGTGGGAAGTCTGCTTGCCCCCCTACCCCTCACCTGAAGTTTGGTTCTTTCTCTTATGTCCTGCCTGTTGTAACTTGGTCTGCAAAGGAGAGTTATTTCACTTGCTGCTGCAGGAGGCCATCAAAACACTCTGAGGCACACTGCATGCCAGTTTCATGGAGTGTCTTGGCTGAGCCACATCTGTAGAAGCTCTACACCTATCTGGGCAAAAAGACCCACAGCTGTGAACACGCAGAGTGCAGGGGGCACAGGGCTGTGTTGAGCCAAGGCTGGTGGACAATTTCTATTGTGAGGGTGAAAGGAGTATATGTAGACTCCTAGGAATGAGTGCTGAGGTTCTGAATGGGCTTTTTTGGGAGGTAGAAGGAGGAGATGTATGGGTTTTGGAACAGCAGGGTCGAGGGCGGAGGGTGGGACGTGGAGAGAGCTGCCTGGGTAGCAGGGACGAGGGCTGAGGGCGGGACGTGGAGAGAGCTGCCTGGGTAGCAGGGTCGAGGGCGGAGGGTGGGACGTGGAGAGAGCTGCCTGGGTACGGGAGCTGAGCACAGGCCATTTCGGGTGTGGCTTTGAGACTGGAGGAGAAGGGCTACTGTTCTGGCCTGGGTAAACCACAGCCTTCGAATGAGAAGAGCAATTAGGGGGAGAGAGTGTAAAGGAAAGAAAACGAGCCAAATTGTGAGGGAAGAGTGGAGAAAAATACACTTAAACAGTGACTGAGGGTGACCTGTCCGGAGGAGCCCGCTGGCAGGCTCCTGTTGGGAAGTCTCTCCTTGCCGTCCCTCCTGTGTAAATGCCATTCAGCATTGGTGCCTTCTTCAGATGGGCTGTCACCGACGCGCCACTGTCAGTTATATACCCTGTTATTGCCTCCCGGAACCCTCTCTCCTGCTTTCACTTGTAGTTGCAGTTTCTGACATCTCCCCCTGCTCCTTGAAGCTCCGGAAGTAGCTGTCAAGTCACTCACTGGAGTGAGTGCCCCGCACAGAGCACACACCCTACCTCCTAGCACCACTCCCTAATTATTTGTTGAATTAACCTTCATCCTAATCCACACTCCCATTCATTCTTGTTTTCAAGAGCTTTTACAAAGATTCAGAACCAAGCTCTTGGCAGTGCCCGGCTTGGCAGGCAGGACCTCCGCTCGGCTTGGCATGCCTGCTGCTTTTCCCTGGAGGTGGCCTCTTCAGGGGAGGGGGCTTGGGTTATGAAGGGAGAACAATGCCATCAGGGAATGTGATCTCAGACTAGAGCATGGCTTCTTACCTAGAATACACTTACAGGTAGGGAAGAGAGCAGTGGGGTTTTTATGGGGGGAGGGGGTAACGTAGAAGAGAAGGTGGGAGGTGCCTATCTGATAAAGCCCTGTCTTCTGCCTTCCGTGGACAGGATGCTGGCTGCCCACACCAAAGCCTTGGACCCTTCCCGGCCTGTGACCTTTGTGACCAACACCAAGTATGATGTAGACCTGGGGGTGAGTCCGAGGGGATCCCCACACCCCTCTCATCTTCTCCACCCTGTCTTCTAGTCCTGTCTTAATGTTCCAAAGAACACCATCTATGAGATGAACCTCCTGACGCGGAGCCCTGCAGCAACAGGGGACACTGTATGGTCTGAGCCTGCTGCTGCGAGGCCCAGTCATTAGGGGACACTGTATGGTCTGAGCCTGCTGCTGCGGGGCCCGGGTCATTAGGGGACACTGTGTATGGTCTGAGCCTGCTGCTGCGGGGCCCGGGTCATTAGGGGACACTGTGTATGGTCTGAGCCTGCTGCTGTGGGGCCCAGGTCATTAGGGGACACTGTATGGTCTGAGCCTTCTGCTGCAGGGCCCGGGTCATTAGGGGACACTGTGTATGGTCTGAGCCTGCTGCTGCGGGGCCCGGGTCATTAGGGGACACTGTGTATGGTCTGAGCCTGCTGCTGTGGGGCCCGGGTCATTAGGGGACACTGTATGGTCTGAGCCTGCTGCTGTGGGGCCCGGGTCATTAGGGGACACTGTATGGTCTGAGCCTGCTGCTGCGGGGCCCGGGTCATTAGGGGACACTGTATGGTCTGAGCCTGCTGCTGTGGGGCCCGGGTCATTAGGGGACACTGTATGGTCTGAGCCTGCTGCTGCGGGGCCCAGGTCATTAGGGGACACTGTATGGTCTGAGCCTGCTGCTGCGGGGCCCGGGTCATTAGGGGACACTGTGTATGGTCTGAGCCTGCTGCTGCGGGGCCTGGGTCATTAGGGGACACTGTATGGTCTGAGCCTGCTGCTGCGGGGCCCGGGTCATTAGGGAACACTGTATGGTCTGAGCCTGCTGCTGCGGGGCCCGGGTCATTAGGGGACACTGTATGGTCTGAGCCTGCTGCTGCGGGGCCCGGGTCATTAGGGGACACTGTATGGTCTGAGCCTGCTGCTGCGGGGCCCGGGTCATTAGGGGACACTGTATGGTCTGAGCCTGCTGCTGCGGGGCCCAGGTCATTAGGGGACACTGTGTATGGTCTGAGCCTGCTGCTGCGGGGCCCGGGTCATTAGGGGAACAGCAGGAGCCTCTGTGGCAAGAGAGGAGCTCTTGGGCCAGCGCGAGTACAACAACCCTGAGCTGCCAGTCCAGCATTTTCACAGATGGGCTTTAGGCCTACTCACCCAGTAGTGTGGCTTCCTGAGTCCCAGAAGAATGGGCACAAGGAGATTTAATTTGTTCTCAGTTCAGCTTCAATGTGCCTCAGTTTAATTTCACGCGCCTCAGTTTATTGTACTCATAAAATAGCAAAGGTTTAAGGGGGCTTAAAGTCATCATTGTGCATTGTTTCTCAAACCTGGCTGATCATCAGAACCACTAAGAGAAGTTTTTGAAAGTACAGATGTCTGGGTGTTGAGATTCTGACTGGTCAGTCCAGGGTGGGAATCTGAGTTTTTAAAAAAGCTCTTCAGTGATTCCAGTCAACCAGTTTTGGAAACCACTGACTAGAACCAGGTTAAGAACCGCAGGGACAGGCTCCTACAGCGGAGTGGGCCACAAGGCCTCCCTCCCTGTCCCCAGGCACAGCAGCCCCTCAGGGACAAGGCGTTCTGTTGCGATGCAGCTGAAGAACGTGGGAGCAGAGCAAATGCTCCTTCTCTGGTGCTGAAGGCCAGGACTTAGGAGGAAAGGGCCGTAGGAAGATAAATCCAGAGAAAGAATGAATGAGAAAACACTGCAGTGTATACAAATATAAACTGTGAACACTGTCATTTTCATATGGATGGAGAAAGGTTTCATAGGGATAGATGTAGCGGGTGCTTGATTGCCATCTGTCGAGAATACCCCTCTTCAGAGAAGCACGGAGGCTGTGGTGAGACACCAGCCCGGCGCAAGGAAGCCCTGGGCATTCTCAGAGCCCAAGTGGCATCTCCTTCAGTTCGTCTTTCGTGTGGACAGGGAAGGAAACCTGTGCCTGGCCTCCACAGAAGGGTACCACTCATCTGCCGGGATGTGTGACCATGTGCATGTGTCCACCCAAAGGTCCCCTCCCCAGCTTCCTCTTGCACCACCGCAGGTTGGAAAGAGGCTACAGTCACTTGGGAAAGACAGACCACATCAGTCCCAGTGCAGGCTCTGGAGGCGAGCGTGTGTTCAGGTGGCACTGGGGACGACATCGGGCGTCTGGTCTTTGCTGCTGAGTCCCGAGCATTGTTCAGACTCCAGGCAGCCCCACACCATCATCTCGGCTACCCCCCTGGGAGGGAATTTTCCAGCCACTTTGGGGCCCATGCTACTAGTCAGGAAGGGTATGGTGAATGAAGTCTTTGTGAGGAGAAACACTGCATGGATCCCTCAGTTGCGAACATTTCTCCAGGGCCAGGTGAGGGAGGACCAGTAATAGGAGCATTACCTAGAGAGGAACAGACAGCAGGTGGACGGGCCCCGGGCGCCCCCCAAGGCCGGGGCACTGCGCCCTGCTGTGCTCAGCTCTCACAGAGCTGCGCCAGGGCGGGGACCTCAGTCCAGAATTACAGCTTGTTCCGTCCAGGCCACTTCCTGATTATTTCCGACACAGATCAGCCTCTGAGTCATTTTCTGTGTCCCCTTTTTATGTCCTCTGCCAGAAGAACCCCCGAGTGTGAGAGTCCCAGCACTAATATGCAATCTTCTGGTTCATGAGCAAACTTTAACGCTCTTGTCCTAGGCGCAGTATGTGGATGTCATCTGTGTGAATAGTTACTACTCCTGGTATCATGACTGTGGGCACTTGGAGGTGATTCAGCCGCAGCTGAAAACCCAGTTTGAGGACTGGTATAGGACCTATGAGAAGCCGATCATTCAGAGCGAGTACGGAGCCGGCGCCATAGTAGGACTTCACCACGTGAGCACTGCAGAACCTTTCATTGTTGTACTCATAGGCAGTGATGTCTCTCATTGCCCCGAGTTAGAAATGTGCCTGCTTCCCTGTCCCTCACTTGTCTTGATGATGTCCCTGTAGCTTTTCACACTCACTGGCCTCCCCTCCATACTCACGGCTGCCCACGACTCAGGCCTGTCCCTCGTGCTTGGCCTCAGAGGCAGCCGCTTTATAGCTTACTGGCCTCCTTGTGCCTAGAATTCTAGCCCTTGTTAGCACCACGGTCACCAGTGAATGGATTCTCATTCTCACCTCTTTGGTGAGGTTTCCCCATGTGCCCAGCCAGAGGAAACCGTCCCCCTGTGTGGCCTCTGTCTTGGTGTTTCTCTCTGAGCACTATCACTGTTTCTTGTGCTCTCTCTTTGACCAGACTGTGGCTCAAGGAGGGAGACTAATCCTATTTATTGTTGCTTATCCAGCTCTAAGCAGTGGTCAGCACACAGCGATGCTAAACAATATTTGTTAAGGGAATGAGTGAAATCTTTTTTTTTATTTTTTATTTTTTATACAGAGACAGAGAGTCAGAAAGAGGGATAGACAGGGCCAGACAGACAGGAACAAAGAGATGAGAAGCATCAATCATTAGTTTTTCGTTGTGCGTTGCAACACCTTAGTTCATTGATTGCTTTCTCATATGTACCTTAACCACGGGCCTTCAGCAGACCGAGTAACCCCTTGCTTGAGCCAGCGACCTTGGGTCCAAGCTGGTGAATTTTTGCTCAAACCAGATGAGCCCACGCTCAAGCTAGCGACCTCGGGGCCTCAAACCTGGGTCTTCCACATCCCAGTCCGACGCTTTATCCACTGCGCCACCGCCTGGTCAGGCTGAATTTTTTTTTTTTTTTTTTTTTTTTTTTTACAGAGACAGAGAGTCAGAAAGAGGGACAAATGGGGACAGACAGACAGGAAGGGAGATGAGAAGCATCAATTCTTCATTGTGGCACTTTAGTTGATCATTGATTGCTTTCTCATATGTGCCTTGACTGGGGGGCTACAGCAGAGTGAGTGACCCCTGTTCAAGCCTATGACCTTGGGCTCAAGCTGGTGAGCCTTGCTCAAAGCAGATGAGCCTGCACTCAAGCTGGCGACCTCAGGGTTTTGAACCTGGGTCCTCCACATTCCAGTCCAACGCTCTATCCACTGCACCACCACCTGGTCAGGTGGGAATGAGTGAAATCTTGAAGCAACTTTTTGGTTTTTTGCTGAAAGAAACACACACACATATAGACAGAGAGACAAGAAAGGAGAGAGATGAGAAGCATCAACTGTTGTGTGAATCTGAGGTGACTTAAATCTGAGTCACACTAGTTCTCAAATTACACAGTGGCAGCTACAACAGGCAGCTATACAAGGCGCTTTAAATTTATTATTCAGACATTTTTATTTTTACTCCCAGGGTAGTTCAGCTGGTGAATAGAGATGGAAAAGTAAAATAAAACAAGTATCAATTTATGTTTAAAATAAAGTAGTTACTAATTAAGGGTTTCTAAAATCTCCTTTTCTGACTCTGGGCTACACCACCCCTGGCTGAGTCTGCCCAGCACCAGCGAGTCCTGCAGCGCACCCTGCGGGCGTATTCTGGTCATCAGCACATGGGTCTTCATTTTTCTGACATTTACAGTTCTGCCAGTTCTGACTCTTACATTTTCACTTTGCCTTGGACTCCAGGATCCACCTCTGATGTACAGTGAAGAGTACCAGAATAGGTTGCTCGAGGAGTATCACTTGGTTCTGGATCAAAAACGCAAAGAATACGTGGTTGGAGAGCTCATCTGGCATTTTGCTGACTTTATGACTGACCAGAGTAAGTGGCAGTTTGGTTTTGGCAGTTTGGTGGAATACACCGTTTCTAGAGGGGGGAAGCTGATCTAATCAATGTAGGCTAGGAAAAGTCCGTTTCATTTAGCAAGCAGTAATCACTGGTCTGTTTCCTCAATTATCTATTGATTTTAGAAAGAGTGGAAGGGACAGAGTGAGAGAAACATCAATTTCTTGTTCCACCTATTTATGCATTCCCTGGTTAATTCCTGTATGTGCCCTGACCAGGGGTCAAACCCACAATCTTGGCTTCAGGACAATACTCCAACCAACTGAGTGAGCTACCGGAGTAGGGCTTCCCCAATTATTTTATGGTAAAATTAAAGTAAATGGGAGAGCCTACTATCTTGAGGCAAGATGGCTAACTTGCCTTGTCTATTTCATAATACTGTAGTATGAGGAAAAAGTGTACATTGTGGGATACACTCTTTATTCCAGAGTAGGCAGAGAGCCTGGGGCTTAAGATACTTCAGTCTGGTTTATATTGTTCCCTTGTAGAAGGCAAGTTGGCCAAATACAGGGAAACGTCAAAGCATTTTGAATGTGGGGGTGTTTATTCAATTAGAATACCAGCTGTACTCTTTCTCAAGCGGGGATAGATGAGGGCTACTCCAGATTACCAGTTTCTTAATATGCCATGAAGTTAGGATGGCAAGTTGGGGAGTGGAGAAGGATTTGGTAGTAGTGGGGATTATAATACATTACTTATGGGAAAAGACAGGTCTCTGGAAGATTGAAGTTTAATTAAGGATTCGAATGGAAAGAGGTAAACAGAAGAATGTGGTAAATGACATTAGTGGCTTCTGGAAATACCCTGGAGGGCAACCTAGCTTCCTGAATAGGTGCACTGGCTTTGGGACCTTGGACAAGTTCCCTACCCTTTTCATAAACCCACAGAGTGGGGATAATGCCTTCCACCTTGCAGGTTGATATAGGGATTCCATTTGATGAAGCACTTGGTGCCTGGAATTTGCTTACCATGGAAGAAATTACTATTATCTCGAACAACTTCTCAGGAAAAACCTCCCTTTGGTTTTATGGCTAGAGTCCCCAAACTACGGCCCACGGGCCGCATGCGGCCCCCTGAGGCCATTTATCCTCCCCCACTGCACTTCCGGAAGGGGCACCTCTTTCATTGGTGGTCAGTGAGAGGAGTACAGGATGCTGATGCTAGAGTACTGTATGTGGCAGCGCCGCAAAGCGTGGTGTCGCTCACGTACAGGACTACTTCCAGTGACGTGGGACACACGTGTCACGGCTCCAGAAGTGTGTCATATCACTTGTTACCGCTAGCAGTGACAAATATGGAACTGGACATTGACCATCTCATTAGCCAAAGCAGGCCCATAGTTCCCATTGAAATACTGGTCAGTTTGTTGATTTAAATTTATTTGTTCTTTATTTTAAATATTGTATTTGTTCCCGTTTTGTTTTTTTACTTTAAAATAAGATATGTGCAGTGTGCATAGGGATTTGTTCGTAGTTTTTTTTATAGTCCGGCCCTCCAACGGTCTGAGGGACAGTGAACTGGCCCCCTGTGTAAAAAGTTTGGGGACCCCTGAACTAGGGGGTAGAAAAGTGTGCTGAGAGTGCAGCCCTGCGGCTGCTGCCAGCTTTGCTCTCCTCCGGCTTCCACTCTGGCAGACCCACCACCAGAAGTGGGACCCAGCGGGAAGCCCACCCAGGCGGACTCTGACATCTCGTAGTAGATCCTACCCAGGTGCCTTGGACTGGTCAGGACTCTAGCTCCCACTAGGAGAGTCATCTTTCCAAGAGTTACTTTTTGTCTCCCACCACCCCCAGTTACCAGGCAACTGGTACCCTAATGTTTTAAATCTTAGTTTGCAAGTAAAAGGTAAACACCTTTGGATAGTTTCCTCTAACAGATGAGAAATTGACGCGCCAGGGAGCTGAGGTGTGCTGGGGGAACAGCAGTAGTTAACTCTTTCAATCAGTAAGTGGCCACATCAGACCAAATAATCCTTAACCATTAAGAGAATATTTCTATTTAGTGCCCAGCTTGGACCCAGCTTGGTTCCAATTTGGCCCACCAGAAACCATCTGAAACATCTTTTGCCTTCTTTTCAGCGCCGCTGAGAATATTAGGGAATAAAAAGGGGATCTTCACTCGCGAGAGACAACCAAAGAGTGCAGCGTACTTTCTGCGAAAACGATACTGGAGAATAGCCAATGAAACCTACCAGCCAGCTGT
This sequence comes from Saccopteryx leptura, assembly GCF_036850995.1. NCBI lineage: Eukaryota > Metazoa > Chordata > Mammalia > Chiroptera > Emballonuridae > Saccopteryx > Saccopteryx leptura. Next base: position 198,291,864 of record NC_089506.1, read on the forward strand.
GAGTTCAGTACCTCGTTACTGACACCAGCCGTCAGCCCCTCCTTCCCAAGTAAGGGGCGACTGCAGCAGCAAACAGAAAGCTCCTCCTGGACGGTGTGTGGCAGACTGGAAAGTTTCTGGTCTGGATTTTGTAGTCATTTGCTGGAAGGGGATATTAGAGGGGAAAATAAAGACTTATGGGAATTAAGAGTTGGCTCAAAAGTGACCATCCATAAATTGAACGATCTGTACTACTGAAATGCATCTGAAGTTATTTTTATGCATCAAGCTGTTTACATAGCCTTAACTGTGTGAACTTTTGAGAAACATTTACTTCAACACTCAAACCACGTTCAACTGCTGGTTACAGACTGCCTCTGCAGCACAGTCCCACAGCCTTAGGCTGCCCTGCATGCACCAGACCAGGACAGCCTTGACTGAGTGAGAGTAAGACCGTGGCTGGGCCTGACCTGTGGTGGCACAGTGGGTAGTGTTGACCTGGACCCCAGGCTTGCCTGGTCAAGGCACATATGGGAGTTGATGCTTTCTGCTCTCCCCTTTTCTCTCTGTCTTTCTCTTTCTGTCTCCTCTCTCTAAAATGAATAAATAAAATATAAAAAAAAAAGTGGCTATAAAAATCACAGATGAGCTGAAGTCCCAATGTACAGAAAGTGATCTCATGCTGGAATAATGAACAAGGTCCATGTTGAATTAAAGTGTCCAAAATGGAAGGGAGCTGAGGTGACCATTTCTTCCAGAACATTGTTCCTTCCACCCTCAGCCAAAGTCTAGCCTTTGCAGAAGTGGAATGGGCATACAAGCCCTCTGACCTCATCATAACTGACCACTGACTGTAAGACCTCTTTCAACAGGCTGGGCCTGTGGACATGTACAGTTGACCCTTGAACAACACGGGTCAACTTTACATTGATCATGCAGTTCAAACCCATGCTGCCCAAGGGTCAGCTCTGCAGTTGGGATTCTACATGTAGAGAGGGATAACTAGATTTTTGGTGGTGCAGGAGGTTGGGATCCCCACTCCCATGTTGTTCAAGGACCAACTGTACTCCCTGCTCCTTGAAGGTGGTCTTTCCTTAAGGAATCCTTTCTCCTCTTCACAAGCTCCATTAAGGCAAGTAAGGTACATTATTCCTAAAATTTCAGTATTCCTCTCTCCTGGTTGAAAGCTGAATGCTTTGGAAAAATACTCCTTATTGGTTGGTATCCAGTCAAATGAAAGACCATGAACCAATACCTTTTTTTAAAAATTATTTTGAGCGTACACTTATTAAAGCTGGGGACAGTGAAACACGGGCTTAGGATAGAAGCAGCAACAGGAGAGGCTAAGTGGGGCTGCGTTGGCTCCCTGGGAAGTCAGAAAAGGCGACACTGGACACGGGTTCAGGGGGTGAGCCCGGGACAAGCTGCCACTGCCCACTGCTCCCCTGGTTGCAAGTCTGTGGGGTCCCTTGGAGTTTAGGAGATGCACAACTGACAGGAAAGAAAGGCGTGGGCATGCTCCCAGGGAACCCACTGAAACAAACATAGAACCTGATTCTCTTGTGGATTTCACATGTGTGACCACGCCCCCTTTTAGCCTACCTTTCCAAGCTCCGTGACAGAAACGATAAAAGTAATCTGACCTGTTAGTGGCCATCATTAGACTATTAATAAACGAGTATAGTCAGTTTAAATAATATAGAAATTGGGGTTACATATTTTCCCCCCACTGAACTTAAGTTCCTTGAAGGAATCAAGTTGTGTATTCTGGTTTAACATCAAGCAATAATATGTAAGACTCTTTACTTGACAAACATTTAAATAATATTAAACATAACAGATATGCTTAAATGCTTTTACAAATTAGGCGTAAGGCCCATTTCTTTTATTTTAATATCTTAGAGCAAAGGAGTATATAGCTTTATTGGACATTGACTTGTTTCCTCTCAGAAACAGAGAAAAAGACACAAAACTCCCTACATTTTTTTGGTATAACTTAAAATACGTTATATCATTACTATGTATTTATAATTTAATAAATCTCAATCTGTAAAGCACATTTTTTATCATTGTTAACAGAAAATCTACAAACAAATGCCATGCCGCCTCACTTTTCCACCAGCTGGCCCTGCATTTATTACTATACTTCTTAGAAGGCTCATGCAAATCTCACCTTCCATTTTTAAGATTTGATCCAAGCACTAGATGTAAGCAGTATCTCTGGAACTATGAAATTTTTTTATGTGGGTCATTCTCCAGTTATACCCACTGTAAAAAAGCCTTTTCTCATATTTTATATATTTTTTCTTTGTATTTTTCTGAAGTTGGAAATGGGGAGGCAGTCAGACAGATTCCCGCATGCGCCCAACCGAGATCCACCCGGCATGCCCACCAGGGGTGATGCTCTGCCCATCTGGGGCGCTGCTCTGTGCAACCAGGGCCACTCTAGCGCTTGAGGCAGAGGCCATAGAGCCATCCTCAGCGCCCGGGCCAACTTTGCTCCAATGGAGCCTTCACTGCGAGAGGGGAAGAGAGAGACAGAGAGGAAGGAGAGGGGGAGGGGTGGAAAAGCAGATGGGCACTTCTGTGTACCCTGGCCGGGAATCGAACCCGGGACTCCTGCACGCCAGGCCGACACTCTACCACTGAGCCAACCGGCCAGGGCTCATATTTTATATTTTAACTTCTAGAGTTTCCACAAAACAGTTGTACTTGGGAATTATAGCTAAGGAGTATATAATTCTATTACTACAATGTATTATTTACACATTTTTTAAAAATGTGTTAATATAAACTAGTTGTTCATAACCTATTTATTTATTTATTTTTCTGAAGTGAGAAGCGAGGAGGCAGAGACAGACTTCCACATGTGCCCGACTGGGATCCACCCGACACGCCACCAGGGGTGATGCTTTACCTATCTGGGTGTTTGCTCCATTGCAACCGGAGCCATTCTAGTGCCTGAGGCAGAGGCCATGGAGCCCTCCTCAGCGCCTGGGCCAACATTGCTCCAGTGGAGCCTTGGCTGAGGGAGGGGAAGAGAGAGACAGAAAGAAAGAAGAGAGGGAAGGTTGGAGAAGCCGATGGGCACTTCTCCTGTGTGCCCTGACTGGGAATCAAACCTGGGACTTCCACACACCAGGGCCGATGCTCTACTGCTGAGTCAACTGGCCAGGGCCAATGCTCTACTGCCGAGTCAACTGGCCAGGGCAACCTATTTATCTTTTAAGAAATAGAACAATCCATTCAACATGTAAGTACAGTCTCAATGCTACCAGAGATGGATTAGTTCTTTTTTTAAATACCCACAAACCTCCAAACTGATAGTGTCTTAGACTCACCTCTGAATGCTGAAGAGATGGCCAACTCTTCTTTAATCTGAGTCTTTCTTTTTCCCAAGTGTAACTCCTTGGGTAAGAGAATTACGACTCTGGGAATTTAGGGGTGACCTCCCCCGGGGCTGCTCAGAGTGGGCGTGAAGCTAACTTTGTATTAAACCCCCAATAATTTACAGTGGAAGAAATATCTACCTACTTATTGTAGCATTAGGGTACCCAGCACAATGCCTTGTCAACAGAAAATGTTTAATCATAAATTAATGCATAGCTGCTTTGTTAGCCTGGTGTTGCATCCTTTTGTACCAACAGAATAAAATAGTAAGCTTGATATCTCTTGCCCACCAATCAGTGATTTTTCTGTCAACAAAAATGAAGGCAAAATACTGAATTAGATCTTCAAGTCTTTTGTTTTCTTTTTAATTTATTTTTCATTAAGTGAGAGGCAGGGAGGCAGACAGACTCTGCGTGTGCCTTAAGTGGGATCCACCCAGCAAGCGCCCTATTAGGCAGTGCTCTGCCCATCTGGGGCCACTGCTCTGTTGTTCAGCAACCGAGCTATTTTAGTGCCTGAGGGAGGCCATGGAGCCACCCTCACTGCTCACGGCCAACTTTGTTTGAACCATTCGAGCCATGGCTGTGGGAGGAGGAGAGAAAGAGAAGGGCAAGGGGGAAGGATGGAGAAGCATAGTCGCTTTTCCTGTGTGTCTTGACTGGGAATCAAACCCAGAACTTCCCCTTGCTGGGCTGATGCTCTACCACTAAGCCAACTGGCCAGGGCCCTTTCTGTTTCCTAAAAACCAAATCATCCCTAGTCAAGGCACATACGAAATCAACCAATGAATGAATGAATAAGTGGAACAACAAATTAATGTTCCTCTTTCCTTTCCTCTAAAATCAGTACTTTTTAAAAAAAGCCAAAACAGACTATTCCCCTTTTACATTTGTCTTTCAACATGCCCATTCACTGCAAATTCTCTCCTACTGTTATTTCTACTTTCATAGTTTAAGATTTAGACTGTCCACTGAAAAAGTTTTTTTAATTGTTTTAGAAATATTAATTTATCCTTCCACTTATTTATGCATCATTGGTTGATTCTTTTGTGAGCCCTGACTAGGGATTGAACCCACAACCTTGGCGTATTAGGACAACACTAACCAAGCTATCTGGCCAGGGCTTAGAATGTCCGCTAATGATAGATGGGAGAACATTATTTTCATTAGGGAGATGCCTCTATATTACAGACAGGGTATGCTGTTTTTGAGTTGTCTTGCAGGCAGATAATTACATTTAGATAAATTCTTGATACAGTTTAATTCTTGGATCAAATTATTTTTACCTTCCCCCACCTGGGTCCCATTCATTTTTGATGCCTTATCACCATCGCTGCTAATTTTAAGGCTAATTTTACTGTGAGGCATTTTGTCATCCTTTATTTTCTAGTTTCTGAGATGAATATCCAAATTGGGACAAAGGAAATAAGGATAAGTTTTGAATAGATAGTTTCAGTTTTCAGGCTTTATAATTCCTATGTTGCCTTTTAATGTAGAAGGGAATGTATTCTTGCAAAGAACATTTCAATGAGCAACACAAGTAATTTATCTGTAAGGCCCATTTCTTACATCCTAAGGTTCCAGCATAGAACTCATTTGTTTTATTCAATAAAATATTGCTAAACTATATTTCAAATGGATTAATATTTCTTGCAGATGTTAATTTTATAGAAAACTGCAAAAATGGAGTATTCAAGGTGAACTAAAGTAGAAAAACAGCTGGTTACTGCAGTCTAGGTGCTTACAGAACTGAAAGCGGAACACCTTTCTCATCGACTCTGACAAGCACATAATCACACACCTACAGGAATTCCAAGCACTAGAATTTCTAATAATTCTGCTGTGTCTTCTACAAGTTACACATAATATAAGAGAAAAAAGATCAACTCAGTACACCTGTAGGAATGAGGCTAGAGTATGAGGTTACTTCCAGAATAGTTGATAAGAGTGAATTCATTTCCGCTTCTTTCTTGTAATGCAAGACTGCAGTGTAAGAATGATGGGGCACAACTTCCACAGGTAACTTCTACATTTATTTTATACCAAAAAAGTTATGTGCAACAAATAAACATTCTTACATATTTACATTTGTTTTTTACCAGTTAGCAAAACTGTCCTAAATCTCTGATAAAGAATATCCCTATCTATATATTCAAGGGGAAATCTGCCCAGTGAACTCCGTTTTAAACGAATGTTTCCTCTGGAGTTTAAAGCACTAGTGATAAATATTTTTGATGGAACATACACCTCATACTTAGGCCATGCTTAATACAGTTTTATTACAAAACATTTCACCTTTTCTGGGGCTAATTTGTCAAAAAACGTTTAACCAAGTAGCGTGGACTCCCACCCATGCCTCCTTTATTCTATTGAAAGGTAGTTCTCACATTAGGAATCATAAGTGCTGCCAAACATGTCTGAATAGAGATGGTTTACCAGTGTTTGCATGTTGGGGGAAAATACACGAGGACAAAGGTTGCATATTGGATGCTCCTTCCCAAATAGGTTTCCAAAAAAGATAGTGGGGTTCTTGTTGGCATCTGTTTAATACTGATTTTCAAGATCTGTCAGCACTGCTCGGTGTCAAGCAGTGGCACCAATCTATGTTATGAAGTACTTGCTGCAGGTAACTTTGCACTTTTGCTGATAGTCTTCAAAGTAAATACCAATGAAATCGTGTACCTTCACTGTAGTCTTGGTCCTCTAGTCTATCCTACCTAGTAGGTCCAGAGATCTCTTGTACCAAAAGATCTTTGTCTCTTCAAATGAAAATTGTCAATGCTTTCACTATCTTTAAAAGCAATGGACTTAACAGGCCACATACATCAAGTACAAGTAATTCCTGGCACACAGGTAGGGACCTGAGTTATTTCACCCTAAGTTTATCCTCACTGATGGCAACTAGCTGCAATGACATTCTCCAAACCACTCAGATTCCCCAGAATTTCTCATCTAACCACTTATTTTTTCAAATGATGTGACTATCAATTTAATAAGAGGCTTCATTTGTTACAAATCATTTCAGAAACCAAGAAGCATGGAATTACGGCCAAAAACATAACCTAAACTTTTTCCCTAATGTGCTCTTCAATGTTGGTGGCTAGTAATTTTGCAATGTTTAAATATTCAGTCTAAAAGAGTCATAACAACCCTTAAACTTTATAGGACAGTGCTTCCCCCTCTTCTGGGGTGACGCAGAGGATGTAGAGGGGAGCCCCATCCTCGCAGGGCACGGACGCCGAGGAGCACGCAGCAGGGCCCCGCTCTTACTGAGATGCTGGCGCTACAACGCTGTTCATGTGGGCAGCACGCGTTCATCGCTCAGTGAGAAAAGGTAGTTCATTTAGGATCATAGGAATGTGGCAATTTTTTTTTAATACAACAGAAACAGTGGTGTTTCCCCCAGGCTTAGGAAAGTAAAAGAAAAACTAGAAGGGTCTGGCTGAACATTTTTACATTTTCTCTTTTGAGTTGAAGACATCTGCAAGAACGCAACATCAAGACAAGCTTTAACTATACTCTGCTGATTGATACAAAATATGATGAAAAAATAATTTTAAATTGGGACACGGGGAACTTGTTTAGCACAACCAGTGTTATGTATACTACAGAGGTCTTAACTGTTAAGCCATTTTCACTGGAGCCTAGAAAAGAGAACCAGCAAATGGCTTGGAAGAACTGGAAGCACTGCTACAGGACCTCATTGTACAGTTCACCTCAACATTAGGACTCGTTTCTCCATAAACACGAGACATCTAATCACTGCTTTCTAGAGCTCTTTACCTACAGAAATAACAACAATACATACATAATAATACAGGCATTGAAATATTCACATTCATGGGAGAACATCGGCCTGGATGAGATCTGAACTAAGCTTATTACAATTTAGTTCATTACAATTCAGATTTTATATCTGCCTTCGGCCAGAAGAATACATTGCATCAATTATGACATTTGGAAACAGTTGCTGACTCTACACACATGAGCAGAGCCTGTCCCCTCCCTTCAAAAGTCAAATAAAGCACTTAAATTATGGGTCTATTTTTAACATAATAATTAATTGAATTGGAAGCAAAAATATTGCTACTTCTCAATCTAAGGAATAAAATGATCATACATAACCTTTCTATAGAATGCAAGTTGTCTATTTTAGGCTAAGAAAGGGAGGACACTTCTGCCCAAGTTCAACACACAAATGTTTGGTTTGAGATTTAAGACAGAAGGCACTTTTTACATTTTGATATAAGATGTTAACCATAGAAACATACTGTCACAACTTTATTTGGGTTTATTCAAATCACTTAAAAATTCTGCATTTATGTAGTTATTAGAAAGAGTAGTGACATTACTGTATTTCACCTTCAGGTTATTTCTACCTGTAGTACTCTTCTCGATTAAGCAAACTGAGCAGCATGTCAGCCCTAGAGCTTACAAATCCAATATTTGACTCTAAAACAAACTAGACATCCAATTAGTTCAGAAAGAAACAGGGAAAACACTACAGAGCTGCCCAAGAGCAACCCTACTCTGGAGTGACTGGGCTTATACTGGTTATTTCAAAGCCATAATACTGCTTGGCTGACTGGCACCAATGTTAAGGAAAAATATCTGAATAAAAATTCAACTGTTGTAAGAAACTTTACCTTAAAATTCCACATTAATATTTCCAGCTTTTCTCCAAAAAAAAAAAAAAAAAAAAATACTCATTTTCCCATCGTTAGTGTCCTGAGGCCTTGGACTCAATGGTTTGGTCACATGACTCACTCTGCAAGGTGAAACTGATCCAGTTTTATGACTAGACACAAGTTTGACTTGAATGTCCGAACAGTTTCTTCCTTTCAGAGGAGGGAGAGGAAAAGGAAGCAACTACCCTATTGTTTTTGCTGTCACTGCTGGACCCACAGCTCTCGGTACTTTGCACAAGATGCTCTGTGTGGATTTGCTATTTTCACTTTTTCTTCAGTCAGTGTTGAGCTGACAGTTCTTCAACTAAACTGTACAGTAAGCTCTGCAGGGATGGATCCAATATTTCTACCTTTATTTACAAATATCACAGAAAGGAATTCTAGTTGAATCTACATGTTGAAATCCATCAGCTAAAAACATATTACAGATTGTAAACATGGCAATACTTAATACAGTATCTATTCTAAAATATTTTCATGTCATGATCACATTTGTTATACCTGAAATTGAATTTATACATATTGGGAATTACTAGCAATGCTTGCTCACTTTACAATTGAGGGCTACATTTAATTATTTCAGAAACATCTTCAAAGGAAAGTTAAAGCTTGTCTTTGATTGGCTCCGCTTATGCTTTTTTTTTGTATCCATATTGAAAATGAAGATTGACACAGAAAATACCCTTCTAATTTACAAGATTTTAAAAAATCAGTTTAAGATTCTTAGGGAAAGTGTCTGTTGTGAAGAATAAAAAAAAATGCTGCAAAATTAACTTAATGGAAAAAGGGACTTCAGACTGTCAGTTAGGAGTTCGTCAGGTTGTCAGTCCTGCTTGGGCTGCAGCTGCCGTTTCCAGGCCTCATTCAAGTAAACTAGTCGTTTGTAGTTGACGATAAGAAGAATGAAGTTCAGCACGTATGTGATGACGACAATGATGCAAAACTCCTTCAGCACAAAGTACAGAATGTAGGCCAGGTACAAAGAACCCACCACAGACACGATGGAGGATGTCATGAGGATTAAAGCTGCAACTGCACTTGCTGTCATGCCTGCAAGAGAAAGAGACGCTTGGCTCAATCAGACCTTGACACTGGAGGAAACGTTTCTGAGTTAAAAGGCAACATTTTGTGATTTGCTTGTGTTGAAATACTGATCTTATAGCAAAACACAATGAAATTTGAGAACACAAACTACTAGCCTATTTCGTTAAGATTATGCAGATAGACTTTGCACACAGGACAACAGTTTAATAGCTGCAATGTTTTTGACTCGTCAATATTCTAGATGAAATGTTACTTCATAAACTAACCTTAGTTAAGGCTATATTGTTCACAAGTATGTACTCTTGCAGTCACATTATTAAATAAAGCTGATTTGTAAAACTGATAGCCTCGCTTTTCTTAATGAATAAAGGAATCTTAGGACCACAACCTTTTCTTCCAAACAAGACACATTTTCCCTGGCCTTTTCACTATCAGCTCCCTGTATGTAGGAAATAAAATTTGCTTTCCCATGTTTAGACCAAATTTATCAAAAATCCATAATGGGAGATGATTATACCAACACGCTGCTGCAGAAGGAAAAGAAACAAAACCCCAAAACATTGCAGAAAGGGCTCACCCTGGAAGATAAGGAAAACCACATGTGGATCAAACCAGATCATGAAAAAGGGCAGTTACGTGTGCGAGGCTGGGGTTCTCGTGACAAAAACTTGCTTGAATTCTTGATACTTTTGACATTTTTACGTGTATTGTTTTGTAATTCCCTGTAACCAACAGTACTGAAAACGTGCATTTATTGTCAAGGGCACGGCACAGTATATTACTGTCCTCTTACCCAACTACTAATGGGTAAGAATAACAGAAACAGGAAAAAATAAGAATAGGTGGTAATAGGTTTGAGGAGGTTAAAGAGCTAAAATCTATGCTGCCTGTTAAAGAGAAGGGGCCCGTGGGCTGCAGCCTGGCCACGCAGGCCTGACTTGCCCGGACTCCAGTCAGTACTGAAGGATGATGTTTTAAGAAGGTTCTTCAAGACTAAGATGCTGTTGGATTACTTATGCCAGGGACTAGCAAACTGACCAGCCACCTGATTTCGTAAGTAAGCGTTTACTGGAACCTGGCCACACTCATTGACTTGTAATGCCTGTCACTGCTTTCACACTTGAATGGCTGAGCTGAGTAGCTGTGAGTCAGCAAAGCCTAAACTATTTTCTATCTGGATCTTTACTAAAAAAGTTTGCTGATCTTTACCCATGCTAAACATCTAAAACTTCAAAAAATTATGCTGCCACTTTAATTTTAACCTAAGAAGGTTAGTTTCAAAATGATATGGACAGGTTATTTACTTTCTCTGTGCCATTCTTTAATTGTATAATTGGGATAATAATCATGACTATATCTTAATACTACTGTGCAGATTAAGAGAGCTAATAGGTATAAACACTTAGAATACTTCAATAAACACTAGCTATTAGTTAAATACTATCAGACTGAACTTGTCCTAATGTAATGTAACTGGTGGCTTGGGCTAAAATTCCCACTGGAATTTAAGATACGTTGTAACCTAAACAGATGATTGTACAGTCAAGCAAAGGAGTATTCTGCAGCTGTAAAAAAGAAGGAAAACACTTCGTGTACTGCTATGGGGAGATCATGCGATGTGTGTTAGCCAAATGAAACAAAGAGTATATAGAACAGTGTGTACAGATAGTACTTGCCTTTTTAAGAAAAGGAGGAAATTAAGATGATCTTACTGTATTTCCTTGTCTAAAACTAAAGAAAGTCTATGATAACAATAACAAGAAGCTACCACCAGTCGGGTGAGAAGCAGTGGGAACTGGACAGAAGGGAACAAGGATGGGTCAGACTTTTCACTGTGTAGCATTTTACACACACACACATATATATATTTTAAACTTTGAACCATGTGAATGCACTACCTATGGAAAAATTAACTTAATGTTTCTCAAACAACTTTAAAGAAAGTAAAGATGAAGTGCTAGAAAACTACAGATGAGTTCAAGTGTGCCTCTAATGGTACAGACACTGATATTAAAAATGCACAAAATGTGAACAGGAAAAACCACATATGATACATATGATTTAAATTATCTATAAAAAAATTAAATATTATAAATAGAAATTTTTTCCACCTCTATCTCCAAAACTTAACATAGTCCAAATCATTTCTTAGGCTATTTTAATTTGGGCTTACTTATATTCATCATTAGAAATCCAAACAAAACAAATAAATGGAACAGAAAGTGAAAGTTTCACCTCTGACCCCGAACCATCAGAACCTTTCTTATGCATTACCGGCATATGCATAAACATATAGTTATCCTAGGCCTGTTATACCACAATTTGCTTTTTTTCACTAAACTATGCCTTTATTTTTTCAGAAAACACACGTAGAGCTACTTTTTCCCTTAATTGCTACTGTTTTCTAGTATAGATGTAACCTAATTCATTCAACCATTAGGTTTTGCTAAGCTACTTCCAATATTTTGCTGTTTTAAGCTGTACCGTTATGAATATCATTGTGCATATTTTTGTATTTCTGTAAGATATATAATATGAAATTCAATAAACTTGAGGTAGGACTATTCAGAAAAATTCAGATTCACAATTTGCTTCATAACAAAATCAGCTTCTGATAGAAGAGCACAGAACTGGCAGATGATAGGACAAAATAATAACAATTGAAAGCAAGGGCAAAAATGAATGAAGTTCACTTTAAAATCATAACTTTTATACATTCAAAATTCACAAAACTAACAAAAAAGGATAAAGAATGGATTAAATGATTGTAACAAATATGAAAATGGACTATAGTCAGGATCCTAATAACTATATTGACAATAAGAGTAAATTAAAACAGTAAAATAAAAATGATAGCTACTTATAAGTAACTACTAAATTAGGTATTTTACAGAAAACAGTTTTTAGAAATAAAGATGGATGAAACTTTGGCAAAACCCAACAACTGAGGGTAAGACAGTTTACTAACACCTATTAAACTCCATTTAAAAATCGATTTTTGACTCATTCATCCCTTGTTTGGAAATGTACTCTGCAGAAATAATTTAAAGAGGGAAAACTGTATATGTGAGGAGAGTTTTACATAAAGTTGATCACAGTGTTATTTAGACATAAAAATTTGAAACCTGATATCAACAATAACAAAACACTTAAGAGAATAGACAATATAAGAGTTTATATAAAAATAAGTGAAAAAATCAGAAGACAATGGAAACAGTAGATATGTAAATGTAAAGGTGATGGAATTATAAATATCATTAACCATTAATGTTTTCCTAAAGCACATATTTTAAAATACCTAAAGAGTATATAAAATAGTACGGAAAACGGTTTCCAGGGAAGACTGGAGTAATAACTTCCTGAATGAGACTGGTTTTTATGGACATCACAGGACACTGCTGTCCCTGACTAAACACCAAGAGATACCAAATTCAGCATTAGCACCATCAAAATTGTAGTGAACCAAGTTTTGCAACACAAAAATGTTAATAAACTAATGGTTTTATCATTAACATATACTTCTATTTAATATAAAGATACACTTCAGGGCAAAGACACAAAGTTCTAAATGGAATGTAACAAAAAAAAACCTTACTTTTGTATTGCTGTATAATACTTACCAAGTAATAACTGTAGTATATAAAATATAAGTCCAAAGATACTGTTTGGCTGGTTTAATACACCATCCTTTCCAAAAATGGAACCCAAAAGACCAAATCCTCGACCCCATCTGTAAAATAAGGAAAACCAGTAACCCTATATTTGAGTTTTCCTATTTTGAAAAATGTAAAAATTATCTGAGAATATTATGCCAATATACCCATCGGAATCTCTAACTTGCCAATTTCTATCTAGTCTCTTTTCCAAAAGGTAGGACAAAGTATTCTTTTTCTGATGGCATTAGTATTTGCAGAGGAAGGACTCTCAATTTCAGCTAGGGTCTCTCAGCAGTGGCACCACTGACATTATGGGCTAATTCTCTATGGCAGGCGGCAGTTCATCACAGGGTGTTAAGCAGAATCCTTGGCCGCTACTCACTATATGCTAGTAGTACCCTGCCAGTTCTGCCAACCAAAAATGCCTCCAACCATTGCCAAATATCCTCTGGGGGCAAAGCTACCCCCAGTTCAAAACCAGTGATATAAGTTGTCCTATTTGTTCATTCAAAGTATGTACACAGAGAGGCGGGTCCAAGATGGCGGCCTAGGATGCTGAGCTTGCTCCCTCCCAAGAACACATCCAGTGTACACCTACATTTAGAGCAGTTCTTCCTGAGAAAAAACTGAAAGCCAACAGAACAGCTTCTGCACAACAAACAATAGGGACCAGAGAGAGAAGGCGGGGGAACTGCACGAGCTCTCCAGAAGCAGAGAAACCGGTGAGCACTATCCAGGTTCTCTGGCCAATCTGCAGGGCTACTGTAGCGTGTGCCCAGTCAACTCTCCCAGAGCTAGCTCCAGCAGGAACAGGAGGGTAACAGTATGTGGACAAGAGGCCCCTCCACCCAGAGATTGATCCAGTAGGTATGGCAGGGTGCTGGAACGAGTGTGGAGCTAGCAAAATGCTGTGGCACCCTGTCCTGTGGGAGGGCTGCTTGTCCAAAAAAGCTGCAGAGACCCTGGGGCGCTGCTGTACACGTACACGCTGCCCCACTGCGAGGAAGTGTGGAGCTAGCAAAGCATTACAGTGCCTACAACGGGGCTGCTCTGTGCGGAGAGAGAGGGCTCTGCTGCACACGTACACGCTGCCCCACTGCGAGGAAGTGTGGAGCTAGCAGAGCATTGTGGTGCCTACAACGGGGCTGCTCTGTGCGGTGGGAGAGGGGGCGCTGCTGCACACGTACACGCTGCCCCACTGCAAGGAAGTGTGGAGCTAGCAGAGCATTGTGGTGCCTACAACGGGGCTGCTCTGTGCGGTGGGAGAGGATGCTGCTGTCCACACATGTGGGACTGCCCTCACCAGAGAAGGTGCAAAGCTAGCCAAGTGTAGCGGTGCACACACACGGAGCTGTTCCACGCAGAGAAAGTGCACAGCTAGTAGGACTTTATGACGTCCTCACTCAGAGCAGTCCTGTCCAGACCCAATCGGGCCACAGAAAAAACAATAGGATACATTCCACACTAGACAGCCCCACCCTAAACCCACCCACTATAACCAGCCTGCCAAAACCATCTGGCAAGTCTACACAGAGGTTACTTTATCAAGACTGGGAGAGAGAGCTATTTTATCTAACTTACAGGAATAAACCTAGAAATTCAAACAAAATGGAGAGACAGAATATGCCTCAAATGAATAGGGAAAAACCCCATAACAAAAATAATGAAATGGTGATAAGTAATTTCCCTGATATAGAATTGAAAGAAATGATTATAAGGATGCTCAACCAACTTGAGTAGAATAAAGGACCAATTTACTCGCAATAAAACTGAACCAGTAATGAAAAAAACTCCCAAAAAACAAAAGCTCAGATGGCTTCACAGGTGAATTCTACTAAATTTTTAAAAAATTAACACCTAGCCCCAGCTAAGTAGCTCAGTTGGTTAGAGCACTGTCCTGATTCGACAAGGTTGCAGGTTTGATCCCTGGTCAGGGCACATACAAGAATCAACCAATGAAAGCATGAATAAGTAGAACAACAAATCAATGTATCTCTCTCTCTTCCTCTATCTAAAAATCAATAAATAAAAACTTAAAAATTAATATTGATCCTTCTAAAACTATTCAAAAAAACTGAAGATCCTGACCTGTGATGGCACAGTGGATAGAGCATCCACCTGGGACTCAGGCCCCAGGTTCAAAACCCCAAGGTCGCTGGCTTGAGCACGGGTTCATCCCACTTCAGCACAGGATCACCAGCTTGAAGCCCAAGGTTGCTGGCTTGAGCAAGGGGTCACTGGCTCAGCTGGAGCCCGCCCCCCTTGCTCCGGTCAAGGCACATAGAGAAAGCAATTAATGAACAACTATGAGTTGATGCTTCTCATCTCTCCCTTCCTGTCTCTCCCTCTCAAAAGAAAAGTGAGAGACAGAGAAAGGGAGAGAGAGAGAGAGAGAAAAGAATCAACATATAGTTGTTGCTCCACATAGTTAGTTGTGCACTGACTGCTTCTCATATGTGCCTTGACCAGGATCAAACTGGCGACCTCAGGTTCAAGCCGGTGACCACAGGGTCAAGCTGGAGACCATGAGTTCAAGCTGGCGATCAGGGTAGTGTCAGCAACACTGGGACCATGTTGGTAACCCTGTGCCAAGGGTTGGTGAGGATGTGAAGATACTGGAATCATTGTACATTGCTGTTAGGTAAAATGGTGCTATAGCTGTGTAAAACAATTTGATGGTTCCTCAAAATGTTAACCATAAAATTATCATACAACCCAGCAATTGTACTCCTAGGTATACGCCCAAAAGATTTGAAAACTGATATTCAAGCAAGTACAAGAACTGTTCATAGTTGCACTATTCACAATAGCCAAAAGGTAGAAACAACTTAGTACCCATCAACTGAAGAACGGATAAACAAAATGTGACACATCCATCCAGTGCAATATTATTCAGCCATAAAAAGAAATGAAGTATTAAATACATGAATGAACCCTGAAAACACTATGCTGAATGAAGTAAGCCAGACACAAAGGTCACACATTGTAAAATTCCATTAAAATGAAATGCCCATAATAGGCAAACGCATGGAGACAGAAAGATTAGTGATTGCCAGGGGCTGGGGAGGGGGACGGAAGAGTGACTGCTTAATGCAGGGGTCCCCAAACTTTTTACACAGGGGGCCAGTTCACTGTCCCTCAGACCATTGGAGGGCCGGACTATAAAAAAACTATGAACAAATCCCTATGCACACTGCACATATCTTATTTTAAAGTAAAAAAGCAAAACGGGAACAAATACAATATTTAAAATAAAGAACAAGTAAATTTAAATCAACAAACTAACCAGTATTTCAGTGGGAACTATGCTCCTCTCACTGACCACCAATGAAAGAGGTGCCCCTTCCGGAGTGTGGCGGGGGCCGGATAAATGGCCTCAGGGGGCCGCATGCGGCCCGTGGGCCGTAGTTTGGGGACCCCTGGCTTAATGGGTACAGTATCTCCTTTGAGGGTAATGCAAATTCTTTGGAACTATTACGTAGAGAAACAATGGTTGCACAACACTACAAATGGCACTGAATGTACACTTTAAAATGATTAATTCTATACATAAATTTCAATTTTAAGAAAAAAATTTGTGTAGTGAGAGGACAGGCAATTTTTATTTTCACTATTGAATTTTTATGTATTTTCCTAATTTTTTTTACAAAGGACATGTATAAATAATCATAAAAAGGATATACATATATTTTTTTACAGGGACAGAGAGTGAGTCAGAGAGAGGGACAGATAGGGACAGATAGACAGGAACGGAGAAATATGAGAGGTATCAATCATCAGTTTTTCATTGCGACACCTTAGTTGTTCATTGATTGCTTTCTCATATGTGCCTTGACCGCAGGCCTTCAGCAGACCGAGTAACCCCTTGCTCAAGCCAGATGAGCCCGTGCTCAAGCTAGCAAGCTTGGGGTCTCGAACCTGGGACCTTCCGCATCCCAGTCCAACGCTCTATCCACTACGCCACCACCTGTTCAGGCAGGATAAATTATTTTAAAGAAAAAAAATAAATACTATAAAATATCAACCAGTAAGAATTTAAACTGGTTTCTTTTCCCCTTTGTTGTGTTTTGTAAATTTTCTTTAGTGATCAAATATTACTTTTATAATGACTGCAGCAAAAAAGAATGCCATATTAAGTTCATCAATCACATTTTTTTTCTTCTTTTCCAAGTGAGAGGAGGGGAGATAGAGAGACAGACTCCCACATGTGCCCTGACTGGCACCTAACTGGCAACCCCTATCTGGGGCCAATGGTCTGCCCATCTGGGACCATGCTCACAACTGAGCTATTTTTAGCACCTGAAGTGGAGGCTCCATGGAGTCATCCTCAGTACCCAGGGCTGATGCACTCAAGCCAATTGAGCCATGGCTGTGGGAAAGGAAAGGGGGGGAGGTGGAAAAGCAGATGGTCACTTCTCCTGACCGGGAATCAAACCCAGGACATCCACACACTGGGCCGATGTTCTACCACTGAGCCAGCAGCCAAGGCATCAATCACATTTAAATGAATTGTTTATTTATTTATTTATTTATTGTTACAGAGAGAGAGATAGATAGGGACAGACAGACAGGAATGGAGAGAGATGAGAAGCATCAATCATCAGTTTTTTTGTTGAGACACCTTAGTTGTTCATTGATTGCTTTCTCATATGTGCCTTGACCGGGGGCCTTCAGCAGACCGAGTAACTCCATGCTGGAGCCAGCGACCTTGGGTCCAAGCTGGTGAGCTTTTTGCTCAAGCCAGATGAGCCCGTGCTCAAGCTGGCAAGCTCGGGGTCTCGAACCTGGGTCCTTCCGCATCCCAGTCTGACGCTCTATCCACTGCGCTACCACCTGGTCAGGCTAAATGAATTAATAATGAACCTTAACGTCTTCCCAAATTAACTCTCTCCCCCTCAACAAAATTGAAATTCTTATTTAAATCTCTTTCCTCATGGAAAATCTATGAAGACCCTAATATCATGACTAAAACATTCAGGAATACAATATTAAAGAGGAGAATTGAGTAACAATGTAGGAGTTTCCCTGATATTATCCTACTCTGAGGAAGTATTTATTGAGATGCTGGCTCACATATACCACTTACAAATACAGTGGTACCTTGAGATATGAATTTAATTCATTCTGTAACCGAGCTCGTAAGTCAACTCGTATATCAAACTGCCGATACTGAACCCATGTGCCAACGCATCAACTAGTGGCAGCTTCCCGAATCACGACTCGTATCTCGGAATTTCGCTCGGAAATACTGAGTCGCAGCTCATATCTTAAAAAATTCGTATGTTGTTCTGTTCGTATCTCAAGGTACCACTGTATTCTTTTCAGTTACAAATGTATGTAAGACCACTGGAATCTTGCTTGTTCTTCCCTCCCCAAGTTCAAGCTTGGACAAGGTAATACATTTTGCCTATAATTTTCTAATTCTATATGAGCATTGTGTGTAATCGCCTTCCAATATACTGTATCTATTCAAACATTATCTTAAATTATACTGTTTGATGGTTATAAAACTTTGGGGAGCATGTTTTACTGAACAAACTACTAAGCTGCAGCACATAGAAATAAAAATCCAGTTGGCTTCTAAAGTTGGCTGGGCATTATGAAGGGGCCTATTAGATATAACATAAAGTTTGGTACCTTCAAGAAAAAAATGCTAACAATGTAATTTACACAAAGGAAATGGCTATACACGATAGGCCAGTTTCCTGATAAGCATACAGAAACCCCAGTGCCAGAAGTGGTATGAGCTTTGGAGTCAGACAACCTTGGGTTCGTTATTAACTGGCGGTGTGACTACAGGTAAGTAACTTAATCTTGGACTATGAATTCCCTCATTTGTAAAATGGAGATAATTTTGGTACCTAATTTATTGTAGTGTTGTGAGAAATAATTGTTAATAATTAATACCAAAATATAAATAGCATGTGTACAGAAGACTGGCTACCTGGCATTATTTCTTCAAGGCCCAATGGTTATGAGCCTTAACATTTTAAATTTGACCCTAAACATTGTATATTACATTTTATATTTTGTAGAAGTACTATAACTTAACCAAAAATATTGTTGGTGAATATTGGGCTCTTTCTATTTTTTCGTGATTATAAAGCATTAAATGAACATATTGTGCAAAAGTCTGTCTGTATATTACATTATTTCCATAGGATAGACTATAATAAGAGAAATGACTTGATTAACTGTTGTAAGTATCTTAAAAACTATTGTATTATTTTTTTTTTTTTTTTTTTTTTTTTTTTTTTTTTTTTTTTGCGTTTTTCTGAAGCTGGAAACAGGGAGAGACAGTCAGACAGACTCCCGCATGCGCCCGACCGGGATCCACCCGGCACGCCCACCATGGGGCGACGCTCTGCCCACCAGGGGGCGATGCTCTGCCCATCCTGGGCGTCGCCATGTTGCGACCAGAGCCACTCTAGCGCCTGGGGCAGAGGCCACAGAGCCATCCCCAGTGCCCGGGCCATCTTTGCTCCAGTGGAGCCTTGGCTGCGGGAGGGGAAGAGAGAGACAGAGAGGAAAGCGCGGCGGAGGGGTGGAGAAGCAAATGGGCGCTTCTCCTATGTGCCCTGGCCGAGAATCGAACCCGGGTCCTCCGCACGCTAGGCCGACGCTCTACCGCTGAGCCAACCATTGTGCAAAAAGTTACACTAATTTATACTTCTACTATCAATCCCTGAAATGTCTAAATGTCTTTTCTTCTTCCTTTTTTTTTTTTTTTGACAGAGACAGAGTCAGAGAGAGGGACAGGTAGGGACAGGCAGACAGGAAGGGAGAGAGATGAAAAGTATCAATTCTTTGTTGAGGCACTTTAGTTGTTCATTGATTGTTTTCCCATATGTGCCTTGACTGGGGGGCTACAGCAGACCGAGTGACCCCTTGCTCAGGCCAGTGGCCTTGGGCTCAAGCTGGCGAGCCTTGCTCAAACCAAATGAACCTGTGCTCAAGTGGGTGACCTCAGGGTCTCGAACCTGGGTCCTCCGCATCCCAGTCCGATGCTCTATCCACTGCGCCATTGCCTGGTCAGACCCGAAATGTCTTTAACAATAGCTAGAACCACACAAATAGTAAACATGAAACAGAAACATATATTCTCAAGTTTAAACTTCTGATTACCTTTACCTGTTTATTTATATTTTGGAAATCATGTTTTGTTCTTTGATATTTAAATTTTTTACCAATAAATGTGCAATTATCTTGCTTTTACCATTATATTTTATCAATATCAATATTTAATCTTTAAAAACAATTTTTAAATTACACACACACACAGATATTTAAATTGTGTGCATGTACACAATAAGTTTGGGGGAATTATTCCTTATTCCTCAAATTTCCATGTGGAGAGGCCCCCATCTGAGCAATACCCCTCACCTCTTGTCCTGTCCCTTCACTTACTCCTCACCAGGCCAGCATCAGAACTGAGTTGGTAAACAATTTACAAGCAGGAACTGAGTATCTGTGGATCAGACTCTTCTCTACTCCTTTTTTGGGCTCTCTCTACCTAAATAAGCTGCATCCTAGATTAAACTTTTTTTTTTTTTTTTGTATTTTTCTGAAGCTGGAAATGGGGAGAGACAGTCAGACAGACTCCCGCATGCGCCCGACCGGGATCCACCCGGCACGCCCACCAGGGGCGACGCTATGCCCACCAGGGGGCGATGCTCTGCCCCTCCGGGGCGTCGCTCTGCCGTGACCAGAGCCACTCTAGCGCCTGGGGCAGAGGCCAAGGAGCCATCCCCAGCGCCCGGGCCATCTTTGCTCCAATGGAGCCTTGGCTGCGGGAGGGGAAGAGAGAGACAGAGAAGACGGGGGGGGGGGGGTGGTGGAGAAGCAAATGGGCGCTTCTCCTATGTGCCCTGGCCTGGAATTGAACCTGGGTCCCCCGTACACCAGGCCGACGCTCTACCGCTGAGCCAACTGGCCAGGGCCCTAGATTAAACTTCTTTAAAGGTAGTAGAAACTATGTAATATAAAACTTACCATTTTAACCATTTTAAGTGTACAGTTCAAGAATATTAATATATTTGTATTGTTGTGAAACAGATCTCCAGAACCTTTCCTCTTGCAAAACTGAAACTCTATCCCCATTTAAAAACACTTCCCTTTTCTCCCTATGTCCATCCCCTGAAAACCGCCTTTTGATTATTTTCTGTTCCTATGAATTTGACTACTTTACTTTAGATACCTCTTATACAGACATCAGAGTAATGGCGGCATGAGAGATACCCTTGGTCTCTCCTCTTAAAATTACAACAAATTGAACAGCTATGACGCAGTGAAGGAACCCCAGCTGGGCTCACAGTCACACCCGAAAGATCTGCCAAAAGGACTAATAAGGCAGGAGATAAGCTGCACTCACAGTTGGCTTTGGAAAGGAGAGAACCCCAGACTGTCCAGCATTTCACCCACTGGGGCTCCGGAGAGAAGCCTGGAGTGACTGGGTTTTTCTCCGCCAGTCCTACAGAGAGGGGAGAAGCCTGGAGTAACTGGGTCTCCTTCTGCCAGGAGGAGTGGAGAGAGGAGGAGCAGGGGGAGGTACTAACCAAAGTGGCAGCAGAACAAAGGATCGTGGCCAGTGTTCGTGGGGTCTGCCTACAGCCTGCACTGGGCAGAGGCAGAGAAAACAAAAGTGCAGCACCCGGGTTCCCAGATCCTGCCTTCCTTACCTCACGGCATAGAGAGTAGCATAGACAGACCACACAGCTAGCTCTGCAGAGACACTTTCTCCTCTGAAAAACAGAGGTGCTCCATGTCTGGTCCCCTAGTCTGTTAAGACATGGGAAGGAAGGCCCAGACCTGGGATCATCATTGCTAAAACCATAAAGCAATAAAGCCCTCACAACACACCCCACCCACCAACGCAACTGCGCCTGCCTACCTCATTGCAACAATGTCTCAGCCAAGGTCAGCCCAGGAATTTCACAGAGTTAAACTTGTAATACAGCAACACCTACAGGAAACAGTTAAAACCTCTCAAAACTGAAATTTTCTTTTTATTTTTTCCTTCTTTTTCTCTTTTGAATTTCATTTTCTTTAATTTTTATATTTTTATTCTTTTTGTGGGTATTGTTTTTTGGGTTTTTGTTGTTGCTTTGTTTTCTTGTGATTTTTTTTTTACTTGTCATTATTTTTAAATTTTTTGTATTTTTCATTGTATTTTTCACTTGCACTTTTTATTTTTTTAATTTATTTTTTTTTACAGGGACAGAGAGAGAGTTAGAGAGAGGGATAGACAGGGACAGACAGACAGGAATGGAGAGAGATGAGAAGCATCAATCATCAGTTTTTCATTGCGACACCTTAGTTGTTCATTGACTGCTTTCTCATATGTGCCTTGACCGTGGGCCTTCAGCAGACTGACCCCTTGCTCAAGCCAGCGACCTTGGGTCCAAGCTGGTGAGCTTTTGCTCAAACCAGATGAACACGTGCTCAAGCTGGCGACCTCGGGGTCTCGAACCTGGGTCCTCTATATCCCAGTCCTACACTCTATCCACTGTGCCACCGCCTGGTCTGGTGCACTTTTTATTTTTTTAGTTGTTTTTTTGTTAGAGTTCTTAACAATAACACTCTCAAATGCCATCAACAAAGAAGAAATCGAATACCATGGCTACCTAAGACAAAGACATAGTTCAGAAAGAAAATGAAATATCTCCAGAAAAAAATATCAATCACATGGAAACCTTGGATTTAAATAACAGAGAATTCAAAACTGAAGTTCTGAAAATACTCAATGAGATGCAAGAAAACACCAATAGGCAACTTAATGAGCTCAGAAAATAAAATGAATACCTCATCAAGGAGACCAAAACTTTAAAAACAGAGACAAAGAACTCAACACATAACCTGAAAACTTCGATAGCAAATTCAGCTAATAGAACAGGCCAGATAGAGGAAAGAATCAGTGACACTGAAGACAGGCAACTAGAGATACTACAGAGAGAAGAGAATTATGAATTTTAAAAATTGAGAGCTCTACAAGAATTGTCTGACTCCATCAGAAAGAGCAATATAAGAATAATGGCTATATAAGAAGAAGAGAAGAAAGGAATAGGGAACCTATTCAAACAAATAATTGATGAGAAAATTTCAAACCTATGGAAAGAGAGAGAGAGCCTCAAATCCAAGAAACAAACAGAACACCGAGTTACCTCAACCCAAACGGACCTTCTTTGGCACACTGTAATAAAATTGTCAAAAATCAATGACAAAAAAAGCAACCTCAAGGCAGCTAGGGAAAAGAAAAACATAAAAAGTAAAGGAAGGCCCATTAGGTTATCAACAGACTTCTCAGCAGAAACTCAACAAGCCAGAAGAGAGTGAACCCAAACATTCAAAGTACTGAAAGAGAAGAATTACCAGGCAATATCCATCAAAGTTATCCTTTAAATATGAAGGAGAAATAAAAACTCTCCCAGATATACAGAAGCTGAGGGAATTTGTCACCAGGAAATACTTAAGGGGTTTATTCAACTAGATACCAAGAACAAAACAAATCAAATCAAAACTATAAGTAAAAGCTCCAACAAGGTCACAATAAAAACAAGGATGAAACTGTGACAACAATAACATAAAAGGGGAGAGGATAAAGATCTGCAATAGAAAAGGAGGATGGAGTGCAGAACCACTCATAAGACAAAGGACTCTAGTACGTAAGACAATTTTTCTCTTAATACTTAATGGCAACTACCTATGAAAAAGCTACTGCTGAAACACATAGCTTAGAAAAGAAGAAATGGGAGAAAGAAGTATGGAATACCACCAAACAAAAACAACTGACGGAAAAGAAACACAAGAGAAGAACCAAAGGAGACACAGAGCTACCAGAAAACAAAACATAAAATTGCTAAAGGAAATCTTCAAGTGTCAATAATTATCCTAAATGTAAATGGACTGAATTCACCAATAACATCAGGAAATGAGAGATCCCAAGTAAACAACCTCACATCACATCATATGAAAAGATATTCAAGATTCCAGTCAAGATGGTGGTACAGGAACTCTGTTGTACTTGCCTCCTCCCAAACACATCAAAGACATCAAAAGATACTTTGAGACAAATGAAAATGAAGACAATATAAAATCTATGAGACTCATCAAAAGCAGCCCTAAGAGGGAAATTCATAGTAATATAGATCTGAGCTGTCTAGTAAGCCAGAACAAGTGAAATAGGGAAACTGAGACAGATAGTTAAAAAGGCCAAAAAGTTTACAGTCATCTAATAAATCGCAAAATCCTATCTTCCCTAACCAAGGATGCTTAAGACCTCTGCTAAACTTCCGGCCTTTAAAACCCTCAAAACAAAGGACCCAGGGCACACTCTCGCTCCTTCTCTCTCTCTCTTGCTCTCACTCCCAGAGCACACCTGCTCAAATCTTTGAATATACTTTCCTAAGCTCCAAGAGCCCTTCTTCTGCCTCTGTAACTTGATTCCTGAGCCTAGACAGCCCAGCTGGCTCACTTTTACTACCTTTGTAACTTTCTAAATAAACTTTTTCTTATACTTTGAGTTCTTGGCTCTGAATTTTTTCTTTGCTGAACTTCCAACTTTGCCAGTAACGACTGGTGCCGTTTTACTGCCAACATCATGGGTTACAGATCTACCTCAAGAAACAAACAAAAAAAATTTCAAATAAAAAAATTAAATTTACACCTAAAGGAATTAGAAAAAGAACAGAAAACAAGGCCAAAGTGAGTGGAAGGGAGGAAATAATAAAGATCAGAGCAGAAATAAACAAAATAGGGTCTAAAAACATCAAAGAAATGAACAGCTTGTTCTTTAAAAAGATAAATAAAACTGATAAACCTTTAACTGGAGTCATAAGAAAAAAAAGGGTGGGCACAAATAAAATCAGAAATGAAAGAGGAGATTGATACAGATTCAAAATCCTTGACAGTTCTGGGTTTGAGGCCAATCAGCAAAAGTCTCAGGATACATCAGGCCGGGTGCCACCCACCTGAGGAATGTGGACCTTTGTAGGGGTAGCATCTCAGGGACTGTCGAGGTGAAGCTGGCAGAGTTCATCAGGCTAAAAACAGATTACCCGTAAGACTTGGCTCTGTACAGGAATGCTAGTGCTTGTCGAGTGCTTCAGGTTAGTGACTGTCAGGTGCCTTCATCCTAAATCCACACAGCAGTCTCTTCTTCTGCGTCTCTGATACCTAGTGAGTTTGCCTAGATTACCTTGAGAGTTTTTCAAGAAAGACTACAGCACAGGCCAAAGCTGGCTGCAGGCAGCAGATTCATCTGCAAGGTTCAAGCTTGCTAGGGAGAGACATCAGGAAGTCTGCAGGGTGGGGCTAATGCATCTTCCCAGAATAATGCTGTGGGGGTTGGCACCAGTTGAGTGTACAGGGGGAAACAGCCCTCATCCTAAAACCACACAACCTAATCTCTCCCTGTGTGTCTCTGACACCCCCTGAGTTTACCCAGATTTCCTTGAGATTTTCAAGAAAGACTGAAACACAGGCCCAGGCTGGGCACAGCCAGCAGATACCTCCAAAGGGTGGAAGCTTGGCAGGAAAGGTCCTTAGGGAGCCAGCAGACCCATCACAGGGATGGTGGTCCTGGTTGGGCACTGGGGAATAATGGCCCTCGTCCCAAAGCCACAAAACTCAGTTTCTCCCTGTGCGTCTCTGACACCTTCTAAGTTTCTCTTGAGTTTTTCATAAAAGACTGTAACATGGACCCAGGATAGGGCCAGAGTGAGTCGGGAGGGTAGAGCTACAGCATTTCCTCAGGCTGATGCCATGGGGGATTGGCACTGATCAGGCGCACAACAAAAAATGGTCCTTGGCCTAAAGCCACGTAACTCAGTCTGTCCTTATGTGTCTCTGACACTCCCTAACTTTGACCACATTTCCTCAAGAGTTTTACAAGAACCACAACACAGTCTGAGCCG
The DNA here is from genome assembly GCF_036850995.1 of Saccopteryx leptura. Lineage (NCBI taxonomy): Eukaryota > Metazoa > Chordata > Mammalia > Chiroptera > Emballonuridae > Saccopteryx > Saccopteryx leptura. The sequence continues at coordinate 198,317,531 of NC_089506.1, forward strand.
GACTGCAGCCCACAGACTTCTCCTAGGGTGTGAGCTTGGAAAGGCAGGGCCTCAGAGTCAGTAGAGTGGTAGTAGTACACCTCCTGAGGCTGATGCATAGGGAGAAGGCAGGCCCAACCAGGAACAGTGGAAGCGCAAGAAAAATGGTCTTCAACCCAAAGCAACACAACTCAGTCTCTCCCTGCGTGTCTCTGATGCCCCATGAGTGTGCCTGGATTTCCTGGAATTTTTCAAAGAACTACAACGTGAGCCCAGTCTGGCTGCAGCCAGCAGATTCATCTGCCGGCTGTGAGCTTGGTAGGACAACGCAGAGCCTCAGAGAGTAGGGAAGGTGGAGCTAGTGCGTCTCCCCAGGCAGATGCCATATAAAGGAAAGTGCTCAACACAGGAAAGATGGACTCTGGACTGCACTGGAGAGGAACTCAGCAGAGATACTGGCAGCTGTTTTCTACAGCCCTCTCTTTGAAGCCACACTCTCCTGTAGTACAGAATAGGGAGTAGTATAATCAATAATATTGTAATAACTATGTATGGTGCCAGATGGGTAGCTGAAATATTGGCAGGAACACTTTGTAAAGTATATTATTGTCTAACTACTATGCTGTACACCTGAAACTAATACAAAATAATAGTGAACATAAACTGCAATTAAAAAATAAAATTTTAGCCTGACCATGTGGTGGCGCAGTGCATAGAGCATCAGACTGGGATGCGGAGGACCCAGGTTCGAGACCCAGAGGTCACCAGCTTGAGCGCTGGCTCATCTGGTTGGAGCAAAGCTCACCAGCTTGGACCCAAGGTCGCTGGCTCGAGCAAGGGGGTACTCGGTTTGCTGAAGGCCCACCGTCAAGGCACATATGAGAGAACAATCAATGAACAACTAAGGTGTCGCAACGAAAAACTAATGATTGATGCTTCTCATCTCTCTCCATTCCTGTCTGTCAGTCCCTATTTATCCCTCTCTCTGACTCTCGCTCTGTCTCTGTAAAAAATAAATAAGTAAATTAAATTAAATTAAAAATAAATAAAATTTTAAAAATGAATGAGAAGTGACAGCTGATACCACAAAAATACAAAAGATTTTAAGAAAATACTATGAACATGTATATGGCTACAAACTAGACAATATGGAAGAAATGGATAAATTCCTAGAAATATACAATCATCTAAAACTGAGTCTAAATAAAAACAGAAAATCTGAACAGACCAATAACTACTAACAAAATCAAATCATTAATAAAAAAACTCCCGAAGGTATGTTCAAGATGGCAGTGTAGGTAAATGCGGTATTTGCATCCTACCACAGCCACATCAAAATCACAGAGCCATCGTTCAGAACCACCTGAAATCTAGCTAAACAGAAGTCCTATAACTAAAAGTATACAGAAGAAGCCATACCAAGACTGAGAAAAGGGGAAAAGAAACCGAACAGGATGCAGAACAGGCTACTCCTACACCATGTGTGGCAGATAGAAATTAGGAGCGATAACTCAGCTGTGTGTACACCATGAAGAGCATGGGGTCCCAGCCCCACACCTGACCCTCTAGTCCAGGGTTCCAGTGCCAGGAAGAGAAGCCTAGCTGTGAAAAGCAGCCAGGATTGTAGATGAGTAAGATGGAGGACTGCTGGGATTCCAAGCATTCCTCTTAAAGGGCCCATTCATAAACTTACTCCAACTAATTTGCTTTGAGCTCCAGAGCTGAGGCAACACCTTGAAAATCACCAGGGACATACGGGAGACACTGAATTATCTGGCTTCTGAGGGCTGTAGGGGCAGCTTTCTCCCAGACACAGGTGCTGGCGGAAGCCATTGTCCATGCTAAGCCCTCCCTTCATAGCTGGCAGGCAGGCACAATTTCTGAGTCTCCATTAACCTGGCTAAAATCACACACCCTGTTGATTCCCTGGGACAATGCTCCAACCAACTTGCAGGCACACTCAAGCTGTTTCTAGTGGCTTTCCCATATAAACCACCTGTCCTGGCTCATGATGTGGACTTTTCTAAAATCTCTTAAAGGTTCATAAACTCCAAACAGGCAGCATCTAGCCTTGGTATGCCCCACATCTCTAGCTAAGCAGTCCCAGGCCCAGCACTAGTGGCAGCTGACCTTGCTTGGTTCACAGCTTGGCCTCTCCTGAGCACCTCTAATCCCAGAACAAGTAGCAGCCATCTACAGATCGCTCTGTAGCTCAGGCCAGGTGGCTGGTCTTGGGCATGGCACAGGTGACAACTGACTTGGCCTGTACCCCCAAGGTGCCCACCTGCTGGCCAGCTTCAGACCATGCCACAGCACAACCCAACCACCTTCACAGGCAACACACTCAAAGGGCAGACTCATCAGGCACCAGAGACCCACTGAAGTGAGTTCTCCTCCACAGGGTTAACCCTGCACAGCAGCTCCTCCCCTTTGGTCCACAACTAGTTCTCACAGCCAGTTGACTAGGGGTAAATCCCACCCCCCTTTGACGTGCCTAAAGCTATCAAGGCTCAATTACAACAGGAGAGTGCACACAGCTGACATAGGGAGCACCTAAAGTACCCAGCACAGGTGACTGGGAGTCTGTACCACTGGACCCTGGACACCTACTAGATAAGGCCACGCTACCAAGACTGGGTGATGTACCAAGCTCTACCTAACATATACAAAAACAAACAAATAAAACAACAACAAAAAACATAGAAAAGCAGCCAGAATGAGGAGACAAACAAACGTGCTAAATGAAATAAAACCACAAAACAACTCACTAAATATAATGAACACAATTAGATGCAGAGATCAAAACACTGGTTATAAGGATGCTCACTGAACTTAAGGGAAGGCAGAAAAACTCTGCGAGAACTTCAACAAGGAGATAGGAAAACATTAAAAATAGAGGTTAAAACAAACAAAAAACAGTCAGAAATGAAAAGTACAGTAACCAGAATGATGAATACATTACAGAAAATCAACAGTAGAGCAGATAAAGCGAGGTTCATACCAGCAATTCAGAAAATAAGATAGGAGAAAACACCCAATCAGAACAGCAAAAAGAAAAGAGAATCTCAAAAAAATGTTAATGGAGACTCTGGGACAACTTCAATTGTACCAACACTTGCATCATGCAGGTGCCAGAAAAAGAAGAGAGAGCAAGGAACTGCAAATCGACATGGAAAAATAATGAGAGAAATCTTCCCTAACCTGGTGAATAAAATAAACACACAAGTCCAGGAACAGCAGAGAGTCCCAAACAAGATGAACCCAAAGAGGCCCACAACAAGACATATAATAATTAAAATGCCAAAGGTTAAAGACAAAGAGAATCTTAAAAGCAACAAGATAAAAGCAGTTTGTTACCTATAAGGTAGCTTCCATTAGAGCTTCCATCAGCTGAATTCTCAATAGAAAATTTGCAGGCTAGAAGAGATTGGCACAAAATATATTCAAAGTGATGAAAAGCAAGGGACCTACACCCAGATTACTCTACCTAGCAAAGCTATCATTTAGAATTGACGGACAGATAGCTTTCTACACACAAAAAAAGGCTAAAGGAGTTTATCACTAACAAATCAGTACTACAAGAAATCATAAAGGGTTTTCTATAAAAAAAGAAAAAATATCAATAATAAAATGGCAATAAATACGTGTCTATCAACAATTATTTTATTTATTTATTTATTTATTTATTTATTTATTTATTTATTTATTTATTTTAGATACAGGGCAGAAAGAGAGAGAGAAAGAGGAGGAGAAACAGGAAGCATCAACTCATAGTAGTTGCTTCCCATATGTGCCTTGACCGAGCAAGCCCAGGGTTTCGAACCAGCGACCTCAGCATTCCAGGTCGAGGCTTTATCCACTGCGCCACCACAGGTCAGGCTATCAACAATTATTTTAAATGCAAATGAATTTAATGCTCCAATCAAAAGATAGATATATAGTGGCTGAATCTATAGCAAAATAAGGCCCTTACATATATTATCTACAAAAGACTCACTTCGACCAAAAGACACACACAGACTGAAAGTAAAGGGATGGAAAAAGATATTTTATGAAAATAGAAAAAAGAAAAGAAATGAAAATATTTATATCAGACTAAATAGACTTTAAAATGCAGATTCTAATGAAAGACAAAATACCCAGCAATTCCACTTCCAAATATTTATCTGAAGAAATCCAAAACACTAAATCAAAAAACATTATATAGATATGCATCCATATGTTCTTCAAAGCATTATTTACCATAGCCAAGATATGGAAGCAATTATGTGTCCATCAATTGAAGAAGAGATAAAGCAGTACATATATATCTATACAATGAAATGTGACTCATCCATAAAAAAAATAAAAGAAATTGCAATGCTATCTACGACAGGGATGGATCTAGAGAGTACTGTACTGAGTAAAATAAGTCAAAGACAAATGCCATGTGATTTCACTTATATGTGGAATCTGAAAAACCAAAATAAACAAATGGGCAGGCCAGAATAAAGACTCAAAGATACAAAGACCATTTTGATAGTTGCCAGATGGGAGAGGGGCTTCAGAAACGTGTGGAAAAGGTGAAGGGAGTAGTAACAAGTACAAACTGAAGTTACAGAATAGTTAGTCAGATGTTAAGTACAGCATAGGGAATATAATCAATAATATTGTAATAACTATACCTGGTATCAGATGGGTACTAGAATTATTAAGGTTATCACTTCATAAGTTATATAAATGTCTAATCACTGGGTTGTAAACCTGAAACTAATATAATATTGTATGTCAACTGTAATAGAAAAGAATTAAAAATTATTAAAAAAATAAACTCACAAAAGTCTAGGACTGGATAGTTTCATGGGTGTATTTTACCAAATTTTCAAAGAATTAACAGCTAAGCTTCTCAAACTATTGCAAAAATTCAAGAGAAGGAAAGCCTCTCAAGTCTACAGAAAGAAAAAGTAGGCTTCAGAACAAGGGAATGTATCAGGTAATAAAAAGAGATATTATATAATAATGGGTCAATTAACCAAGAAGACAAAACAATACTAAATGTATATGCATCTAGAAAGAGAACTCCAAAGTAAATGAAGCAAACAGTGGTAAAACTGAAAGAAATAATTGAATCCATAATTATACTGAGACTTCCACAAATCTCTCTCAGTAATTAATAGAACAGAAAATACAAAAAAAAATACAGAAGACCTAAACAGAATAATCAGTCAGCCTGATCTGATATTTACAGAACATCCCACCCAAAAATAGAATATATATTCTTTTTAATATACATGGAACATTCACCATGGTAGACCCTATTGCAAACAAAACATACTGTAAACAAATCTTAACATATTAAAATAATTGAAACCCTACAAAATATATCCTCAGACCATAATAATTAAACTAGAAATTAGTAACAGCAAGATATCTGAAAAATGGACCCACTATTTGGAAATTAAACAACATACAGTACTTTTAAAACAAATCCAAAAATCAACATGAAGTCTCAAGAAGAACAGAAAATATTGTGAACAGAGTAAAAATATATCAAAAATGATGGTGCGCAACTAAAGCTGTGCTTAGAGAGAAGTTTATAGGATTAAAAGAAGGAAAAAAAGTAAAATTAGGGCACAAATCAGCATTATGGGAAACAGAAAAACAAAAGCTGGCTCTTTGAAACAATCAATAAATCTTGATGAAGGAAAGAGGGGGCTAAGGGAGGGAGGGAGGGAGGCAAACAGGAAGGAGACACTAAGTAATCACATCAGAAATGGAGACAGGGCCTTGACCAGTTGGCTCAGTGACTGAGCTTCCGCCCAGCATGTGGAAGTCCCAACCATCTGCAGCCATGGTTGGAATGGTTCAAGCAAGTTGGCCCTGGGTGAGGATGGCTCCATGGCCTTACCTCAGGTACCAAAATAACTTGGTTGCCGAGCAACAGAGCATCACCCTGTAGGGGGTTTGCTGGTGGATCCCGGTGGGGGCACATACGGGAGTCTGTCTCTCTACCTCCCTGCCTCTCCATCAATCAATTAAAAAAAAAGAAAGAAAAATAAAAAAGAATATATCACTACAGACAAGTATAGACATTGAAAAGACAATAAGGGAGGCCCTGGCCGGTTGGCTCAGTGGTAGAGCGTCGGCCTGGCGTGCGGAAGTTCGGGGTTCGATTCCCGGCGGGGGCACACAGGAGAAGTGCCCATCTGCTTCTCCACCCCTCCCCCTCTCCTTCCTCTCTGTCTCTCTCTTCCCCTCCCGCAGCCAAGGCTCCATTGGAGCAAAGATGGCCCGGGCGCTGGGGATGGCTCCATGGCCTCTGCCTCAGGCGCTAGAGTGGCTCTGGTTGCAACAGAGCAACGCCCCAGATGGGCAGAGCATCGCCCCCTGGTGGACATGCTGGGTGGATCCCGGTTGGGCGCATGCGGGAGTCTGTCTGACTGCATCCCCGTTTCCAACTTCGAAAAAATACAAAAAAAAAAAAAAAAGTACAAGACAATAAGAGAACACTACAAACAACTCCATGCCCATATCTGGTAAGTTAAATGAAATGGACCGATGCACTTTGAAATTCACAAATGTCAAAACTTATTTGGGAAGAAACAGAGAATCTGAATAGTCTTATTCATAGTTTAAAATTAAGAAACAAAAGAAAACAAAAACAAGTCTAGGTGGTTTCTTTGGCAAATTCTACCAAATATATAAGGAAAAAATAATACTAATTCTACATAATCTCTTCCAGAAAACAGAAAAGGATGAAATACTTCTCAACTCAATTAATTTGTAAGGCCAGCATCACCCATATATCAAAACTAGATTTAAAGAATCACAAGAAAAAAATAAACACTACAGACCAATATTACTCAGAAAAACAGACACAAAACTCTTCAACAATATTATAAACCAAATCCAGCAATATATTTAAAAATAACACATCATGACCAAATAGGATTAATTTTCAGTATTCAAGACTTGTTTAGACTTCCGGTGCCCTCTGTTCCGCCACAGCCGGTTCCCGTGCCCGCTGCCGCCGCACTCCAGGGAATTTCTGAGCAGAATCTGCCTTGACACATGTTTCAAGGATGGCTCTCCCTATTATCGTAAAATGGAGTGGACAGGAATATTCAGTGACCACACTTTCAGAAGATGATACTGTGCTGAATCTCAAACAGTTTCTCAAGACCCTTAAAGGAGTGCTCCCAGAACGACATAAGTTACTTGGACTTCAAGTTAAAGGCAAACCTGCAGAAAATGATGTTAAGCTTGGAGCTCTCAAACTGAAACCAAATACTAAAATCATGATGATGGGAACTCATAAGGAGAGCTTGAAAGATGTCCTAGGACCACCTCCTGACAATGACGATGTTGTCAATGACTTTGATATTGAAGATGAAGTAGTTGAAGTAGAAAACAAGGAAGAAAACCTACTGAAAATTTCTCGCAGAGTAAAAGAGTACAAAGTGGAAATTTTGAATCCACCCAGGGAAGGGAAAAAGCTTTTGGTACTAGATGTTGATTATACGTTATTTGACCATAGGCCTTGTGCAGAGACTGGGGTAGAATTAATGCGGCCATATCTTCATGAATTCCTTACATCTGCATATGAAGATTATGACATTGTTATTTGGTCCGCAACAAATATGAAGTGGATTGAAGCTAAAATGAAAGAGCTGGGAGTCAGTACAAATGCAAATTATAAGATTACCTTCATGTTGGACAGTGCCGCTATGATAACAGTACATACGCCAAGGAGAGGATTAATAGATATAAAGCCTCTTGGTGTTATATGGGGAAAGTTTTCGGAATTTTACAGCAAAAAGAACACTATTATGTTTGATGACATAGGAAGAAATTTTCTCATGAACTCACAGAATGGACTAAAGATAAGGCCTTTAATGAAAGCACACCTAAATCGAGATAAAGACAAAGAACTCTTAAAATTAACTCAGTACCTCAGGAAATAGCAAAATTAGATGACTTTTTGGACCTAAATCACAAATATTGGGAAAGGTATCTCTCAAAGAAGCAAGGACAGTAGCTCCAAGTTACGCTGGTATTACGCTGCTGAAGATATTTGAGATCCATGAACTCTTACTTTTCTGCTAGAAATCACTCTAATAGTGCTGGATACTGAAGCAGATGCTGCTTACACTTGGTCTTCCAGTTCTTTTGTAAATTTAATTTCCTATTTTTTGAAGATCACAGCAATATGCTAAAAAATAATCTTTTTCCCCTATGTGAATATACTGTTACTTTTGAAAAGTGTTTTCTCCATCATTGAGTACTGAGTTTTTTTCCCCCCACACACAAGAAAAGCAGACAAAAATGTATATACTCAACAGTGTCATTTTCTGACTTCGGAAACAAGTTATGTCTTGTGTTCCTGCCTTATTGTGTTGTCGTTTGATTAAATCTAAGACCAAACCCACCTCAAAATTACTGCTTTTCCTTTAAAAAAAAATTTTTTCCCCAGTAAGAAACCTAGTTTGGTATGCTTAAAGTTACCAAAAAATTTTTTGTTCCATTGTCATAGTCACAATTTCTCTCTTTTTTTTAAATTTTATTTTAATTTTATTTATTCATTTTTAGAAAGGAGAGAGAGAGAGATAGAGAGAGAAGGGGGGGAGGAGCAGGAAGCATCAACTCCCATATGTGCCTTGACCACGCAATCCCAGGGTTTCGAACCAGCGACCTCAGCATTTCCAGGTCGATGCTTTATCCACTGTGCCACCACAGGTCAGGCAATTTCTCTTTTTACTCCACCATTTACGTCTCTAAATTCTGAGCTGTCTCAGCTTGGTTGTATGTGTGTCAGTGTTCTTGGGGTAATACTGGAACATGTCAGCTGTGATACCGATATGTTATAGTATGAGAAATAGAAAACATAAGATTAAAGAATGAAATTAAGGAACAAGAGTGTTTCTTTTTGGTGGCTAAGTAGAAACATTTCTGCCTAAAACCATTGTCATAAAAGCAGTTATTGGCAATACATTTTAAAATGGGACGAATCTCTGGCTTGGCCATCAAAAGCATGAACAAAAAGGTTTTGTTCTGTTCTAGCTATATCTTGTCTAAGTGCAGACACTGTGTTTCAGTGAAAATATCTAACCATAAGCTTAAAGGAAATTATTTGCAATACTTAAGGCTGCAGATATGTAATGTGACCACTGTTTTGTGTTGACAGTATTGCTTAATACAGTTCTTGTATTTGAAAGGAATCTGATCCTTTCAAATGAACATGGTGTATATTGTTCTTACGGGACTATTTCAGTGGTGTAAATAATAAATATCTTTTCTTAAAAACAAAAAGACTTGTTTAATACTCAAAAATCTATCACTGTGACTCACTAACAGACTAGAGAAAAACCACATGGTGAGTTCAAGGAATGCTGATAATGCATTTGACAAACATCCATTCATGATTTCAAAAATGCTCAGCAAACTATGAAGAAAAGGGATTTTCTCTGAGCTGATAAAAGTCATCTATAAAGAACGTGCAGCTAACCACTTCAATGTGGGAACTATATATATTCTTCCCCCTTAAGATCAGGAACAAAAGCAAATATGTCTGCTGTCATGACTCCTATTCTACATTGTCTTGGAAGTCCTAGCCACTACAATAAGGGAAGAAAATAAACCAAGTCATACAGAGAAGAAAGCAAGAAAATAAAATTCAAACCACATAACTGTCTACATAGAATATCCCAAGTGAAGACTGAATGGAATATACAGACAACAGCCACACCATATCTATAAGGTCTACCGGAAAGTTCTGTCTGTTTCTATCACAAGTTTCGACATGTAAGCACATGTTTATTTGGCACATGTGTGCCTCTCTATTTTTATCACTTAATGTATACACACTGACGTAGCAAATTAACTAAAACAAAGTTGATTCACGTAAGTCTTATGTGTGAAGCGATAGTATACCCATGGCTACTGATAAAGTTCATTTACGCCACTGTAATTTTTACAAATTTCAACAAGGAAGAAATGCTACAGAAGCATGTCTGTCACATCCACCATATTCCCCCAACTTAGCACCCTCCGATTATCACTTGTTTTTGTCCTTAAAAAACTTTTTGAAGGGCAAAAAATTCAAAAATGAAGAAGATATCAAACAAGCACTGGTTCAATTTTTCGCATCAAAAGATAAAACATTTTTCAAAAATGGGATATACAAATTGCCCTCACGCTGGCAAGAAGTTATTAATAATAATGGAAATTATATTATTTAATAAAGTTTATTGACGGTAAGAAAAATTTGTATTTTGTTTTATTCCAAAAACGGACAGAACTTTCCGGTAGACCTTATAGAAACAGAACCTCATACCTCTGCAGCAACCAGTCCAGGAAGCCAAAGCACAACTTCTGTAGCCATCATATCCAAACAGCCAGAACTTGATCAATAATTGCCAGCTTCCCTAATTTTGCTCCACTTCCAATTTACGACCAACCAGAGAAAGGAAAATATGCTCCCCTACCCAATCTCATAAAATGTTCCACTTCCAGTTAGGTCTGCTTCCAGCTTCACCAAGCCAACAACTTCCAATTAGGATAACATTAGGCTTTTCCTTTTTCCCATAATAAAGCTTTTATTCTCTCCTTTTAGAGTCCCCTTTTAGTCTGTGCCAAATGCAAGTAATGGTGGCTGATGCTCTATCTGTTCTCATTTGGATGGGCTTTATTACAAGGAATCTACAAAACTTCCTAAAATTAATGTGAGTGAGTTTACGAGGTCATACAACACAAGATCAATGTATAAAAAACAACTGTATTTCTATATACTAACAATGAATTATTGAAAGTAAAAATATTTAAGTTTTATTGACAACAGCATATACACACAAATAAAGAAAATACATAGGTATAACTCCTTTTTCTTTTTAAAGATTTTATTTATCCATTTTAGAGAGGAGAGACAGAGAGAGAGAGAGAAAAGGGGAAGAGAAGCAGGAAGTATCAACTCCCATATGTGCCTTGACCAGGCAAGCCCAGGGTTTCAAACCGGCAACCTCAGTGTTCCAGGTCAATGCCTTATCCACTGTGCCACCACAGGTCCAGCAATACATAAGTATAAATCTAACAAAATATCTGTTGTGTCTGTATGTTAAAAATTATAATACATTAAAATAGATCAAAGACCTATATAGATATAGAAGGATACTGTGTTCAGACTGGAAGACAATATAGATATTAATTCTCCTCAGATTGATCTATAGATTCAATGCAATTCTAATCAAAATACTAGTGGTATTTTTATAGATGGTAACAAAAATTAATACAGAAAGGTAAAGTAACTAGAAAAGCCAAAACAGAACACACACTAACTTCAAAACATTCTAAAGCTACAGTAACAAATACATAATACTGTGTACTGGTGAAGAACAGAAACAGAGAACAAAAGAAGAGAATATATGGTGCTGGAAAAAAAAGAAAGAAAATAGAAAAACCACCACCTCAACTACACACCAAACAATTAATAATGGATTAACAAGGTAGATTTATCAAAACTTAAAACATTTGCTTAATGTTAAAGACACTGTTAAGCCCTGGCCGGTTGGCTCAGCAGTAGAGCGTCGGCCTGGCATGCGGGGGACCCGGATTTGATTCCCAGCCAGGGCACATAAGAGAAGCGCCCATTTGCTTCTCCACCGCCCCCTCTCCTTCCTCTCTGTCTCTCTCTTCCCCTCCCTCAGCCAAGGCTCCATTGGAGCAAGGATGGCCCAGGCGCTGGGGATGGCTCCTTGGCCTCTGCCCCAGGCGCTAGAGTGGCTCTGGTCGCGGCAGATCGATGCCCCGGAGGGGCAGAGCCTCACCCCTAGTGGGCGTGCCAGGTGGATCCCAGTCGGGCGCATGCGGGAGTCTGTCTGATTGTCTCTCCCGTTTCCAGCTTCAGAAAAATACAAGATAAATAAATAAATAAAAAATAAAGACACTGTTAAGAAAATGAAAAGATAAGCTCGAGAGTGGGAGAAATTACTTGGAAATTACATATCAGAAGATTTTTATCCAGAATATATTAAGCTCTCAAAAACCTCAACCATAAGAAAACAAACAACTTAAAGTTTTAAACAGATTTGAGAAAGAGAGAGAGGGAGGCAGGTAGGGAGGGAGAGAGGGGGAAAGAGGAAAACATCAATTTGTTGTCCCACTTATTTATGCATTTGTTGGTTGATTCTTGCATGTGCCCTGACCAGGGATGGAACCCACAACCTTGGCACATCGGGACAATGCTCTAACCAACTGAGCTACTTGGTCAGGTCAACAACTTAATTTTTTTTAAAAGCAAAAGATTTAAATAAACACAGCATCAAGTATGTGGCACATAAGCACATGGAAAGATGCTAGATATCTTCAGTCATTAGAGAAATACAAATAAAACTCCAATAACACTATTACACACCTACCAGAATGCTAAACAAACATAACAATAAAACAATATATACACCTAAGTACTGCAACTTTCATATGTTGTTGGTGGTCATGCAAAATAGTATAGGTATTCTGGAAAACAAATTGACAGTTTCTTATGAAGGTAAACATACACTTAACATATTACCCAGTGATTCTACCTGTTTATCAATGAGAAATGAAAACTTATGCTTATACAAATATGTGTTTGCAAAAATCTACAGTAACTTTATAATTGCTAAAAATTGGAAACAACCCCAACAGGTAAATGGATGAACAAACTGGTACATACATGTAATACAATGAAAAAACTACTAATACATGCAACAACTTGGATGAACTGTAAATATATTACAGTAAGTTAACAAAGCCAGACTCAAAGGATAGTTACGTAAAATTCTATTTAAATGATGTTCTGAAAAGGAAAAAACTATAAGAACAGAAAATAAATAAATGTCTGCCAAGGGTTAAGGATGGAGAAGGGCTGATTACAAAGGGGAACTGATCTGATGTTGATGGTACTGGTGGCTACATGACTGGATGCATCTGAACTCAACAAACTGTAAACTAAAGAGTGAATTTCACTGTATGAAATTTAATTTTAAAAACTAATTAAATTTAAAAAACAATAGAATTTCTATTGTTTGGTGTGGTTTTCCCAACATTAAATATTTCCAGTCCCTGGCCAGTTGGCTCAGTGGATAGAACACATCAGCCCAGTGTGCAGACATCCCGAGTTTGATTCCTGGTAAGGGCATATATGAGAAGCAACTATCTGCTTCTCTTCTCCTCCTTCTCCCCCATTTCTATCTCTTCCCCTCTTGCAGTCAGTGGCTCAATAGGTTCAAGCATGGGTACCGGGCGCTATGGATAGCTTGGTTGATTCAAGCATCGGTCCCAGATGGGGATTGCCAGGTGGATCCCAGAAGGGGCGGATGTGGGAGTCTATCTCCCCTCCTCTCACTTAAAAACAAATTACCATAGGTGAGTAATTAGAAAGTTCATTGTATCATTAAAGGTCCTTAAATGTCAGTATCCATACATGTTAATTCTAAGAAAAAAAATGTTTCTCTAAAAAAAAAATTCCACCAGTCTCCTACTGCTAGGGGTAGTAATATTGATTAATATGCCTGGTTGTTACATGTTCTTAGAGCTGTGTCTACTTTCCCATTCTGTTTGTCCTTTTATATAATTTTTTTCTTTTATTCTCATTTCCTTTGGGTTATGAGGGTGTAAAAATAAATACATGCATAAATATATACATTATGTTTATGTGAAGATCTAAAATTCAATTACTCAAAATTTATCAAATATATATATTTGATAAAACTCATATATATATATATGCCAAGCAGATGTTTGAAGCAGTAGAGATTGCAAAAGGACATATAAACACATGAATCACAGTCCCTATCCTCAAGAAGCTTAGTTTTTAATGAACAAAAAGAAAAACCATATTCAGAAATACAATAAAAAATACAAAGTAATAAATACTGTAAAGTACTTATGTACCTAAGTGAAGAGGGCTTAATTTTGCCTAAGAGGTTAACAAGTAATTTGGCATTGTTATACAGCATAGATTGATCAGAGGGGTCAGAACTGAAAAGAGTAATACCAATGAGGAGACTACTATTAATAGTGTAGATGAAATACAAAGGTTCGATTTAGGACTAAGAGCTCAAAAAGAAATTCAAAAGATATTTAGAAAGTAAAATCGAGAGATTTGATAAATGACTGAATTGTGGAGAAAGGATGACTGACTCCCAGGTTCCTAGATGTCTGGGTATAAAGTGAGGCAATTTATGAGACAAAGAACATAGAAGGAACAATACATGATTGAGTTTACTATCAACGTGTATCATATATCTCTGAACCACAAAGATAATTATGTTTAATAATTAGCTGAATATAAAAACCTGAATATAATTAGCCTGACCAGGTGGTGGCGCAGTGGATAGACCGTCGGACTGGGATGCGGAAGGACCCAGGTTCGAGACCCTGAGGTTGCCAGCTTGAGCACGGGCTCATCTGGCTTGAGCAAAAAGCTCACCAGCTTGGACCCAAGGTCACTGGCTCAAGCAAGGGGTTACTCAGTCTGCTGAAGGCCTGAGGTCAAGGCACATATGAGAAAACAATCAATGAACAACTAAGGTGTCTCAACAAAAAACTGATGATTGATGCTTCTCATCTCTCTCCATTCCTGTCTGTCTGTCCCTATCTATACCTCTTTCTGACTTTCTCTCTGTCCCTGTAAAAAAATAAAAATTAAAAACAAAACAAAACAAAAAAAAACCTGAAGGTTTATAAATGGATCTGCAATGTGAATTTAGAATTGTGGTTCTAAGGCCATAAATAAGAATTCAGAGAGAGTATTCAGAAAAAAAGATTATGGAGGATTCCATGAGGGTGACTTAAAATGGGCTAGAGCAGTAGACCAAGAGAGAGCATAATTATAGGAAGGCATGAGAGAGAATTTAAGAAAGAATACAATATTCAATATCAAATCCTGAGGAAAAGATTAGAAAATAATAAAAGTACTTCCTCGATTTGGCAATTATGCTAGTGATAAACCATGACTTAAAAGAATGGGTAGGCATACCTGTCAGTCATCAAATTCATATAAATAAAACTAAGCATGTGAATATTTGTCTGTTACTACATTTACAAAAACTGCTAGGCAGATTTGCACAAAATTTGAAGACCATGTGGCATACAAAAAATTTACTATGAAGAACACTGGCAAAGTCTGGCAATGACACCAGTGAAAAATATCCTGGAGATTTTATTTAATTAGAGGTTGGTAAACTACAATATATGGGCTAAATTCAGCTCACTGTCTGTTTCTGTAAATAAAGTTTAATTCAAACATAGCCATTCTCATTCATATTGTCTCTGGCTACTTCCACACTATAATATTAATTGGGACAGAGATCATATGGCCTGCAAAACTAAAATAATTGGCATCTGGCCCTTTAAAGAAAAATCAGCCAACCCCATATCTGACCAGAACAATGACACTATTGACAATAAGTATGCATTTGCATTTGAAGACAGAGTGCCTGGACTAACAGAGGGTAAAGACTAAGCCCCAAGCCACCCCCAAATTTTAGCTTGGTGCATTCACCTTTGTCCAGAGTCTAGCTTTGGATTTTAAAATCTCAAAACCTTAATGAAAACATAACGACCCAAAATCTATGGAACAAAGCAAAAGCAGTTCTAAGAGTAAAATTTATAGCATTACAGATCTACCTTAAGCAACCAGAAACACTCAAATAAGAAAATCTAATCTTATACCTAAAGAAACTTAGAAAAGAACAACAAACAAAACTCAAGGTCAATAGAAAAATAAAATAACAAGACCAGAGTGGAAATAAATAAATTGACTCCAAGAAACCAATTCAAAAGATCAATGAACGGCCCTGGCCGGTTGGCTCAGTGGTAGAGCATTGGCCTGGCGTGCGGAAGTCCCAGGTTCGATTCCCGGCCAGGGCACACAGGAGAGGCGCCCATTTGCTTCTCCACCCCTCCCCCTCTCCTTCCTCTCTGTCTCTCTCTTCCCCTCCCGCAGCCAAGGCTCCATTGGAGCAAAAGATGGCCCGGGCACTGGGGATGGCTCCTTGGCCTCTGCCCCAGGCGCTAGAGAGGCTCTGGTCACAACAGAGCGACACCCCAGATGGGCAGAGGATCGCCCCCTGGTGGGCATGCCGGGTGGATCCCGGTCGGGCGCATGCAAGAGTCTGTCTGACTGCCTCCCAGTTTCTAGCTTCAGGAAAAAAAAAAAAAAAAAAAAAAAAAAGATCAATGAAACCAAGAGCTGGTTTTTTGAAAATATAAACAAGATTGATAAACCTTTAACCAGACTCATCAATAAAAAGAGAGTATCCAAATAAATAAGAAATGAAAAAGAAATAACAACCGACACCATAGAAACACAAAGGGTTATAAGAAAATATTACAAATGACTATATGCCAACAAATAAGACAATCTAGAAGAAATGGATAGGTGCCTAGAAACATACAATCTTCCAAAACTGAATCAAGAAGAAACAGAAAATATAAAGACTGATTATAACTGAAACAACTGAAACAAACGAATGAATTCCAACAAATAAGTCCTGGACCAGATGACTTCACAGGTTAATTTTACCAAACATTAAAAAAACTAAAACCTATTCTTTTGAAACTATTCCAAAAAACTCAAGAGAACAGAAGACTCCCAAGCTCATTTTATGAAACCAGCATTATCCTAATTTCAAAACCAGATAAAGACACTACAAAGAAAGAAAATGATAGGCCAGTATCAGTAGTGAACATAAATGCAAATATCCTCAACAAAATGTTAGCAACCTGAATCCAGCAATACATGAAAAATATCATACACCATGATCAAATGGAAATTATTCCTGCATGAAAGGTTGGTACAATATTTGCAAATCAATTAATGCGAGACACCACATAAACAAAATAAAGGATAATAATCATTAAGATATCAATAGATGCAAAAAAAGCATTTGACAAAATCCTGCATCCATCTATGATAAAAATTCTCAGCAACATGAGACAAGACGGAAAATACCTCAAATAGCAAAAGCCATATATGACAAACCAACAGCTAATATAATGAATGAGGAAAAACTAAAAGTGGTTCCCTTAAGGTCAGAAACAAGACAGGGATGTCCACTTTCACCACTTTTATTCAACACTGTATTGGAAGTCTTAGCCACAGCAATAAAACAAGAAAAAGAAAAGTTATCCAATTTGGAAAGAAAGAAGTATAATTGTCATTATTTGCAGGTGACATGATACTGTAAATAGAGAATCCTAAAGATTCCTCCAAAAACTACTAGAACTGATAAATGAAAAGTAGCAGAATACAAAAGAAATATTCAGAAATCAGCATTTTTTACACCAATAATGAAATATCAGAAAGAAAAATTAAGAAAATACCTATTCACAAGTGCATCAAAATAATAATAATAAATTTAACCAAGAAGGTAAAAGATGCATACTCAGAAAATTTGAGAAATGAAAGAAATTGATGAAGATACAAATATGTAAATAGAAGCACATATTGTGCTCACAGATAGGAAGAATTAACATCATTAAAATGACCATACTACCCAAAGCAACCTCTATCAAAATTCCAATGGTATATTTTAGAGAACTAAAACAAATAACCCTAAAACTTATATGGAACCACAAAAAGACCCTGAATAGCTCAATAGCAACAGCAATCTTGAAAAGAAATAACAAAGTTGGAGGTATCATGCTACCTGATATCAAACTATACTACAGGTTATAGCAATCAAAATGGCATGGCATTGGCATAAAAGCACACACAGAGAAACAGAACAGAGAGCCCAGAAATAAATCCATATCTACACAGTCAATTAATATATGACAAAAGTAGCAATATGCAATGGGATAAAAACAGTCTATTCAATAAATGGTGTTAAGAAAACTGGATAGATACATAAAAAAAAAAAAGTGAGCCTGACCTGTAGTGGCACAGTGGATAAAGCATTCAACGTGTAATGCTGAGGTCGCTGGTTCAAAACCCTGTGCTTGCCCGGTCAAGGCACATACAGCAACCAAGAAACAACTAAAGTGAACCAATTATGAGTTGATACTTCTCATGATGCTCCCTACCCCACCATAAAAAAAATCAATAAATAAAATCTCTTAAAAAAAAAAAGTGAAACCATATACAAAGATAAAATTAATATGAATTGAAGACTTAAATGAAAACCCAAAACTAAAAGACTGTTAGAAGACAACACAGGCAGTGAACTCTTTCTGACACTGCTCTTAGTTATATTTTTTATATGTCTCTTGGGGCAAAGGGAACAAAAGAAAAAATAAACAAACAGCACTACATCAAACAAAAAGTTTTTGAACAGCAAAAGAAACCATCAACAAAATTAAAATACAATCTTCTGAATGGGAGATATTCACCAATGATACATTTGATAAGGAGTTAATATCCAAATTTTTATAAAGTCATACAAATTAACACCAAAAAATCCAATTAAAAAATGAGCAGAGCCTGACCAGGCGGTGGCGCAGTGGACAGAACGTCCGACTGGGATGCAGAGGACCCAGGTTCGAGACCCCAAGGTAGCCAGCTTGAGCGCGGGCTCATCTGGTTTGAGCAAAGCTCACCAGCTTGGACCCAAGGTCACTGGCTTGAGCAAGGGGTTACTTGGTCTGCTGAAGACCCGCGGTCAAGGCACATATGAGAAAGCAATCAATGAACAACTAAGGTGTTGCAATGTGCAACGGAAAACTAATGATTGATGCTTCTCATCTCTCCCTTCCTGTCTGTCTGTCCCTGTCTATCCCTCTCTCTGACTCTCTCTCTGTCTCTGTAAATAAATAAAAAGAAAGACATTAAAACAAAAAAAACAAAAAAATGAGCAGAGCATTTTTTAATGATGAATAGACACTTCTCCAAAGAGCACAGATGGCCAAAAGACATATGAAAAAATGCTCAATGTTACGAATCATCAGAGAAATTCACATTAAAACCACAATGAGATATCACCCCACACCTGTCAGAATGGCGCTCATCAATATACGTATCAACAAGAAGTACTGGCAAGGATGTGAAGAAAAGGGAACTCTCATGCACTGTTGGTGGGAATGCAGATCGGTGCAGCCACTATAAACAGTATGAAAGGTCCTCAAAAATTAAAAATGGAACTGCCTTCTGACTCAGCAATTCTATTTCTGGATATATATCTGAAAAAAACCCAAAACACTGATCCAAAAGAATATATGCATCCTTATGTTCAATGCAGTGTTATTATACAATACCCAAGCTATGGAAGCAACCCAAGTCCCATCAACAGACAATGACTGGATACAGAAGTTGTGGGACATATATGCAATGGAATATTATTTGGCTATAATAAAGAATAAAATCTTGAATAAAATCTTGCCTGACCAGGAGGTGTCGCAGTGGAGAGTGCTGACCTGGAACGCTGAGGACCCAGGTTTGAAACCCTGACGTTGCCTGACCAGGCAGTGGCGCAGTGGATAGAGCGTCAGACTGGGATGCAGAAGGACCCAGGTTCGAGACCTCGAGGTCGCCAGCTTGAGCATGGGCTCATCTGGTTTGAGCAAAGCTCACCAGCATGGACCCAAGGTCGCTGGCTTGAGCAAGGGGTCACTCGGTCTGCTGTAGCCCCGCGGTCAAGGCACATATGAGAAAGCAATCAATGAACAACTAAGGTGTCGCAACAACAAAAAAGAAACCCTGACATTGCCAGCTTGAGTGCAGACTCACCCGGTTGAGCATGGGGTCGCCAGCTTGAGTTTAGGATTATAGACATGATCACTAGCTTGAGCCCAAAGGTAGATGGCCTGAAGTCCAAGGATGCTGGCTTAAGCAAGGGGTCACTGGCTCAGCTGGAGCCCCACAGTCATAGCACATATGAGAAGTATTCAATGAACAACTAAAATGCTGCAACGAGTTGATGCTGCTTAGCTCTCTCCCTTCCTGCCTGCCTGACTATCTCATGTGTGGCAAAGGAAGGGAAGAGATGGGAAGGGAAGGGAAAGGGAAAGGAAAAGAAAGAAGGAAGAAAAAAAGAAAGAAAGAAGAATGAAATCTTACCATCTGCAGCAGCATGAATGAACCAAGAGGGTATTAGGCTAAGTGAAATATGTCAATCAGAGAAAGACAATCACGATCCAATTTTACTTACACGTGGAATCTAAAGAGCAAACAAAACTGAAACAGACTCATATAAAGAACAAAAACATAAAAGGATTAAGAAGTACAGATTGTTAGTTACAAAACAATCACAGGAATGTAAAGTACAGCATAGGGAATGTAGTAAATAATATTCTAATAACTGGCCCTGGCCGTTTGGCTCAGCGGTAGAGCGTCGGCCTAGTGTGCGGAGGACCCGGGTTCGATTCCCGGCCAGGGCACACAGGAGAAGCGCCCATTTGCTTCTCCACCCCTCCACCGCGCTTTCCTCTCTGTCTCTCTCTTCCTCTCCCGCAGCCAAGGCTCCATTGGAGCAAAGATGGCCCGGGCGCTGGGGATGGCTCTGTGGCCTCTGCCTCAGGCGCTAGAGTGGCTCTGGTCGCAACATGGCGACGCCCAGGATGGGCAGAGCATCGCCCCCTGGTGGGCAGAGCTTCGCCCCATGGTGGGCGTGCCAGGTGGATCCCGGTCGGGCGCATGCGGGAGTCTGTCTGACTGTCTCTCCCTGTTTCCAGCTTCAGAAAAATGAAAAAAAAAAAAAAAAAATTCTAATAACTGTATGGAGCCAGCTGGTTACTGGAAATATCAAGGGGAACACTTTGTAAAGTACGTGACAGTCTAACCATTATGGTGTACACCTAAAACTAATACAAAATAATACTAAATGTATACTCTAATTGAAAAAAGAAAAAAAAATTAACCATCATCTCCTTCCCCTCCTACACAAAAATAAAATCTCAAAACTGAAAAGCCTTGAGAAGTTGCTATATCCAGCCTTATGAGCCATGTATAAAGATACCAGAGCTTAATGAGTCCCTACTAGGAACAGGAAGCCTGCCTTGGTAGATCACCCTATCCAACAGGTTCAATCCATTAAAGCTTTAGGAAGTCACCACCTCACGGGCTCCCACACATGAAGGGGAAGGCTTCATAACCAGGGTAGAAAATCTGATTGACCATCTTATCTCAGAAACTATCAGGACTGATCTCAGTATGCCTCACATCATCCCTTTTATTTGTCACTGCCAAAAGGTCAAATTCCCTAAGTCATTCATCATCACATGAATCTCATACTGCTCTGTACTTTCCATTAAAATCTCATTTCTTGCCTGACCAGGCGGTGGTGCAGTGAATAGAGCGTCGGACTGGGATGCAGAGGACCCAGGTTCGAGACCCCGAGGTCGCCAGCTTGAGCGTGGGCTCATCTGGTTTGAGCAAAGCTCACCAGCTTGGACCCAAGCTCACTGGCTGAGCAAGGGGTTACTCAGTCTGCTGTAGCCCCACGGTCAAGGCACATATGAGAAAGCAATCAGTGAACAACTAAGGTGTCGCAATGAAAAACTGATGATTGATGCTTCTCATCTCTCTCTGTTCCTGTCTGTCTGTCCCTGTCTATCCCTTTCTCTGACTCTCTGTCTCTGTAAAATAAAATAAAATAAAATCTCATTTCTCAATTCCTCTCCCCTATCACCCAGCCCTCTGTATATCCCCTGAAATTCCTACTCATTGATCAACAAGCTCTTAATGTTTAAAGTCTTTTCTGCCTTCTTTAGCTGTTCCCTAACATGAATTCCCCTTCATCTCATTCAAATGGAGATACTTTTTTTTGTCTCAATCTCATTTGTCAAAGCCAGAAAATTCTTTCCGTTTTCATTTTTGCTTTCAAGACTTTGCTGCTCTTTCCTTCTTGCAAAACTTCCTGCAGGTGTGTCGCAATATAATTATACATGCCCCAGTCATCACTCCTGTTGTTACCAACCTTATAAGCACACTTACTGTCAAGCTCTCACACCCTTTCACTCAAGGAAGC
The DNA here is from genome assembly GCF_036850995.1 of Saccopteryx leptura. Classification (NCBI taxonomy): domain Eukaryota; kingdom Metazoa; phylum Chordata; class Mammalia; order Chiroptera; family Emballonuridae; genus Saccopteryx; species Saccopteryx leptura. Next base: position 198,339,430 of record NC_089506.1, read on the forward strand.
CCTTAGCTTCTTGCTCAGGCTTCCTGTCCTTCCCAATTCCAATCATCTTTTTGTGAGACTTCAACATCACATAGATGAACTATCCAACCACATCAATTACCCCCTTACTAACCCCAACTCAGTTATCCACTCCCATGACCAAACCTTCCACCCTGTTGTTACCAATAGGACATCAAACCATAGATTTAAGAAGTGCTGATTCCCAAACAGGACATATAAAGAAAAACACATGCAAGCACATCCTACTAAAACTGCAGAAAACAAAAGAAAATTAGACATCTTAAAAGGCACCAGAGAGCCTGACCAGGCGGTAGCGCAGTGGATAGAGCATCGAACTGGGATGCGGAGGACCCAGGTTCGAGACCCCGAGGTCACCAGCTTGAGCGCTGGCTCATCTGGTTTGAGCAAAGCTCACCAGCATGGACCCAAGGTTGCTGGCTCCAGCAAGGGGTTACTCGGTCTGCTCTAGCCCCGCAGTCAAGGCACATATGAGAAAGCAATCAATGAACAACTACGGTGTCACAACGAAAAACTAATGATTGATGCTTCTCACCTCTCTCCGTTCCTGTCTGTCCCTATCTATTCCTCTCTCTCTCTCTGTCTCTGGAAAAAAAAAAAAAAAGCACCAGAGAGGGGGGAAAAAAGACACATTAATCTTCAATCAGTAACAAGACTGACAGCTAAAGCCAACAGAAATAGAAGTAAAAAAACAATGAATGACCAGTCTACAATTCTATTGTTTTTGTTTGTTTGTTTGTTTTTTGTATTTTTCTGAAGCTGGAAACGGGGAGGCAGTCAGACAGACTCCCGCATGTTCCCGACTGGGATCCACCCGGCATGCCCACCAGGGGGCAATGCTCTACCCATCTGGGGCGTTGCTCTGTTGCAACCAGAGCCATTCTAGCGCCTGAGGCAGAATCCACAGAGCCATCCCCAGCGCCTGGGCAAACTTTCCTCCAATGGAGCCTTGGCTGCGGGAGGGGAAGAGAGAGACAGAGAGGAAGGAGAGGGGGAGGGGTGGAGAAGCAGATGGGCGCCTCTCCTGTGTGCCCTGGCCGGGAATCAAACCCGGGACTCCTGCACGCCAGGCCAACGCTCTACCACTGAGCCAACCGGCCAGGGCCTTTCTTTTTCTTTTAACAAGAGGAAGGGAGGTGGGGAGAGGGAGAAGAATGAGAGAGAGAGAAATATCAATTTGTTTCACTTATTTATGCATTCATTGGTTGATTCTTGTATGTGCTCTGACTGGGAATCAAACACACAAACTTAACATATTGGGACGACACTCTAATAAACTGAGCAACCCAGCCAGGGCCAGCCTACAATTCTATATCCAAGTCTAAATATGATTTGAAAATGAAGATATTGTTTTCAGATGAATAAAAACTGAACTTGTTCACTAGTAGACACACAGTAAAAAAGTTTTTCAGGCAAAAGAAATGAGGCAGAGCTAAATGAATACTGACTACAAAAAATAATTCAGATGTCTTATGAAATAACACATATATGTAGAACTAAACTGACAAAAAGGTCCAAGAGAAATAGATGAAGCATAAATATTCCAAAGTCCATGAACTGACAGAGAAATGACAAAACTATTAATTTATACTAGACTTCAATAATTCAATAATGCTTGGTATAATCTTAAGGGCAGTAATTGAAATGATATTAAGAAATGTATATGAATAAGTAAATGATTAAGATAATATAGTAGGTAAAAATGGAATATGAAAATATATTTGAATAATCCAAGAGAAGATAAAGAAAAATGAGATACCTTTTTTTGCCTCACAGAACTGGGGGGAGAACTAGAAATTGTTAGATGTTATTTTTAAATCCAAATATGTAAGCCTGACCAGTGGTGGCACAGTGGATAGAGCATTGTCCTGGGACATTGAGATCCTTGTTCCAAAACCCTGAGGTCTCTGGCTTGAGCACAGGCTCACCAGCTTGAGTGCAGGGGTGCCGACTTGAGCATGGTATCATCAACAGGATACCATGGTCGCTGGCTTAAGCCCAAAAGTCGTTGGCTTGAGCAAGGGATCACTGGCTTGGCTAGAGACCCCCACCTCGGTCTAGGAATGTATAAGAAGCAATCAATGAGCAACTAAAGTGCCACAGCCACGAGTTGATGCTTTGCATCTCTCTCCCTTCTCCTCCTTCTCACTCTCTCTCAAAAATAATAATCATCCAAATATATCAGTAACTAAGCTGACCTCATAAAAGTTCTATTAAAATGCCTACTGAAAATACTACTATCAACACTTGTAGAATGTAACTAACACCGTGTTTAGAGGGTTTTATAACCATAAGTGCATGTATTAGTGATCCAAGTATCAATCTCAAAATATTAGAAAAATCACAGCAAATTAAACCTCCCTGAGAGGAAGAAACTAATAAATATAGGAAGTCAAGGAAATAGAAAACAAAAGTATAATGGCACATATCAAAGATAGTAAAAGGGTTTACTGCCTAGAAGACCCATCTTTAACTTAAAAAAGAGAAAAACAGTATCAGGAATGAAAAAGGGCACACCACTTACAAAAGCTACTTAATCTTGAGATCCCAGCTTCTGGTACTTGACCAGGTTACAGCTTCTCCACACCTCGTCAGCTTGCTAGGTTTCATACTGTCATTCAACCAAGCTCCTTTCTGTGAGAACTTTTATCTCACATTCTGTACATACGTTTTGTGCTAATGAATTACTGTGTCTACTGTACTAGTCTATGCTCCATGTGGAGGGGTCATTCACTATTTTAGTACCCAAAGTCTAGCACAATGCATGTAGTAGGGTAGGGACTCAATAATCATTTATTCAACAAATACTGAGTGCTCACCCTGTAACTGGTACCATTTTAGGTGCTCAGAATACAATGAACAAAATACACAAAATTCTATGCCCTCATGGAGTTTACATTCTAATGGAAGGAGAGACAAGCAAATAAGTAAAATATATGTCAGATGAGGATAAACAAAGCAGGGAAAAGTGATTTTTTCCCAATAACACTACATTTGTTCATTTTAAACACTATGTTTAACACACTACATTTAAAATTTAAAGTGAGATGGTGAGGGAAGGCCTCCCTGGGGTGAAAAAGTAAACCATGCCTACCTGGCAGGTTTGAGGAACAGTCAGGAAGTATGAATGGAACAGATTGAGCAAATGGAAGAACGGAAAAGTAACAGACAAAATTAAAAAAAAATCAGGATGAAGGGTAGCAGATCATGTGTCTAGGCCACTATTATGCCTTTTACTCTGAATGAAATAAGAGACCTAATTTGTGGCTTAGGCCAATGTTTTTTGTTTGTTTGTTTGTTTGTTTTTGTATTTTTCCAAAATTAGAAGCGGGGAGGCAGTCAGACTCCCATATGTGCCTGACCAGGATCCACCTAGCATGCCCACCAGGAGGCAATGCTCTGCCCATCTGGGGCGTTGCTCCATTGCGGCCAGAACCATTCTAGCGCCTGAGGTGGAGGCCATGAAGCCGTGCTCAGCACCTGGGCCAACTTTGCTCCAATGGAGCCCTGGCTGTGGGAGGGGAAGAGAGAGACAAAGAGGAAGGAGAGGGGGAGGGGTGGAGAAGCAAATGGGCACTTCTCCTGTGTGCTCTGACTAGGAATCGAACCCAAGACTTCCACAAACCAGGCTGATGCTCTACCACTGAGCAAACTGGCCAGGGCTGGGCCACTGTTACATTTTAAAAGGATTGCTCTGGCTGTAGTGTTGAAAACAGTCTATGAGGTAGAAAGGTGGAAACAAGGAGTTCAGTCACAAGGCTACTGAAATAATCTCAGAAAGAGATTACGGCAGCTTGGACCAGATGACAGCAATGGAGGTGGTGAGAAATGGTTATACTCAGAATAAATTTTGAAGGTAGAGCCACCAAGCCTTGCTCACAAAACTTTGGGAAAATAATCAGAGAGAATTCAAGAATTCAGTTTGAACACATCAAATTTGACTTGTCTTTTATATATCCAAGTAGATTTGTCAGGTAGACAACTGGATATATGAATTTGTAGTTTAAGCTAGAAACAAAAATCTGGTATTTAAAGTCATGAGACTACATGATATCATCAAGTAACCTCTGATAAAAGAATCAATTTATCAACCAATAACTAGTAAACACATGACTGTTAGCCATCACAGTTTTCAAAGCTGAAAAAGTGGTGTGGAACTTTGAGGCCTTGTGCTTCTGTTGAAGTGAAATCACAACTATGATGTTTATTTTTTATTTTTTGTATTTTTCCGAAGTTAGAAGCGGGGAGACAGACAGACACACACATGCGCCCCCAGGATCCACCCAGCATGCCCACCAGGGAGTGATGCTGTGCCTGTCTGGGGTGTTGCTCGGTTGCAGCTGGAGCCATTCTAGCGCCCGAGGCAGAGGCCATGAAGCTGTCCTCAGCGCCCGGGCCAACTTTGCTACAATGGAGCCGTGGCTGCAGGAGGGTAAGAGAGAGATAGAGAGGAGGGAAGGGGGAAGGGGGAAGAAGCAGATGGGTGAGTCTCCTGTGTGTCCTAACCAGGAATCAAACCTGGGACTTCCACATGCAGGGCCGATGCTCTACCACTGAGCTAATCGGCCAGGGCCTGATGTTTGTTTTATTTTTTAAAAAAAATCTTTGTCTTCAGATATTCCCAAATACCACCTTCATGAAAAAATACAGTATAGAGTTTCCTCAAAATATTAAAAATAGAATTGCCTTTTGACCCAGCAATCCCACTGCTAGAAATATATCCTAAGAATCCTGAAACACTAATTCAAAAGAATATATGCAGCTCCATGTTCACTGCAGCATTATTTACAATATAACTAAGATCTGAAAACAGCCCAAGTGCCCATCTCTGGATGAGTGGATAAAAAAGCTGTAGTACATTTACACAACGGAATACTATGTAGCCGGAAATAGGAAATCTTACCTTTTGCAACAGTATGGATGGACCTGGAGATTATTACCCTAAGTGAAATAAGCCACTAAGAGAAAGACAAGTACCATATGATCTCACTTAAATGTAGAATCTAGTGAACACAATAAACTGATGAATAAAATAGAAAAAGAGGCATGGATACATGGAACATATGGACAGCAATCAGAAGGGAGGGCGAGGGTTCAAAGGAGGTAAAAGGATTAGTCAAAAAATATATATTCATAACACATAGACAAAGACAACAGGGTGGCAAAGCCAGAGGGAAGGTGGGGGCGAGCGGGGTGGGGGGAGTATGTGGAGGTGGGCAACAGAAAAAATGAATGAGACTTTGCTTGGGGAGGAAGGTCCACGATGTGGTGTGCAGATGGTGTTGAGTTGTACACCTGAAATTTGTATGGTTTTGTGAACCAATGTCATCCCAATAAGCTTTTTAAAAATAGCCAATGTTAAAGCAAGGGAAGTTTCCTCTTAATTTGTTCTCCAAAGTTGGTAGATTTCCCTTTAAACTGGCATCATGCTACCTGCACTCTATATTATACTTGAAATGGATGGTGTACATATCATATCAAATGCTGGCTGAAACAAAGTACCCTTTGTGAAATGTTTGAAGATCATCCCAACTGTTCATTTTTATAGGTTTCATTTCTCTTTTTTTAAAATTCATTTTAGAGAGGAGAGAGAAAGGGAGAGAGAGAGACAGAGAGGGAGAGAGAGAGCGGAGAGAGAGACAGAGAGGGAAGGTGGGGAGGAGCTGGAAGCATCAACTCCCATACGTGCCTTGACCAGGCAAGCCCAGGGTTTCGAACCGGCGACCTCAGCATTTCCAAGTTGACGCTTTATCCACTGCGCCACTACAGGTCAGGCTATTTTTTTAGATTTTATTTATTCATTTCTAGAAAGAAAGGAGAGAGAGAGAAGGGGGGAGGAGCAGGAAGCATCAACTACCCTATGCGCCTTGACCAGGCAAGCCCAGGGATTCGAACCAGCAACCTCAGTGTTCCAGGTTGACGCTTTATCCACTGTGCCATCACAGGTCAGGCCATTTTTATAGGTTTTAACTGGAAATGAACCTGGATCATCAGAAATGTATGTCTTTGAACAATATTAATATTGTCTCTCCTATGTAAAGCTGCTTACACCAAGTTTCATGTTGGCAATTATGTCTTGGTAATTTCTAAAGGAGCCATATTAATTCCTTTACTTTGTTTGCTATAGGAATATTGCTGAAAACATTGTTCTTTATGTGAAACCCCTACAAGAGATTTATTTTATAATTAATGGGAAAAATTTAGCTTTTCCTGAAGATTTATAGGCAATGTTTCTAAGGTAAGATTGCCAAAAAGTATATATAATGTTTGATCTTGTCTATATCTTCTAGAACAGTGGTCAGCAAACTCATTAGTCAACAGAGCCAAATATCAACAGTACAACGATTGAAATTTCTTTTGAGAGTCAAATTTTTTAAACTTAAACTATATAGGTAGGTACATTCCTTATTGAGGTAGCACCTGCATATGGTATTTTGTGGAAGAGCCACACTCAAGGGGCCAAAGAGCTGCATGTGGCTCATGAGCCATGGTTTGCCGACCGCTGTTCTAGAACAAAAAAAGCTAAAATAGAAAAAAAAAATCACACCAATGGTTGGTTATCTTTGAGAGGTTGGGCGTGTGGAGTGGAGGATTGACTGGCAAGAGGCATGATGAAACTTACCATGGTTAAGATCTCTGAAAAGTGACACTATGAACAAAGAATTATGACTGGACTCTACCCACTAGAGGTCATTATCATTCCACAGTTGAGACAACCAAAACTATCTCCAGAAATTGTCAAATGTTCCTTGGGAAGCAAAATCACCCCTAATTGAAGGAGTACCACTGCCCTATATCTTTTTTTTTTTTAACAGAGACAAGAGAGAGAGGCAGAGAGAGGAATAGATAGGGACAGACAGGAACAGAGATGAGAAGCATCGATTTTTTTTCGTTGTGGAACTTTTAGTTGTTTATTGGTTGCTTTCTCATACGTGCCTTGACCGTGGGGCTACAGTAGACCGAGTAACCCCTTGCTTAAGCCAGCAACCTTGGGTCCAAGCCAGTGAGGTTTGCTCAAACCAGATGAGTCCGCATTCAAGCTGGTGACCTCGGGGTCTCGAACCTGGGTCCTCCGCATCCCAGTCTGACACTCTATCCACTGCGCCACATCAGGCTGCCCTATATCTTGATAGAGTTTTGGCTCACACAGGTCTATACATGTCTAAGATCAGAGAACAGACTTAAAATCTGCACATTGTATTGTATGTATTTTTGACTCAAAAGAAAACTGTAAATAAATAATAAGCTCTAGTTAATGATATGCATGCTAAAATATTTAGGAGAAAGTTTTTAGAGATGGTTGGACAGTGATTTGTATAAGCATGTTATAATGCAATACGGTAAAATGTTAATGGTAGAATATAAGTGATGGGTATATAGGCACTCTATAAAAATCTTTAAACTTTTCTGTATGTTTGATCATTTTCATAATAAAATGTTGGTAAGTCTCATTTTCTAACTACCTACATTAATCAGAAGACTCCCAATGAAGCCAGCTGAAACATGTCCATCGAAAAGTATCAGCTGTTGAGTAAATACTGTGAGACTGTGGAGAGAGCCACAGTTACACCACTCAGTATGTGGTTCTTAATGACTTCTTGCAGAAGGAAGTACACTGGCATCACTAATAAATTACATTTGTAAAATAACACCTTATAAACATTTAAGAACCATTTACGTCAACTTTAAATGCTCTGAAATTTCAGTTAAAACAGTAGATACTTGAAAGATTCTTTCATAAATACATTGTCAAATATTTAAAAATTAAAGTGCAACAATGACTATAAGTTATGGTATGTCTTATTATTTTCTAATCAGGTATTCTTTTATCTTACTATTATATAGAAATGTATCTCAATAGTGTATAATGTGCTCTGCTGTGTTACATAATAGGTATCAAATCCTTTAAAAAGATACAGTGAAACTGGTTATTTTCTACATATAAGTATTAGCCTATGATTTTATTGGAGGTGATACTGTCCATTGCCATTCAAAGCATGAGTCTCAAACCAGTAAAGGACTATGAACTATTTGTTATGAATTCATGATGAGATCAGTTCATAAACTGACAGTAAGCACTTAGAAGCTTTTTACAGAAGTTTGACATTGTCGTGTCAGCAAAGCGCATAATTTGTAGATGTGTCTTGTTGATCAGAATATGAAAGATGTTTTCAAAGTCACAAGGTGAGTTGCATATAGCATGATGTGTATTAGACATAGTGAATCGGGTTACATGTCAACTACCTAAAGGTTTATAAAAAGCTTGAAAATGCACAGGTTTATTCATTTTTATAACTAGTTAATTTTACAAACATTTTTAATCTTAATCCTGGTTTTTAATTTATAATTTAACATCATTAGATATGTTAGAAAAGAAAATTCATATTATTTTAACCTAATAAACATATGGACAAACAAGCTTCAGTGGATTTTTCAGCATCTTTTGGTGGAAAAGACATACTTTTTCTGAATGTACCACGGCAGGAAGCCAAAGGAGGGTGAAGAAAGTGATTCTGAACAGATAAAGACCAAACAAGGCCTACTTCACCCAGGGGTATAATTCCTTATACACTGAGTTCAGTTTTGTACCCAGAATGGATGGTAAAGTACCAACATCACAGTATGTTAAATACTAAGATATACTGGTAAATGGAACAACAAAACCATCAAAATTTAAGAACACTTAATTTAAAAAGCTAATAGAGGCCTGACCAGCTGGTGGCGCAGTGGAGAGCGTCAGACTGGGATGCAGAAGGACCCAGGTTCGAGACCCCGAGGTCGCCAGCTTGAGCGCTGGCTCATCTGGTTTGAGCAAAAGCTCACCAGCTTGGACTCAAGGTCGCTGGCTCAAGCAAGGGGTTACTCGGTCTGAAGGCCCACGGTATGAGAAAGTAATCAATGAACAACTAAAGTGTCGCAACGAAAAACTAATGATTGATGCTTCTCATCTCTCTCCGTTCCTGTCTGTCCCTATCTATCCCTCTAGCCCTCTCTCTGTCTCTATAAAAAAAAAAAAAAAAAAAAGCTAATAGAGGCCTTGGCCGGTTTGCTTGGTGGTAGAGCATCAGCTGGCATGTGGATGTCTTGGGTTCAATTCCTAGTCAGGGCACACAGGAGAAGCAACCATCTGCTTCTCCATGGCCCTTCTCTTCCCCTCCCACAGCCATGGCTCGATTGGTTCAAGCACATTACCCTGGGCCCTGAGGATGGCTCCATGGAGTCTCCTCCTAAGGCACTAAAAATAGCTCGGTTGTAAGCATGGCCCCAGATGTGCAGACCATCGGCTCCAGACAAGAGTTACCGGGTGGATCCCTGTTCTGGCGCATGTGGGGGTCTATCTCCCCTCCTGTCACTTGGAAAAGAAGGGAAAAAAACTAACAGAAATAGATATCCAATATTCTTTTTTCTTGTGAATTTGTTCTTATTGGGATGCAGGGGAGGGGTCGCTGGGCGGTCATGCCCCACTGGGCCTGTTCATTCTAATCCTTGGATGGCTTTTGGAGCTTTTTCTTTTCTTGGAGCTTCTGCTCTTGCTGCCAGTAGCCTCTTCAGGTCCACTGCTGAGGCTCCTCTTTGAAGAGAATTTCCTCTTTTTCTTGGGAACACTCCTGTTTCCTCAATATTTCATCCATAAATGTTTGTTTTACAGACTTCCTGTACTAGCACTTTGGATTGCTAAGACTAAAATGCTAAATACAAGTACTGTCAAGAAACAAATGAACATGACCTGACCTGTACAGGCCTCTGCCATGCAGGGATGGCCAGTCCTGGTGTCTGAGTGATTCCCAGGGCCCAGCAAAGGGACCAGGTTTCCAGAGCCCTGAAGACAAGGGCTAACACCCCAAAATAGGGACTCATTTTCCACTTTACTTTCACTGGCTGAGCAGCTGCCAAGAACAAAGGCTATATCTCTGGATACCTGGCAAACAAATGTAGTATTGCCTCATGAATTGATTGCTTCTTTGAGGTGCCCATAAGGTTATTTGGGAAGAAGCTTTGACAGCAAGTGGAGGAACAGCTATCCTTCTGTGTTAGAGAGATTCCATGAAAGAATGTCGTGGTCATGAAGGAGTGAACCGTTCAGAGGAAGCGGCTGCTGAGATTATTAGGAAGCTGGAGAAAGTATAAGAAATGCTTGAAGAGAGAAAAGAAATGACCAGCTGCAAATGCTCTCAGGCTTCTGAAAGCAGCAGCAGTACGGAGGAGTGCAAGGAAGGAGACAGGTGCTGAGAGAACTAGCTCAAGAGCCCAGAGAGCTGGTTGGAGCACACACCAGTCCACTGGGCAAGTGTTCTGTCCTCAGCTACCTCTCAGGAGTCCTCAACAAGAGGAGACAAGTGAAATACCCAAGAAGAAAAAGCAAACGCACCTGAGGAGAATTAAAGACCCACCTGTCTCTTTATCCAAATCCAAGAAAAAAAATTTTTTCCAAGAAGAAATTGGTTAGTTAGTTGTGATCTTAAGGAGATAGTTGGCAGTGCAACAAAGCTGTATTTTAAAGTGGAAGTCTTCCCAATAAGAAGAAATCTTTCCCCAAAGAGGAACCAGTTAGTGATCCTGAAGAGGCAGGAAAAAGGAAATGTCCCCAAGTGAAAGGACATTCTCTTCCAAAGAGGACTCCCTCAGCAGTGGACCTGAAGAGGCTGCCAGCAGCAAGAGCAGCAGCTCTAAGAAAAAGCTCGGAAAGCCATCCCAGGAAGATTAGAATGAACGGTTCCCTGGTGGGGTATAACCTCCCACAGTGACACTTCCTGACCCATCCTTTATATCCCAATAAAAACAAATTCACAAGAAAAAAAAGAACAAGCAAATAATTACATCAAAAATATTCATTGAAAATACTAACTAAATCTTCACTTTCCAATGACAGTGCAGCTCGCCACATTTATAAACTAATGATATGGAAGACCAATTTACAAAACAGTATTTGCAAAGTGTTTTTCATTGCATCTTGGCAAGTTCACAGATACCACTACTGTGCTACCGGAATATGACGGTGGTATGAAGGAAGAGTTCTTGTTCTCAGTTTTACAGCCAACTAACACAATTAGCTTTGAACTGAGCAAAACTATGAATTACACCATCAACAAAAGTGGTCTATAGTTTGTAAAGAAGAATGTTCCCAATGGCACACCTGCAATTACAAGAAAACATTCTGGAGTAATTTCCCAGATTAAAGGGTACCAGAAAGCAAGTCAACAAACACATTGCTTCTTTCAATGACAAAATGTTGGTACAAAAAAAGTTGAACACAGTATATGTAGAATCACGATAAAAATAATAAAATATAAATGCTAAAGAATTATAGATTATTCTCTTTATAAAGAAGTACCTCATAAATGACTGCTAATGAATTAATGTTAAAACAATGTCAAACCTGACAAGGTGGTGGCACAGTGGATAGAGCGTTGGACTGGGATGTGGAGGACCCAGGTTCGAGACCCTGAGGTTGCCAGTTTGAGCGTGGACTCATCTGGCTTGAGCAAAAAGCTCACCAGCTTGGACCCAAGGTCACTAGCTTGAGCAAGGGGTTATTCGGTCTGCTGAAAGCCCATGGTCAAGGCACATATGAGAAAGCAATCAATGTACAACTAAGGTGTCCCAACGAAAAACTGATGATTGATGCTTCTCATCTCTCTCCTTTCCGGTCTGTCTGTCCCTATCTATCCCGCTCTCTGACTCTCTCTCTGTCTCTGTTAAAAAAAACAAACAAACCCAAAAAACAAAAAACAAACAACAAAAAAAAAAACAATGTCAATATTGAAATATTGGTTATTCAAAGAAAGTTAAATTATAGAACATAGTGATTCTGCAAGATAAAAAATAAGTTTGGTTCTAATAAAAGATGTCAACTGAATAAACCAGTATGTAGTATCTTCTGTATTTTTAATGATCTTTAAGATTGTAATAAGACCCCTATTACAAATGGGTAATTACAGAATAGGCAAAGGAATATAAAGGACAGCATTGGGAATACAATCAATAATATTTTAATAACTATGTGTGGTGCCAGGTGGATACTGATAATATTGTGAAGAACTCTTTGTCAAGTATGACTTTGTAACCACTATGCTGTACACTTCAAACTAATACAACATAATAATGAATGTAAACTGTAACTGAAAAGTAAATATTTAGCCTGGCCTGTGGTAGTGCAGTGGATAAGTGTCGACCTGGAATCCTGAGGTTGCCAGTTCTAAACACTGGGCTTGCCAGTCAAGGCACATATGAGAAACAACTGCTTTGAGTTGATGCTTCCCTCCTCCTCCCCACCTTCTCTCTCTCTCTCTCTCTCTCTCTCTCTCTCTCTCTTCTCTTTCTAAAATTAATAAATAAAATCTTTTAAAAAAGAAAATATTTTAAAAAACAGACTTCCTTATAAGGAAGAAATGCAATATGCTTTTCAATGGCAGGTAAGGGTAAAGGGGAAAAACAAAAGTTAGAAGCTTAGAACAGTTTCTACATATTATTACCATATATATTATAAATGTAACAGAACATTTTGAAATTTAATTTTCTAATCAAAGGAGATCCACAGATAGGAAATATAATATAATTGAGCCCATTTTTTTCATTTAAAGATAACTTAACTATCAAGAGTAGAAACTGTTGGAATTGGCTGCTGCTGAAAGATAAAGGATAGACCTGGATAAAATGCTAAATGAATATGCTGAGCTTGATGAAACTACTTTTTAAGATTTTTTTCTTCCAATCCCACCAATATAAGTCAGTAATAATGGCTTCTGTAAATGAGTGTTACTAAACCAAAGCATAGCAACAGTTTAGCTATATGTTATCCATGAAAGTAGTGCTGTCTTCAATTTAACCTAGACAGGTGAACAAGCAAGAGGCAAGCTCATTTGTAACTATAAAACAGTGTTTGTTCAAAGTACTGTGTTAAGTTTAAAATCACCCAATTACTATTTCATAACTTTATTTAGTTACAACTGCAAAATACATGAAGTTAACAGTGTAAGAGAAAGTTGCAGTAGTAATTGGCTATACATGTAGTTTTTTTTTTTTTAAGAGTTTATTTATTTATTTATTTAATTCATTTTTAGAGAGGAGAGAGAGAGAGACAGAGAGGGGGAGAGAGGAGAGAGAGACAGAGAGAGAGAAGGGGGAGGAGCTGGAAGCATCAACTCCCATATGTGCCTTTGACCAGGCAAGCCCAGGGTTTCGAACCGGCGACCTTAGCATTTCCAGGTCGACGCTTTATCCACTGCGCCACCACAGGTCAGGCTATACATGTAGTTTTTATAATTCTTCATATTTATTTTTTTCTGATTGTATCTTTAAAATGTAATTTTGTCAGTTGAGTAAATTACTTGAGCTTGTATTTAGTATATCTGTTGTTTTCATTTATTTATTTATTTTTTTTATTTCTTTGAGAGAGAGAGAGAGAGAGAGAGACAGGAAGGGAGAAAAAAGGAGAGATAAGCATCAACTTGCAGTTGCTTCACTTAAGTTGTTTATTGATTGCTTTTCATACATGCCTGGACTGGGGACGGAGGCTCAAGCTGAGCCAGTGACCCCTTGCTCAAGCTAACAACCTTGGGCTTCAGGCCAGTGACCTTGGGCGTCTAGCTAACAACCTTTGGGCTCTAGCCAGCAACTCTGAGATCATGTCTAGGACCCCATGCTCAAGCCAAGGAGCCCACACTCTAGCCAGTCACCTTGGAGTTTCAAACTCGCCCTTAGTGTTCCAGCCCAACACTCAATCCACTGTATCACCACCAGTAAAGCTATTTTTTAAATAATTTATTTTGCAAACGTATCAGTGCATAATTGGTGGGAAAACTTTAAAAAACTTATCCTTCATCGCATTTTGAGAAGCACTGGGCTAGTTTTTAAGTAGCTACTTGTATCTTGAGTTTATTTCAACAGAGTAAATCTACATAAATCCTAAATAAATCTCTATTAATTGAGATTTTGTGGACACGTGATGTAAACAAATTTTTAAGTATTTGGAAGTTTGAAGGGTATAGGAAAATGTCTCAACCAGTTATTGATATTCACATGCAGAGTAGCTGTGGCCTCCATTTATCAGAGGAGTTAACAGGTCTGATACACAGTCTTTGTTTGTCATCAAGCCTGGACTACAGCACATTTTCATATTTAATCCAGAGTACTAGTCATTGAAACTGTTGTCTCTGATAGGGGGAAAACTGATAAAGGAAGATTCTCTTAAAAACAAGACCTATCTAGTTTAGATTAACAAACAAAAAATTGTCTTTGGAAATACCAAGATCTTCTATTATAATCTCAGACTCCCTGAGGTTCAAGTAAATATAAACCTGAAAAACAAATACCTGGCTCAGAGATCTAAAAGATCATGAACCTAGCTAACATCAATGAAATATTAGAACTTTCTTTCATGGCTATAACAAACAAACAAAACAAAACAAGTAATAGTCATAGTAGTATATACTGCTAATCAAAACGGAACTCTGGGAGGTCTACTGTGGATCATTCTGGAATGAGAAAGCAAATTTAAGCCACTCTTTTTCAAGAGAGTAATTAGCACTAGTAAGAGGGGCGAAGCCATGGAACTGGGCTGGTCCCACACCTGTGTGTAACCTATCACGGTTAAAAATTGGACAGGAAGCCCTGGCTGGTTGGCTCAGCAGTAGAGCGTCGGCCTAGCGTGCGGAGGACCTGGGTTCGATTCCCGGCCAGGGCACACAGGAGAAGCGCCCATTTGCTTCTCCACCCCTCCGCCGCGCTTTCCTCTCTGTCTCTCTCTTCCCCTCCTGCAGCCAAGGCTCCATTGGAGCAAAGATGGCCCGGGTGCTGGGGATGGCTCTGTGGCCTCTGCCTCAGGCGCTAGAGTGGCTCTGGTCGCAACATGGCGACACCCAGGATGGGCAGAGCACCGCCCCCTGGTGGGCAGAGCGTCGCCCCTGGTGGGCATGCCGGGTGGATCCCGGTCGGGCGCATGCGGGAGTCTGTCTGACTGTCTCTCCCTGTTTCCAGCTTCAGAAAAATGAAGAAAAAAAAAAATTGGACAGGATATCTTAGCTGTGGAGACCCCTCTGAGGAGCAATGGGTCCCAGCCCCAGACGAGGCTCCCCAGTGAAGAGTTCCAGGCCCTGAAAAAAAATCCCCATAATTTCTGACTGTGAAAACTAGCGATGACTGTGGCTGAATGATATGGAGGAAGAGAGGGAGGGAGAGAGGGAAAGAGTGGAAGAGAGGGAGAGGGGGGAAAAGGAGGGAAGGAAGGAGAGAGGGAAGAAGGAAAGCAGAGAAAGATAGATTGATCTATTGTTTCACTTATTTATGTATTCATTGGTTTATTCTTGTATGTGCCTGACTAGTAATGGAACCCACAACCTTGGCATAGCTGGACGATGCTCTACTAATCAAATGAACTACCCAACCAGGGCATTCCTCTTAAAGCACCGATGCACGGACTTACACTCACTGACTAATGGACTTACTTGCTCTGAGTAGCAGTGCTGGAGGAGCATCTGGAAAAACGACAGGGACCTTCCTACAGGAAAGAACTGAATTGTCTGGCTTCAAGGCAATAGTTAGAGGGGAAGCTTTCTCTCAGACAGAAGTGCTGGCAGAAGCCATTGCTCCTCTCCACACCCAGCCTGCAGGCACAGGCAGGCATCGGGTCTGAGTCTCCATCAACCTGGCTAACACCCTTCACCTACCTCTGGTGATTCCAAGGCCTTGTCCCAACCAACCTGCGGGTCCATCCAAACCACTTCCAGTGGCATGGCTCATGCTGTAGACTTTCCTAAAATCTCCCAACAGTTCACAATCCCCATATAAGCAGCATCTAGCCTCAGCATGCCCATTCATCTTGATAAGCAGCCCTAAGTCCAGTACTAATGGCAGCCAGCCTCGGTTCGCAGCTTAGCCTCTACCAGGCATACCCAAGCCCAGCACAAGTGACAACCATCTGCAAATCACCTTGTAGATCACACCAGATGGCCCTGACAGGCAGCAGGTGACCTTGGCCTACACCAGAGTCCCTTCCCAGAACCAACACACCCAGTCCCAAGCTTCAGACCATACCAAACATCACTCAACCACCTCCATAAATGACACACCCGAAGGGCAGACTCAGCAGGCACCAAAGCCGTGCTGAAGCAAATTCTGTTCCTGGGCTTAGACCTGCATAACAGCTCCTCTGCTGTAATCACAGCCAATGAGCCAGAGGGTCAACACTTCACACTGATGTTCCAATAGCAATGAAAGCTCAACTGTACAGAAGAAAAAAAAAGGATCAACTACAAAGGAGGGCACACATAACCCACACAAAGGACACACTTGGAATACCTGGCTCTAGGTCCCACAGGACACCTACTACATTAGGCCACTCTACCAAGATTGGGGGGAATAGTGGCTTTGCCTAATATAGAGAAACAACACAGGGAGTCAGCCAAAATGAGGAGACAAAGAAACATGTCCCAAATGAAAGAACAGAACCAAACTCCAGAAAAAGAACTAAATAAAACAGAGATGAGCAATCTACCAATTGCAGAGTTCAAAACACTTATTATAAGGCTTCTCAGTGAACTTAGGGGAAGAGGATATCAACCCAATGAAACTTTAACAAAGAGATGGGGAACAAAAAAGTGGAGATAGAAAACACTAAAAAGAACCAATCAGAAGTGAAAAATACACTGCAGAATTATTTTAGAAAAATACATTATAGGGAATCAACAGTAAGTAAGATAAAGCAGAGAATATAACCAGCAATTTGAAACACAGGCAAAAAACACCCAATAATATTTTAGAAAAGGATAGTTTAAGAAAAGGATATTTAGAAATATTTTAGAAAAGGATAGAGGCCTCTGAGATAACATCAAGCAAAACAACATTTTCATCAGAGGTATTAGAAAGAGAACAAGGAATTGAAAACCTATTTGAAGATATAATGTCAGAAAACCTTCCTAACCTGGTAAAAGAAATAAACGTAGAAGTCCAAGAAGTAGAGAGAGTCCCAAACAAGATGAACCCAAAGAGGCCCACACCAAGACATATCACAATTAAACTGTCAAAGGTTAAAGAAAAAGAGAGAATCTTAAAAGCAGCAAGAAAAAAGCAGTTAGTTGCCTACAAGGGAGTTCCTGTAAGACTATCAGCTGATTTCTCAAAAGAAACTTTGCAGGCCAGAAGAGATTGGCATGAAACATTGAAATGATGAAAGCAATGACCTATAACCAAGATTACACTAACCAGCAAGGCTAAAATATAGAATTAAAGGACAAATATTGGTTTGGTGACAAATCAGCACCAAACCAATATTACAAGAAATGTAAAAGGGACTTCTTTAAGAAGGAGAAAAGATAAAAAAATATAAATAAAATGGTGGCCCTGTCCGGTTGGCTCAGTGGTAGAGCGTTGCCTGGCATGTGGAAATCTGGGTTCAATTCCCAGTCAGGGCACACAGGAGAAGTGCCCATCTGCTTCTCCACCCCTCCCCCTCTCCTTCTTCTCTGTCTCTCTCTTCCCCTCTCGCAGCCAAGGCTCCATTGGAGCAAAGTTGGCCCTGGGCACTGAGGATGGCTCTGTGGCCTCCACCTCAGGCCCTAGAATGGCTCCTGCTGCAACGGAGCAATGCTCCAGATGGGCAGAGTATTGCTCCCTGGTGGGCATGCTGGGTGGATCCCAGTCAGGCGCATGCAGGAGTCTGACTGCCTCTCTGTTTCTAACTTCGGAAAAATACCCCCCAAAATAATAATAAATAAAATAAAATGGCAATAACTACACTGCTCACAAAAATTAGGGAATCAGGGAACATGCAGATACTCCAGTACTTTCAGTCTTTTTTGTATAGTGCATTTTCACCAATTAAATAAAAGCTGGTTTTGCATCTCATTTGCATAATTGAACTTTCTTTGACTTGTTTGCTCTTCTTATGTTCTTGTTTGATAAAAATATATCAGCCTGACCAGGCGGTGGTGCAGTGGAGAGAACATTAAACTGGGACACGGAAGACCCAGGTTCAAGATCCCGAGGTCGCCAGCTTGAGCACGGGCTCATCTAGTTTGAGCATAGCTCACCAATTTGGACTCAAGGTCACTGGCTCAAGCAAGGGGTTACTCGGTCTGCTGAAGGCCCATGGTCAAGGCACATATGAGAAAGCAATCAATGAACAACTAAGGTGTGACAACGAAAAACTAATGATTGATGCTTCTCATCTCTCACCGTTCCTGTCTGTCTGTCCCTATCAATCCCTCTCTCTGTGTCTCTGTAAAAAAAAAATTAATAAATAAATAAAATATATAATGTGTTCTTTTTTAATCACTTCATATTCATTTTGAAACATCCCCTAACTTTTGTGAGTAGTATACATACCTATCATAATTACTTTAGCCTGGCCTGTGGTAGTGCAGTAGATTGCGTCAACCTGGAACCTTTAGGTCACCAGTTCTAAATCCTGGTCAAGGCATATACGATGAGCAACAAGCAAGCAACAAACAAAGTGAAGCAACTATGAGTTG
Source organism: Saccopteryx leptura (assembly GCF_036850995.1). Taxonomy (NCBI): domain Eukaryota; kingdom Metazoa; phylum Chordata; class Mammalia; order Chiroptera; family Emballonuridae; genus Saccopteryx; species Saccopteryx leptura. The sequence continues at coordinate 198,357,915 of NC_089506.1, forward strand.
ATACTTCTTGATTCCCCCACTTACTCCTCTCTTTGTAAAATCAATAAATAAAATCTTAAAAAAATAATTACTTTTAATGTAAATAGATTAAATGTTCAAATCAAAAGACACAGGGTAGTAGAATGAGTAAGAAAAGACTTATATGCTGTCTACAAGAGACTCACTTCAGATAAAAGACACACAGACTGAGATGGAAAAAGATCTTTTATGAAAATGAAAACAACAAAAAACTGGGGTAGCAATATTTATATCAAACAAAATACACTTTAAAGCAAAGGCTATAACTTAAAGAGACAATGAAGGAACCAGCAATTCCACTTCTGGGTATTTCTCTTAAGAAACCCAAAACACTAACTTGAAAATACATATGCATCCTTATGTTAAATGCAACATTATTTACAATGGCCAAGAAATAAAAGCAACCTAAGGGTCCATGAATGGACAAATGGATAAAGACAATGTAGTATCTATATACAATGGAATATTACTTGGCCATTAAAAAAGAATGAAATCTTACCATTTACAACAGCATGGATAGATCCAGAGGGTATTATGAGAAGTGAAAGGGTCAGAGAAAGACAAATGCCATGTGATTTCACTTACATATGGGACAAACACAAAATAAATGGACAAACAGAAAAGAAACACTCATAGACGCAAAGAACATTTTGATGGTTTCCAGATGGGAGGGTGTTGAGGCAAGAGGGTTAGACAAGGGGAAGGGATTAAGATGAGCAAATTGCCAGTTATAAATAGTTATGGGGATATAAGGTGCAGCATGGAAAATATAATCAATAATATTGTACTAACATTGTGTGGTATTAGATGGATACTAGACTTATTGGGATGATCACTTCCTAAGTTATATAAATGTCTAATCACTATGTTGTTCACCTGATACTAATATGGTATGTCAAATCAGAAAAAAAAATTAAGTCTCTTTTTTTTTTGTATTTTTCTGAAGTTGGAAACGGGGAGGCAGTCAGACAGACTCCCGCAGCGCCCAACTGGGATGCACCCGGCATGCCCACCAGGGGGTGATGCTCCGCCTATCTGGGGCATTGCTCTGTTGCAACCAGAGCCATTCTAGCTCCTGAGGCAGAGGCCACAGAGCCATCCTCAGTGCCAGGCCAACCTTGCTCCAATGGAACCCTGGCTGCGGGAGGGGAAGAGAGAGACAGAGAGGAAGGAGAGGGGGAGGGGTAGAGAAGGAGATGGGCGCTTCTCCTGTGTGCCCTGGCCGGGAATCAAACCCGGGACTCCTGCACGCCAGGCCAACACTCTACCACTGAGCCAACCGGCCAGGGCCAAGTCTCTTTTAATCTGCTCAATATCTGATAAAAAATCTGCTGACGTTCTTATGTTAATATGTACGCAATGTCTTTTCTCTCTGCCTGCTTTCCAATTTTCTCTTTATAAGTGGTTATCAGCAATTTGATTATGATATGCCTAGGTGTGGTGTCCTTTTATTTATTCTCCTTAGAACTTGTTGAGCTCCCTGGATCCGTAGGTTTCATCAAATCAGGAAATTTTCTGGTTTTTAAAAATCTTTTTGGTCCTTTCATCTTCTTGTTTTTTGGGCACCAATATATGTTAGCCCCGTGCTGGCAAACCTATGACACACGTGTCAGCACTGACACGTGTAGCCATTTTCAATGACACGTGGCCACATACCAAAGAAGTATGGGGCCGCATGCCGAGAAGGACATTTCATCCTCGGCTCCTGCACAGCCAGGTGCAGTAAGTAGCCAAGGATAAAATATTTGCTGTAGTGTAGACACTCTGTGCCAGAGGTCTGTAGGCCAAAACAACAGAACTCCGGCACAGAGCGTCTAGTTCTGGAACTTCCAGTTAGGCCGTTAGGGGATCTTTGACCTCACTTCTGGCCAGCGGAGCCGGGAGCAGCAGAATGCCGCGGGGGACGCATCTCTGGGGGCCCTGTGATAGCCATTACCAGAAACCACATAACCACAGCAACCATCATCCAATCTACTGTTCAGGGGTGTCGTGGATTTCTAATTGACCATCATTACTGAGATAAGTGAGGGGGAGGCTGGGAGAGGCGAGGGCCTGTGCTATGGGTGCCATTTCCTTTCCTGCACAGCGGCAGCCATCTTAATTTACATAATATGCAACTTGCAGAATTTCAAGACAGCATCTGGGCTCAGGTGTTTGTCGACTTGAGGTCAAAGCTTGAGAATCTAGAAAGGTGCCGCTTGGAGAATCAAGAGTGCCACTACAAACAGGAAATTTGGAGTGATTTCCTGGAACTGATTACCAAACACTTTTAGCACCCTGAAAAATATAGCAATGGCTTTACTCACAATTTTTCCCTGTACGTACTTTTATGAGATCTTATTCTCAGCATTAAATAATATCAAAACCAACAAAAGAAACAGATTGACAGATGAAGTTAATAGCACTTGCTTGGGCTTGAAGTGTACAAAATACCAACTTTCAATTAAAGATTTAGCCAATGAAATTCAGCAACCAAAAAGTCACTAATAGGCAGGTTAAAGAATTCCCCCTCCCCCTCACTTATCTTAGTTCACAGCATCCCACAAAAGTTAAATAATATCAAGACCAACAAAAGAAACCATCTGACAGATGAGCAAAGAAGTCACTAAGCAGGTAAGTTAAATAATTAGTTTTTGGTTTATTAAATACAGTTATATATTATAATTATACATTTTTGTTATTTAAACTATAAATATCGCGAAATTATGGGTTTTTTTCTCAAAGTGACATACCACCCGAGTTATGCTCGGTTTTTAGGCGAATTTTGACACATTAAGCTCAAGATTGCCCATCACTGTGTTAGCCTGTTTTTTGCCACTGATAATTTAGTAATTTTCCCCATTTTCCTGTCTCATTTTAGATAGTTTCTATTGTTACATCTTCATGTTCACTGATCTGCTGTTAGTCCCATTGGTGTATTTTTTCATTCCATTTTCATCTCTGTAAGTTCTCTGTATTTTTTATATCTTCCATTTCTCTCCCTAATGTTAATCATTTCCTTTACCTGAACATATAAACCATATTTATACTAGCTGCTTTAATGTCCTTGTTGTTAATTCCATCATCTCTGTTACTTCTGAGTCTATTTCTGTTGGTTGGTTTTTCTGATTATAGGTCATATTTTCCTGGTTCTTTGCATACCTGGTAATTTTTTATTGTATGCCAGATTATGTTTTGAGTGCTGGATTTTGACATATTCCTTTAAACCGTGCTTGACTTTGTTGTGCTATACCATCCAGTTTCTTGGAATAAGCTGTATCCTCCAAGGTTTGTTTTTATATTTTATTAGGGCAGATCCAGAGCAGCCTTTAATTTTGGGTTAATTTAGCCCTATCACCAAAAAGGCAGTACCTTTTTGATGCCCTGTGTTTACCCTGGCTACTGAGAACACAGACTGTGCCCAATCTGTTGAGTTGCAGCCGACTGTTTCCCTGTAGCATTGTTGGTTCTCTGGCTTCAGGTGCTTTCCTCACATTGTGCGTGCAGATAAGTACTCAGCCACACTTAGGAGACACCTCTGCATATTTCTGGAGGTCTCTGTGTAACATCCTCCTCTCTGGTACTCTGCCCTACAAATTATAGTTGCTTTGGCTCCTCAAACTTCTATCTCTGTTTTTCAACTCCATGAGACCACAAGGCTCTATTTGGGTTTCCCATCCCTGCTCTGCACCTGCAAACTACCTCCAGACAATAATCTGGGGCAATCATATAACTCAGTGGCTTTTCTCTTATCTCAGTGACCACAGTCCAGTGTTGCCTGTTATTCAGTGTTTGCAAACTGTTACTTTATATATATTTTAGTTTGCTAGTTATTAAAGGTAGCCAGATAAATTCAGTCCTTGTTATTCCATCATTGCTGGACAGAACAGATTTTGTAAATCAACTAGTGATTTCACTATTTCCTACTTAAAGTCTTCATCTTAGCCTTCATCCAGCTTTACCTTTTAAAATATGTGACAATGCTATCTACTTCTTTCTTCTTGGAATTTGCTCCACTCTTAACTTGGCACTATTTTAATTCTCCTACTTTTCTGATTATGACTTCTTGTTCTCGAATCCTTAAATATAGGCAAGTTTCCAAAGGCTATCCTTACCACATTTTATTCTCCATCTGTGCAGGATCTCACCATGTATAACTTCAACAAGCCCCACAACTTTATGACCTCTTTTGCTGCTGAATCTCAACAGAAGCACAAACATAACTGGCCTTGGACTTCTTCATTCATGACTAGAACACAAATAAAAAAAGCAGAATACAAAGTGTAAACCTCCACTATATTTTATTACTTTTTATTAAGGCACTTATTTACTTTTTTAATTTATTGATTTTAGAGAGAAAGGAAGGGGGTGAGAGAGACAAAAACATCATATGTGCCCTGACCAGAAACTGAACCCCACAACTGTTGCATATCATATTGGGACAACACTCTAACCAGCCAAACTATCTGATCATGGCCTCCACTACATTTTAAAATGTGAGTCTATATATGTACTTTTATATGTATATAACCAGAAAAATAAAAACCCAGAAGGTGGCTGTGGCGGGCTGGCTCAGTGGTATAGAGTCAGCCCAGTGTGTGGAAGTCCTGGGTTTGATTCCTAGTCAGGGTACACAGGAAAAGCGACCATATGCTCCTCCACCCCACCCCCTCTCTATCTCTCTGTCTTCCCCTCCCACACTGTGGCTCAAATGGTTAAAGCAAAGTTGGCCCTGGGTGCTGAGGATGGCTCCATGGCCTTGCCTCAGGCACTAAAACAGCTCACTTGCCAAGCAATGGAGCAGTGGCAGACCATTGCCTGGTAGGAGGCTTGTCGGGTAGATCGGGTCAGAGCACGATTCTGTCTCTGCCTCCCACCTCTCACTTAATTATAAAAACAAAACAAAACAGAAACAACAAAAGGTAATTCAATTAAAATGTTAATAATTATCTGGCCTGGCCTGTGGTGGTACAGTGGATGGAACATCAACCTGGAGCACCGAGGTCTCTGGTTCAAAACCCAGGGCTTGGCCAGATATGACACATAAAGACAAGTCATCAATGAACGAAAGTGAAGCAACGATGAGTTGATACTTCTCATTTCCCTACCTCTTTCACTCCTCTCTCTGTAAAATCAAAATAAAATCTTTAAAGAAATAAAAAAGGCCCTGGCCGGTTGGCTCAGCGGTAGAGCGTCGGCCTAGCGTGCGGAGGACCCAGGTTCGATTCCCGGCCAGGGCACACAGGAGAAGCGCCCATTTGCTTCTCCACCCCTCCGCCGCGCTTTCCTCTCTGTCTCTCTCTTCCCCTCCCGCAGCCAAGGCTCCATTGGAGCAAAGATGGCCCGGGCGCTGGGGATGGCTCTGTGGCCTCTGCCTCAGGCGCTAGAGTGGCTCTGGTCGCAATATGGCGACGTCCAGGATGGGCAGAGCATCGCCCCCTGGTGGGCAGAGCGTCGCCCCTGGTGGGCGTGCCAGGTGGATCCCGGTCGGGCGCATGCGGGAGTCTGTTTGTCTCTCCCTGTTTCCAGCTTCAGAAAAATGAAAAAAAAAAAAAAAAGAAAGAAATAAAAAGAGCCCTGGCCAGTTGGCTCAGTAGTAGAGTGTCGGCCTGGCGTGCAGGAGTCCCAGGTTCGATTCCCGGCCAGAGCACACAGGAGAAGTGCCCATCTGCTTCTCCACTCCTCCCCCTCTCCTTCCTCTCTGTCTCTCTCTTCCCCTCCCGCAGCCAAGGCTCCACTGGAGCAAAAAGTTGGCCCGGGTGCTGAGGATGGCTCCATGGCCTCTGCCTCAGGCACTAGGAATGGCTCTGGTTGCAACAGGGAAACACCCCAGATGGGCAGAGCATCGCCCCCTGGTGGGCATGCCGGGTGGATCCTGGTCGGGCGCATGCGGGAGTCTGTCTGACTGCCTCCCCATTTCCAACCTTCAGAAAAATACAAAAAAAAAAAAAAAAGAAAGAAATAAAAATAAACTTCAAAAAGAATGATTGTTTTATAATTTTTTGTTTTGTACATACACACACAAACACATACATACACTCACAAATTTATGAGACATTATATCCAAACCCCCATTTCTAGCTCACAGCTCCAGCTGTTTCATAAACCAACATCTCCAATCTGTATTTTAAAAAGCCAGTCACTTATCTTCCATCTAGAGCAAGAGTAGTCAACCTTTTTATACTTACTGCACACTTTTGTATCTCTGTTAGTAGTAAAATTTTCTAACCGCCCACTGGTTCCATAGTAATGGTGATTTATATATAAAGTAGGGAAGTAACTTGACTTTATAAAATTTATAAAGCAGAGTTACAGCAAGTTAAAGCATATAATAATAATTACTTACCAAGTACTTTATGTCCGATTTTCGCTGTTTGGCAGAATAAATCTTTATAAAACAACTTATTATAGTTAAATCTTTTTATTTATACTTTGGTTGCTCCGCTACCACCCACCATGAAAGCTGGAATGCCCACTAGTGGGCGGTAGGGACCAGGTTGACTACCACTGCACTAGAGTCTGCCTGTACCCCTCTGTTCTAATTAATGGTACAAAGTCCTCCTATAAACTTTCAGGGCTTTTTAAACTCATTCTTCTGTCCCCACATTCAGTCAACAATCCTAATAGAAACAATGAGTTTCAATTCATGGCAAACAATATTACCACACAAGGCTAAAGAATATAATAACCTCAAGTATCACTTAATGGCTAGCAGAATTATACCCTCCTCCCCGTTTTTTTTCCCCAAGTAAGAGATACAGGAAAAATCTGCAAAAAGGAAGCAACTATACTTGGCACAGAATCAGACTGTGCATGGGGTAAAGAGGCAAATTTTAAGAAGGAGGCCAAAGTTAAACAATGAACCCAGGGGAAAATTACTAAGCAGACTGAGAAGAGGCTGGGGACTTGATAAACCAGCACTGTGGTTGGCACCCATAGATGAAAAAGGGGGAATTTGTAGTGAAATAGCTTCAAATGGCACTTCAGTTTAAGTTATTTTGCTGCCCAAATTGGCATTAAATGTTGGCTGAGCTGAGTAACAAACACTATCCACTTTTTACCATATAAACTAGTTCTGAATAAGGTCATAACCTTTTTATTTTAATACCCTTTTAAAAATAGGTAATAATGCCTGACCAGTGGTTGCGCAATGGATAGAGCATCGACCTGGGACACTGAGGTCCCAGATTTGAAACTCCATGGTCACAAGCTTTAGCATGGGCTCATAAGCCTGAGCGTGGGGTTGCTGGCTTGAGTGGGATCATCAAAATGAATCCCATGGTTGCTGGCTTGAGCCCAAAGGTAACTGGCTTGAGCAAGGGGTCACTAACTTGGCTTGAGCCCACTGGTCAAAGCACGTAGGAGAAGCAATCAATGAACAATTAAAGTGAAGCAACTAGGAGTTGATGCTTCTCATCTCCTTTCCTGTCTCTCTCTCTAAAATAAAAAATAAATAAATAAAAATAAACACAGGTAATAAATGAACACGGTACAGAATTCAATGGTCACAAAATAGAATGAATGATTCAATCATACTTAGCCTAATGATTAGGCTAAGTAAAATAAGCCAGTCACAAAAAGACAAATAGTGTTATGATTCCACTTTTATGAAGTATCTAGAGTAGTCTAATTCATAGAAACAGAAAGTAGAATGGGGGTTACCAAGGGTCAGCAGGAGGAGGAAATTAGTTGTTTAACAGACATGAAAAAGTTCTGCAGACTGGTTGTACAACAGTGTGAATATACTTAACAGTACTACTGAACTACATACACAGCAAATTATATATGTATTTCAACATAATTAAGAACTCAAAAAATTTAAAGCTTACCAAAAAAAATTCAGAGAAAGTATCTCCCATTTTGTCCCCCAGCCGCCCACTTCTCCTCAGAGGCAGAATTAATATATTTTTCTCTCCTTCTAGAGATGTTCTATTTATATATGCTCATATGTACATTATTTAAAAAATACACAGAGAAATAGTAGCACACTACACACATTGTTCATGTACCTTGGTCTTTTCATTTATCTTAAGATGTTTCTAAATTAGCTCACACAGGACTTAGTCCTTTTAAGAGCTGCTACTAATTTACTGTATGACTACACTATTAATTATTTTACCAGTTTCCTACTGATGAGTAACTAGGTTTCGTCCAAAAATTTGCTATTAAAAACACAGCAATGAATGTCTTCATACTATGTAACCCCCACATATACAAGCATATATGTATATGTATGTGTTTACAAGCATAGAAGGGAACTGTCAAAACAAAGGGTATGTACATTCTTTATGACTGTGTATATACACACTATTTTAACTTAAAAATTTTTATTAAAGTATAGCATACATTCAGAAAAATACATACTAAGTTTACAGCTTGATAAAGCTTCCCAATGTAAACACAACCATGTAATAAGCACCCAAATCAAGTTATACAATATTACAAGCCCCCAAAGTCTCTCCCGTGTTCCTTTTAAGAGAGTTCCTCCAATGGTAACACTAGCCTGACTTCTAACAGCATTAATTTTGTCTGTTTTTGAACTTATATTTTTATGTCTGGCTCTTTCACTCTTTATGTGTAAGAATCATTTATATTGTGTGTGAATTATAATTAATTCTTGTTTAATATTACATTGTGTAAATATAATATATTTATCATACTGCTCTTGAAGTACAGTATATGCATTCTTAATTATAGTGGATATTATCAAATTGCTCTCCATGGTTTAGAATCCTACCAATAATATATGGAAGTAGCTGTTTCTCTTCTTTGCCAATCTGACACATTAAAAATGCTTCCAATATAGTTTCAATTTGCTTTTCTCTTATGACAGAAATTGAGAATCACTTCCTGTTGAACTGTTTGTCTTTACTTTCAACTGTCTTCTAATGTGTTGTGCCTACTTTTCTATTGAGTTGTTGTCTTTTCCATATTGACTCAAAAGGACTCCAGATTTTTAAAGGAAATTACTTCCTTGAACATGATGCATGGCAAGTATTCTTTCTTATTACATCTTTACAGCTTCAACTTTGTTATATTAGTTTTTGTTATATATAGGTTTGTGTGTCTTTATGCAAATTCACCAACTTTTCCTTATAGTTTTTGGGGTTTTGTAAAATCTAGAGCAACTGAAACTCGCCTGCATTGCTGATAGGAAGGTAAGCGGTATAGTCACTCTGGAAAACTGTTGAACAACATATACTAAAATTAAACATAAAAATATCCTATGACCCAGCAGTTCCACTCAATTACAACAGAAACACTTGTGCCCATCAAACATGTACAACAATGTTCTTAGCAGTTTTATTCATTTTTAGCCAAAAAAATGTAACAACCAAAATTTCAATCAATAGTACAATCAAGTGTGGCACATTAACACAACATAATACTATACAATTAAAAATAGCAACAGCTATATGAAATCTAAATAAATCTCACAGACATGTTAAGCAAAAGAAACTAGACACAAAAGAACACTTCCTACATGATTTAATTTACTTGAAGATCAAAAACAGGTAAAAAACTATCTATGGATGGAGGTCAGAAAAGTGGTTACCATTGAATAAGGTATAGACCTGGAAAAGATAGGGAAAATCTGGGATACTGGAAATAATCTATATCTTCATTTACGTGGTGGATATTTTGTGGATATATATGTATTTTGAGCTGGATCCTTAAAATCTGTGTACTTTTCTACCTGTGAACTACATTTTAATAAAAGTTTCTCTCTAAGTGACATAATAGGCTAGCTTTCTTTTTTTCCCAAATGGCTACTCAGCTGACTCAATACACTTTATTGAAGAATTGTTTTCATCTTTAACACATATAGCATTTCTATCAATGAGGCAACTTCAATACTCTCAACTCTGTTCCAGTGATAACATATCTACTCCAGTGCTCTTACTTTAATACAGACTTTAGTAGCACTAACCTTCCCTTCACAAATATTGAATTTCATAAAAATTCCACTTTTATTCTTTCATATGAATGTTAGAATAGAGTTTTTAAAGCTTGCTGAGAAGCCCCAGCTGGTTGGCTCAGTGGTAGAGCGTCAGCCAGGCATGTGGATGTCCCAGGTTTGATTCTTGGCCAGGGCACAAAGGAGAAGCACCCATCTACTTCTCCACCTTTCCCCTCTCCTTTCTCTCTCACTCTTCCCCTCCCATAGCCAAGGCTCCACGGCCTCCACCTCTGGCACTAGAATGGATCCGGTTGCAACAGAACAACTCCCCAGATGGGCAGAGCATCGCCTCCTAGTGGGCATGCTGGGTGGATCCCTGTCAGGTGCATGCAGGAGTCTGTCTCTCTGCCTCCCACTTCTCACTTCAGAAAATACAAGAAAAAAAAGTCTGCTAAGATATTGAGATAACATTGAATTCACATACTAATTTTATCAACCCCAAGATACCTTTTTTGTGTGTGTGATACAGAGAGAAAGAGAAAGGGACAGGCAGTAAGGGAGAGAGATGAGAAGCACCAAGTCTTTGTTGTGGCTCTTTAGTTGTTCATTGATGGCTTTCCCCTAAGTGCCTTGACAGGGGGACTACAGCAGAGCGAGTGAACCCTTGTTCAAGTCAGTGACCTTGGGCTACAAGCCAGCAACTCAAGCTGGCGACCTCGGGGTTTCAAACCTGGGTCCTCACCCTGGCCGGTTGGCTCAGTGGTAGAGCGTCGGCCTGGCATGCGGGAGTCCCGGGTTTGATTCCCGGTCAGGGCACTCAGGAGAAGCGCCCATCTGCTTCTCCACCCCTCCCCCTCTCGTTCCTTTCTGTCTCTCTCTTCCCCTCCTGCAGCCAAAGCTCCATTGGAGCAAAGTTGGCCCGGGTGCTGAGGATGGCTCTGTGGCCTCTGCCTCAGGCGCTAGAATGGCTCTGGTTCTGCAGAGCGAAGCCCCAGATGGGCAGAGCATCGCCCCCTGGTGGGCAGAGCATCGCCCCCTGGTGGGCGTGCTGGGTGGATCCCGGTCGGGCGCATGTGGGAGTCTGTCTGACTGCCTCCCCGTTTCCAACTTCAGAAAAATACAAAAACAAAACAACAACAACAAAAAAACCTGGGTCCTCTGCATCCCAGTCCAATGCTCTATCCACTGTGACAATGCCTGGTTAGACTTAAATACTATTTTGTTTTTATATCACATGAGTTGGGCTTATCATGAAAGGAAAATAAGTGCAATTGGTTATATTCCTAACATTTCTTCACCACTACCACATGGCCAGAAGTGATAGGAAGACGCCATAAATTTTACGACGTATCTGAATTTTTAGAAATGACAAAATGCAAAAGTGTATCTAACAATATGAAATATGGCAATTTAGAGGGGACACTTATTTTTCTAATTTGAGTTACCATATCCAAGAACAAATTCTGTTTCAGCAATTATTCAATTCTTTCATGTCCCTCAATAAAGTTTCATAATATATTTTTAATATCCTTCATTTTCTTGTTAAATTTCTATGTAGACTTTTTATTTAAAATTTCCATTAAGATGTACAAAACCTGTATTTAGAACTTTATTAAAGCACTATTGAGAAAAAATTAAAGACTAAAACATATGAAGAGATAATGTTCATAAATTGGAAGACTCATCTGTATAAAGATTTTAATTATCCCTAAACTTTTTCTTTTTTTCTTTTTTTTTCTTTTTTTTTGTATTTTTCTGAAGCTGGAAATGGGGAGAGACAGTCAGACAGACTCCCGCATGCGCCCTACTGGGATCCACCTGGCACGCCCACCAGGGGCAATGCTCTGCCCACCAGGGGGCGATGCTCTGCCCCTCCGGGGCGTCGCTCTGCCGTGACCAGAGCCACTCTAGCGCCTGGGGCAGAGGCCAAGGAGCCATCCCCAGCGCCCGGGCCATCTTTGCTCCAATGGAGCCTTGGCTGCGGGAGGGGAAGAGAGAGACAGAGAGGAAGGGGGGGGGGGTGGAGAAGCAAATGGGCGCTTCTCCTATGTGCCCTGGCCGGGAATCAAACCCGGGTCCCCCGCACGCCAGGCCGACGCTCTACTGCTGAGCCAATCGGCCAGGGCCCCTAAACTTTTTCAATACAATTTCAATCAAAATTCTAACAGGTGTTCTTGTGGGACTTCACAAATGGATTCTAAAATGTATATGCAAATGCCAGGGGTCAAAAATAACCAAGACTTATTTTTTACTGTATATCAAGATTTATAAAACTAGAGTAGTAATTCTCAAACTTTTGTTTTGAGTAATTTCCAATCCTACAAATTACTGAGACTCTAAAGAGCTTTAGTTTATGTGAGTTTATCTATTATATTTATAACATTCCAGATTAAAAACAGAAAATTTTGAAGTTTATTCATTTAAAAATAACAAGAAACCTAATACATGCTAACATTTATTAAGAAGAATAAATATTTTTCAAAACAAAAATAATTTAGTTAGAAGAGTGGTACTGTTTTACATTTTTAAAAATCTCTTTTCATCTAGCTAAAGAGGAGACAGCTGGATTCTCTTATCTGCTTCTACATGCAATCTGTTTCAGTATCACGTCATGCACACAGCCTCTGGAAAATCTACTGAACACTCATGAAAGAATGAGAGTAAGGCATATAACATCTTATCACGATGAAAATAGTTTTGACCTCAAACCTACTAAAAAGGTCTCAGAACCTGATATGATCCCAGGAGAACTACAGAAATAAGAGTACTTAAGACAGCGGTACACTGGCACATGGACGGACAAAGACGGATGGGGAGAGCCTAGACAAACCCTTGTATATATACAAGCACCTGATATATACTGAATGTGACTCTGCAGAGAAGGAGAGAATGGTCCTTTCAATAAGTGGTGGTGTCACAACAATTGGATAAATTGGAAGTCATATAGGAAAAAGAAGTAAATTGACCTGTCTCACACCATTAAAAATTCCACATATAATACAAAATATCTTCATCACCAGGATACAACATGTAGTATAAAGGAAAAGATTGGCCCTGGCCAGCTGGCTCAATGATAGAGCATTGGCCTGGCATGTGCAAGTCCTGGGTTCGATTCTTGGTTAGGGTACAGAAGCACCCATGTGCTTTTCCACCCCTCCCCCCTCACTGCGCGAGCTCTCTCTCTCTCTCTCTCTTCCCCTCCTTTCCTGCAGCTAAGGTTCAATTAGAGCGAGCTGGCCCAGAGCACTGAGAATGGCTCCATGGCCTCTGCCTCAGGCACTAAAAAATGGCTCCAGTTGCAGCAAAGCAAGGGCCCCAGATGGGCAGAGCATCACCCCCTAGTGGGCTTGCCAGGTGAATCCCGGTCAGAGAACATGCAGGAGTCTGTCTCTGCTTCCCACTAAAATAAATAAATAAATAAAGATGGTCATATCTACCGTCATTAAATAAAAATTTCTGCCTGACTGGTAGTGGTGCAGTGGCTAGTTGACCTGGGACACTAAGGTCCCAGGTTCTAAACTCTGAGGTAGCCACCTTCAGCAGAAGTTCACCAGCTTGAGCATGGGGTTGCCAACTTGAGCATTGGATCGACATGATCCCATGATTGCTGGCTTGAGCCCCACAGTCAAGGCACATATGAGAAGCCATCTATGAACAACTAAAGTATCACAACTATGAGTTGATGCTTCTCATTTCTCTCCCTTTTTGTCTCTCCTACTAAAAAAAATTAAAAAATTAAGAATTTCTGTCCATCAAAAAATATCTTTTAAAAAAGGAAAGACAAGGCAGGTCACAGTGAAAGAAGATGTCTACAATACAAATGAATAAGATAAAGCCAAAACACCAGGTAGAAAAATGAGCAAAAGACTATAATGAGACCTTAATAAACCTTTCAAAGAGAAGACATCCAAAGGTCAACAAATATACAAAAAGCTGCTCAATCCCACTAGTAAACAGGGAAATGCAAATTAAAACCAAAGAGGAGTGTTAAAGAGTACAACCATTCTGAGAAATTGTTCTGTAGTTTCTAATAAAATTAAACACCTACACTATGACCCAAAACTCCACTCCTCAATACATATCCAAGAGACATGAGTATTATATACAGGAGTGGGCAAAAGTAGGTTTTGTTGTTTGTATGGAAAAGACATACAAGTTATGATTATCACAATAGCTCTACTAACTCAAAAGAATAAACTGTGTGTCACATACTCACAAGTGTAAATCTACCTTTGTCCACCCCTTTATATATACATATATGTATTTGCATGAAACTGTTTACAGCAGCTTGATTCAATTTAATCAAACCCCAGAAATAATAAGAAAATAACCACACAATGAAACTAAGCAATAAAAGAAATAGCTGATAAAACCAACAACTTGGATGAAATGCAAAAACAAAAAAACAAAACACCATTATGCTAGGCAAAAGAAGCCAGACACAAAAGAGCAAATGCTGTTATGAGCCCATTTACATGAAGTTCAAGAACAGGTAAAACAAGTTTACAGCTGCAGATGTCAAAACAGTATGCCAGAATACCAGCTCCTGACTGAAAAGGAGCACGTCGGAACTTTCTGGGGAGATCGAAATGTTCTATTAGGTTGGCAAGAAAGTAATTTCGGTTTTATAGTGTGAAATAAAACTCGGTTTTTTTATTGATTAAAAAATAAACTTTAATCAATTATATATTTCCCATTTTGTTCAGTGACCTTTTGCCATCTTTCTTGCAGCTTCATGATTCCACATTCATAGAAATTTTGGTCCTTATCAGCAAAAAACTGTGATTTAAGGTCATCATCATTTGTGAAAGTTTTACCAGTTTTGCAAACTTCAAAATAAATGGTCATCAGATGGTGCTAGGTCAGGGCTGTATGGGGGATGCGACATCACTTCCCAACCAAGCTCCAATAATTTCCTATGAGTTACTAAAGATGTATGAGGCTTTGCATTATCATGGTGGAACACAATTCCTTGGCGATTTGCCAATTCTGGCTGTTTTCTTTGATTCCTTTATCTAGTTTCTTTAGTTGTTGACAGTAAACATCTGAATTGATCATCTGGTTTCTTGGAAGCAACTCAAAATACACACCTTTGTAGTCCCACCAAATTGACAGCATGACCTAAAGATGCAATTCAGCTTTAGATGTGGTTTGTGCTGGTTCATCACGCTTGGACCATGATTGTTTTTGAATGATGTTACTGTAGATGACCTATTTTTCATCAGCAGTGATGATTCTTTTCAAAAAAGGGTGGGTTACATTGCGCTTGAGATGCATATCGCAAATATTGATTCGTTGTGTTAAGTGAATCTCTTTCAATTCGTGTGGAACCCAAATATCGAGCTTCTTAGCAAGTCCAAGACATTTTAAGTGACTTTCAATTGTTGTGTGCGATACATTTAACCTCTCTGCAATCTCTCGGACAGTTATGATGTTTCTCTTCAATTATGGCTTTGATTTGCTTATCATCAACTTCAGTAGGTCGACCAGAACTTTGGTCATCTTTGAGTGAAAAATCACCAGAACAGAATTTTTAAACCAACTCTGACATGTGCATTCTGTTATGCAATCAACACCAAAACTTCACACACATCTTTCTGTGGGCCTCAGCAGCTTTCTTCCTTTATGTAAATAAAAAGTAAAATATGACAAAAATGTTTATTTCTGCACTCCATGTTAAAACCTACCCTAAACTAACAGCTATAAACAAAATTACACACAACTTGCTTCTAAAGTAACCTAAATGTGACTGATATCAAATGTCAAAAGGAAAATGCCATAACACTGACAGAAGTCCTTCAAAACAATTACAACCCAATACATAGAAAATACTTTCTTGCCAACCCAATATATCTTCATCTGGGTAATAATGGTATATGTACATGTAAAAATGTATTCAACTTATACATTTTAAGATTTTTGCATTTTATTGTACATGAAAATATACCTCAATTACATGTAAATGTCCATTACATATATATTAGAATGGTTAATAAAATTTAACAGGCTTGGCAAAGAGGCAAATAAAAACAGGAATTCTTATATACTGCTGGGAAGAATCTAAACTATATAATATCACCACTTTGGAAAACAATCGGCATTAGCAACAAAACTTGAAGACACACAAAAATGTTCAGAGCAGCATTATTCAAAATTGCTGCAAAATAAAAACAATTTAAATGTCCAACCAAAAAAAAGAGTAAGTAAATTAATTGTGACATATTTGTTTAATAGAATATTCAACAATGACAAACTACAGCTCCATAAAACATGAATATAAATTTCACAAAATAGTGAAAGCAGCCAGAGTAAAGGATAAAAACTATATGGTTCCATTTATATAACACTGAAAAAGCAGGCAAAAGTGAAGTACCAAGTTTGGATGCAACCTTAGGTAGAAAAATAAGAAAGCGTTTATCATAAAATCCAAGACAGAGGTTACTCTGGAAAATGAGAACAGAGTTTAAGGAGGGCTTTCTGGTACCCTGACAATCATGTATTTGATGACCTGAATGTTGGTTACAAAGGTTATGCTTTGTAATTATTACATCAAAAAAATATGCAAAGTTCAAAGACTTTTCTGTATGTATACTACAAATCCAAATAAAAAAGGTTAAAAAAAGTAATTGGACCTGGTGACTGATTAGATTTGGTGGGGGAGGGGAGGGTGGAGAAACCACCAAGGACAACTCCCAGGTTTCTGACTTGCACAACTGCTTGGGTGGTTGCCTTTCACTGAAATAAAAAACAACATCTTGAATATGTTAAATTTATAGTACTTTTGAGACATCCAAGTAGAAATGTCCAAGAGGCAATTAGATAAGCAGAACTAAAGCTGAAAGGAGAGGTCCAGGCTCGAATATAAATTTTGGATTCATCTGTAAGTGAAGCCATGGACATGGATATAATTGTTTAGGAAAGAAGGCTGACAGGAGAGCATACATCAACATTTAATGGACAGGTACAGGAGGATAAGCCAGTAAAGAAAACTGAGAAGGAACTAAGTGGGAGGAGGAAAATGAAAAACTCGTCATGAGTTGGAGGGAGAGAGAGTGGTGCAAGGTGGAGGGCGGCTTAGGGAGGACAAATGGTGATGGATGGGGACTTGACTTGAGGAGGTGAACACACAATAGTGTACAGATGATGTGTTGTGCAACTGTACACCTGAAACCTGTATAATTCTGTTAACTAGTGTCACCCCAATAAACTCAATAAAAAGGAGAAAAGAAGAATATGTCATGAATCATTAAGCAAGGAAAGAATACATATCATGAGTAATAAGTCACTCACTGCAGGTCGATGCATAGTTAAGAAAGGATATGGGTTATGTGCAATACTCAGCAAGCCAGTTTGTACTCCACCTCTTTCTGGTTGATTTGAGACAAGCTTAACAACCCAAGAAAGAATGCTTCTGAAAATGGCCGAAAGTTTTTGTTATCTTGAGAAGTGAGAAATCAAGGCCCCTCTCATTCTTCTTTCTCCCAGATGGAAAAAGACAGATTTAAGAATATTAATTGGACCTGTGTACTACTGGGTAGAATCACCATTAAAAGGTCAGGACACAGGTGCGGTCTCACTTTTCTGCTTCTTGCCTGTGACTAAAGTGGTATGGGAAGCCTTTAAGACAGGGCTTTTTCTTGTCCAAGTGAGAGCCAGGGCCAAACCTACTACTTGGGCAGAAAAGGCTGGAGGCAGGTGACCAAGGCCAGATCAGCAGTCAGCCAAGGCAAATGGGTTCTCTCTGGTTACATGGCCCTGAGTACTGATAGAAGTGAGTGAGAGCAGGCTTTGCTCACATCACAAAGAGCGATCTAGCCGAGTTTGAGAAGTGGGAAGGTAGAGGGTCTATCTCATGGCCTGGTTCAGTTTGAAACAAATTAAGCTTAACCGGATTTAAAAAGAGCATCTCCACATGAACTAGGCTCATTCTAGCTTCCTGTATTAAGAGGTAGGTGGGAGGAGCAGAATGCAGTGTGTAGATGGTGTTATATTGAGTAGGATACTTGAAACCATGTCAACAAAATAAATTTTAAAAAAAGTTTGGTATCCAAGTCCTAGTTAAAAATAAAATGCTGGCCCTGACTGGCTGGCTCATTGGATAGAGCATTGGTCTGGCGTATGGAAGTCCCGCATTCAATCCCCGGTAAGGACACACATGAGAAGCGACCATCTGCTTCTCTTCCCCTCCCTCTACTCCTTTCTCTCTTCCTCTCGCAGCCAGTGGCTCACTGGTTCGAGTGTCAGCCCCAGGAGCTGAGGACAGCTCGCTGGTCTGTGCATTGGCCTCAGGTGTTGAGGATAGCTCAGCTGATTCGAGCATTGGCCCCAAACTGGGCTTCCGGGTGGATCCCGGTCTGCTGGCATGCAGAAGTCTGTCTCTCTACCTCCCCTCCTCTCACATTAAAAAAAATAATAATAATAAAATGCAAAGTATTTGGGTTTTTCATTTGTTGGTACAGTATTTAATACAAACCACTCCCTAAGGGGCCCTACAGATTTGAAAATAGTGGCTGCTGACTGAAGAGAATTTTAATATTCCTCGGATCCCCAACTGGAATACTGTCATAAAATGACTAGCACCACATAAATCACATACAAAACAGAACTACATTGGGCAGCTAGATTAAAATAGAACCAGATCAGCAACTCCAAAATAAATAGAAAAATATTTTTGTTTCTTGATGGGAAAATTTGAGTGAAGATTGCCTCCTTCCCAAAGTCATGTATCTATAAATTCAATGTAATTCTAATCAGAGTCTCATGGAATGCTTTTAGATCTTATTAAATTTAAAAATTCACCTGAAACAGTAAATTCAAGAAAATAGCCTGGAAATCTTTCAAAATCAAAATATTTGCCTTATCAGCCTGACCCGTGGTGGTGCAGTGGGTAATGCGTCAACCTAGAATGCTGAGTTGCTGGTTCAAAACCCTGGGCTTGCCCAGCCAAGGCATGTACAAGAAGTAATTGTATCAGCCCTGGCCGGTTGGCTCAGTGGTAAAGCGTCGGCCTGGCGTGCAGGAGTCCTGGGTTCGATTCCCGGCCAGGGCACACAGGAGAGGTGCCCATCTGCTTCTCCACCCCTCCCCCTCTCCTTCTTCTCTGTCTCTCTCTTCCCCTCCCACAGCCAAGGCTCCATTGGAGCAAGGTTGGCCCGGGTGCTGAGGATGGCTCTATGGCCTCTGCCTCAGGTGCTAGAATGGCTCTGGTTGCAACAGAGCAACGCCCCAGATGGGCAGAGCATCTCCCCCTGGTGGGCGTGCCGGGTGGATCCCGGTCGGGTGCATGCGGGAGTCTGTCTGACTGCCTCCCCATTTTCAAATTCAGAAAAATACCAAAAAAAAGAAAAAAAAAGAAAATTCTTCTTTCAAAAAAAAAAGAAGTAATTGTAGGCCCTGGCCAGTTGGCTCAGTGGTAGAGTGTCGGCCTGGCGTGCAGAAGTCCCAGGTTTGATTCCCGGCCATGGCACACAGGAGAAGCGCCCATTTGCTTCTCCACCCCTCCCCCTCTCCTTCCTGTCTCTCTCTTCCCCTCCCACAGCCAAGGCTCCATTGGAGCAAAGTTGGCCCAGGTGCTGAGATGGCTCCAAGGCCGCTGCCTCAGGTGCTAGAATGGCTCTGGTTGCAGCAGAGCTACGCCCCCTGGTGGGCATGCCGGGTGGGTTCCGGTCAGGCGCATGCAGGAGTCTGTCTGACTGCCTCCCCGTTTCCAACTTCAGAAAAATATTAAAAAAAAAAAAAAGTAATTGCAAGGTGATGCTTCCCACACCTCCCACCCTGCCTCTCTCTCTCCCCTCTAAAATCAATAAGCAAAATCTTTTAAAAAATGAAATATTTGCCCTATTAGTTACTATATAAAAGCTACAGGCAAGAAGGGACGTGATAATGGAATTGTGCGGAAATATAAACAAACATTATCAGTGAAAGAGAACTGAAAATCCAGAAAGAGGCCCTAGGTATATGAGGAAATACTTATGGCATTTAAAATGTGGACAAGTCAACGGCCTGATCTGTGGTGGCACAGTGGATAGGGTGTTGACCTGGAACGTGGAGGCCGCCAGTTCTAGGCCTCAGACTTGCCCATCAAGGCATATACGAGAAACAATCAATGAACAACTAAAGTGAAGCAACGATGATCTTGCTCCTCTCTCTCTCTAAAATCAATAAAAATAACACCTTTAAAAAAATAAATAAAATATGGACAAGTCAATAAATGGAAATAGGCAAAAACCTATTAACTCAGGAAAAAAAGTAAGACCCCTACCTCATGCCAGAAGCAAAAGTAAAGTCCACACAAATTAAAAGAGCTAAATAAATTTCAAAGGGAATAGGAGTTATAAAAATAAATAAATAAATAAATAAATAAAGCCTTGGAATGGTAGGTTTTGCAAAACATTTAAAAACTCAAAAGCTACAAAGATGGGACCATGTAAAGTTTAAACTATGTGAATAAAAATATAACATTAAAAGACAAGTGAAAGCCTGACCAGGCGGTGGCACAGTGGATAGAGCGACGGACTGGGATGCTGAGGACCCAGGTTCGAGACCCCGAGGTCGCCAGCTTGAGCGCGGGCTCATCTGGTTTGAGCCAAGCTCACCATCTTGGACCCAAGGTCACTGGCTCTAGCAAGGGGTTGTTTGGTCTGCTGGAGGCCCGCGGTCAGGACACATATGAGAAAGCGATCAAGTTGTGAACAACTAAGGCAGGGGTCTCAAACTCGCGGCCCGCGGGCCGCATGCGGCCCGGATTGTGCTTGTTGTACTGATTTTTTTTTGTTTTCAACTGCAGTGAGAAAAGTGTTGCGTAACAGTTGCCTTTTGTAGACCTAATGCGGCCCGCGGAACGGCTGTGATCTTGCTCTGCGGCCCACATGCTGAGTTGAGTTTGAGACCCCTGAACTAAGGTGTCACAATGCGCAACAAAAAACTGATGATTGATGCTTCTCATCTCTCCGTTCCTATCTGTCTGTCCCTGTCTATCCCTCTCTCTGACTCTCTGTCTCTGTAAAAAAAATAAAAACAAAAAAAAGACAAGTGAGAAACTAGGAGAAAATATGTATAGCATATACTTATAACAGAGGACTAACTACTGTGATAGCTAAAAGTTTCTTGCTAATCAATAAGGAAAAAAATATGACAACCTGGAAGAGGGAAAGATGAAGGTATAAACAGGTAACATCCAGAAAAAATACAAATGTTCATTAAACATACATCTCTACAAAAATTAAGGTTATAGACTCGTCTAATGTAGATAACTACATTCTAGATTATTAATTTTTTCTTCAAAACTAAAAGAAATTATAAACATACATTCATCTGATGTCAGAATGAGAAATGGCTTTATAAACTTAAAACCTATGGGGAAAAATTACAAAGAAAAGTAATAATTAGGCCCTGGCCGGTTGGCTCAGCGGTAGAGTGTCGGCCTGGCGTGCGGGGGACCCGGTTAGATTCCCGGCCAGGGCACATAGGAGAGGCGCCCATTTGCTTCTCCACCGCCCCCCTCCTTCCTCTCTGTCTCTCTCTTCCCCTCCCGCAGCCAAGGCTCCATTGGAGCAAAGATGGCCTGGGCGCTGGGGATGGCTCCTTGGCCTCTGCCCCAGGCGCTAGAGTGGCTCTGGTCGCGGCAGAGCAACGCCCCGTAGGGGCAGAGCATCACCCCCTGGTGGGCAGAGCGGTGCCCCTGGTGGGCGTGCTGGGTGGATCCCGGTCGGGCGCATGCGGGAGTCTGTCTGTCTTTCCCCGTTTCCAGCTTCAGAAAAATTAAAAATAAATAAATAAATAAAGTAATAATTAATTTTTATATATTAAGAAAACCTAGGCCTTAGTCGGTTGGCTCAGAGGTAGAGCATTAGCCCGGCATGTGGAAGTCCCGGGTTCGATTCTTGGTCAGGGCACACAGAGAAGTAACCATTTGCTTCTCCAGCTCTCCCCCTGCCTCCCACAGCCATGGCTCATTCGAGCAAGTTGGTCCAGGCACTGATAATGGCACCATGGCCTCACCTCAGGAGCTAAAATAGCTTGGTTGCCAAGCAATGGAGCAGTGGTACCAGATGAGCAGAAAGAGTATCGCCCCATAGAAAGCTTGCCAGGTAGATACCAATTGGGGCACATATGGGAGTCTGTCTCTCTTGCCTCCCTGCCTCTCACTTAATAATAAAAAAGTAAACCTATATATAAAATTAGTAAAACAACTAAAATGGCAAAAATATTAACAAATATAATAAGATCTTCATATATTTAAATATATAAAACGTTTGTCTATATTAATATAAAAAATTCTAAGATATATACAGGCAAGACTCAAGAGAAGAAATGCAAACAGATAAAAATGTGAAAACCAGCTGTGGTTGGTTGCTCAGCAGTAGAGCATCAGCCCAGCATGTGGAAGTCCTGGGTTCCATTCCCAGTCAAGGCACACAAGAGAAGCAACCATCTGCTTCTCCACTCCTCCCCCTCCCCTTTCTCTTTCTCTCTCTCTCTCTCTTCTTCTCCCACAGCCATGGCTCGAATCGTTTGAGCAAGTTGGCTCCAGGAACTGAGGATGGCTCCATGGCCTGCCTCAGGTGCTAAAATAGATCGGTTGCCGAGCAACAGAGCAGCGACCCCAGATGGGCAGAGCATGGTTCTGTAGGGGGCTTGCCGTGTGGATCCCAGGGCGCATGCAGGAGTCTGTCTCTGCCTCCCACCTCTCACTTAGTAAATAATAAATAAAAATGTGAAAACCAAAAATGCAAAACAAAACAATGAGATGACTGACATTTTCATATATGAAATGGTAAAGGTCTAAAAAACGAGAATGCCCAAAAGCAGTAATGATACAGGACAGCTAGCATTCTCTTACATTACTGGTAGAATCATGACATGAGAAATAATTGTAAGGGAAAAGGATACAAAATACATACAGTATAATCTCAACCACATTTTAAAATAAGAAGTTTTATGAGTACTCACTCTTGTGACAGACAAGAGTTGTGCTAAATTGTTTGCAGGTGTTGGTGCAATGATACATTTCACAGTCACAGTAATCCTGAATTAGACACTATTATTTTCCTCACTTTACGGAGGAAACTGAGACAAAAGAGACCAAGTAATAGAGCCAAGATTTCAACCCAGGTACTCCTGCTCTAGAGACTGTGATCTTAGCTATTACCACAAAGCATAGGAGGAAATAAATAAAACTCTTAAAACACAGTGTAGAGTTGAGTATACTCAACTTTAATTTCTACTTTGTCATGGATCTTCCACTATTTTACTTTTCAAATATACTGCTTACATATGAAGTGATAAAATATACCCTAATTTTTGTGAGCACTACACAATGACTGTTTTGAAAAAGGTTAATACTGCAATCAGACAATAGCAACAATAGCATCCTTGCTAATACTAATACTGTATGTACATGAATATTAATAATAAAAGAAACATAGATTAGAATACATGACTTTAAATACTCTTTTTGCAAAAGAACGTTTTTCTAAGTAAAATTTTATGTGAATTTGAAAAATGAAAAACAGATTAAAGCAGTATTTTATTTTATTAGCGTATTTTAAAAGCTCAAATTTATAGCATTTACAATGAAGCTCTTCTGATGAACACAAACTTTAAATAACAGCTGACTGGGCAAATTAATTTTGTTTTGATTGCACAAAAATATCAAGAAAAACCTGATTCACACATATTAGTTGCAAATAAGATTTTTAAAAATAGTACATTAATGCTATCTAATAATTACTATACCTGTGCCAATATAGTCAAGTAGAACAGTACTAAGTTAAATTTCTAATAACATTATGGAATGAGAATACTTGGTAATCACATATATTCTGGAGAAAAAAAAAATCTTAAGGCCCTGGCCGGGTGGCTCAGTGGTAAAGAGTAGGACTGGCGTGCAGGAGTCCCAGGTTTGATTCCTGGCCAGGGCACACAGGAGAGACGCCCATCTGCTTCTCCACCCCTCCCCCTCTCCTTCCTCTGTCTCTCTCTTCCCCTCCTACAGCCAAGGCTCCATTGGAGAAAAGTTGGCCCGGGCGCTGAGGATGGTTCTATGGCCTCTGCCTGGGGCGCTAGAATGGCTCTAGTTGCGACAGAGCAACACCCCAGATGGGCAGAGCATCGCCCCCTGGTGAGCATGCCAGGTGGATCCCAGTTGGGCGCATGCGGGAGTCTGACTGCCTCCCCGTTTCCAACTTCAGAAAAATACAAACAAACAAAAAAAATCTTAAAATATAAACCATGACATCAGGATATCGTGCATGTTATTGAATAATGTAATGATATGATTTTACATTGGAAAACAAGCACTGGCCTGAATTTTTAAAGTACCGATATAAAGCTACAATCTTTCTTTTCAGTAGAATTGTTTAAGATTTATGTATATGCACAAAAAAATCAAGAAACTCTGTTAAGAATTGTTATCCTGGGTGTTGGCATTATGGGTAATTTTAACTTTTACTTAATTTCCCTCCAATATTCTAAATACATTGTTTTATTTTCCTTTTGACTTTTTAATTTAAAATAATTATAATTACAATTATAAATCTTCCTCAATGGTAACATCTTGCATAAGTCTAGTACAATAATATCAACCAGAAAACTGATCCTATGCAATCCAGAGTTTACTCAGATTTCACGTTACTTGTACTTGTATGTGTTTGTGTGTAGTTCTACAAAATTTTATATTTGTAACGTCCAGTAACTGCAATTGAGATACAGACCTGTTCCCTCCCCACAAGGTTCCCTCCTATTATCTCCAAAACTGTATCTCCTCTCCCCCCATTCCTAACTCCGGGGGACCACTGATCTGTTCTCCATCTCTATTATTTTGTCATTCCAATGTTATATAAATGCAATGTTATCTCATGTAAACTTTAGGTTGGCTTTTTTTTTTCACCTAGCATAACTCCTTTAAGAGAGCCTAGCAGTACAAATCCATGGTCTCTAATGCGTTAAAATTTAGCATGACATGCATTTGAGTGTATATAAATGCTTACAGTGTTTTAAAACTTTAAATGTTAAAATGTGAACCAAATGCTTAAGAAATTCCTATTGTACCACCACAGAACTAGGATTCTAGGGAACAAATTTTAAAAACTGATAACCTAGTACAAGTCTAGTGCACTTTCGTACAAATACTGTATAGAAGTTCAGTGCTTATAAATCTTATCTGTTTACAAGAACATGTGGCTTATAGGAATGCCTGATTCTGCATTTTTCTTGGCAAGCTATAGATCCCAGTTCCTTCCCAACAGAGATGGGTCTGTGCTACATTCAAATATGACCACTTGAGCCTGACCAGGCGGTGGCACAGTGGATAGAGCATCAGACTGGGATGCAGAAGGACCCAGGTTCAAGACCCCCGAGGTCACCGGCTTGAGTGTGGGCTCATCTGGCTTGAGCAAAAAAATAAAAAGCTCACCACCGAGTAACCCCTGGCTCGAGCAAGGGGTTTCTCTGTCTGCTGAAGGCCCGCGGTCAAGGCACATATGAGAGAGCAATCAATGAACAACTAAGGTCTCGCAACAAAAAACTGATGATTGATGCTTCTCATCTCTCTCCATTCCTGTCTGTCCCTATCTATCCCTCTCTCTCTCTGTCTCGGTAAAAAAAAAAAAAATTAAAAAACAAAACCAAAAATTACCACTTGAGCCTGTGGTGGTACAGTGGATAAAGTGTCAACCTATACGCTGAGGTCACCAGTTTGAAACCCTGGGCTTGCCTGGTTATGGCACATATGGGAGTTGATGCTTCCTGCTCCTCCCACCCTTCTCTCTGTCTCTAAAATAAATAATATATATATAAAACCTAAAAAATATATATATGTATCAAATATGACTTGATATTCCCCCAAATGGCCACCATGTTCTGCTTTTCCTCATGCTGTTCCCTAGAGCTCTTCTGAATCATCAAGGAAATGAATCCCTCTTTAATTCCTGGTTCTGCATAGTGATTTAGCCAGCACCACATCTCAGGCCCAATTTTCCTGTAGTAGGTCCACATGACTCATCACCTCTGCTGGAAAGTGCTACCCCACTCTAATACAAATACAGACTAACTTATTACTCCCCTCCACTCCGTATCTAGATCCACTTTACCTTTCTTCCCTTGGCATTCTGGTAAGTCTTCCTGATAAATCACCCCATTATATATCTGTTCTCTAAGTGTTACAAATGCCATTATCTTCATAAATTTAGTCTTAGAAGGTAAACACTCAAGGAACTTACTTCTTGAACACCATGCCTTCATAATAATGTCCTTGCTTTAAAATTGCTCTAAACATACAAAAGCTATATACAATACAAGCATTTTGGCATACAGATGTAAAAAAAGAATGGCACCAATGTTTGCATATTTAAAAATTTTGGCTAATATGTATATTGCTGTATCAATATTAGATCTAAATAGACTTTAAAGTAGTGGTAAAGAGCTTGGACTCTTGAGGCAGACCGCCTAGGTGTGAATCAGGCCCCTGCTACTATACTATCTAAATCAAGTTTCATTTACATTTTGTGTAACTCAGTTTTCTCATCTGTAAAATGGTGATAAAAGTACCTCACAGCACCATTAAGACAAATAATATGTGTAAAGCATTTAGAACACAGTAAGCATTATTAAGTACTAACAGGTATTTCTAATGCATGGCAGTCCAATTCACTTCTTTGTGATATCTTTCTATTCCTCTTGAACTCTTTTTTGAGTTTATACTGCTTCTGAAATTTCCATACTAAGAAACAATAACATAAGAATCCATATCTTACTTATTGAATTCATCTTAGTCAAAACTAACTACTAGAAAACTCTCTCCAGTAACATTTTGGTGAATATGTCTCCTCCAACATGGGAAACAGAAGAAAAACTAAACAGGACTATATCTACTCAAGAGTTTTTGCACAGCAAAGAAAAGCAACAAAATGAAAAAACAACCTACTGAATGGAGGAAGATATTTGCCAAGGATACACTGATAAAGGAAGGGGGTTATTATTCAAAACATATAAGCAACTCATATAACACCAAAAAAAATCCAATTTAAAAATGGGCAGAGGACCTAAATAGACATTTCTCCAAAGGTGGCCAATAAACATATGAGAAGATGATCAACAATATTCATCATCAGGGAAATGCAGATTAAAACTACAAAAGATATTGCCTCACATCTGTCAGAATTGCTATCATGATTTTAAAAAAGTCTTGGTGAGGATATGAAAAAAAAGGAAACCCTCGTGTACTGTTGGTGGAAATACAGACTGGTGTAACCGCTGGGAAAAGCAGCATGGAAGTTCCTCAAAAATTAAAACTGGAACTATCATATGACCTAGAAATTCCACTTCTGGGAATTTATCCGAAGAAATCCAAAACACTAATTTAAAATGATAAGTGCCGCCTGACCTGTGGTGGCGCAGTGGATAAAGCGTCGACCTGGAAATGCTGAGGTCGCCGGTTGGAAACCCTGGGCTTGCCTGGTCAAAGGCACATATGGGAGTTGACGCTTCCAGCTCCTCCCCCCTTCTCTCTGTCTCTCTCTCTCCTCTCTCCCTCTCTGTCTCTCTCCTCTCTAAAAATGAATAAATAAATAAGTAAATAATTAAAATGATATGTGCCCCTCTGATGTTCACAGCAGCGTTACTTACAATAGCCAGGATATGGAAGCAACCCAAGTGCCAGGCAGGAATCAAATGTGGTACATACAGGGTAGGGCAAAAGTAGGTTTACAGTTGTTCGAATGGAAAATTATCTAATAAATAACAACATAAAAATAAACTGTTTCACATACAACTATAAACCTACTTTGTCCTACCTTAGATACACAATGGAAAGTAACTTAGCCATAAAAAAGAATAAAACATGCCGTCTGCTACAACTTAGATGGACCCAGTTGAAATAAATCAGAGAAAAACAAATATCGTATGTTTCACTTATATATGGAATCTGAAAAACAAAATAAAGGAACAAGTGGAACAGAAACAGACCCATAGATACAGAGAACAAACATGGTTGCCAGAAGGGAAGGGGGTTGAGGAGATATGGGTACTAGACTTACTGGGGTGATCACTTTGTAAATTAGGTTAAGTGTCTAATAACTATGAAACTAATATATTTTATGTCAACAGTAATTAAAAATTCTTGTAGTTATTAAAAAAAACTACTAGAACAAGTTTCCTTTTATATACTAGTAGTTATTAACATTCCACCAAATATGAATGTAGTATGTATACTACTCACAAAAATTAGGGGATATTTTATTTATTTATTTATTTTACAGAGACAAAGAGAGAGTCAGAGTGAGGGATAGACAGGGACAGACAGACAGGAACGAAGAGATGAGAAGCATCAATCATTACTTTTCCGTTGCACTTTGCGACACCTTAGCTGTTCATTGATTGCTTTCTCATATGTGCCTTGACCGTGGGCCTTCAGCAGACCGAGTAACCCCTTGCTTGAGCCAGCGACCTTGGGTCCAAGCTGGTGAGCTCTTGCTCAAACCAGATGAGCCCGCGCTCAAGCTGGCGACCTCGGGGTCTTGAACCCGGGTCCTCAGCATCCCAGTCCGATGCTCTATCTACTGCGCCACCGCCTGGTCAGGCAAAATTAGGGGATATTTTATTTTATTTATTTATTTATTTTTATTACAGAGCCAGAGAGTGAGTCAGAGACAGGGACAGACAGACAGGAATGGAGAGAGATTAGAAGCATCAATCATTAGGTTTTTTTTCATTGTGCATTGCAACACCTTAGTTGTTCATTGATTGCTTTCTCATAAGTGCCTTGACCGCGAGCCTTCAGTAGACCGAGTAACCCCTTGCTGGAGCCAGGGACCTTGGGTTCAAGCTGATGGGCTTTTGCTCAAGCCAGATGAGCCCACGCTCAAGCTGGCGACCTCAGGGTCTCGAACCTGGGTCCTCCGCATCCCAGTCCAATGCTCTATCCACTGCGCCACCGCCTGGTCAGGCTTTTTTTTTTTTTTAATTTTATTTATTCATTTTTAGAGAGGAGAGAGAGAGGGAGAGAAACAGAGAGAGAGAGAGAGAGAGAGAAAGGAGGGAGGAGCTGGAAGCATCAACTTCCATATGTGCCTTGACCAGGCAAGCCCAGGGTTTTGAACCGGCGACCTCAGCATTTCCAGGTCGACGCTTTATCCACTGCGCCACCACAGGTCAGGCTTTTTTTTTTTTTTTTAATTTATTCATTTTAGAGAGGAGAGGGAGAGACAGAGAAAGAGAGAGAGAGGACAGAGAGAGAGAGAAGGGGGGAGGAGCTGGAAGCGTCAACTCCCATATGTGCCTTGACCAGGCAAGCCCAGGGTTTCGAACCGGCGACCTCAGCATTTCCAGGTCGGCGCTTTATCCACTGCGCCACCACAGGTCAGGCAAAATTAGGGGATATTTTATAGCTTCATATTCATTTTGAAATATCCTCTAATTCCTGTGAGCAGTATACTTAAAAGTATGGTGATGGAAATGCTAGCAAAAATAAGGTACAGATCAGAACATATAATTTTATGTTTCTAAAATGGGGAGAAGAATATGATATTTACACTTGTGTATGCATACAACGGCTCTGGAAAGTTGCATGGCTACTTATGGAAAGGGAGAACTGCATGTCTGGGGAAAGGGGGATGAAGGAGACTGTTCACTGTATATGCTTTAGCATCTTTTGAATTTGAAGCAATGAATGTATTACCTACATAAAAATTTAACTGAAAAAATAGAAGCAGGGGGAGACTCTAAATAATATTCTGGAAGCCAGGCTTCTAGCCTCAACCTGCCATTAACTGTGTCACCTTGGGCAATTGGACAAGTTCTAAAAATATCTGATCTCAATGGGGGGGGTGTGAATAGTAAACATATGGTATTAATTTTTTTAAAAACAGGTGAGAAATACTAGTCCAACATTTTGCAAAATAAGGCAACTTTTTAAGTACTTGATGGTTTTCAAATACTATTTTTACAGTTTTAAGAACTGTAGAATTGTCAAGCCTATTCATCTTTTAAGATCATTTGTACTACTTTTACATAGAAACCTTTCTTATAAGATTTCTAATGTAACTTACTAGAACTACCTATGAAGAATATTCTTCACATTATTTTGTTTCTCTTGACACACTTTTTTTTTTTTTTTTTTTTTTTCTGAAGCTGGAAATGGGGAGGTAGTCAGACAAGACTCCCGCCATGCGCCTGATCGGGATCCACCCGGCACGCCCACCAGGGGGCGATGTTCTGCCCATTCGGGGCATCGCTCTGTCGCGACCAGAGCCACTGTAGCGCCGGGGCCATCTTTGCTCCAATGGAGCCTCGGCTGTGGGAGGGGAAGAGAGAGACAGAGAGGAAGGAGAGGGGGAGGGGTGGAGAAGCAGATGGGCGCCTCTCCTGTGTGCCCTGGCTGGGAATCGAACCAGGGACTTCTGCACGCCAGGCCGACGCTCTACCACTGAGCCAACCGGCCAGGGCTATCACACTTTGAAAATAGTTTTAAAGATACTTTAAATCTTTATACTCTATCATGAAACGAGCAATAAACACTAACACAATTTTCATTTAAAATATATAAATGACTATGAGCAAGAATGTATATTATTTAATGGTGTTTATTAAATAAACTACAAAACACCTTTAATCTATGATTAATAGTTATAACTAATTGAGTACATACTTTCTTCCAAGTATTGATACCATTATCACCTTTAATCCTATGATCTATCTGCTAAAGTAAATTTTAAAAATACTCCCATTTAACATATGAAAAAAAATGAAGCTCCAGGAAGATAGGTGACTAGCTTGAGACCACAGTCTAACTAGTGGCTGAGCTAGGAGTCCACCAGGGGTTACTTCATGTTGGCTGGCAGGCTGATGCAGGTTTGCCAGTTTTTACTAATTTACTACATGAAAATTCTAATAAGTAGAAGAAACTAAAATTTTTAATAAAGCTAAATGATCCCATTTAAAAAGCTTTTATTCTGAGATTCTGTTCTTTCAAACTGAGTTAAAATATGCTTTTTTGGCCCTGGCTGGTAGGCTCAATGGAGAGAGCATCCATCCAGAGTATGGACATCACAGGTTCGATTCCCTGTCAGGGCACACAAGAAAAGCAACCATCTGCTTCTCTCCCTCTTCCCTTCCCATAGCCAGTGGCTTGATTGGTTTGAGTGTCGCCCAGGACACTGAGGATAGCTTGGCTGGTCCAAGCACATCAGCCTCAGGCACTAAAAATAGTTTGATTTTCTCAAGCATTGGCCCCAAAGAGGGCTGCTGGGTAGATCCGGGTCAGGGCACAGGCAGGTGTTTGTCTCACTATCTCCCCTCCTCTCACTAAAAAAAAAAAAAATTATATATATAATACACACACACACACACACACACATATATATATATATATATATATATATATATATATATATATATATATATATATATATGTATATCCTTTATTTAAATGAAAGATGGTGACAGTAAAGAGTGGTGTGGATTATTAGTGCTGTTTTTATTGGCTATATCTGGCAGGTTAAAAAAAACTCTCCGACTCTATTACAGTCTTCCAATTTTAAGGAAATATATTTCTTCTGAAATCCAAAAGTCTTAGAACTACTCCCTTAGGCAGTGATGCCTCCCAAAATACTAGAGGACTTTACACACATACACACAAACACACACACTCATGACTCTCATCAATCTCAATCTCTACTTCATTCTATTTGAATTAGGACACTTAAGGATTGAGAAATGAAAATAAACTGAGCAAGTCACATGAATTAACGCTGGATTCTGGTAAAGGACTTTCCTCAGGATTCTTTTCATTGGTTTACTTTTCTCATTCTTTATTTTCAACTCCATTCAAACCTCAGCTCAAACATTCTTTTTCTAAATACTGTAGTCACATTTTAAAATACTACTGCTAAATGGTAATCAATACTTAGGTCAAATTAAAAAAACTACTTGAGGTCTTCAATAATCTGCTTTTATTTAAAGTCTTTTTCACTTTAACAAAATAAAAGCTTTTAATATTTATTCTGCCCATTTCCAAAAGATAACTGGTCTATAAATCAGGCTCTAGCCACTTTAATTTCCAATTTTCTGTTATTTCCATTAAATAGATGAAGTTTGTAAATACTCACAAGGCAAACTCCAATACTAGCCTGTTCATGTAATCACCAATATATAGGTCAAAATAAAACTAGTAAGCTTATACAATACTATCTACCTAGCATTTAACACATCAATAGGAGGGGAAGAAACTGTTCAAAGGTGACTACTGTTAAACTCAAAATATTAGGTATAGTATGTCTCCATTAAAACTGTAACCTATCGACTTTGAAATAATTTCTTTCACTTTTGCTACTTTTTAAAATGAACCCTCCTAGCCCTGGCCGGACAGTTCAGTTGATTAGAGCATCATCTGGAAGCACAGAGGTTGCTGGTTCCATCTCTGGTCAGGGCACATACCGGAACAGATCTATGTTCCTGTCTCTCTCACTCTGTCCCTTTCTCTTACTAAAATCAATAAACAAAAAATTAAAATAAAAATGAACCTCCCTGAATTAAAAAAGCAACCACTTTTAAGATGCAAATTCCTTTTTTAAGTAGTCTGCCTAAATAAATCTAATGCAAATAAAATATAAATCAACTACATTTTTAAAAACCTAGTATCAGCAAAAGGAACCAATACCTGCAGTTTAACAATGCGTGTACTTCTAATCTTAAACGAAGCTTAAACTAGACTCAAACTTAGACCATTTCCCCGTGCCAGGCACACTGAAATATACGAGGGGGAATCCAAGAAATCAGATATGTTAAGTGCTGGTATCTTCTTCCAGAGTAGGGTCAAATTCGTGTTTGCCCGCAAATGTCACGGTCTGAAGAAGTCTGCAAATTCTCATTAGCGCTATAGAATACAAAGAGGCCTGACCACGGAAACACCTGTCCTAGCACCGGGAAGACAGTGGGAAATGCAAGCCCTGAGCCCATGCCGGCCGCACAGCCTCGGACTGCAGCGATCCCACGGGTGGACTCTGACCTCTCGGCTCCCCAGGGCAGGGTCCTACACCCCTGACCCGCCAGAGGTGGCAAGAACCAGGAAACCTGTCAAGCCGCCCGGGACCCACCCTCCGCGAACCCCCTTCTCGCTCCTTCCCAGCCCGGCCCCAGCCTGCCCAACTGCTCCCGGTCCGCTCCGGCCTCCCAGAAGCACTCTGCCACCTCATCCCTCCGAGCCGGTCTCGCGGCCCCGCCACCTCCGCCCCGGCGGCCTGGTCTTGGGCCGCCCCCCGGACTAGAGCCCCCGGCCGCCGCCCCCACGCCCAGCCCCAACGACCCGACCGTGGGTCCCTCCGCGGCCCCGTTCCTCCCGACCCCCAGGCCCGAGCTCCCGCCGCGCGCTCCCCACCCCCAGCCTCCGCCCTCGCCCCGCTCGGCCGTTCCCGGCCCGCTCCCCTCAGCCAGGCTACCTGGAGGCAAGGGCGGCGGAGCACTTCACCCAGGGCCCCAGGTCGCAGAGGGCCCGGTGCTCCGGGTCCCGCTCCTTCTCCCGCTCCACGTGGTAGGCGTAGATGGAGAGCAGGATCCCGGCGGCGCACACTGCATACCGGGCCACCCGCTCCCACCGCGGCACCGACACTCTCAGCAGGACGGGCGCCGCCATCTTCCCCCCTCCGCCGCCGCCGCCGCCGCCGCCGCCTCCTTCGCCGCCGCCGCCTCCCTCCGCCTCCACCTCAGCAGCCGCCGCCCGTCGGGGCCCGACCCAGCCGCCGCCGCCGCCACCACCGCCTCCGCGGCCGCCGCCACCACCGCCACCGCCGCCGTGCCCCATTGGCTCCACCATCTCCTCTGGGCCCCGCCCCCACAGGCGCGCGGCCCAACCGCCCCGAAAGGAGGGATCCCCGCGAGGCGGGTAAGGCGCGCGCGGGCACGGAGGGTGGAGCGGAGAGCGCAACTGCCGGGGAGGCCGGGCCGGCAGGCGGAGACAGAGGCGGCGCGGCGCGCGCAGAGAGTCGGGCTGAGGGGAGAGGAGGGGCCAGAAGGCGAGAGGGGCGGGGCTCTGGAAGGGGAGGAGCAGAGCAGGGTGTCGTGGGCGGGCCTTAGGGGGACCCCGTGCAAAGAATAAATTTCAAAAGATATTACCATAGGTAACTTAGTAGGCCCTTGGCTCCTCCCCTTGGGTGTGGTGATTAATTGCCATTCTTTTTATTTATTTATTTATTTATCTATCTATCTATTTATTTATTTATTTTACTATCACTTGATATTTTGTAACCCAAGCCAAATTAACCCTGGCCAAATGCCCATTCTTGAGCCACCAACACCTCTGGACACCTCCTGTTCAACAGGTGTCAACCCAACTTTTTTTAAGTATGTTTGAATGTTTTGTTTCTCTGTAAGCTGATTTTGAGATGGCTTAGCATTATTCATGTAATATAGAAAAATATAAAAATGAACTGAAAAATCAGGATGAAGAACAAAACAAGTCAGAATAAAAGACCAATCAGGAGGAAGAACACACATAAGCAAACCTTGGGTCTTGTATAATTATTACAGTTGAGCCATAAATTTGGCTCTGAGCTTCCTAGTGGCCAAAACTAAAAGGAAAACACATGTGTGTTATTCTGTCTCTAAGAAAGAAACAAACCATTCTTGGAGATGGTTAGCTTCTACCTGGTTGCAGCTCTCAAAGATATTTCAGAAGCTTTATTTGATGATTTTTAGTAATCCTTGTCCTTTTGTTACCTATTGTTGGGTAACAAATTGCCCCAAAATTAGCAACCTAAAACAAAACCCCTTATTGTCTCACAGTTCTTGTGAGTCAGGAATTTGAGTGGTATTTAGCTGGGTCCTTTGGCTCAGGGTCTCTCACAAGCTGCAGTCAAGGTGTTGGCAAGCTTGCAGGCATCTCAAAATTGGAGAATCCTCTTCTAAGCTCTCTCATATGGCTTTTCTTCCTGCCCAATTAAGCTGTGTGTTTAAGCTTTTTTACTTAGAATATTTTATCTGGTATTTCTCTATTTGTATCTCTGTATTTTCTGTGTTGGCTTAATCCACCATACCAGAACCATATCCAAAAACATATCCATAAGCTTGTTCATTACCCTATACTTGCTTTGCTGGGTTAGAATACTATACATTTTCTGCCAAAGTTTTGGAAAAGGTTATACAAAAATACAGCAGGATCCTTGAGATGTGGCAGTCACTGGCCAGAAATTTTTCTCTAGCAGTCTGGGAAAATCCAGGCTTCCCAATGCCCTTCAAGAAAACACCACTCAAAGAGAATGTCCTATCAAGAGGAGAAAGATGTTTCATTTTCTCATTCAAGGGATATCGAATTCTGGTATTATTTCATTATTGTCAGTACAGAGGAAATGCTCGTTTTAAAACACTGCACAAGGAGTGGACCATTCTATATAAAATGCTCACAGAAAATAGGAGATATTTTATTGCTTCATTTCGTTTTGAAATATCCCCTAATTTTTGTGAGCAGTATACACAAATGACCTGCTCACTCACCAGGGGAAGAGTCAATTCACTCATCACATGTCTACATATTAGACACTGTATCAGCTTCTTGATATTGTATGTTATATTTAAACTTTATAAGATCTATACAAGGTAGGTAACATTATCCCCAGTTTTCATGGGAGAAAAATAAATCTCAGAGGGTTAAGTAACTTGCCAAATTACCATAAGAGGGAGAGCTTCGATTAATACCCAGGCCTATAACCCAAATGTGACCCCTCTTCCCACCAGCATGTGTGGCTTCCCTCTGAGAAACCATCTCTCAATTTGACATGGAGTCTCAGTTTGTTACCAGATGTAATGAATGGATTGTTCACCAACCTAAGTTTGGTCCCAAGGCTCCCACAGGAACCCTAGAGCCTGTGACTTCCCCCACCAGGCCTCAAGTCCCTCGTCATCCTGTTCTAAGTTCTTTATCTGTGTTAACTCATTTAATCCTGACAAGAACTTTTGATGAAAAACCATTATTTTCTGTTTTAAAGATGAGGAAACTGAGGTTCAGAGAGGCTAAGTAACCTGCTAAAAATCACATAGCCAGTAAGTTGTAGAACTGGGATTAAGCTCTAGCAGTCTAGCCCTCAGATCCTTGCTCTCAACTACTGTGATATGAGCTAAAATACACAGAGAATTTAAGTTATGATCAAGATGACAGAGTAGGTAAATGCAGTACTGGCATCCTACCACAACCACATCAAAATTACAACTAAACTACAGAAGAGCCATCATTGAGAACCACCTGAAATCTAACTAGGCAGAAGTCCTGTAACTATGGACATACCGACCACTTTGAGACTGGTAGGAGGGGCAGCAAGGCAGAATGGGCTGGTCCCACCCCAAGGTGTGGTAATTAAAAATTGGGGCTGGTAGAATATCTCGGCTACAGAGGTCCCTCCAAGGAGCAAAGAGTCCTAGCAATACACCAGGCCCCCCAGTCTAGGGTTCCAGAGCCAGAAAGAGAACTCCCCATAACTTCTGACTGTGAAAATCAGGAGGGATTGTGGTTGAGCGAGATGAAAAGCTGCTGGAGTCCCAAGTGTTCCTCTTTTATTTACTTTTTATATTTTTAGGTGAGAGAGTGGGAGATAGTAAGGCAGATTTCTGCATGCACCCCGGAATCCACCCAGCAACCCCATTTAGGACCGATGCTCAAGTAGTACCAAGCTATTTTTAGCACTTGAGGCTGATGAGTTTTAAGGGAGCTATCCTCAGTGCCTAGGGCCACACTCAAACCAATCAAGCCACTGGCTGCAGGAGCAGAAGAGGGTGAGGAGGAGGAGGGGGAGAGTGGCAAATAGTTACTTCTCCTGTGTGTCTTGATCAGGAATTGAACCCAGGATGTCCACAGGCTGGGCTGACGCTCTATCCACTGAGCCACCAGCCAGGGTCCCAGGTGTTCCTCTTAAAGGGCCCACACATAGACTTCTTTGCTGATGGACTCACTCACTCTGAGCTTCAGCACTGAGGCACCAGCTTTAAAGGTGCCAGGGACATATGGGAAGGAACTGAATTGTCTGGCATTGGTGCAAAGGGCTAGAAGGGCAGCTTTCTCCCAGACAGATAGTAGGGCTAGCTGAATCCCTTGTTTCTGTGCTGAGCCTACCCCCTCCCACAAAGGGAGCAGGCAGACACCCTAGCTGAGCCTCCATCAACTTGACTAATATCACTGGCCCTACCCTGGTGATTCCCTGAGACCCCCACCCCAACCACCATTTGGGCCCACCCAAGTCCCTTCCAGTGGCTTTTCTAAATAAATGGGCTACCTTGGCTCATGCTGCAGACTTTCCTAAATTCTCTCAAAGGGTCACAAACTTCAAACAAGCAGTGTCTGGGCTCTGGCCAGGTAGCTCAGTTGCTTAGAGCATTGTCTCAACATGCCAAGGTTGTGGGTTAGATCCCCAGTTAGGGCACATACAAGAATCAACCAATGAAGGCATGAATAAATGGAACAACAAGTCAATGTTCTCTCCCTCTCTCTATCTCTACCTCTCTCCATTCCTTTCTCTCTCTAAAAAGCAATAAAAAATAAAAGAGAAGAAAAGCAGCATCTGGCCTCAGCATGCCCCATTCTTTTTGCTAAATAGTTCTAGGCCAGGCACTAGTGGCAGCCACAATCTGTTTGCAGCTTGGCCTCTCCTGGACACCTCCAAGCCCAGGACAAATAGCAGCCATCTGCAGATCACTTTGTAGCTCATGCAGATTAGCCCAAAGCAGGGCACAGGCAGCTGCTGACCTCACCACCTGGAAAGCACAGAGCCAGCCCACCCCTCAGCCCCCTTCAGATCATTCCGGAAGCACTGCACAACTACCTTCATGAGAGACACACTCAAGAGGCGGACCTGGGGGCACCAGAGACCTGCTGAAGGGAATCTGTGGGGTCAGCCCCGCACAGCAGCCCCTCGGCTGGAGTCACAGCCAGTACTCATAGCTTATCAGCATGGTAGTCACTCTCTCCCATTGACTTGCCAACAGTAATCAAGGCTCAACTACAGTAGGAAGGTGCACATAGCCCATGCAGCTCCAGTGACTGGGGAGGCTGCACCACTGGGCCCTACAGGGTACCTAATACATGGCCACTCTATCAACAGCAGGAAGCATAACAGATCTACCTAATATATAGAAACAGACTCAGAGAGGCAGCCAAAATGGGGAGGCAAAGAGACATATCCCAAATGAAAGAACAGGAAAAATCTCAAGAAAAATAATTAAATAAAATGGAAGCAAGAAAACTACCAGATACAAATTTCATGAGTTATAAGGATGTTCTAGGAACTTAATAAGAACTGCAATAAGATTTTTTAAAAAAGATATAGAAACCATAAAAAAGAGCCAGTCAGCAATGAAGAATACAAGAACTGAAATGAAGAATACCCTAGAAGGAATCAACATCAGATTTGCTGAAGCAGAGGATCAAGTCAGTGATTTGGAGCACAAGGTAGCAGAAAACACCCAATCAGAACAGCAAAAAGAAAGAATAATTTTTTTTAAATGAGGATAGTTTAAAGGACTCTTGGGAAAACATCAAATGTAACAACATCCACATCATAGGGATACCAAAAGGAGAAGAGAGAGAGCAAGGAATTAAAAACTTAGTCTCACCTGTGATGGAGCAGTGGATAAAGTGTTGACCCGGAATGCGAAGTCGCTGGTCCAAATCCTTAGGTTTGCCTGGTCAAGGCACATATAGGAAGCAGCTACTATGAGTAGATGCTTCCTGCTTCTTCCCCTTTCTCTTTCTCTCTCTCTCTCTCTCCCCTCAATCCAAAAATCAATAAATAAAATCTAACAAAAAAAATACCTATTTAGACCTGGCTGGATAACTTGGTTGGTTGGTTGGAGCATCCACCCAGAGCGTGGAAGTTGCTGGTTTGATTCCCGGGTCAGGGCACACACAGGAGCAGCTTGATGTTTCTGTCTCTCTCTCTCCCTGCCTCTATAACAAACAAACAAACAAACAAACCTATTTAAAGAAATAATGACAGAAAACTTCCCCAGCCTGGTGAACAAAAAAGACATACAAGTCCAGGAAGTACAGAGAGTCCCGAACAAGATGAACCCAAAAAGGCCCACACCAAGACACATCACAATTAAAATGTCAAAGGTTAAAGACAAAGAGACAATCTTAAAAGCAGCAAGAGAAGAACAGTTAGTTACATACAAGGGAGCTCCCATAAGACTGTAGGCTGATTTATCAACAGAAACATTTCAGGCCAGGAGGAATTGGCACAAAATATCCAAAGCAATGAAAAACTAGGACCTACAACCAAGATTACTCAACTCAGCAAGACTATCATTTAGAATCAAAGGATAGATAAAGAGCTTCTCAAGCAAGAAGAAACTAAAGGAGTTCATCACCACCAAACCAGTATTACAAGGAATGTTAAAGAGTTTTTTTAAGAGGAAGAAAAAAATAAATTAAAAATTAGAATAATAAAATGACAATAAATACATATCTGTCAGCAATTACTTTAAATTCAAGTGGGTCAAATGCTCCCACCAAAGACATAGGGTGGCTGAATGGATAACAAAACAAGATCTTTACATATGCTGTCTACAAGAGATTCACTTTAGATCAAAAACAGACTGAAAGTAAAGGGATAGAAAAAGATCTTTCAAGAAAATGGAAATAACAACAACGAAACTAGGGTAGCAATACTTACAGACTTTAAAAGAAAGGTTATAACAAGAGCCAGAAAAGGACCCAGCAATTCCACTTCTGGATATTTATCCAAAAGAAACCCAAAACACTAAATTGAAAAAACATATACATCGTAATATTCACTGCAACATTATTTACAATGGCCAAAATATGGAAGCAACCTAGGTGTCCATCAGTAGATGAATGGATAAAGAACTGGTGCATGTATACAATAGAATATGACTCAGCCATAAAAAAGGATGAAATCTGCAACAACATGGATGGTTCTAGAGGGTGTTATGCTAAATGAAATGGGTCAAAGAAAGACAAAATAAATGGACAAGCAGAATAGAAACACTCATAGATACAGAGAACATTTTGATGGTTGCCAGATGGGAGTGAGGTGGGGGGGGGGGATGGGTGAAAAAGGTGAAGGGATTAAGAAGTATAAATTAGTAGTTACAGAATAGTCATGGGGATGTAAAGTACAGCATAGGGAATAGTCATTAATATTGTAATAACTATATATGGTGTCAGATGGGAGCTAGTTTTATCAGGGTGAACACTTCATAGTTACATAAATGTCTAATTATTGGGTTGTACATCTGAAACTAATATAATATTGTATTTCAACTGTAATTTAAAAATAAAATGCACAGAGAATTTGGATTTTCCCACTAGAATTTGTCCCCATTTAACTTAATATGTATTATAGTTGTTTTAAAAAATCTCTTTTAGCTTGACCAGGCAGTGGTGCAGTGGATAGAGCACCAGACTGGGACACAGAAGACCCAGGTCGCCGGCTTGAACATGGGCTCATCTGGTTTGAGCACACCTCACCAGCTTGACCCCAAGGTTGCTGGCTTGAACAAGGGGTCACTCAGTCTGCTGTAGCCCTCCGGTCAAGGAACATATGAGAAAGCAATCAATGAACAATTAAGGTGCTGCAATAAAAAATTGATGCTTCTCATTTCTCTCCCTTCCTGTCTGTACCTATCTGTCCCTCTCTCTGTCTCTGTCTCTGTCACACACACAAAAAATCTCTTTTATCTCTGTTTCTCCCACAGAATATAAGCCTCACAAGGGCAGGGATCTTTGTCTGCTTTGTTAATTACTATACCATCATCTAGAACAGGACCTGACCACAGAGTAGGTACTCAGTAAGTATAGTTTGAGTGAATTAATTAATGACTACTGAAGATATGTCAACTACTAGTACCTCTGCACAAACAATGGGCCCACAGCAAATATCTTTTCCCAAATAAAAGAGAAGTCCTCCTTACAGAGATTAGTCTTTTCACCATTCCAGAACAAAAGGCAAAAACTCAGAAAGGTTTTACAATAGCCTTTGCCCTCTCTGCCTTCATTCCACCTCTCTTGAGTCCTCTGTTTTCCTGAGTGTGTCAGTGTCCATGCAGATGGCCATGCAATTCCCCTGACTCACCATCTCATATCTTCCTCAACTCTGATGACCTTTGCTTCCATTCTACATAAGCTGCCCACAGGAGCAGCCCTGTGATCCTTTTGAAGGGCCAGATTTCTGAAATCTTAAGCTCTAATCTTCTGATCTTTGTACTTACCTTCTATGAAAGGTTGCATTTTTCCAAGATGGTTGCAACAAGATCTCCCATCCCACATGCTCTCCTTCACTGGCCCCTGTTCCCATGAAGAGGTTGGGGCTATGTTCCTTCCCCTTGCATCCATGAAGGTTGGTGACTGTGGCAGAAATGATGCTCTGTACCTTCCCAGGCTGGATCATAAAAGGTAATTACACTATTCTGTGATCTTCCTGGGATGCTTGCTCTTTGAACTTGGCTGCCATGCTGTGAGGAAGCTTATACCACTCTGAGAGGCGGCACGTAGATCTTCCAGCCAACAACCCGTCTGGCCTCAGTTGACGGCCAACTTCAGTTGCCAGACATGGGGCTGAAGAAGCCTTTGAGGTAACGCCAGTCCTGGTCTTGGCAACACCATGACAGACCTTAGTGAAAACCACTTAGCTGAATTCAATCAACTTCCAGAACCATGGGGAAAAAAAATTGTTGTTTTAAGCCCCTAACCTTTTGGGGTTATATGTTATGCAGCAAGAGTAACTGAAACATCTTTCTTTCCTTCTAGCTCTCTGGTTCTCTTACTCACCAAACCTAGTCTCCCCCTGGAAACCAGCTATGCCCTAATCAATGTTTTCTCTATAGTCCTCGCAGGAGACAGATTGGGACATCTTCATCCTCTGTATGTCTATTTCCAGACTACTTTTCATCCTGCTTGGCTAACCTAAATATCCCTATATCTCCTGTATTCTATCATCTTGAATACTCAGTTGATGTGACTGCAGCAAGTCCTGACTTTACGGGGTTCCATCCCTAAGGATTTCTGAGATTCTCTGTGGAGACTTATATGCCACCCATAAAGAAGTAAGTTAATTTCTCATGCTTTACACTCTTGCCGGTAGTGAAACCAAATGCCAACTATGCCTGTTTTCTCTGCACACTATACCTTTTCTTTTTTTAAAAAAAGATTTTATTAATTTTAGAGAGGAGAGAGAGAGAGAGAAGGAGGGAGACAAAGGCAGGGGGAGGAGCAGGAAGCATCAACTCATAGTTGCATATTGTATATACCTTGACCAGCCAAGGTTTCCAACCAGTGACCTCAGCATCCCAGGTCAACACCTTATCCACTGAGCCTCCACAGGTCAGACCACACCTTTTCTTGCATACATTTTCTTTACTGTATGAAAACAAGAACACTTTTGAGCTAATCAATGTGCATATTTTCTGCTTAAAGTAAAACATATTTTACCTGCCAAGATGCTGAACTCATCATAGTAGGACTATGTTTTAAAAAAATAAACACTTGTCTTCAAATATAGCTACTATGAATATTTATTTTTTTGATTATTTTTAAACTTCCTAGAGATTTCCCAAGACACTCTATGAACACCTCAACAACTGACAGGATGTCCAAGAATAAATTATTCAAAAATAATTAACAAAAGGCTTTACCTTCCTTCATAATTTAGTGGTGACCTTTTCTTGCTGGCATAGGAATTATTTTGTAGAAGAGGCCTCTGTGTTAGGAACAAGGTCTCTTCTAGCAACCTTTTGGCCATGAGTTGCACACAGCACAAACTAAGCCTGATCTTTTATATTAGAAATACATTTCACAAAAGCATAGTGCATGAAGGTACATTTTTTTTTTTTGTATTTTTCTGAAGCTGGAAACGGGGAGAGACAGTCAGACAGACTCCCGCATGCGCCCAACCGGGATCCACCCGGCACGCCCACCAGGGGCGATGCTCTGCCCACCAGGGGGCGATGCTCTGCCCCTCTGGGGCATCGCTCTGCCGCGACCAGAGCCACTCTAGTGCCTGGGGCAGAGGCCAAGGAGCCATCCCCAGTGCCCGGGCCATCTTTGCTCCAATGGAGCCTTGGCTGCGGGAGGGGAAGAGAGAGACAGAGAGGAAGGAGGGGGGGAGGTGGAGAAGCAAATGGGCGCTTCTCCTGTGTGCCCTGGCTGGGAATCGAACCCGGGCCCCCCGCATGGCAGGCCGACGCTCTACTGCTGAGCCAACCGGCCAGGGCCTGAAGGTACATTTGAGCATCAGAGGAATTGGTCTAGACTAAGGGCAGAGAGGCAATTGGTTTAGAACATGGGTTGGAAATGCAACTCTACCTCTTCACTAGCTGCATTTGCCTGGAAAGGTACTTAACCTCCCTCTGCTTCAGTATCTTCATTTATAAAATGGGGATGGAAATAGTACCTGCCTCAGAGGCTTTGGAGAGAGTTAAACACGTGGTGCCTGGCACACAGTAAGTACTCAATAAATGCTAACAGTTGTGTGATCTTAATCTTTGTTTCTATGGGTAAAAGAAAAATGCAGCATTCAGTGAAAATAAATTGTTCCAGAAGCAATGTCTTAAAATAAACTGCTGTTTGAAAACCAAAATAATCATATTGGGTAAATGCTATCCAAAATTTAATTTTGGACTATATTTTAATAACTCTATGAAACAGATTAATTTGTGTAGTTATTTAGAAGAACACTTAACAACTAATTTAAAATGCAGACCCCATCAGCTGATAGGTATAAACAAGATCATATTAAAGGTATAACTGAATCTTTTGAATTTTAAACACTGGATGATTATGCAAGAATCAAGTGTCCCTCCCCAGGTAGATCTGGAGATGTCAAAAAAAAGTGTCTTCATGTGTGCATGTATTGTCTTTTGTTTCACCAGACTGATGGTTCAAATCTCAGCTTCACTACATACAAGCTATGGGCAAGTTACCTGTTACTTATC
The DNA here is from genome assembly GCF_036850995.1 of Saccopteryx leptura. Taxonomy (NCBI): domain Eukaryota; kingdom Metazoa; phylum Chordata; class Mammalia; order Chiroptera; family Emballonuridae; genus Saccopteryx; species Saccopteryx leptura. The sequence continues at coordinate 198,401,740 of NC_089506.1, forward strand.
TATGGCTGCATTACAAATTATGCCAAAATATACTGACTTCAAATAGCAACAATCATTTTATCATTTCTCATGGTTTCTGTGGGTTGAAGTTTAGGAAGAGCTTGGTTGGTTCAGTGTCTCTCGTGTGGCTGAAATCAGACAGCACTTAGAATGGGAACAGCACAGGGATGGAACAGGTGGGCTGGCTGGGTACCTCTTTCTCCCTCTTCATGTAGTTTCAGGACCTCTCTGTGTGGTCCTTCTTTTTTTTTTTTTTTTTTTTTACAGGGACAGAGAGAGAGTGTCAGAGAGAGGGACAGACAGGGACAGACAGACAGGGATGGAGAGAGATGAGAAGCATCAATCACCAGTTTTTCATTGTGACACCTTAGTTGTTCATTGATTGCTTTCTCATATGTGCCTTGACCGTGGACCTTCAGCAGACCAAGTAACCCCTTGCTCAAGCCGGCGAACTTGGGTCCAAGCTGGTGAGCTTTTGCTCAAACCAGGTGAACCCACGCTCATGCTGGTGACCTCAGGGTCTCGAACCTGGGTACTCCACATCCCAGTCCAACACTCTATCCACTGCGCCACGCCTGGTCAGGCTGTGTGGTCCTTCTATGTGGCTTAGTTTGAGCTTTCTCCCAGCATGGCAGCCTCAGGGCTGTCAGACTTCTTCCCTGGTAGCTCAGGGCTCCAGGATAAGTATTCCAGTAAACAAAGTAAAGAGCACATTTTCTTTTCTGAACTAGCCTTAAAAGTCATCTTACCTCATTTCTGCTACATTCCATAGGTTACAAGAGAATCAGAAGCCTGCACAGATGCAAGTGGAAAGGAATGAACTCATCTCTCAGTGGTAGGAAGATCAAGGTCACATTGCAGAATAACATGTGGGTTAGGAGATATGGCAGCAATCTTTGGAAACCGCAATCTGCCACATCGCAACCGATCCAAACTTAAGTTTCTCATCTGTAAAAGGAGGATAATAATAATATCTACCTAATAGGGTTGTAGTGAGAACTACATGAATAAATACATGGAAATCACTTAGAATAGTATCTGGCATGCTTCATAGACACTAGCTATTATTATCACCATTATCATCATCAATCTTTTCTTTGCTCACTTAACCAAGACTGTGCAGTCATGGTCCCTACAAGTCCTCAAAAATGCTTCTCTGATCCCCAATACACCACTGCCCCTGGCCTCTATTTCCCTGAATCACTGTCACTGTCTGTAAATTGTCCCCTATTGCTAGTGTCCCAGCTGGCTGAGCCAAGCCCATGTAGCTGCTGGTCTACACAGTTTCTCAGAGATGCCAGTGAGTAGCTCCCACATTGACTAGTTGCAATCCACTTCTGCCATTTGCCTCAGCGTAATTATTGCTACCAAACCCAAATCCAGGCAGGCAAACCAGCATTTCTATAGAGGAGCCATTTCTGAGCTGACCTGTTGCGTATCATGCTGTTACAAAGTCCTGCTGGTTCCCCAGCCATGAATGTCTATGAAGAGCAAATAAAATAGCCTGACCCAGGTTAGAAACCCCAAGGTCAATGGCTTGAGGGCGGGCTCATCTGGCTGGAGCGCAGGGTTACCGGCTTGAATGTGGGATCATAGATATGACCCCAAAGTCGCTGGCTTGAGCCCAAAGGTCACTGGCTTGGCTGGATCTCCCCCACCCCCGCCCCGATCAAGGCACATATGAGAAGCAATCAATGAACAACTAAAGTGCCAAACTAAGAATTGATGCTTCCCATCTCACTCTCTTCCTGTCTGTCTGTCCCTCTCTCTGCGTGTGTCCTTAGCTCTGTCTCTCTCTCTCTCATTAAAAAAAAAAAAAAATCAAACAATTCCCTTCCTCAGTGTTTTTTTTTTAAAGATTTTATGTGTTGATTTTAGAGAGATGAGAAAGAGAGAGAAAGGTGGGTGAAGGAGCAGGAAGCATGAACTCGTAGTATCCCATATGTGCCTTGACCAGGCAAGCCTGGGGTTTTAAACCAGCAACCTCAGCATTCCACGTTGACGCTCCATCTACGGTGCCACCATGTCAGGCCTCCCTCCCTCAGTATTATGCTCAGCTGTGGAGGCTGTGTCTGGGCCCCAAAGTGATGAAATGTGTAATAAAATCATTTTTTCAATTGTCTCTCTTCTGGAGCAAAAACATTCCTCGGATGGCTTCTGACATCGGACCCACTGCTGTTCCTTCTGTACTCCTGCTCCTCTCGCCTCACCTGGTTCTATTTAAACATCTGGCTAGCACAGCAGGCACTGTTAGGAATATAGTAGATTCCACAGTCTGCTTCCACTGGATCTCGACAAGTCCTTTCTACATATTCGCATAGTTCTAAATAGTAGACAGGATTGTAGTTGGTTTTCCCCCAAAGCTTCCCCATTTAAGTCAGTAGATGCAGATGGGTACTTAGGACAAAGAGAGTTTCTGAGGCACAGATATGAACACATTTATGTCCCAGCTCCTGCTTGCCAGGATGCCCTATCATACTTATCAGAACCCGAACCCCCACAATCACTTTCCTGTTCTGGAGGTAGCCATGTATTTGGGAGGGAGTTTTCGTGATTTCCTTGACTTCCGATGTGGTGGAAGAACTGTTACCCTGGACAGATGAGATGGCCCCACCAGGAACAGATTTCAGTAGGTGTTTTGAAGGAGGTGAGGAGGGGCATGAAGAGCTAGTTCACCCAGAGTCAGATTCAGCCCTGGGGAAGTAGGGACCGCAGTGAAGGCTGAAGAAGTAGTTGTCACACAGACTTCTATGGGCACTGGGGCCCACACCATGCACTTTGATGCACAAGGGTCAGTGTGGTTCATAGGGCTGGGACTCAACGTATCAACAGCATCAGGGGATCTAGCCCCACTGCAGTGGACATCTGGTTCTCTCCTAGGTATCTAGGATCTAAACCTCTCCACAGAGCCCACATCCTACTGAAAACGCTGAGAACACCAGACACTTGGTCTTCCCAGCACTGTTGGTGATAGAATGTGGGCAGCCCCACAGGCCTTGTGTTAGAACGGGTAGATGCAGTGGCAGCATCTATGTCTAGTTTCTGAAGGTGACAGTGATAGGGTTCTGGTGCCAGGGGGAGAAAGACAGGTGCCCAACCAGGGAGAGGTGTCTTTACCAGAGCAGATTGGACTGGGCCTTTGTTGCTGTCTATAATTTTCCATCATGTTTTCCTTGGCCATCCAGGAATTTTGCAAACTATCCGATATTCTCTTAATGAATTCCTTTTCTCTTTTAGTTAGCCAGAGTTGATTGTGATGCTTGCCCACAGGCCCTTTACTAATACTGGCACTTTAAGCATTTTTTTTAACTCCAGAAGCTTCAGAGCACAGTGCTCTCAGCAGGGACACCAGTATCTACAGGATCCTCTGGCCCAGCAGGGGTAAGGCCTGTGGATGTCACTCAAAGAGGCCAGAGCAGGGAAGAACATGACAGATGTTCTGTGGTAGCAAACCTACCAGTTCTCAGGAATGCCAGTAGAATATGTCCTCCAAGGGGGGAAGAGCCTATGATAGCAAGCTGAGGGAGGGTGAGACCCAGAGACATTTGGGATCTTCATGACTACTGACATGGCCTTCCATTTACTCACAGGCTGCTGCAGCCCCAGGAAGCCTGTTATTCCATAACAAGCTCCACTGTATACCAGACAGCCAGTTAGCCAGGCACTGGCCACAGACTGTAACCTTTAAACAGGGGTCATCAAAGCTTATTAGAATGCCTGGGGAGGAGAGGGAAAGGATTCTGGAATTCATTGTTTGTTTAAATTTTTAACTAAGCACTATCAATCTTTTTCCTAAAAGCTCTTTTAATGCCTTTACCTATAGCAGGTGATATAAGGAGGTATAAAGAGAGGAAGAAAGTAGGGAAAATAGAAAGAAAAAGAAAGATGGAAACTAGTCTAAAGCTGACAGTATCACTTTCATACAGTTCTAGAGAATTTCAGCAGCAGCATGAAATGTCCAAGTCAGGGGATTCAAGGTGTGCTGGTAGCATCATCACCATTCTAAGGGAGGCTTCAAGTTCATTTCCCAGTGAAGGTACTTCAAGATTAGGCATGCCCTGGTATACGGAGGGAGGAGTCCAGGGTCTGGCCAGGATTGGACCTCTTAACCTGTCTTTGTCTCAATGCCCTCAAAGGAGGCATGGAACTTACCATAAATTCAAATGTTCTTGAAAAAGAAACAAAAAAGTAATCCCAGAAGTATCTTTAATAACGCTATATGACAGAAACCACAATAAGAACAATGTTTGAGTCAGGGCGCACTCCGAATGGGAGAGGGGGGCTGACAGTGAGCCCCTGTGAGGCTCCAGAGGGTGGAGGAGCAAAGGAGCTTGAGGGGGGGCATGGCTACACATGGCTCGAGTCGGCTCACACCATCCGCTCTCCGCACCGCCAACCAGTCAGTCTTGCACCAGCAACTGCAGTCAATTAAATTAATCCTTCTTATTTCAAGAGAATGGCAAAGTAATTGACTGGTTAATTTAACTGTAAAATTTACAGCTGAAAGAAACTTTCTAGATGACTGAGTCTAACTCCTTTGATAAAAATTTTCAGTACAATGAAATCTGTAAGCCTACCACTCGATACACTAAAAGAAGTTATGGTAGGTAAAATAATGTTAAGAGAGGGAGGGTTATTGACAATATTGGTAATATATTGGTTATTTCTTGCTGCGTAACAAATTATCCCCAAACCTTAAAACCTTTAGTGGCTTAAAACAATAGTTATTATCTAACACAGTGGTTCTCAACCTTTTTTTTTTTTTTTTTTTTTGTATTTTTCTGAAGCTAGAAATGGGGAGGCAGTCAGACAGACTCCTGCATGTGCCCGACCGGGATTCACCCGGCATGCCCAACAGGGGGTGATGCTCTGCCCATCCGGGGCGTCGCTCTGTTGTGACCAGAGCCACTCTAGCGCCTGAGGCAGAGGCCATGGAGCCATCCCCAGCGCCCGGGCCATCTTTGCTCCATTGGAGCCTTGGCTGTGGGAGGGGAAGAGAGAGACAGAGAGGAAGGAGAGGGGGAGGGGTGGAGAAGCAGATGGGCGCTTCTCCTGTGTGCCCTGGCCGGGAATCAAACCCGGGACTTCCGCACGCCAGGCCGACGCTCTACCACTGAGCGAACCAGCCAGGGCCTCTCAACCTTTCTAATGCTGGGACCCCGCAATACAGTTCCTCATGTTGCAGTGACCCCAAACCAAAAAATAATTTTGGTGGTTACTTTTGGTGGTGTAATTTTGCTACAGTTATGATTCGGAATGTAAATACCTGATATGCATTATGTATTTTCCAATGGCTTTAGGCAACCCCACCGGGGTCGCGACCCACAGGTTGAGAACTGCTGATCTAACAGTTTCTCTCAATTGAGAATCCAGACTCCCACAAATCCACCACTCAGCTCTGTTCTCTGTCTCAGGGTTTCTCACAGGGCTACATCACAGAGTCAGCCAGCGGTGCATGCATTCTTATCTGAAGGTTCAACCGCAGAAGCTCTGCTTGGAAGCTCTCACCTGTGCTTTTGGCAGGATTTACTTCCTCACTGGCTGTTGGACCAAGGGTCTCAGTTCCTAAATAGCTGTTGCCCAGAGACTACCCTCAGATCCTTGCTTCTGAGTCTCTCCATATAACAGCTGGCTTCATCGGAGTGAACAAGCAGACAGAATGGGAGGGAGTGCCAGCGAGAGAGAGTACTAGTGAATGAGAGGGAAGTCCAATCTTTCATAAGCTAATTATGGAAGTGACATCACATCACCTTTGAGTGCTGTCATGCACTGCATAATGATGTTTTGGTCAACCACAGACTGTGGGACAATGGTGGTCCCATAAAATTATAATGCAGCTGAAAAATTCCCATCATCCAGGGACATCGTAGCCATCATGACATTGTGGCACAGGCATTACGTATTGCATTTGTGGTGATGCTGGTATAAACAAACTTACTGCCAGTCTTATAAAAGTATATAGCACATACAATTAATTTTATGCAATGCACAATGACTATGTTACTGGTACCATACTACAATTTTTATCGTTATCTTAGAGTGTACCCTTTCTACTTATTAAAAAAAAGTCTGCTGGGCCCTGGCCGGTTGGCTCAGTGGTAGAGTGTCAGCCTGGCGTGCAGGAGTCCCAGTTCGATTCCCGGCCAGGGCACACAGGAGAGGCGCCCATCTGCTTCTCCACCCCTCCCCCTCTCCTTCCTCTCTGTCTCTCTTCCCCTCCCACAGCCAAGGCTCCACTGGAGCAAAGTTGGCCCAGGTGTTGGGGATGGCTCTGTGGCCTCTGCCTCAGGCACTAGAATGGCTCTGGTTGCAACAGAGCAATGCCCCAGATGGGCAGAGCATCGCCCCCTGGTGGGCGTGCCGGGTGGATCCCGGTGGGGCGCATGTGGGAGTCTGACTGCCTCCCCGTTAAAAAAAAAAAGTCTGCTGTAAAATATTACACCAGCAGCAGCCTCATACATGTTTATTGCACCTCTTCATTGCATCATCTTCTTTTGTGTTTGAATTAATCTTGTGTTGTTTGGTACAGTAACATGATATAAGGCTTGTAGCCTAGGGGCAATACCATATAACCCAGGTGTGTAGTAGCCTATACTGTCTAGGTTTTTTTTTTTTTTTCAGAGACAGAGAGAGAGTCAGAGAGAGGGACAGAGAGACAGAAACGGAGAGATGAGAAGCATCAATCATTAGTTTTTTGTTGCGCATTGCGACACCTTAGTTGTTCATTGATTGCTTTCTCATATGTGCCTTGACCGCGGACCTTCAGCAGACTGAGTAACCCCTTGCTCGAGTCAGCAACCTTGGGTCCAAGCTGGTGAGCTTTTGCTCAAACCAGATGAGCCCGCGCTCAAGCTGGTGACCTCAGGGTCTCGAACCTGGGTCCTTGGCCTACCAGTCTGACGCTCTATCCACTGCATCACTGCCTGGTCAGGCTACTGTCTAGGTTTATATAAGTACATTCCATGATGTTCAAACAACGAAAAGAATCACCTAATGATGCACATCTGTTGTTAAGTGGTGCATGGCTGTATTTTATTCTTTTTTTTTTTTTTTGTATTTTATTCTTTAGAAGCAAGTCACCAGGTCCAACCCACACTCAAGAGGAGGGTATTATACAAGGGAGTGAATACCAGAAGGCAGGATTATTGAGAGCCATGTCAGCAGCTGCTTATCACAGATGGTGTACAGAAACTAGGGAAAGGGACAGAATCATGAAATTGTAGAATTTTTCTGGTTGAGAAGAAAAACCCCTGTAAATCCAGCCACCCAAATGATGCCTGAATTCCCAAATAGCCCCCTACCAATGAAAGTGGCTTTTCATTCTATCTGCACAATGACAAGGTTAGAAATGTTATCCTTCTTATACTGGACTACAAAACATTAGCCTGCAACATTCACCCATGCCCACACAGGCACCCTATAACCTAGGAAAATGGTGGAAAAAAAAAAAAGATCCTGTTCTCTTCATATAATGGTTAACTGCTTTGATGAAAACTAAAAACTAAATTGTAAATAAAAATTTGATGTAGTTTTTTTTGTTGTTTTTGTATTTTTCCGAAGCCAGAAACGGGGAGGCAGTCAGATAGACTCCCGCATGCGCCCAACCGGGATCCACTCGGCACGCCCACCAGGGGGTGATGCTCTGCCCATCCGGTGCATCGCTCTGTTGCGACCAGAGCCACTCTAGCGCCTGAGGCAGAGGCCACAGAGCCATCCTCAGCGCCTGGGCCAACTTTGCTCCAGTGGAGCCTTGGCTACAGGAGAGGAAGAGAGAGACAGAGAGGAAGGAGAGAGGAAGGGGTGTAGAAGCAGATGGGCGCTTCTCCTGTGTGCCCTGGCCGGGAATCGAACCCGGGACTCCTGCACGCCAGGCCGCTGCTCTACCACTGAGCCAACAGGCCAGGGCCAAAAATTTGATATAGTTTTTAAAGTAACCTGGAACATGTAGAATGTTTCTGCAATTATTAGTCCACATATTTTGACATATAAAACACCAAAGATCAGCCTGACCAGGCGGTGGCGCAGTGGATAGAGTGTCGGACTGGGATGTGGAGGACCCAGGTTCGAGACCCCGAGGTCGCCAGCTTGAGCGTGGGCTCATCTGGTTTGAGCAAGGCTCACCAGCTTGAGCCCAAGGTCACTGGCTCAAGCAAGGGATCACTCGGTCTGCTGTAGCCCATGGTCAAGGCACATATGAGAAAGCAATCAATGAACAACTAAGGAGCCACAACAAAGAACTGATGTTTCTCATCTCTCTTCCTTCCTGTCTGTCTGTCCCTATCTGTCCCTCTCTCTAACTCTCTCTGTCTAAAAGAAAAAAAAAGAAAAAGAAAAAATAAAACACCAAAGATTGTATGATGCGGTGTTATATTGAGTGGGACACTTAAAACCATGTCAACATAAATTAAACACACACACACAGCCCCCCCCAAAAATCTGGCCCTGGCCAGTTAGCAAAATCAGTTAGAGCATCCTCCTGAAACACCAGGCTGTGGGCTTGATCCCTGGTCAGGGCATATATAGGCACAATCAATGAATGCACAACTAAGTGGAACAACAAATGAATCCTCCTCTCTCTTTCTCTCAGCTCCCCTACCCCAATTCTCTCTTTCTCTCAAAATCAATGGGAAATTTTTTTTAAAAGTTCATCAGTTAAAAATTCCAGAACCAATAAAAACGGTTTAAAAGGAAGAGAAGATCCTAGTGCTTTCCTCCTTTAATATTAGGATATTTTCATATGCAGTTCTGAATTTGGCAAGAACTATGAACTATGGCTCAGTTACTGGCAGCCAGCACTTCCGAGTTCACAGCACGCCCTCCAGGAAATTGTTGTAGCCAGAGTTGTGGGATCATGCTTGACCACTCACTTATTCAAATGGCTTTATAAAAGTCAACTCTACTTTCAAAAGACAAAAGATTGTAAAGGGTAACTTAGGCTGAAGCTAGGAAGGAAGAAGGGAACCCCTGCCTCCTCCTCAAATGCTCCCTCCTCGTTTTGGGTGATTACAAGATCATAGAGATATATGTAAAGTCTACCTTGAGGACATAGTACTATTTTGGGTATGTGCTTATAGAAAACAATTTTTTTAACTCAACTCATGGAACAGCCAAGATGAAAGGATATCAGGGAATGTGTTCTCACCCCTAATTTAAAAATGAGGAACTGGATACACAAGAAGCTGAGTAACTCACCGAGTAGAGAAGAGCAGCTCTTAGGTCAGTCCAGTAAGGAACAGCTAAAGCCAACACAGTAGTGTCTCTACATCAGGGAACAACCAGTTTGTCCTTTGCTTTTGGCACCCCCCTCCAGCAAGTATTTCTCAACTTTGTGTTTGTGCAAACTCTTAAGCAGCGCAAACTCCTGAACTAAGAGTCACTCTACTCTGTTTGCAATTGAGGGCAAAGGCTGGGATGACTTGGCTCCACTCCATCCTCCTTTGCCAGATACCTAAGGTGACAGAAAAACTCCTCATCTTTTCCTGGTTAGCTGCGTAGAGACCAGACTCATCAAGAAGGAGTAAATGTTACTTTACTCTTGAAGTAGAAGAAAAACATTCAAGCCTGAGGAAAGTGTTTACTGATTACTACTCTGTATAAGACGTCACAACGGGTCAAAGGGCCGAGAACACGTAGGAAAGGGGATAAACCCAAAACATACATATCTGATGCTAATGCTAGCGAAGGTTGAAATAATGTCTGCTTTCCTATATGTTTTCCTTCAGCCTCAATGAAACAACTTTAGTTCCACATGTAAAATGCAAAACACAGAAATGCAAGACAGCACATTGGAAACACCAAAAAGTGACAGGAAGAAAGTTGTGTAGAGCCTGACCAGACGGTGGCGCACTGGATAGAGCGTCGGACTGGGATGCGGAGGACCCAGGTTCGAGACCCTGAGGTTGCCAGCTTGGGCGCGGACTCATCTGGCTTGAGCAAGGCTCACCAGCTTGGACCCAAGGTCGCTGGCTCAAGCAAGGGGTTACTCGGTCTGCTGAAGGCCCGCGGTCAAGGCACATATGAGAAAGCAATCAATGAACAACTAAGGTGTCGCAACGAGAAACTGATGGTTGATGCTTCTCGTCTCTCTCCGTTCCTGTCTGTCTGTCCCTATCTATCCCTCTCACTGACTCTCTCTGTCCCTGTAAAAAAAAAAAGTTGTGTAGAGAGGCATTCAGTGAAATTCAATACTGAGAGATGAGGACAGGAGAAAATAGAGAGTGAAGAGAGGGACAATTTGAGAGTTGAGCAGGTAACCTTTTTTTTTTTTTTATCAGAAATGGTGTTTATTGGACTCTCCTCCATTAAAATATTGGCCCTGGAAACAAGATTAATATTTATTCCCGATGGTTTCCAGAATACAAAAAAAAAAGGAGGGGAGAGAAAGACAGGGGAAGGAAAGAGAAAAAGAAGATAGAAGCAAAAACTGGGGAAATCCCCAAGAAAGTGAAGGGTGGATCAAACTCTTGCTTTACTGCTTTCCTTCCAATTGTATTTTGCACAAGAAAGGATTTCGAGCCCTGTTTTGGCTCTCTGTCATATTCCTAAATCCATGCCTGTGAGCTAGTACAATCTGCCCCCCCCCCCCCCCCATCACTTCTGGAATTTTCCCCGTGGAACTAGGACACAATAAAGTCAGACAATGCAAACATTCACTCCAGGGCAGCCCAGGATGCCTTTGTTCTGGTGAACCAGAAGGAAGCTTAACTAAATATGCCAGAGAGCAACTTAAACAAATTAGAAATGAAAAATGATTTTCCACTTCTAGAGATAGTAAAATGCGTTAGCAATAGCTTTGGGGGAAGGGGTCTAAGAAAATCCAATAATTAACAAAGAATCATTTTCATTATGATCTAATGAGACCATGGTTGAAATAAGTTAATAATGATTAAAGTTAATGAAAAAGGTGCCTACCTACATATTTTGGTTTTTAAGTTGTATCCTCCCCTCCTTCACTTTATTTATTAAGGTATGTTTGATATACAAAATCTGTATATATTTAATGTATGATGATGTTGGGATAAAATTGTGTCCTTTTCTGATCATATGATAATTAAATGCTTACACATTTTAGACATACAGGAATGCTACCTGGATCGTTTGAAAGGCAGTGTGTGATAATACTATCATATGTCTAAATTTAGCTGTTTTGTAGAGAGCTCTACCTTTGATTAAACAGTGAGTTTAAAAGACTCCAGCTAGGAACTATGGCAGTGCTCTAGAGGTGACCATAGCTAGATTTGAACAATGATGCTGGGAATGAAGGAAAGGAGAAGGCAGGAAGGAGAAATGGTTCAAATCTACAACCAAATAGGACTTGGAGAGCAAGTGGATGTGGTGGCAAGGGTGAAGGGAGAACCCAAGAAGGCTCCCAGGTCCCCAGGTATGGTGCATGGTGTGCCAGTCACTGAGCTGCCCAATGGAGGAAGAACGGTGCCTGCTGCCATGCCGCCAGTCAGTACACTCTTCCCCAGTGTCAGGACAGGGCCCTGTGTTTCCAGCTTGCTGCCCGATTGTGGGCAATCAGACAATTACCCACCCTGACTGCCTGTCTTCACAATGACAAAATGAAGTTGTTTTAAGGATCCAACAACATCATTGTGTTTAATAGTTGGTCTAGATATTCTGAAGCCCTCAGACAATGCACATTGAATGAACTGTATAAGTAAACTAGAGAAAAGCAAGTGAAGTCCATGGAACCAAGAATAATGCTTGTTGGCTATTTGATTCAGTAACCCCTCCTACACGCTGTGCTACTTGCTTATCAAGCAGGCTGGGAGAGCCTGACCAGGTGGTGGTGCAGTGAATAGAGCGTTGGACTGAGATGTGGAAGACCCAGGTTCGAAACCCCGAGGTCGCCAGCTTGAGCGCGGGCTCATCTGGTTTGAGCAAGGCTCACCAGCTTGAGCCCAAGGTCGCTGGCTTGAGCAAGGGGTCACTCGGTCTGCTGTGGCCCCCCAGCCAAGGCACATATGAGAAACTAATCAATGAACAACTAAGGTGCTGCAAAGAAGAATTGATGCTTCTCATCTCTCTCTCTTCCTGCTGCCTGTCTGTCTCTGTCCCTGTCTCTGTCACACACACACACACACACACACACACACACACACACACACACACAAGGCAGGTTGGGAGAGCCCTGGGGAAGGAAGGGACTCAGGAGGTGGGCAAGTTGCAGAGGGGCACAGCCACAGTGACACTCTTTTCTGCCTTGGCATCAGTCTTGTTCATTCTTTTCTATTTATATAATCCAATCATTTAGAAATGGTTTCCCATGCCTGGCCAGGCGGTGGCGCAGTGGATAGAGCGTCAGACTGGGATGCGGAAAATCCAGGTTCGAGACCCCGAGGTCACCAGCTTGAGCGCGAGCTCATCTGGTTTTAAAAAAGAAAAATAGCTCACCAGCTTGCACCCAAGGACAATGGCTTGAGCAAGGGGTTACTCTGTCTGCTGTAGCCCCACGGTCAAGGCACATATGAGAAAGCAGTCAATGAACAACTAAAGTGCCACAAAGGAAAAACTGATGATTGACGCTTCTCATCTCTCTCCGTTCCTCTCTGTCTGTCCCTATCTATCCCTCTCTCTGACTCTCTCTCTCTCTGTCTCTGTAAAATAAATAAATAAAAAGAATGTTTAAAATAAATAAAAATAAATAAAAATAAAAATGATTTCCCAGGTATACAGTATTTGCTTCATTCAATGGCAGAACACTCAATGTTTGAATTTACTGGGAAGAAAGACAATTTAAATACCATTTGGGAACTTTTAAAAACAGACATAACTCAAAGAAACTGAAAAAAAACACTTCAGATGTATTAGTAGAAGTAAAACCAATTTTAAGGGACTTAGAGCTTTTGTAGGTGAGCCTGGTTCATTTCCTGGCCTTCTCTCTTCCCTATTATTTCCTCCCTTTCAAAGTGTAGGGACACGAGGTGTTAGGGGAATTTTCATTATTTAGAAGCCCATTGCTGCTGAAGGGCTATTTTGAGTCACAACTAAGACACATCTACTGGGAGCCTGTAACAATGATTTCTGTTTGTGTGAACACTTAAGCAACACACACTCTGTTCTGTTTGCAATCAAATAAGAAGAGACTGGCCATTGTCTCTAATATCAAGGGAATGAATCAAGATGTTGATTTTGAGGAACCAACAATTTCCCAAGAAGCCTCCAGAGCCCAGCCCCACTGAGCCTCCATAGGCACTGACTGTGAAGATGAAAGGATTGGGGCTGGGCCTTACCTGCCCAAACTCTGGCCTGCAGTGATCAGAAGCGGTTGATGTGACGGCTCCTCACTAGTTGTCCTCTTCCCTCTCTGACCCCTTCATGTCTAGTTTCTTGATAAGCAGCTGAAATGTCCTTTAAAGTAAAGATCAGTTCACAGCCCTCCAGCAGCCTCCTACCGTTCTTAGAATAAAGACCAAAGACCTTGCTAGAATCTCAGAAACTCTTACTGACTGGCACCTGTGATCCCTCTGACTTCACCTCCTGCCTCTCCCTCCGGCTCTGGCCATCCGGACCTCCCCATTACTTCTCAAACACACCAGGCACACTTCTCGGGAATTTCACACTTGAAGATCTCTCTGCCAGAAGACACTTTGTGTCTCCATGTAACTCTCTCATTTCTTTCTTTCTTTAAATTTTTATTTATTGATTTTAGAGAGAGAGGAAGGGAGAGAGAGAGAGAGAGAGAGAGAGAGAGAGGAACATTGGCCTGTTCCTGTCTGTGCCCTTACCAGGAATCAGACCAGCAACCTCTGTGCTTCAGAGAGATGCTCTAACCAGATAGAGATGCTCTATCTGCCCAGAGCTCACACTCTCATTTCATTCAGGTCTCCGCTCAAGTCACCTCCTCGGAGAGGCCATTCCATATCTAACAGTCTCCTGTCACTCTTTATTCCCTTTCCTTGCTTTACTTTAATCCATAGATTTATGACATCCTAACATTATATTATATCTTTAATGTTTATTATTTGTTTACCCTACTTTCTAGGAGAAGGAAGCTTGAACTTGATGAATGAATGAGTAGATAAAGTGATAATAATCCCCTGGCCAGTTGGCTCAGTGGTAGAGTGTCGGCCTGGCATGTGGAAGTCCCAGGTTCGATTCCTGCTCAGGACACACAGGAGAAGCATCCATCTGCTTCTCTCTCTCTCTCTCTCTCTCTCTCTCTCTCCTCCTCCTCCCCTCCTGCAGCCAAGGCTTGATTAGAGCAAGTTGGCCCCAGGCGCTGAAGATAGCTCCATGGCCTCTGCCTCAGGTGCTAAAAAATGGCTTTGGTTGCAACGGAGCAAAGGCCCAAGATGGACAGAGCATCACCCCGTAATGGGCTTGCCGGGTGGATCCTGGTCAGGACACATGCAGGAGTCTGTCTCTGCTTCCCCTCTTCTCACTGAAAAAAAAAAAAAAAAAAAAAGAGAGAGAACAACCAACAAAAGGTTTTTCTAATTAGTTCAGATTCAATAATAGGAAATGCTATCAGATAGAACATTTTAGAGTTAGGTAGGATTTCCATATAAAGGTCGTAAATCACAAAATCTCCTTCCCTTGATGTTCATTCATTCTAAAGACAATTATTGTGTGCCTATTATGTGCCAACTACCATACTAAGTTCTGAGAATGAACAAGATGAGACTCCTGCCATATGGAGCTTATGTTCCAATTTGGGATGAAGGAAAAACCATTTAAAAAAAATAAGTAACAAGCCTGACCAGGCGGTGGTGCAGTAGATAGAGAGTCGGACTGGGATGCAGAAGGATCCAGGTTCGAGACCCCAAGGTTGCCAGCTTGAGCGCCGGCTCATCTGGTTTGAGCAAAAAGCTCACTGGCTTGGACCCAAGGTCACTGGCTCCAGCAAGGGGTTATTCGGTCTGCTGAAGGCCCATGGTCAAGGCACATATGAGAAAGCAATCAATGAACAACTAAGAAGTCGCAACGTGCAACGAGAAATTAATGATTGATGCTTCTTATCTCTCTCCGTTCCTTTCTGTCTGTCCCTGTCTATCTCTGCCTCTGTAAAAAAAAAAAAAAAAAAAAAAATTAAAAAAAAATTAAAAAATAAGTAACAAGGCCCTGGCCAGTTGGCTCAGTGGTAGAGCGTCGGCCTGGCGTGCAGGGGTCCCGGGTTCGATTCCCGGCCAGGGCACACAGGAGAAGCGCCCATCTGCTTCTCCACCCCTCCCCCTCTCCTTCCTCTCTGTCTCTCTCTTCCCCTCCCGCAGCCGAGGCTCCATTGGAGCAAAGATGGCCCGGTCGCTGGGGATGGCTCCTTGGCCTCGGCCCCGGGTGCTGGAGTGGCTCTGGTCGCAACGGAGCGACGCCCCGGAGGGGCAGAGCATCGCCCCCTGGTGGGCAGAGCATCGCCCCTGGTGGGCGTGCCGGGTGGATCCCGGTCGGGCGCATGCAGGAGTCTGTCTGTCTCTCCCCGTTTCCAGCTTTAGAAAAATACAAAAAAAAAAAAAGTAACAAGCTCATTTGTGAGTGTGGTCTCTTCTCTAGGGGAACGAAGCAGGGTAATGTGATGGGAAGGAGGATACGTTCTGCCTTCAGACCGGATGAGAATGAAATCTTCTAAAGAGATAATGCTTGAGCTGAGGCCTGAAAGATAAGAAAGATCCAACCATGGCAGAAGTATGGGAAGTCCATTTCATGCAGGGAAGAGCATGTGCAAAGGTCCTGAGAGGAGAAAACACTTGGTGTTTCCCAGAGCAGAAAAATAAGCCCATGTGGCTGCAGCACAATGAGCAAGAGAGAAAAAGTAGAAGATGGCAGGCAAGCCCAGATCATGCTAGGATTTGGTTTTATTTTAATCTTAATACTAAACCATGAAATGTTCTCAATGGGGAAGTGACATAATATCGTTTATGTTTGAAAATCATTTTTTTTTTTTTATTTATTTTTTACAGAGACAGAGAGTGAGTCAGAGAGAGGGATAGACAGGGACAGACAGACAGGAACGGAGAGAGATGAGAAGCATCAATCATTAGTTTTTCATTGCGCGTTGCAACACCTTAGTTGTTCATTGATTGCTTTCTCACATGTGCCTTGACCGCGGGCCTTAGCAAACCGAGCAACCCCTTGCTGGAGCCAGCGACCTTGGGTCCAAGCTGGTGAGCCTCGCTCAAACCAGATGAGCCCGCACTCAAGCTGGCGACCTCGGGGTCTCGAACCTGGGTCCTTCCGCATCCCAGTCCGACGCTCTCTCCACTGCGCCACCACCAGATCAGGCGAAAATCATTCTTCATATCAATTATCTATTGCTGTGTAACAAGCCACCTTAAGCCTAGTGGTGTAAAACAACAGACCTCATAATCTTCTCACAATTCTGGAGGTTTACTGGACTCAGCTAGGTGGTTCTTGCTCAAGGTCTCTTACTGCCTTTAAACAGTGACAAGGGCTGGAGTCAGGTTTTCTCACTCAAATATCTGGTTAATATATATCAGCTGTCTGCTGGGACCTCAGCTCAGGCTATCAGATGGAACACTTACACGTAACTCTCCACATGATCTGAGCTCTCTTAAGAAATGGTAAATGGATTCCAAGAGCAACCATCCCAGGAAAAAGAGCCAGGTGGAAGCCAACCACCTTTTATGACCTAACCTTGGAAGTCATGGGCATTCTATTCTTAGAAGCATGTGACTAAGTCCATATTCAAGGAAAGGGGAACTGGATTCCATCTCTTGATGACAGAAGTGTTGAAGAATCTGCAGGCATGTTTTAAACCACATCACATCCTGGTTCTTTTTTTTTTTTTTTTTTAATTGCTTGATTTTTAGAGAGAGGAAGGGAAAGAGAGAGAAACAGAAACATACATACATCCAATCCTGTATGTGCCCTGACTGGGAATTGAACCTGCAACTCTGCACATTGGGATGACACTCCAACCAACTGAACTGTTCGGTCAGGGCCATATCCTGGTTCCCAAGTGGAGAATAGATTATAGGAGGGCAACAGTAGAAGAAGGGAGGCCAGCTAGGAGTCAGTGAGTCAGTGCAGTATCCAGGCAAGAAAGGACAGTAGAGAGGAGATGAGTAATAGGCAGAATGCTAGCACACATTTGGAAGATAGAAATATCAGGACTTGGTTGTGGATTATATTTCAGGCATGAGGGGATGGATGACTTTGAGGCCTTAGGCTTGAGTAACAGGGTGAGTACTGGTGCCATTTACTCTGATAGAGAAGACTGAGGGAGAAATAGGTAACTGGGAGGTGGCAGACAAAAAGCAAGAATTTCATATAGGACATGTACAATAGATTTTGAGATGCATATTAGAGATATAAGTGGAAATATCAAGGAATCAGTTAAAATTTAGTTTAAGTTCAAGAGATAGGTATGGGGTAAAAGAATGAATATGCCAGTGATTAGCATATACATGGCATTCAAAGTCAAACGGTAGAAGAGATCACTTCGCCAGAAGATGTAGATAGAGAAGAGGACTAATCCTGAAGATGCTACAATAGTTAGACCCACATTTGCAAGAAAATGTAGCCCAAAGTTAGAAGAAAATATCCCTACCCGTGCTTTGCACTCTGAGTGAATCAGGAAATAAGAGCACGAGGACAAGAAAATGACACCACTGAATGAGATGAAAAGGGAGATTATAGAAATAAGGAAGCAAAAAAAGGCCCAAAATACCACCATTTAAATCTAATCAATTAGAAACAAGGAAGAGAGCCAACATGATCAAAAATAAAAATTATTAACAGAGGAGCCTGACCTGTGTTGGCGCAGTGGATAAAGCGTTGACGTGGAATGCTGAGGCCTCCAGTTTGAAACCCTGGGCTTGCAACTATGAGTTGATGCTTCCTGCTCCTCACCCCCACCTCTCTATATATATTTATTTCTATCTCTCTATCTCTCTCTCCCCTCTAAAATCAATAAATAAAATATAAAAATTATTAACAGAGAAAATACTTGAGATAGTGAACTCAGGAGATAAAAGAAAGAGATTAAAGCACCTGAAAAATGAATAATTATGGAAATTAGAGCTGATCCAACTCTAGATTGTCAACTGGTGACCCTGAGGCAGAAAACCTAAAATGTGAAACAAGAAAAGTATATAGAGATATTAGAAGAGTGTAATCAGCAATCAAAGGGCACACCATATACCTGAAGAAGTTAATATAGAATGACTGGCCCAGAGCCAATCCTGGCTAATCTATTGAACTTCAAAAACAAAAAAAGCATCCCACATGTCTTTGGGCAGAAAAACATGGCCTACACAAGAAGACCCTTCAGCTAGCCTTAGAATTTTCCATAGCCAAAGCCAATGCCAGGTGCTACTAGAGTCATAGCTCAAATGGAGAACTGAAGAAAAGGAAAGTCAGTCAAGACTATTGCACCATTGCCTGACCAGGTGGTGGCGCAGTGGATAGAGCATTGGGCTGGGACACAGAGGACCCAGGTTTGAAACCCCGAGGTTGCTGGCTTGTGCAGGCTCACTGGCTTGAGCGTGGGGTCGCTGGCTTGAGTGTGGGATCACAGACATGACCCCATGGTCTCTGGCTTGAGCCCAAGGTCACAGGTTTGAGCAAGGGGTCACTCACTCTGCTGTAGCCCCCAGGTCAAGGCAAATATGAGAAAACATTCAATGAACAACTAAGAGGCCACAACAAAGAATTAATGCTTCTCATCTTTTTCCCTTCTTTTCTGTCTGTCCTTATCTGTTCCTCTTTCTGACTCTCTCCAACTCTGTCACACACACACACAAAAGACTATTCCACCCTTTCTGAGGTCATCCAAGTTAAAAGCATTAAGCAGAAATTCAAACATGCACCAGTTCAGGAAATAAAGCACATGTGAGCTAAAATGCAAACTGCAGATGAAAAAGAATCATCATATTCTCTATTATCTTTTTTATAACCTCAATGAATCTTAAAAAAAAACAAACATTGCCCTGGCTGGATAGCTTGGTTGATTAGAGCAGTGGTCCCCAACCTTTTTTGGGCCACAGACCGGTTTAATGTCAGAAAATATTTTCACGGGCTGGCCTTTAGGGTGGGACGGATATATGTATCACGTGACTGAGACAAGCGTCAAGAATGAGTCTTAGATGGATGTAACAGAGGGAATCTGGTCATTTTTTAAAAACAAAACATCGTTCAGGCCCTGGTCGGTTGGCTCAGTGGTAGAGCGTTGGCCTGGTGTACAGGAGTCCCGGGTTCGATTCCAGGCCAGGGCACACAGGAGAAGTGCCCATCTGCTTCTCCACCCCTCCCCCTCTCCTTCCTCTCTGTCTCTCTCTTTCCCTCCCGAAGTCAAGGCTCCATTGGAGCAAAGTTGGCCCGGGTGCTGAGGATGGCTCCATGGCCTCTGCCTCAGGCGCTAGAATGGCTCTGGTTGCAACAGAGCAATGCCCCAGATGGGCAGAGCATCACTCCCTGGTGGGCATGCCGGGTGGATCCCGGTCAGGCGCATGCAGGAGTCTGTCTGACTGCCTCCCCGTTTCCAACTTCAGAAAAATACCAAAACAAAACAAAACAAAACAAAAACAAAAACAAAAACAAAAAAAAATAACATCGTTCAGACTTAAATATAAATGAAACGGAAATAATGTAAGTTATTTATTCTTTCTCTGCGGACTGGTACCAGATGGCCCACGGACCAGTACCGGTCCGCGGCCCAAGGGTTGGGGACCACTGGGTTAGAGCATCCTCTGGAAGTGCAGAGGTTGCCGGTTCAATCCCCAGTCAGGGCACATACAGGAATAGATCGATGTTCCTGTCCTCTCTTTCTCTTTCCATTTCTCTCTCTCTAAAATCAAGAAAATAAACATTTTTTTAAAAGATAAAACAAATATCACTGACATAAGCATTTATCTGGAGTTCAGAAAATCTTTCATCCTACTTTAGTTTCATTAGTTTCTGTTATATTAAGCAAAATTAAAGTTAACGTGTTTTTAAACTAAAATACATATACAATTTGTAAAGTTATTTTTTTTTAGATTTTATTTATTCATTTTAGAGAGGAGAGAGAAAGAGAGAAGGGGGGATGAGCAGGAAGCATCAACTCCTCTATGTGCCTTGATCAGCAAGCCCAGGGTTTTGAACTGGCGACCTAAGCATTCCAGGTCAAAGCTTTATCCACTGCGCCACCACAAGTCAGGCTGTCAAGTTATTTTTAATCCATTCATCTATCTACACTTGTACAGAAAGAGGTATGAAATGGTTATCACCTAATGTTTAAACCAATTATTTCTTGGTGATAGGAAATTTCATAATTATTTCTTCTTTGTACTTTTGTATATGACTTCATTTATATAATTACAAATTATTCTTGCAAAAACAATAGTCATTATAACATTTTTAAAATTAAGTAGTCACTAAGAGGGAGTTAGAGGAAATATTACTCAGAATCTATTATGTACTGGATATTTTACACATATTGGTTTGTCTAATCCAAATATAACTCTAGGTAGGAATTATAATCTTCATTTTCCAGAAGAGAAAACTGAGATCCATGGTATTGTTAACTTTCTAGCATCACACAGCTAGTAAGGACAAGGTCAGAACACTAACGTCTCTCCTACCAGCCTGCTTCCTGCTGACGTTATCAAGTTCAACCCCGCCAGCCCCACTGTGTGCTCATGAGCGTTCACACACACATTTCTGCAATATTCCAGCTGTGTAGGCCAGGAACTTGTCATGACAAGCTAAATGCAATACCTGTTTCCTGACCAAAGTAGCTATCCAATATCTCTGTGATTTGGGAAATAGCTGCTGATTATGACCTGGTAAGAGTCATACTTAGGTCTTAAGAGAAGTAATAATTATGGGGCCTCCTGATATATATGAACGAGTTTGATGTTCAGATATATCCAGCCCTTTGAGATGCTCTGTTGGAAGGTGATTGAAGTGCAAAGTACTATTGACTCATGGTCATCTCTGTCTACTTTTATTAATAATGATACTTTGTACTTTACTGTTTGTTCTAAGGGTGGTTTCAAAAGTCTGAGGAAGCTTATCAATTTCTAGGTATTCAAATATCTTTTTCATGATGAATGTTAATATATATAAATAGAGATACAGGGGTGGGAAAAAGTAGATTTATAGATGTGAGTACATGAAACAAAGTTCATTCTTATATTATTTATTAATTATTGTATTATTTAGTTGTATTACAATGGTAAACCTACTTTTGCCCACCCAATGTATGACTTAAAAAGTAAATTTGTAACGATCGATGAAAAGCAAATGACAATGAAGGTGACATTCGTGTTTCAGAGGGATGCTAATGCTAGCCTGGAGGTGCAAAGTGAATCCTGTATCATAGTCATAAGGTAATGACATTGATCTTGTTCCTACCTTACCTGCATTAGGAACTCCATCTCCTATAAAATCCTAAGCTGGGCCCTGGCCGGTTGGCTCAGCGGTAGAGCGTTGGCCTAGCGTGCGGAGGACCCGGGTTCGATTCCCGGCCAGGGCACACAGGAGAAGTGCCCATTTGCTTCTCCACCCCTCCGCCGCGCTTTCCTCTCTGTCTCTCTCTTCCCCTCCCGCAGCCAAGGCTCCATTGGAGCAAAGATGGCCCAGGCGCTGGGGATGGCTCCTTGGCCTCTGTCCCAGGCGCTAGAGTGGCCCGGAGGGGCAGAGCATCACCCCTGGTGGGCGTGCCGGGTGGGTCCCGGTCGGGCGCATGCGGGAGTCTGTCTGACTGTCTCTCCCTGTTTCCAGCTTCAGAAAAAAAAAAAAAAAAAATCCTAAGCTGTCCAGGGTGTGTGTTACATGAGTTCTTGGCTATCCTGTTGACTCTTTCTCTGATGTGGCGTGTCTCCTGGCATTGTCGCAGCTGAGTGTAGCTATGACTGCCAATGCCATGGCCCACGTGGGGCCCTATTGTTGCCACAGGACCCACTCAAAGCTAACCCTACTTCCACTTGTCCCTTTACAACTTAGTTTCCACAAGACAGCCAGAACACTATATGCAAATGTGAATCGGACCATATACTTCCCTGTCTCCAATCCCTACAGTGACATCCCACTACACATCCTGAATGGCTCACCACGGCCTGAAGACCCTGCAGGGTCGGCCTGGTCTGCCTCTCCAACGTCTCTAACATGACTGTGGGCTGGAAGATGAAGAAAGGAACAGACTGAGCAGGCCTTTCGGAATCACTTTTCCCTTGACCCAGGCCTACCACCTGTGAAACAGACATGTGTGCCTTGGTGCTCTTCCCAGCAATGAGTCCCCTTACAGACCCTGAAGGCCCTGCACAGTCCTTCAGCTTTGTCAACAGGTGGGTGCTGGGGGGCATTAATATCTTCATCATCATCTACATTCTCCGCTAAGGTTACACCAAGTAAAGTTCCTACAATTGAGTAAAAAGGGTGTGTTGGTTATGCAAACACAGATTCAAGACAAGTCAGGAAGTTGCAAAGGCCTTTAAACCCAACTATCCCAACCCAATTTCTGCCTCTAAGTCTTCTGAGGTAGAGATTCTGGAGCTGCCACTAGTGAAAACTGCTATGGAAAACATATATATGAAAAAAAGGAGTATGGGGTCATGGACAGAAGTCTCTAACCTCATCTGCAAGAGTAAGAAGTGGTGGTTCAGGTGAGGTAGTTTTTAAGCCAAGTTTTGATGTCAAATAGGAGTTATTGTAACAGGTTTTGTGTGACGAGCTGAGCAGTTCTTTTGTCCAATTAATTAGTGATATCCAAAGTAGGCAAATACTCCTCAGGAGATTCCAAAAATAACTATTGAGGTGTGGAAAGAAAATACTAGAATTTCTATCTATATTCATTTTTACCTTGTAAATAAATTTTCAATTATCTTTTTGTTCATATTGTATTATATTTATAATTTTTTCTCTTTTTTTTAGATTTTAGTTATCCATTTTGAGAGAGAGAGAGAAAGAGAGAGAGAGAGAGAAGGGGGGGAGGAGCAGGAAGCATCAACTCCCGTAAGTGTCGTGAGGGATTTCAAACCAGCAACCTCAGCATTCCCAGGTCCATGCTTTATCCACTGTGCCACCACAGGTTAGGCTATATTTGTAAGTCTTAGAGAAGCAGATATATTGTGGCTGTATGCCCAAAAACATTTCAGTGATGGGGTGAATGAACAGATTTTGGGGACCAGTGTTATAAACCATGGGAACCCATTTGAAGAATTTAAGCTGGGGAGCAACAAGATCAGATTTTGGTAAAATCATTTTGTCTGAAGTGTGGGGAATGAATTAATTTGAGGTGAAAATACACGCAGAGGTTGTAAGCTAACCAAACACTCCACACAAGGCTTGACCTGAAGCACTAGGAGTGGGAATGGAGGCGGGCAGGAGATAGAAGGACAGAGGGAGGAAAGATGAGAAATGTGTAGCCAACAGAATTGACTTGGCATGGAGATCAGTACATGGGATGGCAGGGGAAACAAAAGTTTCAGATGACTCTCAGGTTTCTAAACCTACGTGACTAAGTGGAACCAGCGTCCAGGATAAGGGAGCACCTATGAAGCAAGAGCTGGAGCCTGGAAGAGCTGTCGGTGTTAGAGGAGTCTGCCAACCGGGACACAGCAGAAGCAGGAAGAAAACTGCTTTCCGCTTGCAGTGTCTCCCCGGTGCCCTCTACTGACAAAGCTGGACATCATACCAACTGGCAAAGTAAACACATTTAAAGGGAACATCTTTATTTTTGCAGATCAGGCAATGAAGAATGGATTTGGAGCTGAGGCGCAATAAATTAATAACTGGCATAATCCATCCCTTTGGCTTTTCTGCTTCCATGAAAGATTGTCAATTTCATTTGGGTCCAAATACATGTCCCCATTCCAATTTTTCAGATCCCATTCTTTACCAGTTAATGTCCCAACTTTCACTTGAAAAAACTGGTGAAGCTTTGAATTCAACTTTTGTAATTCAGCAGCCCACATTCTTAATTCTGGGTTCGATTTTCAACAATAGCCCTATGGCTATAAGAAATTATCTTCTTAGGGATGTCATGGCAACTCTCTGGTGCCATGACTTAAGATGAAACTTCAAGACTTGAGCTTCTTATTTTTCCTCTTTGTAAGCGCTCAGGTATACTCACAAAGATCCATCCCACCCACAGTCTTCATCATCATCATCATCACCGTCATAACTGTCAAGTGCAGCAGCCACTTACATCCAGGGGATGTGCTTCAGTTGGCACTTCAACATAATAAACAAGTGACAGCTTGATTCATTGTGATGTCACTTCATGTCATAAATTACCAGCGTCCCATTTTCCACTGATAAGAAACACTGCTTAGCACTACATTCAAGGCCAAAGGCAAGACCAAATCCATCCCAAATCCCATCTTTGTGGGTCTAACTCAGTGGTAGTCAACCTGGTCCCTATAGCCCACTAGTAGGCATTTCAGCTTTCATGGTGGGTGGTAGTAGAGCAACCAAAGTATAAATAAAAAGATAGATTTAACGATAGTAAGTTGTTTTATAAAGATTTATTCTGCCAAACTTAGCGAAAATCTGACATAAAGTACTTGGTAAGTAATTATTATATGCTTTAATTTGCTGTAACTCTGCTTTATAAATTTTATAAAGTCAAGTTACTTCCCTACTTTATAAATCACCATTACTGTGGAACTGGTGGGCGGTTAGAAAATTTTACTACTAACAGAGATACAAAAGTGGGCAGTAGGTATAAAAAGGTTGACTACCCCTGGTCTAACTCCTGGTACCACTCTTAATACTAATTCTGTATCTGCCAGGGTCCAGTCAGAAGACATAAACCACACAGACTTTAAACAGCTAATCTTTAATATAAAAAATAATTATAAAAGAGGAGCAAAGGAATAAGGAACTGGCTACTAAAAATCGAGAACTTCAAAGGATATAAGAATAACAGATAGCCTGACCTGCGGTGGCGCAGTGGGTAAAAGCATCGACCTGGAACACTGAGGTCGCCGGTTCAAAACCCCAGGCTTCCCTGGTCAAGGCACATATGGGAGTTGACGCTTTCTGCTCCTCCTTCCCTCCCTCTCTCTCTCTCTCTCTCTCTCTGTCTCCTCTCTCTAAAATGAATAAATAAAATCTTAAAAAAAAAAAAAAAGAATAACAGATATAAGGAGTAGGTACTATCCATAGGTTGAAATAGAGTGCCCAAGGAGGGGACCTCTACCCCGACCCCAGGGCTGAGATTTAGATCCCCCTTAGAGGGGACACAGTCAGGGTAACTGAATGACAGAGAAGTCATTGTAGTGCAGTACTGGTGAGAGTGCCAGAAATCCACCCTCTGTAACTTGCTGGGAATACATCCTTTTGGGTCCTAAATTAAGCTGTTAATGAAGAGATGGCTCACTGGAGGCATTCCACCACAAAACCATCCAAAGTAGGTGCTGGGGGAAACTGCTGGTCAACATGTGTTGCTAACCACCATGTAATGCAGGAGCCTAGTGCTGCAACACTGTGCCTGTGAAGATTAGTTATACCAGAACCTGAAAGAAAAGCCCCTTCCTCTTCCAATGTCACTCAGGTGCCCTCTACTACAACATATGATTTGCATCAGCTGGCAAGGGAAACATTTGGAGGACCCATCTCCATGTTTGCAGAGCAGGCCACGAAGGGTGGATTTGGAGCTGGGAGGCAATCAGTCAATAACGGGTACATAATACATTTTCACCTGCCAAGGAAAGAAGTGAAAAAAGAAGAAAAGGAGGTTGGAAAAAAGAAAAAGGAAGCTGGCCCCTTCAAATTTGCAGACCCAGTCTAAGAGGACAAGAGCAAGACCCTGGTCACCACACAGGTTGGGGCCTCGGTAACTCCTTGAATGCCACCCTCCACTGGACCCTTGATGCTTTCAAGAGTTGAGTGCCTGTCTTGAGCCAGCCCTCTATTTCCCAGGTTTCCCAGATGCTTCTCCGTGCTCTTCATGTCCCTTACCCCAAGCACTTGCCCTCACTTGCAGTCCGTGACCCGATCTCAGATTTCACAAAAACTCAGAAACCATCAGACAGAAACTCCCTCAACTTTTTGCCCCTAAATCTACTATCCTACATTCCACCTTTCCTCCTTCTTTCCCTCAGGTGATAAGAAAGTTAGATGTTGCTGACGATGATGGACTTGTTAGAGAGGATGAGACTGGTGTTAGAGAGTCAGGGTTTGAATCTGCTGTTGGAGTCAGTTCCTTGAAGTAGGCATCAGGGAGGTTTGTACAGAGCTTCCCTTTTTCCATAAATGGCCCTCCAGCATCTCAGACATTCTGTAACTGTACAGCAAATTTTAGTGAACCTCTCTCTATCAGGATTTTGCTCCTCTAACTTTGCCATTTCTGCTTCAGTGAGATGAAAATTATCAGCTAACTCTTCTGTAGAAAACTTTTTCAGCTCTGAAATTTCTAGGTCCCTGTTTTTTTTCCTATACAGTGGTACCTTGAGATACAAGCAGACCAACATACGAATTTTTAAAGATACGAACTGCAACTCAGTCCATATTTTTGTTCAAGATCTGAGCGAAATTCCGAGATACGAGTCGTGATTCGGGAAGCTGCCGCTAGTTGGCGCGTTGACGCAAGGTTCCAGTATCAGCAAATTTCTCCCATTTAAAATAACTGAAATAGATTTAATCCGTTCTGGCCCTGTGAAACATCTCCAAACCATCCTAAATTATGAAAAAATATATGTTTTCAATTAAGAAACACACATGTATACTTTACCAATGCATAACAAAATATATGAAGTAAAAGAAAAAAGTGTTATTTAGTACTATATTCTTACCTTGGAGACAGACAAGTGCGGCTAACAGAGTTGAATGGTGGAGGAGGAGGGAGGGAGGAAGGGATGCAGGCACTGTAGACACGTAAACTAAAACTGCACTTTCTTAACTAAATGTAAACTAAAACTGCATTTTCTTTCTTTCTTTTTTTTTTTTTTTTTTGCATTTTTCTGAAGCTGGAAACAGGGAGAGACAGACAGACTCCCGCATGCGCCCGACCGGGATCCACCCAGCACGCCCACCAGGGGCGATGCTCTGCCCACCAGGGGCGATGCTCTGCCCACCAGGGGGCGATGCTCTGCCCATCCTGGGCGTCGCCATGTTGCGACCAGAGCCACTCTAGGGCCTGAGGCAGAGGCCACAGAGCCATCCCCAGCGCCCAGGCCATCTTTGCTCCAATGGAGCCTTGGCTACGGGAGGGGAAGAGAGAGACAGAGGGGAAGGCGCAGCAGAGGGGTGGAGAAGCAAACGGGCGCTTCTCCTGTGTGCCCTGGCCGGGAATCAAACCCGGGTCCTCCGCACGCTAGGCCGACGCTCTACCGCTGAGCCAACCGGCCAGGGCAAAACTGCATTTTCTTTACTTTAAACAAAACTAAAACTGCGGCAGCTTCCTGAATCATGACTCGTATCTCGGAATTTCACTCAGATCTCGAACAAAAATACAGACCGAGTCGCAGCTTGTATCTTAAAAATATATATATCTTGATCTGCTCGTATCTCAAGGTACCACTGTATTCTGTCATCTACTGCTTTAGTTCCATAAGGTCTTCATTGCTTAATTTTTTGCAATGGAAGTTGAGTAACTCTATGATATAATTTTCACTGATGTCCAACTGCAGTTGATTACCAATAACCCTAATGGTGCTCCGTTTGTAAGTACAAGTTATATGTAAGTCGAATATTAGTAACTGAGGAACTTACTGTATAAGTATTGTTACCCCAGCTTTCTATTTTTTCATTTCCATGTTCATGAAATATCTTTTTCCATCCATTTACTTCCAGTATATGTGAGTTTTTCAATCTGAAGGGAGTTCCTTATAGGCAACAGATATGAGTCTTGTTTTCTTATCCATTTAAATCATCCTTTGTCTTTTGATTGAAACATTTAATCCACTTACATTTATAGTGATTGTTGATAGGTACATAGTTATTGTCATTTTATTATATTTATGTTTTCTCCCCCATCCTTCATCTTAAGTCTCTTTAACATTTCTTGTAATACTGGTTTGGTGGTGAGGAACTCCTTTAGACTTTTCTTGTCTGGGAAGCTCTTTATCTCTCCTTAAATTTTAAATAATAGCCTTGCTGGGTAGAGTAATCTTGGGTATAGGTCCTTGTTTTTCATCACTTGATTGTTTCATGCCAAACCCTCTGACATGCAAAGTTTCTGTTGAGGAATCAGCTAACAGTCTTATGGGAACTCCCTTGTAGGTAATTAGCTGTTTTTCTCTTGCTGTTCTTATAATTCCCTCTTAGTCTTTAACCTATGTTATTTTCATTATGATGTATCTTGTTTTGAATCTCTTTGGGTTCATCTTGTTTGGGATGCTCTGCACTTCCTGGACCTGTATGTCTATTTCCTTTGCCAGGTTAGGAAAATTTCAATCATTATTTCTTCAAATAGGTTCTCAATCCCTTGTTCTCTCTCTTCTCTTTCTGGTACCCGTATGATATAAATGTTATTATGCTTGATTTTGTACCAAAAGTCCTTTAAACTC
The DNA here is from genome assembly GCF_036850995.1 of Saccopteryx leptura. Classification (NCBI taxonomy): domain Eukaryota; kingdom Metazoa; phylum Chordata; class Mammalia; order Chiroptera; family Emballonuridae; genus Saccopteryx; species Saccopteryx leptura. The sequence goes on from NC_089506.1 coordinate 198,430,140, forward strand.
ATTTTTTAAATTTTTTCTTTTTTCTGTTCCTATTGTCCTTTTCTGCTACCTTGCCTTCCAAATTGCTGATTCAATTTAAGAAAAACTACAGCACGGGCCTGACCAGGCGGTGGCACAATGGATAGAGCGTCGGACTGGGATGCAGAGGACCCAGGTTTGAGACCCCGAGGTTGCCAGCTCGAGCGTGAGCTCATCTGGTTCGAGCAAAGCTCACCAGCTTGGACCCGAGGTCTCTGGCTCGACGAGGCAAGGGATTACTCAGTCTGCTGAAGGCCCCCGGTCAAGGCACATATGAGAAAGCAATCAATGAACAACTAAAGTGTTGCAACGAAAAACTGATGATTGATGCTTCTCATCTCTCTCCGTTCCTGTCTGTCCCTATCTATCCCTCTCTCTGACTCTCTCAGTCTCTGAAAAAAAAAAAAAAGAAAGAAAGAAAAACTACAGCACAGGCCAAGGCCCTCACTGATGCTCTAGGTAGGGAGCATGGTGTGGGGCTGGTACTCCTTGTTCCTCAGGGGATACTTCTGCAGTTAAGATACCTGATTCTCAACTGTCACATACGAGTGTGGGGCCAGCCCATTTTGCATCTCCATGCCTTCTACTAGTCTTGACATGGCTTGTTCTTTACATCTTTAGTTATAGGACTTCTATTCAGCTAGTCTTCAGATAGTTCTCCAGGTTGATTGCTATAACTTAGTTGCAACTCTGATGTGGATATGGGAGGAAGCAAGAACATTTATCTACACTGCCATTTTGATCAGAACTCCACTTTCATAATTTTTTTTTTTTTTTTTTTTTTTTTTCATTTTTCTGAAGCTGGAAACAGGGCGAGACAGTCAGACAGACTCCCGCATGCGCCCGACCGGGATCCACCCGGCACGCCCACCATGGGGCGGCGCTCTGCCCACCAGGGGGCGATGCTCTGCCCATCCTGGGCGTCGCCATATTGCGACCAGAGCCACTCTAGCACCTGGGGCAGAGGCCAAGGAGCCATCCCCAGCGCCCGGGCCATCTTTGCTCCAATGGAGCCTTGGCTGCGGGAGGGGAAGAGAGAGACAGAGAGGAAAGCGCGGCGGAGGGGTGGAGAAGCAAATGGGCGCTTCTCCTGTGTGCCCTGGCCGGGAATCGAACCCGGGTCCTCCGCACGCTAGGCCGACGCTCTACCGCTGAGCCAACCGGCCAGGGCCACTTTCATAATTTTTTAAATTTCTGTAAAATTGGACCACCCTGGCCAGATAGCTTAGTTGGTTAGAGCATTGTTCTAAAGCACAGAGGTTGCCAGTTTGCTCCCTGGTTAGGAAACAAACAGGAACAGATAGATGTTCATATCTCTCTCTCTCCCTCCCTTCCTATCTTGCTTAAATCAATAAGTAAAAATCTTTTAAAATTTCTGTAAGATTGGTGGTAATGTCCCCATTTAAACTTTCTATTTTAATAGGTTTGTTTTTTTTTGTATTTTTTTTTTTTTATCTGAAGCTGGAAACGGGGAGAGACAGTCAGACAGACTCCCGCATGCTCCCGACCAGGATCCACCCAGCACGCCCACCAGGGGCGACGCTCTTCCCACCAGGGGGCGTCGCTCTGCCCCTCCAGGTGGTCGCTCTGCCGTGACCAGAGCCACTCTAGCGCCTGGGGCAGAGGCCAAGGAGCCATCCCCAGTGCCCGGGCCATCTTTGCTCCAATGGAGCCTTGGCTGCGGGAGGGAAAGAGAGAGACAGAGAGGAAGAAGGGGGGCGGGGTGGAGAAGCAAATGGGCGTTTCTCCTATGTGCCCTGGCCGGGAATCGAACCCGGGTCCCCCGCACGCCAGGCCGACGCTCTACCGCTGAGCCAACCGGCCAGGGCTATTTTAATAGTTTTAATCCTCTAATTTTTAGTAAATTTAGTTAAATGTTTGTCAATTTTATTGGTCTTTTCTGAAGACTTAACTTTCTATTCTGTTTATTTTATTTTTTTCTATTCTCTTTTTTATTTACATTTACTCTAATCTCTAATTTAATTTTATGCTTAACTAGGTGGTGGCACAGTGGACAGAACATTGACCTGGGATGCTGAAGACCCAGGTTCAAAACCCCAAGGTCGCCAACTCAAGCACAGGCTCATCCAGCTTGAGCATGGGCTCACTAGCTTGAGCACGGGGTTGCTGGCTTGAATGTGGGATCATAGACATGACCCCATGGTCACTAGCTTGAGCCTGAAGGTCACTGGCTTGAAACCCAAGGTTGCTGGCTTGAGTCCAAGGTTGCTGGCTTGAGCAAGCAGTCACTGGCTCAGCTAGACCTCCCCAGTCAAGGTACATATAAGAAAGCAATCTGCCCTGGCCAGTTGGTTCAGCAGTAGAGCATTGGCCCAACATGTGGAAGTCCTGGGTTCGATTCCTGGTCAGGGCACACAGGCGAAATGATCATCTTCTCCTCTACCCTTCCTCTTCCCCCTTCTCTCTCACTCTGTCTCTTTCCCTCTTAAAGCCATGGCTCAAATGGTTTGAGCAAGCTGGCCCCAGGAGCTGAGGGTGGCTCCATGGCCTCGTCTCAGGTGCTGAAATAGCTCAGTTGCTGATTAACAAGCAGCAGTCCCAGATGGGCAGAGCATCACCCTGTAGGGGGCTTGCCAAGTGGATCCCTGTGGGGGCACATGTGGGAGTCTGTCTCTCTGCCTCCCTATATCTGTCCCTCTCACTTAACAAAAATAAATAAAAAGAGAGAGAGAAAGCAATCAATGAATAACTAAGTTGCTGCAACTACAAGCTGATTCTTCTTGATTTTGCCCATTCTTGTCTGTCTTCTCTCTCTGTCTTTCTGTCTCTCTCTCACCAAAAGAAGAAGAAGAAGAAGAAGAAGAAGAAGAAGAAGAAGAAGAAGAAGAAGAAGAAGAAGAAGAAATATCAGCCTTAAATGACACACTAGACCAAATGGACATAACAGACATTAACAGAATATTTCATCCCAGAACATCAGATTATATATTTTTTTCCATTGTGCATGGAACATTCTCAAGGATAGACCATATGTTGGGTCATAAAACTAACCTCAACAAATGCAAGAAAATTGGCCTGACCAGGTGGTGACGCAGTGGATAGAGTGTCGGACTGGGATGCGGAGGACCCAGGTTTGAGACCCTGAGGTTGCCAGCTTGAGCATGAGCTCATCTGGTCTGAGCAAAGCTCAGCAGCTTGGACCCAAGGTCGCTGGCTTGAGCAAGGGGTTACTCGGTCTGCTGTAGCCCCCCAGTCAAGGCACATATGAGAAAGCAATCAATGAACAACTAAGGTGTTGCAACGCACAACAAAAAACTAATGATTGGCCCTGGCCAGTTGGCTCAGTGGTAGAGTGTTGGCCTGGCATGCAGAAGTCCAGGGTTCGATTTCCGGCCAGGGCACACAGGAGAAGCGCCCATCTGCTTCTCCACCCCTCCCCCTCTCCTTCCTCTCTGTCTCTCTCTTCCCCTCCCACAGCCGAGGCTCCAGTGGAGCAAAGATGGCCTGGGCGCTGGGGATGGCTCCTTGGCCTCTGCCTCAGGCGCTAGAGTGGCTCTGGTCGCAACAGAGCGACGCCCCGGAGGGGCAGAGCATCGCCTCCTGGTGGGCATGCCGGGTGGATCCCGGTCGGGCGCATGCAGGAGTCTGTCTGACTGTCTTTCCCCGTTTCTAGCTTCAGAAAAATACAAAAAAACACACACACAAAAAAACTAATGATGCTTCTCATCTCTCTGCATTCCTGTCTGTCCCTATCTAGCCCTCTCTCTGACTCTCTCTCTGTCTCTGTAAAAAAAAAAAAAGAAAGAAAAAAAAGGAAATTGAAATTATACCAAGCATATTCTCTTACCATAAGGCTTTGAAATTAGAATTCAACTGAAAAAAAAGGAAGTAAAGAAACCCACAAAAATGTGGAAATTGAACAACATACTTCTAAAAAATGCTTGGGTCAAAGAAGAAATAAAATCAGTGATCAAAATATATACAGAGAAACAAGAATGACAGCATAACATATCAAAACTTCTGGGTCTCACCTGTGGTGGCACAGTGGATAAAGCATCAACCTGGAACACTGAGGTTGCTGGTTTGAAACCCTGGGCTTGTCTGGTCAAGGCACATATGGGAGTTGATGTTTCCTGCTCTCCTCTCCATTCTCTTCTCTCTCTTTTTCTCTCTCTCTCTCTCCTCACTCTCTAAAAATGAATGAATATATTTTTTTTTTTGTATTTTTCTGAAGCTGGAAACGGGGAGAGACAGTCAGACAAACTCCCACATGCGCCTGACCGGGATCCACCCCGCACGCCCACCAGGGGGCGATGCTCTGCCCACCAGGGGGCAATGCTCTGCCCATCCGGGGCGTCACTATGTTGCGACCAGAGCCACTCTAGCGCCTGAGGCAGAGGCCACAGAGCCGTCCCCAGCGCCTGGGCTATCTTTGCTTCAATGGAGCCTTGGCTGCAGGAGGGGAAGAGAGAGACAGAGAGGAAAGAGAGGGGGAGGGGTGGAGAAGCAGATGGGTGCTTCTCCTGTGTGCCCTGGCTGGGAATCGAACCCGGGACTTCTGCACGCCAGAAGTCTACCACTAAGCCAACCGGCCAGGGCCTGAATGAATAAATTTTAAAAATACTTATGGGCCCTGGCCGGTTGGCTCAGTGGTAGAGCATCAGCTCAGTGTGTGGAAGTCCCGGGTTCGATTCCCAGTCAGGGCATGCAGGAGAAGGGCCCATCTGCTTCTCCACCCTCCCCCTCTCCTTCTTCTGTCTCTCTCTTCCCCTCCCACAGCCAAGGCTCCATTGGAGCAAAGTTGGCCTAAGTGCTGAGAACAACTCCATGGCCTCCACCTCATGCTCTAGAATGGCTCCGGTGCAACGCCATAGCTAGGCAGAGCATCGCCCCCTGGTGGGCATGCCGGGTGGATCCTGGTCGGGCGAATGCGAGAGTCTGTCTGACTGCCTTGCCTCTTCGCTTCTAACTTCAGGAAAATACAAAAAACAACACAAAATAAAACACACATACACACACACAAACTTCTGGTATTCAATGAAAGCAGTAATAAGAGAGAAGTTTATATCATTACAGGCTTATATCAAGAAACAAAAGAGATCCTAAGTAAACAACCTAACATTACATCTCAAAGAACTAGAAAAAGAAGAACAAAAGCAACCCAAAGTAAGCAAAAGAAAGAAAACAGTAAGAATTAGAGAAGAACTAAATGAAATACAGAACAAAACACTACAGAAACAATTATTACACAAGAGCTTGTTCTTTGAAAAGATAAAGTACAAATCTCTGGCTAGATTCATTAAGGAGAAAAAGAGAAGTGACTAATATAAACAAAATCCAAAATGAAAGAGGAGAAATTACCACAGACATCATAGATATACAAAGGATCATAGTAGAATACTGTGAAAGATTATATGCCACCAAATTCAACAATATAAAAAAAATGGGTAAGTTCCTAGAACTATACAATCTTCCTAGACCAAATCATGAAGAAGTGGAAAACCTAAACAGACCCATAAGCTAATAGAAACAACTATCAAAAACCTCCCCCAAAATAAAAGTCCAAGACCAGATGATTGCACTAGTGAATTCTACCAAACATTCAAAGAAAATTGGTTCATATCCTTCTCAAAGTCTCCCCCAAAATAGAAGAAGCATACTCCCTAACACATTATATGAGGCCAACATAACCCTGATACCAAAACCTACCAAGGATAGTACAAAAAGAAGGAAGAAAGACAGAACAAAAGAAAGAAAGAAAACTATCAACAAATACCTTTAATGAATACAGATGCAAAAATCCTAAACAAAATACTAGCAAATCAAATACAAATTAAAAAAATAATTCATCATGATCAAGTGGGATCCATTCCAGGAGCACAAGGATGGTTCAACATACATATAATAAATTGATCAATGTAATATACCACATAACAAAGAACAAAAATTAGATGATTCTGTCAATAAACATAGAAAAGGCATTTGATAACATACAACATTCATTTGTGTTTAAAACACTTAATAAAATGGGAATAGAAGGATATTACCTCAACATAATAAAGACTACATATGACAAACCATCAGCCAATATTATACTACATGATGAAAAACTGAAGACTTTTTCTTTAAAATCAGGAACAAGACAAGGTTGCCCACTCTCTCCACTCTTATTCAACATAGTATTAGAAGTTTTAGAGCAATCAGGCAAGAGAAAGAAATAAACGACATCCATATAGGGAAAGAAGAAGTAAGGGTATCACTTTTTGCAAATGGCATGGTGCTATATATAGAAAACCCCAAAGACTACACCGAAAAACTGTTAGAAGCAATAAACAATTACAGTAAATTACAGGGTATAAAATCAATATACAAACGTCTACTGCTTTCCTATACACCATAGGTGAAACTTTAGAAAATGAACTAAAACCAATTCCTTTTATAACAAAAAAATTATCTATGAATAAACTTAACAAAGGATGTGAAGGACCTATAAACTGAAAACTACAAAGCATTATTGAAAGAAATTGAAAAAGACACAATGAAATTGAAAAATATTCTATGTTCATAGATTGGAAGAATCAACATAGTTAAATAGCCATATTACCCAAAGCAATATATAAATTTAATGCAATACCCATTAAAATCCCAATGTTATTTTTAAAAGAAATAAAACAAGAAACCACCAAATTTGTATGGAACCATAAAAAAAATAGCCAGAGCAATCCTGAGAAAAAAGAATGAAGCCAAAGGTATCATACTACCTGACTTGAAATTATACTACAGAGGCATGATAATCAAAACAGCATGGTATTGACAGAAAAACAGACATACAGTCCAATGGAACAGAATCAAGAGCCCAGAAATAAAACCACATAGTATATATATGGACAAATCATCTTCGACAAAGAAGCCAAAAACATACTATGGAGAAAAGAAAGTCTCTTCAATAAATGGTGCTGGGAAAAGTGGAAAGCCACGTACAAAGAATGAAACTCGATTACACCTGTCCCCACGTACAAAATTAATTCAAAATGGATCAAAGACCTAAATATAAGATGTGGTGTATATATACAATGGAATACTACTAAGCCATAAGATAACATATTGCCATTTATGACAACATGGATGGATTTTGAGAACATTATAATAAGTGAAATAAGAAAATTAGAAAAAGCTATATGATTTCATACATAGGTGGAATATAAAACTGAGACTCATGGACATAGATAAAAGTGAAGTGGGCCATGGCCGGTGGCTCATTAGATAGAGCATCAGCCTAGTGTATGGACATCCTGGGTTTAATTCCCAGTCAGGGCACACAGTAGAAGCAACTGTCTGCTTCTCTCCCCCCTCCCTTTTCTCTCTCTCTTCCTCTCCCACAGCCAGTGATTCAATTGGTTTGTGTGAATTGGTCAGTGCCCCAGGCACTGAAAATAGCTCCATTGGAGCACATCAGCCTCAGGCACTAAAAATAGCCTGGTACTTGATCTATGGCCCCAGAGGTGGTTGCCAAATGTATCCTGGTTGGGGTGCACACAGGAATCTGCTTCACTACCTCCCCTTCTCTCACCAATAAATAATAAATAAATAAATAAATAAATAAATAAATAAATAAGAGTGAAGTAGCTATCAGAGAGGGTTTGGGGAAGAGAGTAAGGAGGGACAAATATATATATGGTGACAAAAAATGATTTTACTTTGGGTGAGGTCACAAAACACAACCAACATTTCAAGTGTTATAGAAATGTTTACCTGAAACCTATATACTTTTTCTTTTTTTTAGAGGGAGAGAGAGACAGAGAGACAGAGGGACAGACAGGGACAGACAGGAAGGAAAAAAAGTGAGAAGCATCAACTCATAGTTGTTGCACCTTAGTTGTTCATTGATTGCTCTCTCATATGTGCCAGTGACCCCTTGCTCAAGCCAGCTACCCTGGGCTCAAGCCAGAGACCTTGGACTTCAAGACAGCGACCTTTGGGCTCAAGCCAGGGACCATGGGGTCATGTTTATGATCCCACACACAATCCAGCAATCCCGTGCTCAAACTGGTGAGCCCATGCTCAAGTCAGCAACATTGGGGTTTCAAACCAACGTTCTATCCACTGTGCCACCACGTGGTCAGGCAAAACCTATGTACTCTTATTGATCAATGTCACTATTAAATTTTATTTCTAAATTTAAAAAATGAGTTAAAAAGTAGTCTTTTCTTCAATTTTTGAAAAAGTTTGAGAAGGATAGATATTAAATCTTCTTTAAATGTTTGGTAGAATTTACTAATGAATTAATTTGGTCTTAGACGTTTCTTTGCTGGCAAGTTTTAAACAGTTGTTTCAATTTCCTACTATTGGTCAGTCTATTTCGATTTGCCAATTCATCATAATTCAGTCTGAGAAGGTTATGTGTTTCTGACAGGTTGTTTATTTCTTCTAGGTTATCAAATTTGATGACATATAGGCTTTCACAGTAATTGTGTATAAACCTTTATATTTCTGTGGTATCTGTTGTGACTTCCCCTCTTTCATTTATGATTTTATTTGGGTCTTTTCTCTTTTTTCCTTAGTGATTCTAACCAGAGGTTTTTTTCAATTTTATTACTCATTTCAAAGAACTAACTCTGTTGTATTAATTTTTTCTATTGTCTTTTTGTTTTCTGTTTCATTTAATTTTGCTCTAATTTTATTATCCTTCCATCTACTGACTTTGGGCTTCACTGTACTTTTTCTAGTTCTTTGAAGAAAATATTAGGTTGTTTATTTTTAGATTTTTCTTGTTTCTTTTCTTTTCTTTTTTTTTTTTTGTATTTTTCTGAAGCTGGAAACGGGGAGAGACAGTCAGACAGACTCCCGCATGCGCCCGACCGGGATCCACCACCAGGGGCAACGCTCTGCCCACCAGGGGGCGATGCTCTGCCCCTCTGGGGCTTCACTCTGCCGACCAGAGCCACTCTAGCGCCTGGGGCAGAGGCCAAGGAGCCATCCCCAGCGCCCGGGCCATCTTTGCTCCAATGGAGCCTTGGCTGTGGGAGGGGAAGAGAGAGACAGAGAGGAAGGAGGGGGGGGAGGGTGGAGAAGCAAATGGGCGCTTCTCCTATGTGCCCTGGCCGGGAATCGAACCCGGGTCCCCCGCACGCCAGGCCGATGCTCTACCACTGAGCCAACCGGCCAGGGCCTTTTCTTGTTTCTTGAGGTAGATTTGTAATAATATAAATTTCTTATTATTAGTTTTTGTTGCATCACCAAAATTTTGATACATCATCTTGTCAATTCTCATCTGACTCTTTGTATCTTTTGATCTCTTATTTCTTCTCTAACCCAGTCTTTGTTCAGAAGCATGTTGTTTCATCCCCATAGATTTTTGCAATTGGTTTTTTTTTTTTTACAGAGACAGAGAAAGAGTCAGAGACAGACAGACAGGAACAGAGAGAGATAAGAAGTATCAATCATCAGTTTTTCGTTATGACATCTTAGCTGTTCATTTACCGCCCTCCCATATGTGCCTTGACCGTGGGCCTTCAGCAGACCCAGTAACCCCCTGCTCAAGCCAGTGACTTTGGGTCCAAAATGGTGAGCTTTGCTCACACCAGATGAGCCGCGCTCAAGTTGGCGACCTCGAGGTCTCGAACCTGGGTCCTCCTCATCCCAGTCCGATGCTCTATCCACTGTACCACTGCCCGGTCAGGCTTTGCAGTTGATTTTTAATTTCAAAGTATTGTGATTGGAGAATATGCTTTGTATGATTTCAATCTTCTTAAATTTCTTGAGGGTAATTTTGTGTTTCAACATATGGTTTAACCCTGAGAATGTTTCATGTGCACTAGAGAAGAATGTGTAATCTGGTGTTATGAGATTAAAGGCTCTATAGATACAGAGTGTGTTCATTTGGTCTATTGTGTCACTTACGGTCGATATTTCCTTATTGAGTTTTTGTTTAAATGATCTATCCATAGCTCTCAGTAGGGTATTTAGGTCCCTTACTCTACTATAATTGTGTTTTTGTCAGTTTCTCCCTTTATGTCTGTTAGTAGTTGCATTATATATATTTGGTGCTCCTAGATTGGGTGCATTTATATTAATGTGTTATATCTTAATGTATTGTACCCTTTTTCATTATGAAATGTCCATTTTTGTCTCTTGTTACCTTTTTTATCTTGAAGTCTATTTTTTTCAGATATAAATGTGACTACACTCACTTTTCTCTGGATGCCATTTGCTTGAAGAATCATTTACCACACCTTCACTTTGAGTCTGTTTGTCTTTGCAGCTGAGATCTATTTCCTGAAGGCAGCATATAGTTGGGTTTTGTTTTTTGATCCAACCCACTTCTCTGTGCCTTTTTATTGGTGAGTGCAGTTCATTTACATTTAGGGTAATTATTGATATATAAAGATTTTCTACAGCCATTTTGTCTTTTGTTTTCTGATAGCTCTGTGTCTTCATTGTTTCTTTTCATTTGTGTTTATATAATTTTAGTTTGGTTTTAGTCTATGATTTTCCCTCTCCCTTTCCTTTTTTATTATGTTATGTGTTTTCAGTTCTTGATTTTTTTGTGTGTGGTTATCATTAGGTTTATGGGGAAAAAAAGGTGGGTTTTTTTTTCATATTACATCCAATCTTTACTCTCCTGTGCAAGTTCAGTCTTTCCCTTCCTCTTTTATGTTTTTGTTGTCACAAACCATCTTTTTTTCTTTTCTTTTTTTATGCTGTGAGTCATTTCCAAATTGCAGGAGCTATTGTCTTCTTCTTTTAAAAAATGTTTTACCTCTTTTAACCTTTATGTTATATTTAAGCTTATATTATGCTATCTAAACGATTGCAATTTCCTGCTTCTGTCTGTCTGTTAGTCATCTTACTCATAGTTTTGTATTCTTTTGTCTTTTTGTTTTAGGTAGAAGAACATCCTTCAGTATATCCTGTAATTCAGGTCTTGTGGTGGTAAATTCCCTCATCTTCTTTATGTCTGAAAAAGTCTTTATTGCTTATTCATATCTAAAGCATAACTTGCTGGATATCTTACTCTTGGATGCGGATTTTTCTCTTTCCATAATTTGAATATTTGATTCCATTCTCTCCTAGCTTAAGGATTTCTGCTGTAAAATCCAATGATAATCTAATAGGATTTCCTTTATAAGTTCTGTCTTCTTTTCCCTGGCTGCTTTGAGAATTCTTTCTTTGGTATTAATTTTTCGGTTTTATTATAACGTGTCTTGGAGAAGGCTTTTTGGAGATAATTAGGTGTTCTATTTGCTTTTGGATTTCAGAATCCAATCCTTTTCATAAGTTTGAAAAGTTCTGCTTATTTGTTTGAATAAGCTCTATTCCCTTCTCTTCTCTTCTTCTGGTATACCCATTATTTTCATATTGTTTTTTCTGATGGGGTCAGATAGTTCTCAGACTTGTTTCATTATTTTAAAATCTCAAATCTCTCTCTTCTTTCAGCTGCATCATTTCTAGAGTTCTATCTTCATCATCACTATTTTTTCCTCTATCCTGTCAGCCATATTTTCTAAGCTGATTAATTCATTCTCCATCTCTTTCACTGAGTTCTTCAGTTCCAGAATTTGTTTGAGTCTTTTCCACAGTTTCAATCTTTCTGGTAAATTAGTCCTTTTGTTTGTTGATATTATTATTTCTGGGTTCATTAAACTGCCTTTCTGAGTTTTCTTGTATCTTGTTGAGTATTTTCAGACCTATAATAATCTTGAATTCCCTGTCATTTATATCACATATTTCCATGTCTTTAAGTTTTCTGGAGAATGTTCATTTTCTTTCTGAGATACCTTGTTATCTTGGTTATTCATGGTATTTGATGGATTATTTCTCTGCCTAGGCATTTACTGGAATGAAATGTTTTGAAGAGTGACACTTGTCTAGCAGGTTAATAAGTAGAGGTGTTTCTTTTGTTTTCCAGTAAGTGGCTCTGAAGTGAAAGTCTTTGTTGTTGTTTTCTTTTTGTCTGTGTGTGCTTTTAAATGTTTTCATCTATAAGAACTTGAAACACAAATTTTTATTTTCTTTTACTTGTACTCCTGTGGTTTTGGGGCTCTGTGGGGTGGTGTCACCTTGGCTGTAGAAAATGCCCTATATTCCTGGGATGTGGGTGTTCCCTCTGTAACCAGCTCACCTCAGTCTGAAGGCATCCCTCTTGTGAGAGAATGTGATGAGCAATGGGTTTCTGGGCCAAGAGATGCCAGTGGTACCCCTGCAACTAGATGCTGCCTACAGTGCTGTACACTCTGAGGTCTTCCAGGTGCCTCCACTGGGTTCACTGAGGTGGGTTGGAGCAAGGTTGGCTGGTAGAAGCTTGCTCCTGCATTTGTAGCTTTGTTCCCCTCCCAGTGATGGTGGTGTCCAGTTCTCAGTTGCTACACCTTTGTATTTCTTCCGGTAACTGGGATTAACTACGGTGTGTGCTTGCTACTAAGGAAGAAATGTTTCCTTTTCTCCAGTCCTCAGGGCTATAGATAATGTGCTCTGTAACCCAACACTTCCTGCAACAGCTTCTGTGGGGGCCTTGCTATAAGCTCTAGGGTAGTGAGGGGAGGTGAGCTCTGGGGCATAAAAGGAGGTAGCTATGTGTCTCTGGATTTCTTTTCTGCCTAGTAATAGCGGCTGCTAGACCATATTTGCTCTACCTTTTTGTTCCATCTATGCCCCTATTAATCTGAGTCCAGCCATAGTATATGTTGACTACTCAGGCAGGAATGTTATCCTATACATCTGCTCCTCAGGGCTGTAGAGTGTGACTTATGTAACCTGGCTCCTCCCATGCTATAGAGTGAGCTCCAGGTTGTGTCTGTAACACCTGTCTCTGTCTTTCCCCCTTCCCTTCTTCCCTGTTCACTAACCTTCAGATGTTTCCATGCAAGGATTTCTAAGATGTGTTTGTGTGTTAAACAGAGATCCTCTGTTACATTATAGCTGTCCAACTTATAACTTCAAAGGGAGACCTTGCATGGCACCATGCTGTTGATGCTCTAATAATCTTATTAAGGATGTCTTACACATGAGAGATTACCTTTCTCTTGCTACTTTCAAGATCTCTCTGTCTTTAACAGTTTGATTATAATATATCTTGGTGTGGTCTCTTTAGGTTTAATTCTACTTGGAGTTAATCGAACTTCTTGGATTTTCAGAGTCATGTATTTCCCCAAATTTGTTATTGGCCATTATGTCTTCAAATAATCTTTGCCTCTTTATCTTCTCCTTCTGAGACTCCCATAATGCAGGTTAGTCATTTTGATGATGACCCATAAGTTGCTTGGGCTCTGTTCATTTGTCTTCATTTCCGTTGCTCAGATTTGATTGTCCTATTTCTGTTGCCCAGATTTGATTGTCATTTTATATATCCTATTTTCAAGTTCACTGACTCTTCTGCCTGCTCAAACTTGATGTTGAGTTCCTTTAATAAGTTTCTCAATTCAGTTATTGAATTTTCAGCTCCAGAATTTTAGTTCTTTTATAATTTCTACCTCTTTGCTGATATTCTTATTTTACTCATCATTTTTCAATTTTTCTTTAGTTCTTTGTTTTTCTTTAGCACTTTCAGCATATTTAAGACAACTTTAAAAATCTTTGTCTAAAAAAAAAAATCTTTGTCTAGTAAGTCTAATGCATGTGTTTCTTCAGTGATGATTTCTGCCAATTTATCTTATTTTGAATGGGCCATTTTTTCCTATTTCTTTATATGCCTTATAATTTTTTTTGATGTTGTTTAAAGTTGGGCATTTGAAAGAATCTATCTCTCCTGGTCTATAAAAACTAGTTCTTTGTTGAGAAGTCCTTCACTAGTTAGCTGGGTTTTGTCTGAGCCTTGATATCAGCTCTAGGTTTTCCTTGGGCTTATGTGACTTTATAAATTTCCACATATACACAGAAGCTTTTGAATTTTTTAATTTTCTAAGGTTTCATCCAGTTTCTCATTGGGGCCTTGGATGGTCTATTTTATGTCTCCATATTAATCCCTTGCTCTAGGCACCTGTGGGTCTATAGTCCACCTGCAGCTTTCCTGATCAGTGTCCACCACTTTTCCACCTGAGCTTCAAGTGATATAAAACATACACCGGCCCTTCAGCCCCATACAGGTTAGACTGTTACACATAAGGTCTGCTCTGCTCCCTCTGGTTCAAGAGGATGAATTTGGAACTGCGCTGCTGACTCCTCCAGACCAAGACCATTGCTGTGCCATGGAAGGGGTGAGCCAAGAGCGAGTAAAAACAGCATAAATTTCCTACTGATTTGAATGTGACTTTGTCTTGATTGAGCACTTGCTTGGTTGCTATAGACATTTGGCTGTTCTTCAGAGTTCCTATAGGGTTACTTTAGCCAGCTTCTGATATTTTTATGTTTTGTGTGGGAATGAGGGCTTAGAGCTTCCTCACCATTTTGCTCATGTCCCTTTTGCTCTCTGAATTTTGACCTTCATTCAACTGCCAACTCCTCAAAAATACCTTCCAACCCCTCTGTCTTAAATATTACATTTGTGACATTCCCATTCTTCATATTTATCACCAAGACAGCTCAAATGTTACATATTATTTTAATTGTCTGCCTCCTCCTACTATAATATCAATGTGTGAAGTCAAGGAACTTTATCTTAAAAGTCTAAAACAGTATCTGGTAAATGGTACACGTTCAATAGATTACTTTAAATAATGAATAAGGTTTAAATAGCTATTTAAGGCCCTGGAAGGTTGGCTGGCTCAGTGAATAGAGCATCATCTTGGCATACAGATGTCCTGGTTCGTTCCCCGGTCAGGGCACACATGAGAAGTGACCATCTGCTTTTCTTCCCCTCCGTCTCCCCCTTCTCTCTCTCTTCCTCTCTTGCAGCCAGTGGCTCAGTTGATCTGAGTGTTGACCTCAGGTGTTAAGGATTGCTCGGTTGATTTGAGCATCAGTCCCAGACAGGGTTTGCTTGGTGGATCCTGGCAGGGGCACATGCAGGAGTTCTGTCTATCTCCCCTCTTCTCACTTAAAAAAAAGAAGAGCTATTTAAATTTTGTTTATTTTAATAGTTTTTAATGGTTTTTGGTTATTTATATAACCATACATGTATTTATTTAACAAGCATTTATTTTACTGTGAACTGGAAATAGGGGGGTCAAACGTGTGTCTAATCTTAAAGGGGAGTTAGACAAAAGCATGAATAAATGGGGAAGAGAAAGAAGTGTTGAATGTAAGCTGTACTAGCTCTCAGTTTTCAAATGAATATCATTTATTTCCTATATGAGGGACCTCAGGGACAGTTCTACTAAGGCTCAAATGCAGACACAGGGAGTCACAGCACCATGGACCTTGGGCAAGCCCTATGACCTAAATGAATCTCCATTTCTTTTCCCACTATCTCATGAGGTAGTTGTATTGATTCATTGAGAAAGTAGTAAGACAAAATGTTAATCTGTGCATAGTTATTCTACTATAAGGAATTAAAATCTGCTCCTGAAGCATGTTAATTGTTTATTCCCAGAGTCTAGAGTTAAACACTAAAAAAAAAACACATTGTCCATCTTAAAATCTTACTACTGTAATGTCATTAGTCCTTGAGTAGGAGAACAAGTTCAATAGTGGCACCTG
Organism: Saccopteryx leptura; assembly: GCF_036850995.1. NCBI lineage: Eukaryota > Metazoa > Chordata > Mammalia > Chiroptera > Emballonuridae > Saccopteryx > Saccopteryx leptura. Next base: position 198,445,692 of record NC_089506.1, read on the forward strand.
CTTTTAAATATCATCTCAGAAGCTAGGATGTCAGAGATATTTAGCAATATGTCTGTGAACTGAAAAGTAATAAGTTCATACCAAGACACATAGTAAAATAAAAGAACTATCAATATTATGTAGGCATCAGAAGACTGCACTAAGTCTGGCTCTGCTTTTTATTAATTATATATCCTTGGGAAAGTTGTTAAACTTTTCATCTAGAAAACTGGGATGGTAGTATCTCACAGGGAAAGGCACTTGGCACTAATACTATTATCTCTCTCTCTCTTTTTTTTTTTTTTTTTTTGACAGAGACAGAGAGAGAGTCAGAGAGAGGGATAGATAAGGACAGACAGACAGGAATAGAGAGAGATGAGAAGTATCAATCATTAGTTTTTCGTTGCGACACCTTCGTTGTTCATTGATTGTTTTCTCATATGTGTCTTGACTGTGTGGCTACAGCAAACCAAGTAACCCCTTGGTCAAGCCAGCGACCTTGGGTCCAAGCTGGTGAGCTTTGCTCAAACCAGATGAGCCTACGCTCAAGCTGGCGACCTTGGGGTCTCGAACCTGGGTCCTCCGCATCCCAGTCTGACACTCTATCCCAGGGGTCCCCAAACTTTTTACACAGGGGGCCAGTTTACTGTCCCTCATACCATTCGAGGGCCATACTATAAAAAAAAACTATGAACAAATCCCTATGCACACTGCACATATATTAAAGTAAAAAAAAAAAAAACACAACAAAACAAAACGGGAACAAATACAATATTTAAAATAAAAAACAAGTAAATTTAAATCAACAAACTGACCAGTATTTCAACAAACTGAACTATGGGCCTCCTTTTGGCTAATGAGATGGTCAATGTGCTCCTCTCACTGACCACCAATGAAAGAGGTGCCCCTTCCAGAAGTGCGGCAGGGGCCGGATAAATGGCCTCAGGGGGCCGCATGTGGCCCGCAGGCCGTAGTTTGGGGACCCCTGCTCTATCCACTGCACCACCTCCTGGTCAGGCGTATAATACTATTATCTCTAAATCCATTTTCCACACTAAAAAGATTAAGGACTCCTTGGAGAAATGGCTGAGCCAGGACTGGGGCATAAATTGTACAGGATGAGCCTGGACATCTTACCTTACCAGAAAACATTCTCTTAGACTGGACAAGGTTAATGCCAAAGGATAGAAAAACTGGAGAATTAGCAAGGAATAAAAATGAAATTGCTGGCCCTGACTGGCTGGCTCAGTGGATAAGAGTATCAGACCAGCTTATGGATATCCTGAGTTCAATTCCTGGTCAGGGCACACAAGAGAAGTGACCATGTGCTTCTTTCTTCCCCTTCTCTCCCTCTTCCCCTCCCACAGCCAGTGGCTCAAGTTGTTCCAGCGATGGCCCCCGACACTGAAGATGGCTCAGTTGGTCCAAGCATTGACCTCAGGTACAGAGGATAGCTTGGTTGATGCAAGCATCAGCCCTAGAAGTGGGTTGCTGGGTTGATTCTGGTTGGGGTGCATGCAGGAGTCTATTTCTCTATCTCCCCTCCTCTCACTTAAAAAACAAAACAAAACAAAAATGAAATTGCTTAAAACACATGGACTGTGTTTTTAAAGACCTACGAGTTCATAATGATTCTCAAGAAAAAAGTAAAGTCCATTGGAACCTCTGAAAACCCACTTTTAAATGGAAAGAATTAAGCATTTGTCCTGCTCTTTTTTTGGTCAAAATGTATTTCAGGGTAACCAAATAATCTTAGTTCATGAAGGAAAGAATTCTAGCTAATAAATGTGGAAGGAACGATTGAATTAGAAAATTACTACTTCATAACCCCTGATGAAATATTAATAATAGCAAATGAATATAATATCAAATAAAATGAAATATGGATGAAATCATGACATAAAAGTTTTAATGTGAAACTTTATCATTGCAGGGACAGGTTGTGATCACCTGAGTCCACTGATCAGTCATAGCATTACTAACATAGGGACAATGAGCCATTTTGAGTCTTCTGGTGCCATGCCAAAACACATCACTTCTTAGGAAGTTTTCTTGCCCTCAAAATTGAACTTGAGTATAAACAAGCCTCTAGATCCAACCTCAATTTATAGGAAATATGGGAGAGAAAGGAAGAAGTTAAATGATCCCACAGGAAGCAGAAAAATCCACATTTTACAGGACAACTGACCCAGTTTCTGCAATAAAGCAATGTCAGAAAAATGAAAAGAGCAAGGGGACTGCTTTGATATAGGAGACTTGAAAGCCAAACAAGTAGCCTGACCTGTGGTGGTGCAGTGGATGGATGTTGATATGGAATGCTGAGGTCGCTGGTTCAAAACTCCAGGCTTGCCAGGTCAAGGCACATACAAAAAGCAACTACTACCAGTTGATGCTTCCTGCTATGCCGGGGTCCAGCCCCGGGGGGGAATCCAGGGGTCCCACAGGAAGAGACGGCATCGGCGCGAATCGAGTGAGAGAGCCGAATTCTTTTTTCTCTTTAGCATTTACTGCCAGGCATCTCTGCCAATGGCTGGTCTAGCTTTATTTTTATACACACACACTAAGTTACAATCACATGGTATTCAGAATACATTGATTAATCATTGTTTTTGTTTCACTATGGTTACATATTTCTAGGTAACAGTTAATTCATTTCTATAAGCTATAAATCAGGTGGTAAGTCATTCAAAGTACAGTTATACAATATTGGTACAAACTTCTAAAAGGTCAGTACTGATTAATAACTCTACCTTACCTAAGGTCCTATTGTCTAAGTCAAATTTTATTTATCTACTATATTCATACACTAGTTAAGTTCTAACTTTATTCTTCTCAGAGTGTTCCATCACCTGCAGGTCAAGTATGCAAGAAGAAAGGAAAGTTTCTCTACTCTACCACATGAAAAGGCTAGGGAGGGAAAGCAATGAATTAAGGAAGGCTGAAAGGTGCTTCTGTGTATAGTTACTGTTTCCTACCTATTCATAAGTCACAATCTATTTTTTCTAACATGATTAATAAGAAGGAATCCTCCTACAAACTTAATGCTTTTCACAGGATATCACAGCCAGCCTCTTATGTCTATGAGCCCAGTACAAGGGGCTTACAGGCTTTTCTGTGGAACTCACACCCTCTGTCTCATTTTCAAAGAAATTACTACGAATTTGCAGGTAAAGCATGGTGCTATTATCCCTGTGCCATAAATGATAGCACACACACCCAGAAAAGGGGGGATATAAGGCCAAATTAATTCAAAAGGTCAAAGGGGGCCTGACCTGTGGTGGCGCAGTGGGATAAAGCGTCGACCTGGAATGCTGAGGTTGCCGGTTCGAAACCTTGGGCTTACCCAGTCAAGGCACATATGGGAGTTGATGCTTCCTGCTCCTCCCTTTTCTCTCTCTCTCTCTCTCTTTCTCCCCCCTCTAAAAATCAATAAATAAAAAAATAAATGAAAAATAAAAAAAATAAAAAAGGTCAAAGGGGAAAGTATCATTGTGCCTTTCTCTGCTGTGACTTTGTCAACCAGCAGCCGTTGGTCTTCTCTGCTGTGACTTTGTCAACCAGCAGTCGTTGATCTTCTCTGCTGTGACTTTGTCAACCAGTAGCCGTTGGTCTTCTCTGCTATGACCTTGTCAGCCAGCGGTCGTTGATCGGCTTCCGACACCGCTACTTCCTCCTGCACCCATTTCTCTCCCTCTCCTCTCTCTAAAAAAAAGAACTAGAAAGATTCAATAAATAAAATCTTTTAAAAAGAAAATCCACACAAGCAAATTTCATCTGTGGATTTTGTATGCATTCTGAGTTGTATGTATTTTGATGTATTTTAGACAATCAAATAGGATTTGGGCTAGGTATTAGATAATAACAGGACCAGTGGATTTTGTCAGGTGTAAAAATGGCATTGCAGTTATTTATGAAATGTTTCGTTTTTTAGAGCTGTATGTTGAGATATACAGGGGTGAAATGGCTAAGGTCTGCAATTGGATATATATAAAATGCTGCAGCAGAGAAAAATAGAATGTGATACATAAAGCAAATGTGACAGGATCTTGATAAGTGTTGAATCCATGTGATGGGATATGGGAGTTCACTGTTCTATTATTTTCACCTTTGAGAATGTCTGAATATTTCCTTAAGGAGAAATTCTAAAGAGATATTTTTTAGAGAGATAATGTATGGGAGAGTGGTACAGGGATAAGTATTAGTTTCTCTTTTACCCAATAGTAGATGTTAAGACGTGGACATAAAAGAAAAACTCCTCTGTGTTCAATTAAAAACACTCTCCTGGGACTTGTTCATTTAAGGAATCACCATAATTTGCCCTCAGAGTGTGGTATGTAGGCCATGCCCCACTAGGGATAAGACTTCATAGCGCAGAAGAAAAAACTCAAATTAGCAACTTAGTCACAGACAAACTCAGCAGGATCAAATACCTGGGAAGTCCTTTTATTTTTTAAGTAGATTTAGAGAATTATTTTCGATCTATTAAAAAGAAATCCCCCAATGGAGTGTTTGCAATTTTTATGACAGTTGTCAACGTAAGAAACTTCCAAACCTGTACAGAATTTTTATGAATTTATTTGAGACAAACAGACAACCTATGACAGGGAGCAAGATCTCAAATGCTCTGAACAATAACAGGTTTTTTTAAATGTGTTTGAGGCCCTGGCCGGTTGGCTCAGCGGTAGAGCGTCGGCCTGGCGTGCGGGGGACCCGGGTTCGATTCCCGGCCAGGGCACATAGGAGAAGCGCTCATTTGTTTCTCCACCCCCCCCTCCTTCCTCTCTGTCTCTCTCTTCCCCTCCCGCAGCCAAGGCTCCATTGGAGCAGAGATGGCCCGGGCGCTGGGGATGGCTCCTTGGCCTCTGCCCCAGGCGCTAGAGTGGCTCTGGTTGCGGCAGAGCGACCCCCCGGAGGGGCAGAGCATCGCCCCCTGGTGGGCAGAGCATTGCCCCTGGTGGGCGTGCCGGGTGGATCCTGGTCGGGCGCATGCGGGAGTCTGCCTGACTGTCTCTCCCCGTTTCCAGCTTCAGAAAAATACAAAAAATACAAAAAATACAAAAAATAAATGCGTTTGAAATTAAGGGAATTTAAGGGAGATTACATGGAAGTGGGAGAACCAAGGCTCTTCTCTTGCTTCTCCTGTGCTCTCTTGAGGGTGATTACAACTTATTTAAAAAGTACGTTAACTATCCTAAATGCACAGAAACAGTGGGTCCCACTTGCTTAAGACAAAGATTAGTCTTTTACTAAAAAGGCTTTTATTTATATCCACCATAACTTGCCCAGTTAGGAATTTATGACTGGATCACCCTGTGATGTTACTTTCCATACTACCCCCCTTTTTGTGTCCAAACCAAATCAAAACAAAACAAAGGCCTTCTTCACAGTAACTCCCAGCATTTACTGTGCTCATTTCACCTGACTGGATTCCTCTAGCCTCTGCTGCTTTCTGGAGTACCCTCCCCAATGCTGCAGCTTAGGACTCTGTCCTCACTCCAAGCTGTCAATGCATCAAGTCATCAAGTTTATGCTGCCTGACCTGAGATGTTGACACCTGCAGATAACCCGAAATTGCACTGGTTCTGGGCCTTGCAGCATGCAGAAGTGCTTTTCCTTATAATCATTCTCTAATTTTTTTTAAAGATTTTACTTATTGATGGGGGGGGGGCCAAGAAGTATCAAGTCATAGTTGCTTCCTTTAGTTGTTCATTGCTTGCTTGTTGCTTGTTGCATGGCAGCAAGCCCAGGATTTTAAACCAGCAATCTCAGCATTCCAGGTCGAGTCTCTCTCCATGGCGCCACCACAGGCCAGGCCTAATTGTTCTCAATACAATTAACTCCTCAAAAACACGGTCTCGAGGAAAGAACCCTACCAGCCAGAAATATTTTCAGCATTTTGATGCATTTCCTTCCATTCATTTATAGATACGTTGGATAGAGCGTCAGCCTGGGACGCAGAGGACCCAGGTTCAAAACCCTGAGGTCACCAGCTTGAGCGCGGGCTCATCTGGTTTGAGCATGGCTCACCAGCTTGAGCCCAAGGCCGCTGGCTTGAGCAAGGGGTCACTTGGTCTGTTGTAGCCCCCTGGTCAAGGCACATATGAGAAAGCAATCAATGAACAACTAAGGTGCTACAACAAAGAACTGATGCTTCTCATCTCTGTCCCTATCTGTTCTTCTGTCTCTCTCTGTCCCTGTCACCAAAACAAAACAAAACAAAACGTTCCTGCCCTGGGCAGATAGCTTGGCTGGTTAGGCATCGTCCCAAAGTGCGGAGGCTGCCAGTTTGATCCCCAGTCAGGGCACATACAGAAACAGACTGATGTTCCTGTCTCTCTCTCTCACTAAAATCAATTAAACAACAACAACAACAAAAAACATTCCTAGGGTACAGGTTGGGTAGCTCAGTTAGTTAGAGCATCCTACCATAAGCCAAGGTTGTGTGGGTTTGGTTCCTGGCCAGTGCACATAGAAGAAAAAATCAGTGAATGCCTAAGTACTGTAAATGGAACAATAAATCAATGTTTCTATCTCCCTTCCTCTTTCTCTCAAAAAAATTTAAAAAATTAAATGTTCCTGGGATACTGGAGGCATTTCTTCAGAAGCTAGTTTTTCATTAATCATTAGAGAACTTTCTCCTGTCATCAAATAGCCTAACAAAAAGTTATTGCTGATAACGTCCTCTAGAACAGTGTTTTTCAACCAGTGTGCTGTGGCACACTAGTGTGCCGTGAGACATGGTCAGGTGTGCCGTGGGGAAATTAGACATGGGTCCCCAAACTACGGCCCGCGGAGGCTATTTATCCGGCCCACCACCAGCCACCTCCATCCGAACATAAACATTTCCCTCACAATCCCTCCAGCTATCAGCGACAGGAAGAGTGGAGGCACAGGAAACGCTCACTGACCAATCACCTTCTAGGATTCATCCCGACCACTAGCAATGAACCAATAGTAGGCCGCCTCTCATCCACACCCAGGAAGGTCCCCACTCAGGCTGCTGCACACTTGTCATTGTGTGGCCGCTGCGAGTAGTTGAAGCTGCTACTCCTCCCCATGGTCCCGATTTCTAATCCTGGTCAGGACTGGAGGTAAATGTTGCCACCACTAGATGAAGCCTCAGCCTCAGCTGGTTATGTCTATCCTGATGGTGTATATAGATATTTGACCTTTTTCTTTTTAAAAGAGGCCCCCACAGAGGGTGATATACAATGCATCACAATGTTATCTATATTGTATATGGCCTCCTGAAGGGTCATCTTCTTAAAGAGCTCAAATCTCTATATACACCATCAAAACAGACAGAACCAAGGCCCCTGCACCCAGCTGACCATAGGATTTGAACCCACAACCTCAGGAAGAACTCTAGTATTTATCAGAATCCTTACCTAGAAAGCAAACTTCTCAATCTGACAGTAGAGATGCTCTGAGGACTTATGATGTTACACAAGTACCCAACATTTTCTAAAATCGATTTTGTCCAGTTTCTATATAGAGAGAGTATTTGCCAAATTGATTGGAACCCGCAACCTTGATGAAAGCTCCAGTACCTATTAGCGGGACTGTATATATGAGGGGATGGATACATGGGACTGTATATATGAGGGGTTACATGGGACTATATATATGAGGTTACATGGGACTGTATATATGAGGTTACATGGGACTGTATATGAGGGGATGTTACATGGGACTGTATATATGAGGGATGTTACGTGGGACTGTATATGAGGGGATGTTACATGGGGCTGTATATATGAGGGATGTTACGTGGGACTGTATATATGAGGGATGTTACGTGGGGCTGTATATATGAGGGATGTTACGTGGGACTGTATATATGAGGGATGTTACATGGGGCTGTATATATGAGGGGGTTATCCTTTTTTATTTAACTTTTCTTTATAATAAATGTAATTTATTTAAACTTTAAATAAATTCTAACAGTTAGAGTGTCATTTTGGTAGGTGGTGTGCCCCAGGATTTTGTACATGTAAAAAATGTGCCTCAGCTCAAAAAAGGTTGAAAATCACTGCTCTAGAAGACACACAGCCCCACATTTTAAGCAGTTCCTTTGGACACCTGGATAATTAACCCTTTTTTTGTTTGTTTGTTTGTTTGTTTTTTTGCTTAAACAACAGAAATTAATTGTCTCACAGTCGTAAAGGCTGGAATGTCAGCAGGGTTGGTTTCTCCTGAGGCCTCTCTCTCTCCTTGGCTTGCAGACGGCTACCTTCTTGCTGTATCTTCATCTGGCCTTTCCTCTGAGGACGTTAGTTTTTAAGCAATATAAAATAAAGTGCTCGGTTGGATTTTGCCAGCTGCCCCTCTCGCGCAGGAGTACACAGGCCTAGGCAGATGAAGGAGTCACGACTCGCCCCTGGTGCGCACAGACCAGGTGCAGGGCACAAGCCCAGCTCTGTGACCTAGGTCGTAGGCTCCGCCTCTTGGGCGGAGCCCATCTCAGTGAGGGGCGGAGCCTTCAGAGGCGCGCGCGCGTGCGCGGCCCGGAGGCCAGGCAGGTGCGATGGTTCCGGACCTCTTTGGCACTCAGACCCAGTCGCGGCTGCTGGAAGTGTGCCCGCGGCTGAGCTCGGAGGAGGAGCTCTACGACTGCCTCGATTACTACTACCTGCGCGACTTCCCGGCTTGTGGGGCCGGGCACAGCAAGGGCCGGACGCGGCGCGAGCGGGAACTACGCACCAACCGGCCGGTGCCTGGCGGCCACGAGCGCAAAATCGCACAGAAGATCCTTAACGGCCACCGCAAGCGTCGCCAGCGCAGGCTGCAGCCGCGGCCGCGCACTCGCCTCGCCTGGGCGCCGGTGCGTACGAGCCACGACCCATCGGGGCCAGGGACGCCCCGTGAGCGCTGCTTCCGTGGGTCCCTGCGACTGGACCCGGGCCGAGTTCCCCTTTCTGGGGAGCCGTAGGTGGACCCCCTTAGCCCTCAGCTAGCCTCCTCACTGTGGAATGGTGGAAGGGGCCAGGAAACGTAGAAAACACCTTTTTAAAAAATACAAGTGAGGGATTTACTTCCAGTGCTGATGCTCAGACTAAAAAGAATAATTGATTTTTGTTTCTGTCTGATTTTCTACAGGATATCTAAGGACCTGATAAAGTATTCTCTCTGACTCCAGCTGTAACTGTGGTCCTAAGGGGAAAGAGAATCCATGTTGGTCAACAGAATTTGTTTTCAACATCGCTTAAGTTTACTGCTTAAGTATCTTTTCCTTACTGCTTGTTAATTAACATCCAAGTACGTATGCCTTTTTAGGGTTTTTAATTAAAAAAGCAGCAGCAAGAGTGGCATATTAACTCCAGTTTTTTTATTAGTTGCTATGGTAATTCATTTCAGGTCTACAAATATTTGTGTTCTGTGTAAAGAAAAGATCACAAAGATGAATGAGAGGGGGCTGAAGAACAAAGGAATTTGTACAAGATTTCAACTCGTGTCAAGAATTACTGTGCAGGTTTAGTATTTGTTTTACAAGAAAAGGAATATTTTAAATTGTAATAGTGTGTTGAACCTAGTTGCTAGGTTCTCTGCACTACAGATCCTACAATACTTTGAGGTAGTTGCTGTTGTCCTTTTGATAGAGTGGATTCTTGAGGCTCAGAGAGTTCACATAACTTTCCGAGGTCACACAGGTTAGAAAGAAGGTAGACATAACAGATACAATGATGCCTCGGTTTTCATTGATAATCAGTCCGAAAACAATCAGCGAAATCTGAAACCAATGAAAACAGGCAATTATTTCCATATGAATCAATGTAAATCCAATTAATTCATTCTAGACACTCCAAAATACATACCAAAAACACATTACACCAAATACTGTATATACAGTAATCACTTACATGTAATTGTAGTATTAGCACTCACAATCAATTTTAAAAAGCACAAAAACACTGGAAAGCAATAGAATTGTTTGGCTAGATGGGCAGGGTAATGCCGCAGAACAGCACAGCTAGTAATTCCAGGTCCTGAGGGAGAACAGTGCGGAATTGAGAAAAGAGGATGGGATCAGGAGGCCTCTTCAATGCTGATGGCAATATCAGAGAGAGCAAGCCCCCAGTCTTTGCTTTATTATATAGTATAGACAATTAAAGCCTTTAATCCAATATACAAATAGGGAAGCCTCTGATACAAAGCCATTCATCTGAGGCATAAATTGGATTCCTCATAAGAGTGCACCACCCCTACATCATGCAACAGTCAAGGGTGTGGAGAAAAGCTTAGTGTTGAAAAGATCTTAGTATTAAAAGAGTGGGGGCCCTGGCCGGTTGGCTCAGTGGTAGAGCGTCGGCCTGGCGTGTGGAAGTCCCAGGTTTGATTCCCGGCCAGGGCACACAGGAGAAACGCCCATCTGCTTCTCCACCCCTCCCCCTCTCCTTCATCTCTGTCTCTCTCTTCCCCTCCCGCAGCCAAGGCTCCATTGGAGCAAAGATGGCCCGGACGCTGGGGATGGCTCTGTGGCCTCTGCCTCAGGCGCTAGAGTGGCTCTGGTCACAACAGAGCGATGCCCCAGATGGGCAGAGCATCGCCCCCTGGTGGGCGTGCTGGGTGGATCCTGGTCAGCGCATGCGGGAGTCTGTCTGACTGCCTCCCCGTTTCCAGCTTAAGAAAAATACAAAAAAAAAAAAAAAAAAAGAGTGGGAAAGCCTCAGTCCCAAACCAAGCCTTAGGCTACAACGACCCCGCCATCCTACAGCCTGTCTCCCACAGGGTAAGGCTCACACAGCGAGAAACAACGCCACACTGATCAGGAGAACGAGTGGGTTGCCGTTTGTTTTCACAAAATTAACAGTGAGGTCACGTGGGCACACTGAAGAAATTCAAGGCAACTAATGAAAACAGACAAATTTTTCACGGAAAAAATCGCTGAAAACTGAAACAGACGATAACCAAAGTCAACGAAAACCGAGTTATTACTGTACTTTTAAAAAGCATTTATTGCCCTGGCCGGTTGGCTCAGCGGTAGAGCGTCGGCCTAGCGTGCGGAGGACCCGGGTTCGATTCCCGGCCAGGGCACACAGGAGAAGCGCCCATTTGCTTCTCCACCCCTCCGCCGCACTTTCCTCTCTGTCTCTCTCTTCCCCTCCCGCAGCCAAGGCTCCATTGGAGCAAAGATGGCCCGGGCGCTGGGGATGGCTCCTCGGCCTCTGCCCCAGGCGCTAGAGTGGCTCTGGTCGCAATATGGCGACGCCCAGGATGGGCAGAGCATCGCCCCCTGGTGGGCAGAGCGCCGCCCCATGGTGGGCGTGCCGGGTGGATCCCGGTCGGGCGCATGCGGGAGTCTGTCTGACTGTCTCTCCCTGTTTCCAGCTTCAGAAAAATGAAAAAAAAAAAAAAAAAAAGTGAAAATAAAAAGCATTTATTCTCCAGCATCACAGTTTTTCTCAACTGTAGAATATGTTCTGTGGTTCAGAACCACCCACAAACTCCATGTCCAAGGATGAAGAGTTGAGTTTGTTTTAAAAATTATGCAGAATATGGCAGGATAGCTTTCCTTTATCTTCAGTCTGCATTTGGAGTCCTTGATTAGCAGAGAAGGATGTATACTGGAAGGAGCAACCTGAATATTAATTCCAGCTGTGACTGTTCACCTTGGCAGTCAGCAAACATCTGAATGACAGCTACATACTTTCAAGTTCCACCAAGCTTCAGGTTTCTCATTTGTAAAATGGGAATAATATTTTGTTACCTTGCCAAACTGGATTATAGATAAAATATAGGCAACAATGGGCACAGTTAAGGGCCTGACACAATAGGTGCTCACCTAGTGGTAACTATTTTTAAGTTGACAGAACATAATAACTCTGCCTTCCTCTCTGGTCACAAAGTTTTACATTACAGTGGTACCTTGAGATACAAGTTTAATTCATTCTGTAACCGAGCTTGTAAGTCAGTCAACTTGTATATCAAATAAATTTCTCCCATTTAAAATAACTGAAATAGATTTAATCCATTCCAACCCTGTGAAACATCCCCAAACCATCCTAAATTATGAAAAAAGATATGTTTTTAATTAAGAAACACACTGCCTGACCAGGCGGTGGCGCAGTGGATAGAGCTTAACTGCCACATAACCCATGGCCTAGCATTGGCAGGCTACATAACCTGCAGTTTTTCTTTAAGAATCTTGTGAGTCTTGCCTGACCTGTGGTGGTCCAGTGGATCAAGCACCGACCTGGAACGCTGAGTTCGGCGGTTCAAAACCTTGGGCTTGCCCGGTCAAGGCACGTATGGGAGTTGATGCTTCCTGCTCCTCCCCCCTTCTCTCTCTCTCTCTCTCCTCTAAAATGAATAAATAAAAAATAATAACTTAAAAAAAGAATCTTGTGAGTCTTAAAGGCTCAAGGATTTTCGGAATGATACGCTAGCAGTGGCTTTACTTTATAGTCACCGCTAGCATTTGCACACAATGCAAGGGTCAGAAGGACCTTCATGGGTTTATGGCCTGGCAGCTTCTTCTCCTCTGCGGTGATGAAAGTCCTCTGGGCATTTTTTTCCAAAACAATCCTGTTTTGTCACAGTTGAACACTTGTTGGGGGATGTAGCCTTCCTTCGTGATAAGCACAGCATAACGTGTGATGTACTCCTCAGCTGCCTTAACGTCAGCACTCACACCTTCACGCCTCACCACTGAGTGGATACCAAGATCTCTTCTTGAAATTTTCAAACCAGCTGTGACTTGCCTTAAATGTATCTTCTGCTGTCTCTTTTGAGGTTGATGGTTCTTTCTTCTTCAAGTTGCCATAAGTACTATGTGCCTTTTTGAATATTACAGTCTCCGTCACTGTATCTCCTGCCAGCTCTTTCTCTTTCACCCACACCAGCAGAAGCTTCTCCATTTCTTCATGGGTATTTGTCCTTAATTGGGACAGAATTGTAGTTCCTTTCGCTGGATTTGTGCTTTTGATGGCATCCTTTTGTTTAAGGATGGTACAAATTGTAGCTGTATTGCAGTTGTATGGCCTTGCCAATTCCATCACTCATACACCACACTCATGTTTTTCTATTATTTCTTGCTTTACTTCTATTGACATCATTATCTTCTTCTTCTTCTCACCACTGCCCTTTACACTCACTTTTTTCAGCCCCACAATAGCACACAAAAGAAGTTAGTAAAAAATGCAAAAATGATGCAAGAACAAGTACAGCATTCGAGATTCAACTTGATTCTGCAGGTAACACGTGAGAAAGAACAAGATGCTGGTGTTGTGCTGCCGATACGGGACCCGTGCACTAATGTGCCAACTTCCCGAACCATGACTCATAACTCGGAATTTCACTCGGATCTCGAACAAAAATATGGTCTGAGTTGCAGCTTGTATCTTTAAAGAAAGTCATATGTTGCTCTGCTCGTATCTCAAGGCACCACTGTATTTTACTCACTAAATTAATTCTTTAAAGTATCTCCAATATCAGGCAGTGTCATATGGTAGGAACCTTGGCTTTGGAGTTAAACTGTACTGACTTGGGTGAGTTGCTTAAACTCTAACCTCCCTTAAAACCATTTTAATCATATAAAACCCTCAACTTTGTAGGATAAAAAAACCTAGATATTATATAGTACTAGAAATCATTTATTGGATTTTATTAAATTTTTACCCACAAGTTCTAAAACCACATTAATTCTTTTTTTGGGGGGGGGGCATACAGGAAGGGAGAGATGAGAAGCATCAACTCAGTTGCGTCACTTTAGTTGTTCATGGGTGGGGGGGCTCAAACCAGTGACCTTAGAATTGTGTTGATGATCCCACGCTCAAGCTTGTGAGGCCACACTCAAGCTAGATGAGATAGGTGCTCAAGCCAGAAACCTCAGGTTTCAAACCTAGGACCTTAGTGTCCCAGTTTGATGTTCTACTCACTGTGCCACCACTGGTCAGGCTTTTTTTTTTTTAATTGATTTTGGAGAGAGGAGGGGAGAAAGAAACATGAATTTGTTGTTCCACTTTACGCATTCATTGGTTGACTCTTGTATGTTCCCTGACTGAGGATCAAACGCACAACCTTGGTGTACCTGGATGATGCTCTAACCCAGTGGTAGTCAACCTGGCCCCTACCACCCACTAGTGGGTGTTCCAGCTTTTATGGTGGGCGGTAGCAGAGCAACCAAAGTATAAATAAAAAGATAGATTTAACTATAGTAAGTTGTTTTATAAAGATTTATTCTACCAAACTTAGCAAAAATCCGACGTAATGTACTTGGTAAGTAATTATTATTATATGCTTTAACTTGCTGTAACTCTGCTTTATAAATTTTAAAAGTAAAGTTACTTCCCTACTTTATAAATCACCATTATGGTGGAGCCAGTGGGCGGATAGAAAATTTTACTACTAACAGAGATACAAAAGTGGGTGGTAGGTATAACCAATGCACTACCCCTGCTCTAACCAATTGAGCTACCTGGCCAGCGCCTAAAAAACACAGTGATTCTTGACAAAGGTCTTCTGTCCTCTAGCAAGAATTCTGTTTCTTCCTTTGAATCTCTGCTGTCCTATTTAGCATGCACTTTCCCTCTTTATATATATATTTTTTTGTATTTTTTTTTTCTGAAGCTGGAAACGGGGAGAGACAGTCAGACAGACTCCCGCATGCGCCCAACCAGGACCCACCCGGCACGCCCACCAGGGGCGAAGCTCTGCCCACCAGGGGGGATGCTCTGCCCCTCCGGGACATCCCTCTGCCGCGACCAGAGCCACTCTAGCACCTGGGGCAGAGGCCAAGGAGCCATCCCCAGTGCCCGGGCCATCTTTGCTCCAATGGAGCCTCGGCTGCGGGAGGGGAAGAGAAAGACAGAGAGGAAGGAGGGGGTGGGGTGGAGAAGCAAATGGGCGCTTCTCCTATGTGCCCTGGCTGGGAATCGAACCCGGGTCCCCCTGCACGCCAGGCCAACGCTCTACCGCTGAGCCAACCGGCCAGGGCCCCTCTTTATATTTTTAATCCTGAAACTAATTCCATGTATGCTTGCTTGTTTATTTGTTTGTTTATTTGAGTGAGAGTAGGAGAAGTACGGAGATAGACTCCCGCATGCCCCCAACCAGGATCCACCCAGCAATCCACATGGGGCCTATGCTCTACCCCTCGCTCAGAACCAAACTATTTTTAGTACCTGAGGTGGTGGCTCCACAGAGCCATTGTCAGCATCCAGGCTGATGCACTCAAATCAATTGAGCCATGGCTACAGGAGGTAGAGAGAGATGGGGGGGTGTGGGGAGAAGCAGATGGTTGTCTCTTTTGTTGTTCTCTGGCCCAGAATGGAATCCAGGACTTACACACAATAGGTCATTGGTTCTCAAAGTGTGCACTAGGGCGCACTGGTGGGCCCTAGATAATTTCCAGGTGTGCCCTATGGTATTCCAGAGAAATATGTGCCTGTTGGGGACCAAAAAACCAACAGGGTTTTTGGAATTTAGATTTTTGGAGGACAGAGGTGTGGGGAATTGGCTGTAAGCTGACAGTCTGCCAAACCCCCCACCTCACTGGCCTGATTAGGTTGCAAAAGGCTGTTAAGCTATAGTGCTGGATTGTTTACACTACCCCCCATGTTCCCCGGAAAGACTGGAGGCAAGTTTCTTCTATCCTTTGTTTGGTGTAAAGTTAAGATGACATGTATAATGCAGTTTTCTGCACTCAACACAATTAAGAGTAAAAGGAGAAAACTTCTTCAATGTATTGACGAGGAAATGAAAGTTTGCCTTTCAAATATATGCCCAAACATTGAAGAAATCACTAGGACACATCAGACTCATGTTTCTCATAAACACAAGAATGAAAAAGCACATTTGTACCAGGACCTGCCAAATTTACTAAATCTTACTAAGTATATATTTATATATATAAAAATATAACTATTTTAGCCTGACCTGTGGTGGCTCAGAGGATAAAGCGTCAACCTGGAAACGCTGAGGTTGCCGGTTCAGAACCCTGGGCTTGCCTGGTCAAGGCACATATGGGAGTTGATGCTTCCTGCTCCTCCCCCTTCTCTCTCTCTCTCTCTCTCTCTCTCTCTCTCTCGCTCTCACTCTCTCTCTCCTCCCCCCTCTCTATAATGAATAAATAAAAAATCTTTAAAAAATTTTTAAAAAAAGATAACTTTTTTGTTTTTTATTTTTTAGCCCCTCTTTTTTACAAATTCTAAAAAGTATAACTCAAAAAATGTAACACAAAAATGTTTTTAATTTTTTTTAATTTATTCATTTTAGAGAGGAGAGGGAGAGACAGAGAGGAGAGACAGAGAGAGAGAAGGGGGAGGAGGAGCTGGAAGCATCAACTCCCATATGTGCCTTGACCAGGCAAGCCCAGGGTTTCAAACCGGCGACCTCAGCATTTCCAGGTCGACACTTTATCCACTGTGCCACCACAGGTCAGGCCACAAAAATGTTTTTAATGTCAGAATAAATTTAATTTTGTCATATTTATTTCATTTAATTACCATAAAAGCACACTTGGACTTTATATTTCTTCTTTAATTTTTGACTTAATTATTATAACATATTTCTCAGAAATTTGTATATAGTGCGCCTACAATTATTTGTAGAATTTTAATTTTTATTTATTTATTTATTTTTACAGGGACAGAGAGAGAGTCAGAGGAACAGATAGGGACAGACAGGAACAGAGAGAGATGAGAAACATCAATCATCAGTTTTTCATTGCAACATCTTAGTTGTTCATGTATTGCTTTCTCATATGTGCCTTGACCACAGGCCTTCAACAGACTAACCCCTTGCTTGAGCCAGCGACCCTGGGTCCAAGCTGGTGAGCTTTTTTTTTTTTTTTTCTCAAGCCAGATGAGCCTGTGCTCAAGTTGGCAACCTCAGGGTCTCGAACCTGGGTCCTTCCGCATCCCAGTCTTGATGCTCTATCCACTGCCCCACCGCCTGGTCAGGCTATTTGTAGAATTTTAAATGCGCCCTGACTTCAAAAAGTTTGAGAACCACTGTGCTAGGTCAACACTCTACCACTGAACCAACCAGCCAGGGCTCAGCTCTGCTTATTTAAATGCCACTTTCTTCCTGAAGCCTTCATCCACATTGAATGTCCATTCCTTTGAAATTCTATAGAACTTCATATAAGCACCACTTAACTACTTGTTCATAAAGTATTTTGTATTTTTAGGTGAACAGGTAAAAAATTTATTTGTGCCTTGGCCAGATAGCTCGGTTGGTCAGAGCAGCATCCCAAAGCTGAGGTTGTCAGTTCGATCCCCTGGTCAGGGCACATAAAGGAACAGATCAATGTTCCTGTCTCTCTCTCTCTCAGAAAAGAAAAAAATATATAGATAGATAGATAGACACAGTGGCACCTTGAGATACGAATTTAATTCGTTCTGTAACCGAGCTCGTAAGTCAGTCAACTCGTATATCAAACTGCTGATACTGGACCCGTGCGCCAACACGCCAACTAGCAGCAGCTTCCTGAATTACGACTCATATCTTGGAATTTCACTTGGATCTCTAACAAAAATCAAACCGAGTTGCAGCTTGTATCTTAAAAAATACATATGTTGGTCTGTTCATATCTCAAGGTACCACTGTATATAGATATATAGATATATTCATTCTTTTTTATCTAATATGTGCAAAACACTCTATATGTCTTATCAAAAAAGAAAAAAGAATTACATTTTAGAGTATAACAACCTCAATGTTTCAAACATTTAGTTCCTACACAATTCCTGCACTAAAGTAAAGCATACCCAGACAGACATGTTAAAGCAACATTCTAATGTGTTCTAACTAGATTTTGCACATTTTAGATACTAGCACATTTACAATTTAAATATATTCACTGTAGAAACTGTGTATTAGTTACTTACTGCTGTGTAATAAATGACTCCAAAACCTAATGGCTTAAAAGAACAAATAATTATCATCTCAGTTTTGGTGAGCCCAGATTGAAAGTGCTTAACTGGGTGGTTCTAGCTCAGTGTCTCATGAGGTTGCAGTCAATCTGTTGGCTGAGATCAGGCATCCAAAGGTTGCTTCCAAGGGGGCTTCCTCACGTGACTGCTGGCAGAATGCCTCACTTCTTGCCATATGAGACTCTCCAATAGGCTCTTTGAGTATCCTCATGATGTGACAGCTGGCTTTCTCCAGAGTAAGTGATCTAAGAGGGGTAACAAAGAGGAAACCACAGTACCTTTTAAGACCTACTCTCTGAAATTGCACACCATTTTTGCTTTTTCTCTATCCATTCAAACAAAATAAGTCAATAAATCCAGCTTACACTCAAGGGAAGAGGACTCAAGCTGCACCTTTTAAAAGGAGTGTCGATTTGTGAACAGTTTAAATCACCATGGAATGTTTAATATAAGTATGTTCATTGAAGAAAAATTGGAAACTGTGGAAGAAAAAAAGGGGAGCAAATCACTACCCAATGGATACATCACTATTTGGTGTATATAATGCCAGTCTTTAAAATATATAAATTTTCTCAAAATATACTATGTATATTATTTTGTAAACTGTTCTTTTATTTAATATATTGTGAACATATCTTTCATTTCAAATATTCTTTCAGAACATTTTTAATTGCTGAATAGCATCTTATATGTATGTATAACTTAATTCTATATTTTAGAACACTTAGGTTGTTTACAAACTTTTCCTATTTTATATTATTTTGTTAAAATCCTTGTAAAACTAATTTCTTTTCACATACATGACTTTTTTTTTCTTCTTTTTTTTCATGACTGTTTCTTACATTCCTAGACAGGGAATTTCTGGAACAGCGTTTGCACAGTTTTAAAACTTCTGTTACCTACTGCCTAATTTGAGTAGAATTTTTGCTTGTCATTGAGTCCATTCAGCCAAATGTCTGTGTCAAATATCTGTAATAATGTCTACAAGACTTTGTTCAAATTTTGGTTACAAGTGAATTTGTTGAGAATGCTTGAAATCACTATGAAATGAGTTGTTACATAAATTTTACTGAAGAGTGAACGTTAGCCCATTTCTCCAGCAAACTACAAATGATATGCAGCCAAATTCTGGTATTTTCAATTCTCACTTTTTAAAAAACTAGTTTTAACTAACTTTTAAAATGACTTTGTTTTTTTTGAAGAGGGAATACATTAACTGTTTCAAAATCCAAAAGATAGAAAGTAAAACTCCCACCCCTGTGCCACAGCTACCCAGTCTTAGTGCCTGAAGGCAAGCAATGCTACCTGCTGCAGATATTTTATGCATATGTAGTAGGTCTTTTCTATTGTCAATGTAAGGAACATCCAAACCTGTAAGAATTTTCATGAATTTGAGTCGAACTGTCTATAATTGCCGAGAAGCAAAATCTTAACAGATTGAGAAAATGCTCTGGAAAATAGCAGTCTCACCACTTATTTTATATATCAGAATCAAAGGGGAAGAATTAAAGGGATTACATGAAATCCACTGATGATAGATTAGGGAAGTGGGAGAAAGCAAAACAGGGAAATCTCCGGGATTGGATAATATAGACATTTATTTTTTCACATTGGTGGTTACCCAATATGGTTACCCAAGAGTTAACAGAGTGAGGGCTTCTGTGGTCTACTCTAGTAGGAGATGTGCCCTGGAAAGATTACTCTTACTTTTTGTTTAAGTGAGAGAGAGGGACAGATAGGAAGGGGGATACGAAACATCAACTCATAGTTGTGGCACCTTAGTTGTTCATTGATTGTTTTCTGATACGTGGGGCGGGGCAGCCACCAGCTGAGCCAGTAACCCCATGCTTAAGCTAGCGACCTGAGGGTTTCAAACTTGGGTCCTCTGCATCCCAAGCTGTCGCTCTATCCACTCTGCCACCACCTGGTCAGGGTATCCCATGATTTTTTTAACCAGAATTCTGACTGGGTATTAGGTTGTTTCCAATCTTTCACTATCACAAAATAACCTTGTACAAACATGTAAAACATGTAATATTCTCTCTTCAGTTTAGGAATTAATGCTTAGTTAAGAATGATTAAAATTGTCTCTGTTCTAGTTTGGATGCCTGTCTTGATTGTCCAAAGTTCTCCCTCTATGTGCTTCTTGTGCCAGAGTGTCCTTTTGAGGTTCCTTTTCCCTGTCCACGCTTATCAATTATCCAAAGGCAAGTACAAAGTCTTATTTATAAATCTTTAATTTCTTTAAGAAGTCCTATGAAAACTTTTTCATGAAAAGGTTTTGCATTTGCCCCTTGGTTCCACAAACATCCTGCTGTTGCTGGGAAGGTTGTGTTAAGCTCTACCACCTCTAGTAAAAGGGGGAAATTTCTGATAGACGTCTAAGTAGAAATGAAGTTCCCCCTCTGCTTTCTCTCCTCCATAAATCCCACCCCATCCTCAAGGACTTTCTCATGAAGCTTCCCATTAAATGCCACTAGTCAACTTTTCCTCTACCACAGAGGGTCTAAAAAGCATTTCACACCAACTTAAAGCACAGACCCTTGGAACCTTTGCAATTGCTGTACCCTCTGCCTGGAATACTCTTACCCTTGATAAACACATACATGGTTTGCTTCCCCACTTCAAGGACTCTGTTCAAATGCTGCCTCTTCAAAGAATCCTGTTCTTTTCAACCTAAATGTTTCCCTTACCCTGCTTTTGCTTCGTGTCACCGCCACCACCTGATTTACATTGGCATTTGTGTCTCCCCTCCCTGAATTTAAGCTACGTGAAGGTATAGCCTTGTTTTATTTGGTGCTGTTATCTCAACCCTGTAGATTATTCAGTGAATACTATCCAATTATGGGCACAAATTCTATTAACATATATGAAATGAGGGTTGAAAATGTCTAGTAATATATAAAAGTAAGGCACTATTACTGACTTTAACTTTTGCTGACTGGATCCTCAGACAAGAGAAATAAAAACAGACCAACTCTGTTCTTATTATAAGGTAGTGTACTTTATTCCACGGGTTACATAGAGACACCAAGGCAGGTTACAGAAGAAATTTTAGGAGGAGCTTTAATCATAAGCCGGCTAGCTATACGGGGCACAATCCCAAATCATGTAGGGCCTAATACAGTTCTGAGCCTGCTTTTATACAAAATCAATTACAGGTTAGAGTGGGCAAGAAGGGGCTTGCGATCCCTTTGTCTAGAGGTATGTTACTCTCATGACCTTAGGGTGAGTCCGAATATAGGAATTCTTGACCAAGGTACATGAACATTATTTCCTAAGGTTTTCAGATAAGTTCTATCTTCTTTGCTCTGTGTGGCAAGTGGCCCCAGGCACCCTTTCAGAGAATTCTAGGAATCTGCTGAACTATGACTAGATGACCCAGTCGTCCTCATAAGCCGGGAAGCTCCTGCATTCTTCTTTCCAT
This sequence comes from Saccopteryx leptura, assembly GCF_036850995.1. Classification (NCBI taxonomy): domain Eukaryota; kingdom Metazoa; phylum Chordata; class Mammalia; order Chiroptera; family Emballonuridae; genus Saccopteryx; species Saccopteryx leptura. Next base: position 198,466,974 of record NC_089506.1, read on the forward strand.
TCTCCACAGAAAGGAGGGGATAAAAGGCCTGACTTTTCCTCTTTAAAATGGCACTGCTAATGCTAAGTTTTACAGTTCCTTAGCACCTTATCACATTCTGTTGATTCCTACTTAAAGTTTTCCGTTTCCTTCTGTTTATATTACATGCCCACACTGTGCCTCAAAAAATATTTACCCAAATAATTTAGTACTGAGAAAGGTTAAGCAACTCGCCCAAGGTCAGTGGTAGTGCCAACGGAGATCTGACTCTCAAGGTTGGATTTGACGTACCACGTTAATAACACACGGTTAAAAGAAGCAGCAAAGTCGTCGTGCCCTAATAAGCGAACCTGCTAGCAGTTCTGACTCATACTAGGCTGAGACCAAAGGCTCCTCCGGTAACCACACAAACTCCCCGGTGCCTAAACAGCCCCAGCACCCAGCCACCTACGCCGCTGCGTCGTTCCGCTCTTCCGTTGACCTTCAGGGTCTACGGAGACGTCAGCAAACGGAAGGGCTCTGTCCATGCGCTGATTGGTCGCGCGCTGCTAGTCCCGCCTCCTGCTTTCCGCTCTCCTCCTCAGAACCTACCGGAATCTTCTCTGTGCTGTCGCCGCTGTGTTCTCCGACTTTCGCTCTTATAGACACCAAACCGTCGGGCAGTTAGGATGCCGCGTGGAAGCCGAAGCCGCACGTCCCGCGTGGCCCCTCCGGCCAGGTGAGGCCCCCGCGGGGTGTGAGGCCCTGCCGGCGCCATGGGGCAGAGGGAACTCGCGCCAGGCCGAGGCCGAGGCCACTGGCATCTGATGGCCGATGTGGGCCCGTCCGCCCCGCGCAAGCCGGGCATAAAGGGGTTCTGGCTAGATTTTCCGTTAGTGGCAAGCGTTCGTATTTCGAAAGCCCGTGAATTACTGCTTAAAATACCTCGTTGCTCATTTTAAGTTAAAACAGCCAAGTTGTAAAGAGAAATGGAGGTTTGTAAGTTGTAAACAGGCTGAAACGTCAAAGTAGCAAAACAGTGTAGAAAAAAGGTAATGTAATCGGGAAAATGGTCGAATTTCAGTTCAGTGAGTCTTGGAGCGCCTGCCCTGCGCAGTGAGTGAGCCTGTGAGCCCTGGCGGGGTGGCTGGGCTGGGCAGAGCGCCCTCCAGAGGCCGGCGGTGCGGCTGCAGCCCCAGCCGGGGCGCCTGGAAGAATCAACTAGTGAATGCATGAGTGAGTGGAGCAACAAATTGGTGTCTCTCTCTTCCTCTCTCTCCCTAAAATCAAGAGGTAAAAACTTAAAAAAGCAATGAGCGTTTTAGGGTCTCGGCCTAATAAGGGACGCAGTCTCTAAGGCCCTCACGTGTATGTGACTTTCTATTTTATAAGGACTGCCAATTACACCTGGTAACCCTAGAGATTCATGTTATTCCTATTTTACAGACATAAGGAAAAAGAGACTCTGAATAAATGACTTGTCCAAGGTCATGGCCTCTAGTAAGTAGGAAAGCCAGGTGTCAGACCCGGGTTTTCCAGTGACTAATTCGGGACACTTTTTAGCACAGGACCATATTGCTTCACTGGATTGGGTTCATACAGTGTGCTAGGGTTATAGGGAAGCGGTCCACTTACGGGAAGAAACTTGTAGCCAAAGGACAGGTCACCCATTTTTATAAAATGAAGTCATAAACTTTTGACCTGGCCTCAAATATTTGGAGGAAGAGAACCCAAGGGAACAATCTAAAAATAGGTTAAAGGGAGCATGATATATGTGAAGATTGTTATTTATTTACTTTTGATTTTGAGAGTACACTTATTGAAGCTGGGGACAGTGGAACAAGGGAGGGACAGAAGAAGTAACAGGAGAGCTTAGGTGGGGCTGCTCTGGCTCACAGGAAAGAGAAGAAGGAGGCCTTGAGGACAGGTTCAGCGTGGGTGAGCCCTGCAGGAGCCACCCCTGCCTGTTGCTTCTCTGGTTGCAAATCTGGAGACCCTTAGAGGGAAGAAGTGGGGGAAGGAAAAGGCACTGGTGTGCTCTGGGGAGGGAGAACACACTATGTGAAGATTTTTTTGTGGGCTTTTTTTTTAATTTAGATTTTATTTATTCATTTTTTTTATTAGAGAGAGAGAGAGAAAGAATAGGGGGAGGAACTGGAAGCATCAACTCCCATATGTGCCTTGACCAGGCAAGCCCAGGGTTTTGAACTGGCGACCTCAACATTCCAGGTCGACACTTGATCCACTGCGCCACCACAGGTCAGGCTGTGAAGATTATTTTAAAGTAGTACAGAACATAATAGTGAAATTGTTGATAGCATCCAAAGGTCCTGCATATGGGAAACAGTTGAAATTAATTTTGGTTTAACAGTTCAGGCAAGTTACTTCTAGTCTCTGGGCTTCAGTGTTCTAATCTGTAAAATGAAGGAATTGGACTAGATCACTGGTTTTCTATCTCTTTACACTTGGGGACCAGTGGAAATAATTATTTGGGGGACCACTAAGGCAGAAATCACACTGAGCATAAGCAAATTTGACTAAGATCATTGGCTTGATTATTTTCATACAACATCAGGGTGGTTAACACGTTTGTGGATTGGCATGAAATTTCTGGCAGATTGGAGGTTGAAAACCCCTGGACTAGATTATTTCCTGGGATGACTATCTATCTGCAGGTCTCCTTTCCGATGTTATCAGTTTAGGAAGACCTCCATTGACTATCCTTAAATTATGACATCCCACAACATTCTCCCTCTTTCTCTAACACTTGTGATGGATTCTGTAAGGATATTTTAAACTCAATATATAACAATTTTTATGAAATATTGGAATAACTTCTTTAAAGATACTGTGGTAAAAAAACAAAAGAGAAGTAAAGATACTGTGGGCTAGGTGAATACTTGGAAATGGTTGCAAAAAAGCAGGAACAAAATTTTATATTTGGTGTTACAACCTTAACAAAAGATTAAAGATAAAATGTAATGAGCCCTGGCCGGTTGGCTCAGTGTTAGAGCGTCGGCCTGGTGTGCAGAAGTCCCGGGTTCGATTCCCGGCCAGGGCACACAGGAGAAGCGCCCATCTCCTTCCTCTCTGTCTCTCTCTTCCCCTCCTGCAGCGGAGGCTCCATTGGAGCAAAGATGGCCCGGGCGCTGGGGATGGCTCCTTGGCCTCTGCCCCAGGTGCTAGAGTGGCTCTGGTCGCGGCAGAGCGTCGCCCCCTGGTGGGTGTGCCGGGTGGATCCCGGTCCGGCGCATGTGGGAGTCTGACTGTCTCCCTGTTTCCAGCTTCAGAAAAATACAAAAAAAAAAAAAAAAAAAGAAAAGAAATAGTTCAGGGAATTGTGTTCTGTAAAGTTTTTTTTTTTGTGTGTGTGTATACACACTATTTGTGTTTAATAATTTAAAATGAAAACTCTGATATTTAAATTGACAGTTTCTAAACCTGGCTGGAAGTGGGAATTATATTTTTGTTCTTTCCTTTCACAGCCGGGCACCTCAGATGAGAGCTGCACCCAGGCCAGCACCAGCAGTTCAGACACCAGCCCCTGCTCCACCATCTGCTGTCGGCTCGCCTGCTGCTGCTCCCCGGCAGCCAGGTCTGATGGCCCAGATGGCAACCACTGCAGCTGGCGTGGCTGTGGGCTCTGCTGTTGGCCACACAATAGGTCATGCCATCACTGGGGGCTTCAGTGGAGGAAGTAATGCTGAGCCCGCAAGGCCTGACATCACTTACCAGGTAAGATTTTGGGTGGCATTTCCCTTCAGTAGTATATTATGAGAAAAGCTGAGTATCTGGGGGTTCCTTAATGTGTAAGAACTGTCTGTAATTTTAGAATCCACAATACTGTTAACAGAAAATCTTTTATCAAAAGCCACATTTGGCAGTTGAATTAGTGCCTTAAGCCAGTATTAGCAAGTACTATATAAATTGTATTTCTTCCCAGGGAGAATTGTGATAGTTCAGCCTGATTCACTGTAAAACAGCCATTTTCCTTTTCTTTTAAATATTTTGTTTTGGTTACCCTTAAGTGAAAGTTTCAGTCTTAGTTAAATATTCAAAAAAATCTCTTTAATAGCTCTTTGCTCCTTGATCTCTTACCTGACATTTGCCGCTGTCCCTCTTTCTGAGGCATGTGAATTTTCTCTGATGAGCATGGATGTGTATCTGTTGTATTTCTGGTATCCTTGAAACTCGCATCCATCTTTTTTCTTTAATAGCTCCATTTTTCCTCCATGAAACTTCACTAAACCCCTGGTGTTTAAATGCCCAGATAACCATATCACTTTATTTGCATCATTGTTCTTTTTTTTTTTTTTTTTTTGTATTTTTTCTGAAGCTAGAAACGGGGAGAGACAGTCAGACAGACTCCTGCATGCGCCTGACCGGGATCCACCCAGCACGCCCACCAGGGGGCGACGCTCTGCCCACCAGGGGACGATGCTCTGCCCCTCCGGGGCGTCGCTCTGTTGCGACCAGAGCCACTCTAGCGCCTGGGGCAGAGGCCAAGGAGCCATCCCCAGCGCCCGGGCCATCTTTGCTCCAATGGAGCCTCGGCTGCGGGAGGGGAAGAGAGAGACAGAGAGGAAGGAGAGGGGGAGTGGTGGACAAGCAGATGGGCGCTTCTCCTGTGTGCCCTGGCCGGGAATCGAACCCGGGACTTCTGCACGCCAGGCCGACGCTCTACCACTGAGCCAACCGGCCAGGGCCCTTTTTTTTTTTTTTTTTTAATTCAGTGAGAGAAGGGTAGTCAGAGACAGACTCCTGCATGCACCCCGACCAGGATCCGCCTGGCATGCCCACTAGGGGGCAATGCTCTGCCCATCTGGGTTGTTACTCCGTTGCTCAGCAACCAAGCTCTAGGGCCTGAGGCAGAAGCCATGGAGCCATCCTCAGTGCCCACGGCCAACTCACTCCAATTGAGCCGTGGCTGCAGGAGGAAGAGGGGGAGAGGGAAAGAAAGGGGGGGGGGGAGCAAGAGGAGGAGGAATGGAGGAGTGGATCGGTGTTTCTCCTGTGTGCCCTGACTGGGAATCAAACTCGGGACATCCACACGCCAGGCTGACGTGCTACCGCTCAGCCAGCCAGCCAGCCAGGGCCACATCTTTGTTCTTGAATCTTCCTGATTAAACTGGAATTTTGCTTAAACTCATTTTCTGCCTTAAAAATATTTCTCTTTTCATGTTACTAGATGGAAACTAATTTGCAGCTGGGTCTAGTTCTGTTTCCCCAATTAACCTCAAAGACAGTGGGTATTACTCTGTGCTCAGGTGTAAATCTGATTTCCTTTCTAAATGTTCCTGATTGTTATGCCTTTGCAGGAGCCCCAGGGAACTCAGCCAGGATACCAGGAGCAGCAGCAGCAGTTTGGCCCATGCCACTATGAGATGAAGCAGTTTTTGGAGTGTGCCCAGAACCAGGGTGACCTTAAGCTTTGTGAGGGTTTCAGTGAGGTGCTGAAACAGTGCAGATTTGCAAATGGTAGGTGATCATATCAATCTGTGATTGAACTTGCATATGCTCGAGTCATTTAGTGATGGTGCTCCTGGACCTTGTAGAAATGAGGGAGTCTGAGTTTAATAAAACTGACAAATTAAAGGAGATTTTGTTTAAATTACTTTAAAAATAAGCTAACTTCTAACAAGGAGCAGCTGGTCCAGAGGTTTCTAGTCTTTTTTTTTTTTTTTTTTTTTTAATTCAGTGAAAGGAGAGGCAGAGACAGACTCCCGCATGTGCCTCTACCAGGATCCACCCAGCAAGCCCACTAGAGGGTGATGCTCTGCCCATGTGGGGCATTGCTCATTGCTCAGCAACTAAGCTCTTTTTAGCGCCTAAGATGGAGGCCATGGAGCCATCCTCAGTGTCCAGAGCCAACTCGCTCCAGTTGAGCCATGGCTGCAGGAGGAGGGGGAGAGAGAGAAAGCGATAGAGAAGAAGCAAGAGGGAGAGGGGTGGAGAAGCAGATGGGCACTTCTCCTGACTGGGAAAGTGTGCCAGATCTTGTGGTTAACTGTATGTGAGTGATCAAGACTTAAGGCGATGAATACAAAATTTCATTTTCATCCAAGTCCAGGAATGCACATATAGACTCTGCTGTTACTGGCATTCGATGTACCTCATTGGAAAGACAAGTTTATTAATTCTCTCAATGGAACTGAGATTTAGGCTCTCCAGAATGTCAACTTGTTTTCGTGTCATTTGACTCAGTCAACCTAAGAATTCACCATCTATTAAAATGCTTATTTTCATTTTGGTAGGACATAAGGGAGAAGTTAACCCTTTCAGGTGGTTGAACATATGGAAGTAACAGATTGCATGCCTAAATTTCTCAGAATTTTTTAATGAAGCCTAATCTGATATCAAAGTGGCTATATTGCTGCTTAAGAACTCTGTTCCCAGAAGCACATGTGCCCTGTCTTTTGTCAGGTGTGACAAATGTTGAGTTGAAGTTTTCTTGGTTTCAGGATGCCTTCAGTAACTTATGAAAGAAATCCTGGGTTCTTTCTCTCCTTATACATGTAATTGGGAGGGCTTCTGTTTGGTAAGGATTACATAGCAAGTGCTCTTCTAACACACCTTTTTTGTTTGCAGGATTAGCCTAATTAAGAAGTTCAGATTGAAGAAATGGAAAATCATCTCTCATGACCAAGTTAATTTAGTATAAAAATATAATTGATAGTGAAAGTATAAAACTACCAGTTAAACCTCTCTTCTATCATTAATAGTTTCCTTGACTCAGAATTACAATGGAAGAGAGCCTTCATTCTGAAGAAATGCATTGAGTTTGGGGCTGGGCAAATGTTTGGCCTCCTTAAACCAGCTTTTGTGATGTTACTGTTTGTGAATTAATTAGAATAAAGTGATTTTCTTCCAAAATGGTGTCTGATTAGTGTAAGGTCATAAATTAGATATGATATACACATGTTGAACATATGTATTTTTCAGAAGAACATAATTGTCTCAACATGTCTTTTAAGTTTATTTTGTGTATGTAGTCTCTGGATATTGAGGAACTTTTGTAGAGAAATAGTTATGTAAGGAGTAGTTCACTAGCAAACATACTGCTCATTAAAAAGATTCCAGATACTATAGGCCTTTGGAGCCAGTGTTCAGTAAACTGAGCAGTAACAAGAAACTGTTTAAAATAGTAACTGTTCTAGGCCCTGGTCGGCAAACTTGGCTCGCGAGCCACATGCGGCTCTTTGGCCTCGAGTGTGGCTCTTCCACAAAATACCACATGCGGGTGCTACCTCGATAAGGAATGTACCTACCTATATAGTTGTAAGTTTAAAAAATTGGCTCTCAAAAGAAATTTCAATCGTACTGTTGATATTTGGCTCTGTTGACTAATGAGTTTGTCGACCTGCCCTAGAATATCCAATTAGTTGGTCAGAAATGGAAACTATTCTGTTAATACAGGTAGTTCCCCTGGAAATGTTTTTCTCATACTTAGGCATCGTTGCTTCCTCTTCCTGAAAGACTAGTTGCAATTATTTTGAGATGGACTAATTTTGAGGCACATCATTTTTTTTTTTTCTCTATTTTTCTGAAGCTAGAAACGGGGAGAGACAGTCAGACAGACTCCCGCATGCGCCCGACCGGGATCTACCCGGCACGCCCACCAGGGGGCGGGCTCTGCCCCTTTGGGGCGCCGCTCAGCCTCGACCAGAGCCACCCCAGCACCCGGGCCATCCCCGCTCCAATGGAGCCCCGGCTGCGGGAGGGGAAGAGAGAGACAGAGAGGAAGGAGAGGGGGAGGGGCGGAGAAGCAGCCGGGCGCTTCTCCTGTGTGCCCCGGCCAGAAATCGAACCCGGGACCTCCGCATGCCAGGCCGACGCTCCACCACCGAGCCAGCCGGCCAGGGCCCATATTTTTTTTTTAAAGATTCTATTTATTGATTTTAGAGGAGAGGGGTGAGGAGCACCAATGGGTAGCAGCTTCTCATATGTGCCTTAACCGGGCAGGCCTGGGGTTTCAAACCAGGACCTTGGCATTCCAGGTTGACACTCTATCCATTGTGCCACCACAGGTCAGGTAGGCCATCGTTTTTTTAACAGCCAAGTTCCAAACCAACAAAATTTTATTCAGTTCCTAGGAGTTGTCCTCCACGTCTACATGCTCCTGCACTCTTCTGACTTTCAAATGTCTCTTATCTGTTTTTTTTTTCCCTTCTAAGATTTAGAGACCTCTGTTACTATAAAGTGAATTGATGTTGAATGAGTGAATTCAATTGCTGCTTCCTGTCCTCAGCTGTATTCTTAGAGTGCCCTATTCTACCAAACCATTGAGTTCCTGAAAGGGGCCAAGACTGCCTTGCCCTAACCATCTGAATAACCCCAGACAGTTCAATCGTGGCAAAACCTCCATCATATCTGCATTGGTCTCCTTTGCTCATTTTCCTGGAGGCTCAGGGCTTTTAAGTTCATAGTGTTAGTCCCCATCCAAAGTGTGATCGTATATAGTGGGTACTCAAATATCGTTCAATTAGTGAATCCAAAGAAAATGAACCACTGACAAGTAAAATGTAAGAGTGGCTGGCTTGTGGAACCATGGCTCCACAGAGAAGGACACGGAACAATCTTAGGTACATTGGCCTTTTGCCCTAAGGTCAGAAGCATTTTGTCATGTATTGCAAGTATGAACTAGCCTTGGCTGTGTAGCTAAGTTGGTTAGAGCATTGCCCTGATGTGCCAAGGTTGTGGGTTCAATGCCCAGTAAGGGCATGTACAACAGTCAACCAGTGAATGCATAAGTAAGTAGGACAACAAATTGATGTTTCTTCCTTTTAAAACAAAAAAAATGTGTAAACTAGTATGAGTCAAGTCTATAGCTAGAGCCAGGGTGGGGGAAGGACTATTGATAGTAAAAGGAGGAGACTGAGGTGTTTTCATCCTTGGATCCAGATGTACCTTGATAAGCTGAAGACCTTTATGCATAAAGCTCATACCCTGAAGTTACTTGCAACTACTTTTATTTTTACAGAGACGGAGGGACAGATAAGGACAGATAAAACAGAAAGGGAGAGATGAGAATCAGTTCTTCATTGTGGTACCTTAGTTGTTCACTGCTTTCTCATGTGTGCCTTAACCAGGGGTTATAGCAGAACAAGTGACCCCTTGCTCAAGACAGCAACCTTGGACTCAAGCCAGCGACCATGGAGTCATGTCTATGATCCCACATGTAAGCCAGCGATCCTGCACTCAAGCTGGATGAGCCTGCACTCAAGCCAGCAACTTTGGGGTTTCAAACGTAGGTCCTCTGCATCCCAGTCCAGTGTTCTATCCACTGCACCACTGCCTGGTCAGGCTCAACTGCTCTTTGTATAGTAATTCAGCAAAGTTTTTCTGCAGTGGAAAATAGATGGTCAGTGTGATATAACAGAAAGAACACTTGCGCCCACATCTGGGGTTAATCTAGGCTCTCCTCACCTATTTTTTGATGAACTAATCACATTCTCTTCAAAATGGGCTAATACCAGAGTTTTGGGATCCATGTGAAGTGCTTTGTAAGATGCTTGTCAAATGGGTGTTAATGGGCTCAGCTCCTGTGAAACTGTGTTAGCCCTCCCTTCATTTTGTATATTAAGGGTTTGAAAAAAAGGTTGCTTTAGCATAAGGGAGAGCAATAAACAAGTATCTGCTGGGTGTTAGCATGTTGCTTATACTATTATATTTACAATTCTGTCAGCCTCTTAAGATAGAATCACTGCCCTGGCCGGTTGGCTCAGTGGTAGAGCGTCGGCCTGGCGTGCAGGAGTCCCGGGTTCGATTCCCCAGGGCACACAGGAGAAGCGCCCATCTGCTTCTCCTTCCTCTCTGTCTCTCTCTTCCCCTCCCGCAGTCAAGGCTCCATTGGAGCAAAGATGGCCCGGGCACTGAGGATGGCTCTGTGGCCTCTGCCTCAGGCGCTAGAATGGCTCTGGTTGCAACAGAGCAGTGCCCCAGATGGGCAGAGCATCGCCCCCTGGCGGGCATGCTGGGTGGATCCTGGTCGGGCACATGCGGGAGTCTGTCTGACTGCCTCCCCGTTTCCAACTTCAGAAAAATATACACACACACAAAAAAATAGAATCACTGATGTGGACCCTCACCCGGAGAGCCCAAAGTCGCACATAGAGCCCAGGCGCTTTTCCTGGCACACACAACTCTTCCCAGTAGAAAATGCAGCCTGAAAACAAAATGGGTAAGGATGAAATGATGGAGGCAGATCAGAGGTTGATTCCTGAGGAGATGTTCCCTAACTTTTAAGGTCTGCAATTTATAGGGCAGCCCCACAAACTGTCCCTGAGCAGATCGTGATGCCCTGGTGCCTGCGCTAGTGTGGGCGCGCCAGTGCGCTGTTTCCTGATCACAGCAAACACAGAAGTTGTTCCCAGAGAAGCAGGTTGGCTTTAAATCCTCTGGACCTGGAGATGAAGTGAGCTCCAGAAGGAAGATTGGTCACCCCATGCTGTCCTGCCTGGTCCCAGGTCACCAGAACTTCCCTCACCCTCCACCAGAGGTCGCCCCCTGGAGAAACTTGGCCTTGCGCGTTGTCCCTGCTGAGCCTTGGCCTGCATCCCGGGTTTGCAGTTGTGATTTATTTTGGGCACCCTCAGCCTTCCCTCATCAAGTAGCAAAGCACGAAAGAAGAGCAGCAAAATATCCTGCTCTAGCCACGAGTGTCTGTTGGGGACACACTTCAGTTCTCTGTCGTCCTTCTCCCCAAGGGGCTCTTGGACCTTTGAGATTCCTGTCAATTTCACTCAAGGGCCTGTGCGGACCTAACGGTGAGTAGCTGGGCCAGTGATGGACAAAAGCCAGGCAGCAGACGGGGACAGGGAGAGGCTGTGGGGTAGAGAAGATAGAAACGCGTAATCCAACAGACCCACTTCTCCCTTCCCAGGGCAGATGGACCAGAAGAACGGCAGCACTGACGCTTGAAGCCCCCTCCAGGGGAATTTATCTATGGAAAGTGGGTCCCTGTTACTGTGTTTTCAGACTGAGTTTGGGGGAAGGATGTTATGTTCCAGAAAGGACTAAACCCATTTGGCAACCCTTTTCAAAGGGGTTTCGGGAAGAGTGTGGAGGATGCATGTGAGGGCAGTGAACAGAGGCACAAAGTCAGCCCCAAGTTAAGCCTAAGGGGAGGGGGCAAGAAAAACCTCCCTGCCTCAGCCTGGGAGAGATGAATGCAGTCAGAACTAGTAGTCATGCCATGGGGTGGGTCCCCCAGACAGGATGGCATCCCGGAGTGGGTCCAGATATACCCTCTGCCCATGGAGGTCTGGGGGAAGGGAAAGATCTGGTGCTACCACCTTAAAAGGACTTGCTAGGAAATGAGCTTGGTTTTCTGGGGAACAGTCTCCTGTGCTCAGTAGGGTTGCTGACAGGGCAGAGGCAGCCTGTGAGCAGCCCAGGCTCCTGCTGACAGCGGAGGCTGTTATACTTATCCTTCTGATGACCGGGCACCCAGCAGGAGGGACACCAGGTCTCCTGGAACAGCCAGCCTGAGTCCCGGGGCAGCCAGGGCTGTGACCTGGCTAGTCAGCTAACGGGCCCCTTCGACAGACCAGGCCTTGCTGGGCCCAGAAAAGGCAGCAGGAGTGGGGCTAGAGGCAGTTCTGGCCCTGCCGAGTGGCAGCTGGTGCCCATTTTCTATCTGTTCTTCTTCCTGTCAGTAGATGACTTTCTCTAGCCCTCAAATCCTTCCTCTGAGGTCAGTACCCTGTCGTCTCTACAGAGCCGAAGCAAACTGGCCAGCTCAGCTCCTGAGTCCATGCCTGAGTGTCCTAGCTCTGTACTGCCCCACATTGTGGCAGGACTACTCAGGGCTCACTGGCCACCACTTGGTAGGATATGGGGCATTCTGCCGACAGGACCTTGGACATAGGGATACCTCCAACCATCAACCCACATCTAGGGAGCAGCACCTACTACGTGCCTGCACTGGACACAGGGAGGCGGGATGGCTGGGGCTGGGACAGCCAGAGAAGATCATAGCTTGATGGGGAGATGACAGCACACACTGACAGTGATACCAGAGGCTGGGACTGGGATTCCCCCATCGACCTCTGCACCCCTCAGAGCATCTGGCACAGTGCTTTACAACAAGCATGACTGAATGAAAGTGATTATGGAAGTCCGGGTTGAGGACAAAATGAGTAAGGAAGAAGCAGTGGGAAGGGCAGGAAGCACATTCTGAAAGAAGGGGTGTTTTCAGGGCATACAGGATCAGGGAAGATGAGACTGTGAAGCTTCTCACCTTCTCCAGAAGTGCAGAGAGCAGACAGAGGAAAGGCAGGACCAGCCTCAGCTCCTCAGAAAGGAAACGGCACCTTAGTTTGTCCTTTGAAGAGTTTCTCTGTGGCTCTTTCTCAAGTCAGGGGCATGCCTGCCTTCTCAGAGCTAACCTTGGTCCGATGTCCTGCTGCAGGCCTGGGCCTGCGTGTTGGCTGTTCCTATGGGGGAGCAGCAGCTTACAGTGAGAACATGTAGGGAGACATGGCCACCTGGGCTCACAAGAGTACAGCCAGTGGGACAAATGATGCTGGGCTCTTTTCAAAGCGTTTTTTCAATTCACATTTATTTTGAGCATTCACAATAGGCCAGCCCTGTGCCAAGAGACACAAAGATGGGTGAAAACCAGCACCAGCCCTCAAAGGGCACATCCCCTAGGTCAGCAAAACTGACAACTCCTTTCTGTTCCCCTCTCAGAGCCCTTCAGAGCCACCCCCCAGGGAGCTGAGCATGACACAGGACGAGGCACTGCTGGACTCACATTCTGCACAGGGTTTCTATGAGAATTATGAGCCCAAGGAGATCCTGGGCAGGTAAGGCCCAGACCTTCCCCAGGAAACGCCGTCCTGGGCTCCAGCCAGCTCTATAGGCTGGGCCAGTCTCTGCTCGATGCTGAGCACTACGCCCATTCCCAGCCCCAAAGCACTGTACACTTGGAGAATCCCTCAGTTTTGGGTCCTCTCCTCCTGAACAGGATACATAAGGGGGTATAACAGTACCCAGATCAGAGATATCTCCTGGCAAAGAGCTCCCCACAACTCTCACCGATGCTGATGACAAGCACATCCAAGTCCAGCTCTGGGTCAGGGTCAGGGATGAGGGGTCAGAGGAAGCTTATGGCCTTTAAAGTGTACAGCTTCTTTCTGTGCATGAAAGAACAGTGACCTGGGAGTTAAGAGGCCAGAGACTAGGCTTGTTACTCGGCTCCAGGCAAACCACCCTCCTTGTGCCTTCCCCAAAAGCTCACTGGGAGTTGAGGGACAAGGCATGACGTCTATGCTGTGCCCTGGACTTGGGACCTGGCTGAGGGGCCCCTGGGACCATCTGTCCTCTGCACCCCCAGGGGAGTCAGCAGTGTCGTCAGGCGCTGTATCCACAAGCCCACGAGTCAGGAGTATGCTGTGAAGATCATTGATGTCACGGGCGGGGGCAGCTTCAGCTCCAAGGAGGTGCAGGAGCTGCGAGAGGCCACGCTGAAGGAAGTGGATATCCTGCGCAAGGTGTCGGGGCGCCCCAACATCAGTGAGTGACTCCCCCAAGCCACTGTGGGGTGCTCTGCCATGCTTCTGCCCTGGTAACCCAAGTCAGGGAGCGCAGCCCCACTGTGCAGCTAGCCCAAACTGTCCAGCTTGTTTCTGCACCCTGAGGCCCCACAGCTCAGTGCCCTGAGGCTTGAGGTTCTCAGCTCCAACCTCTAGGAAGACTGCTCCGGGGATTCAACACTAAGCCTCCTCTTCCAGCAGGACAAGGGGTCACAGCGGGGGCCAGGGCTGGGTGAGAGCTGGGGAATGGGGATGTGAAGTCCCTGGGCCTGCCTCCTCCCCTAGCGGGCCTCCACTCTGGACGTCAGCTCCAGCAGCTTTAAACCCCCGCCCCTGGGCCCCGCTGCCTCTGCCCAGGCTCCTCTGCTCCCTGAGACAAGCCAGCCATTTCCATTTCAGTACAGCTGAAGGACACTTACGAGACCAACACTTTCTTCTTCTTGGTGTTTGATCTGTAAGTACCCAGCCCTGGAGCCAGTCATACCCTGAGGCCTATTGGAGAACCTTGCATTGTAGTCCCCCACCCGGAGCTTCCTGGAGACCAGCTGCCAGCCCCCTACACTGTGGATGCCAAATAGGATCACAAATGCTTTAGGCAGATCAGTCCCTGGGATCGGGCGGCTGGGTTTTGAATCCTGGGTCCACCACTTGCAGGCTAAATGTTTTCTTTTCTTTTTTTTTTAATTGACTCTTTTTGTTTTGTTTTTCTTTAAGTATTTTTTTTTTAGATTTTATTTATTCATTTTTATTGGAGAGAGAGAGAGAGGAGAAGAGACAGAGAGAACAGAGGGAGGAGCAGGAACCATCAACTCCCACATGTGTCTTGACCAGGCAAGCCCAGGGTTTTGAACCAGCGACCTCAACGTTCCAGGTCGATGCTTTATCCACTGCGCCACCACAGGTCAGGCTAAATGTTTTCTTTAACTATCAGTTTTTTCATGTAATAATAGCATAGTTACACCTGACCAGGCAGTGGTGCAGTGGCTAGAGTGTCGGCCTGGGATGCTGAGGACTCAGGTTCGAAACCCCAAGGTCACTGATATAAGAGCGGGCTCATCTGGCTTGAGTGTTGGGTTGCCAGTGTGAGTGTGGCATCATAGACAGGACCCCATGGTCGCTGGCTTGAGCCCAAGATTGCTGGCTTGAGCAAGGGGTCACTGGCTCAACTGAAGCCTCCTAGTCAAGGCACATATGAGAAGCAATCAATGAACAAGTAAAGTGCCCCAACTATGAGTTGATGCTTCTCATCTCTCCCTTTCTGTCTGTCTGTCCCCGTCTGCCCTTCTCTTTCTAAAAGTAGTAATAGTAATAATAATAACAACAACACAGTTACTGGCACAATGTAAATGCTAATAACTGTTAGCTATGATGATGATGATTGTGGTTATTCAATACTTCTAAACATTGAGGATACAGCAATGAATAAGAGAGTTATGTTTCCCAACTTCACTGGATTCAAATGTTGCTTTTTAAGAACACAGTACAAATATTGTATAATATAAGGCTCACCTCTGTGAATCCTAGGCTGTAATAATTATCACAGGCAGTGAACAGAAAGCAGTCAAGCTAAAACATACACACCTAGTTATGTACATATACACAAAGCTGAACAGCGGTTAGAGAGAGATGGCACTTTTCTTAGATGGTGCGGTCAGGGAAGGCTCTCCAGGAGGTGACCTGAGCAGAGGACAGGAAGAAGGGAGGGAGGAATCTGTACCAAGACCTAGAGAAGGAGCTTTCCAGCAGACAGAACAGCCAGAGCAAGGGCCCTGCTGGATGGGCTTGGCATGTTGGAGGATTGGCAAGGAGGCCGGGGTGGGTAGTGGCACAGCTTGTGGTGATGGCAGGATGCGAGGTCGGTCAGTACCAAAGACCGGGTTCTGCAGGCACTTTAGTTATGGTAAGGACTTTGGAGGGTGGACGTCAGAGGGTAATGTGATTTGATTTACTTCTGAGAAAGCTCCTACTGACTGTCAGGAGGCAAGGGTGGAAAGGAGGAGGTAGCAGTATTGAGGCAAGAGACCCACCAGGGAGGTGGGGGTTGTGTTTGGGATGTGGTGCTAAGATGGACCCAACCATCATCATCATCATCATCATCATCATCATCATCATCATCATCATCATCGTCACTGCTCCCCTGCTTCTGCACCAGCTGGGCTATTGAGATGAGCTCCTTGGCACAGGCACCAGTGGGCCCTTCAGCTCTGAGAGCCTCTGTTTTCTCAAGAAAGGAAATATGATACGAACCACTCTGCCTATGTCACCAGGCTCTGAGCATCAAATTCGAACAACACAAAGTTCTCTGTGAATGGTGCATTCAGTCATTACTACCATTTTTGTAAGAAAAGGTTCCCAGGGAAAGGAACTCTCTGGCCCCTTGTTTTTCCACTCCACCAAGTCCTCACTAAAGAACAGAAGTCTCTGCTGTGTGACTCACTGTTAGAGGGGTGTCTTGATTTCTCCATACATAACAGCTCATGTAGGCACTGGATTTCTTGAGAATTTATTCAAGGAGGTTTTGTATTGTTGGAACATGTTTATATTGTAGCCATATTGAATATATGCAGCGTTACTTTACTTAGAGAAACAATGTAACTTGGTGTGAGTGTGTATATATATGTAAACAGCCAGCTCCAGGGTGGCAGGAACCTGGTGATGTAACTTGTGCAATCCTCAGTACTTATAAGTAAATCTTTTTGCTGCTGCTGCTATTGGTAACAGTGAGCTCTCCTAGTGTCTTTTTTATTTTATTTATTGATTTTAGAGATAGAGGAAGGGAAAGAGAGAGAAAAACATCAATTTGTTGTTCCACTTATTTATGCATTCATTGGCTGAATCTTGTTTGTGCCCTGACTGGGGATTAAACCCACAACTTTGGCGGATAAGGACCATGCTCTAACCAACTAAACTACCCAGCCAGGGCTCTCATAGTATCTTTAAAATGGACTTAAAATGACAAAAACTGGATGCACACGTTGCTTTTTAGGAACACATTACAGATACTGTATAAAACAAGGCTCGCCTCTGTAAATTCTATGTTGTTTCCTCAAACAGAACCCCCCTTCCTGCCCTAGCTGCTAAACTCACTGCAAACTCCCTCGTGCCCTAGGAATCCAGCTCCTTTCCCCGGGGGAGCGGGTGCAAGGGGGCAGCAGACACCTTTCCTCTCTGAACCAGGGAGACTGTCCCAGGGCCCCTCCAGACTGGACCAGCCAGAGCTGTCCCAGCTCGATTCAGTGGCACTGCCCTGCGGGGCAGCTCAAATGTCTCTAACCTTTGAAAAAGTTGCTTGGGGAATCTATTTTTAATGCTGCCCCAAGTTGCCCTCCAGGTTATAACTAGATTGTTTTAGCAGAGACCTCTTTGTAGATCATCCCAAGAAATGAGAAGACGGAGCCACAATTCTTAATCCTAAAATAGGCAAAACTGCTCCTCCAACACTTGTACTGCCACTTCTTCCATTTATTCCCCAAAAAACAAAATCAGAATACTCCTGTCCTTCTGATCTGCGTCTGGGCCCTTGGGCCAGGAGGCCTGGGGCCATCTTTCCACCGCCCAGCCCGGATTTTGGCCCTGACAGGTCCCTGTCCATGCTGTCACTTCCACAGATGGGAGGAGACCCGCACACTGGTGCCATCCCAGCCCTCCAGCCTTCCTTGTTCTTCTAATCTTCCCAGGCAACCTCTCCACTCACTCCCCCAGCTCCTCCCTGCAGACCTCAGTCCTTTGCCTCTGGAGGGATCAGGATGAGAAACAGCTCTCTGGGAGCAGGTTAAGGGGGTGGTCTTGGGACCAATACAGCTACAAATGCTCTGTCCCCACAGCATGAAGAGAGGGGAGCTCTTTGATTACCTCACTGAGAAGGTCACCCTGAGTGAGAAGGAAACCAGGTGAGGACCCCTGTGCCCACCTCCCACGCCCTGCTCGAGTCCTGGTGCTGCAGGCACTAAGCTCTTAGAGGCGGCATGGAGTACTTGTCTGGGCTGGGGCTGTGCCCCACTGGCTTTTGTGACCTCCTTTTTTCCTTGGCTCAGCCTACACTGTCCCAGCCTGTCCCGAGTCCTCTCTCACTTGCAGTCTGGCTGGTATTGTGGGCTTTGGTCTCCTGTGCTGCTTGCTACCTGATCCTGCAGAGTAGGAGAAAGAAGTAATGTGTGCCTGTCCCACCCCAGAAAAATTATGAGAGCCCTGCTGGAGGTGATCTGCAACTTGCACAAACTTAACATCGTGCATCGGGATCTGAAGCCCGAGAATATCCTCTTGGATGATGACATGAACATCAAGCTCACAGACTTTGGCTTTTCCTGCCAGCTGAAGCCAGGAGAGAAGCTCCGAGGTCTGGTAACGTGGCCTTGGCCCATGCCGGGGGCTCAGGCTTTCTCATCAACTCTCCCAGGATCAGAGATTCCTCGGGTTTCTCCCCTACTCCCCATACCCTACCCTGGGAATAAAAATCCTATCATTTCAGGGCTAAGAGTCCTTGCAGGTAGGCCCTCTTCTCAGGATGGAGCTGAGCCAGGCTCCCACT
This sequence comes from Saccopteryx leptura, assembly GCF_036850995.1. NCBI lineage: Eukaryota > Metazoa > Chordata > Mammalia > Chiroptera > Emballonuridae > Saccopteryx > Saccopteryx leptura. The sequence continues at coordinate 198,484,998 of NC_089506.1, forward strand.
GCCTGAGTTTCTAGGCTAGAATGGCTAGATGTGACCAGGGAGCTGACAGCTCCGAAGTGGCCCCATGAGCCAGCCCTAGCCCCTGCCCTTGGCCCTGAAGTTGTCCAAGGCTAGGAGAGTCCCAGCACAAGCACCATTTTGGCTCCATCTTGTTTCTTTGGACTTTCTTCTCCCAAGTGCCCCCTGCTGACCTGTCCTGATGGTAACTATTCCTGCAGAGGTCTGTGGGACCCCCAGTTACCTGGCCCCTGAGATCATAGAGTGCTCCATGAACGATGACCACTCAGGCTACGGGAAGGAGGTGGACATGTGAGTGTGTTGAGGGGAAGGTAGCGGGATGCCACCACGACCAGCAATCCTCACTGGGGAGGGGAGAAAGTGGCCGGAGCTCTAGCCAGCCTGCCCCGCTTCCTCCCCATCCACGTGCCAGGTGGAGCACAGGGGTCATCATGTACACCCTGCTGGCTGGCTCCCCGCCCTTCTGGCACCGGAAGCAGATGCTGATGCTGAGGATGATCATGAGTGGCAACTACCAGTTTGGCTCCCCCGAGTGGGATGATTACTCGGACACGGTGAAAGACTTGGTGAGGGGCCAGGCCTGGTGGCTGCTGGGCTCAGGCAAGGGGGTCGGTCCACCCTGGGGGGAGGCGGGTACGCCATGCCCCAGGATGGAGAAGAGACGCTATATCTTTGGAAGTGCTGGAAGGGTCCCTCCCTTGACGTTTCTGGTAACCACCCCCTGTTCCCTCAGATTTCCCACCTCTTGGTGGTGAACCCCCAGGACCGCCTTTCAGCAGAAGAGGCCTTAGCGCATCCCTTCTTCCAGCAGTATGTGGTGGAGGAAGTGCGTCACTTCAGCCCCCGGGGCAAGTTCAAGGTACTGAAGCTCCCCTCCCACCGGGCCCTGGGGCAGTTGCTGCTGCTTCCTCAAGGCCAAGCCCCCAAGTACCCTCCTTACCCCCCAGGGACCACTACTAACCCTCTTAGGGTTTCCAGGGCACCTTCCCTTCTCCTCCCACCCACCCGTAAGGGTTCTGGGAACTACTGGCTTCAGGGAAGACAGATGTCACCCGTTTCCGACAGTCTAAATGTCTGCGGATGCTGGTGGGGTAGGAATGTGGGGCACATAGGAAGAGCCCAGAGGCCGCCACGCAAGGCTTCATGGCAAACAAGCTCAGGCCTCCCTGCACTGGGGGGAGCACACAGGCCCGCTGCTCGCCCAGGTCCTCAGTCCTGGCCCTCCGCAGGTGATCGCTCTGACGGTGCTGGCTTCCGTGCGGATCTACTACCAGTACCGCCGGGTGAAGCCCATCACCCGTGAGATCGTCATCCGTGACCCCTACGCCCTCCGGCCTCTGCGCAGACTCATCGATGCCTACGCTTTCCGAATCTATGGCCACTGGGTGAAGAAGGGCCAGCAGCAGAACCGGGCTGCCCTCTTTGAGAACACTCCCAAGGCCGTGCTCCTCTCGCTGATGGAGGAGGAGGAGGACTACTGAGGGGTTGGCAGGTGGGAGGGGGGAGCAGGAGGCAGGCAGGGAGGGGAAACCACAGGAACACGAGTCAAAGGAATGAGACTGTGCGCTGGCCTCTGGGCGGCGGAGCACCGGGTCCTGGCCAGGACCTCTGGAACGGGGCCATCGTCCCCTCGCAGAGGCTCTGCACAAGAGCAGGGCACTGCCATCACACAGTGGTAAGTGCAGCTGGGGCCAGGCCCGCAGAGGAGGGGACTGGGCGTGTCCCACGGCCAGCAGCCGGCCTGCTTCTCCACTCCCAGCTGCACCACCACCTCAGACCCCCTCACGGGAGGCCCAGAGTTACTGACACTTGCATGCACTTCCCTTAGGGCCCCCGCATGAGGATAAAAGAGGCAGTCATCTGAGATACACAATCACAGGAGATTTTACTGACGTCACAATGTCCAATGACACCATGAGAGCAGGTTCTTCTTAAGGGGACAGGTTTGTAGCAGCATATGGAAGACCGTACATAATTGAAAACAGAGGGGAAACTTCTCAGATTTGTCTGTCTGAAGTATTGTTTACTCCGGGACACCCATGATGCACAGTTTGGCTTGGTAAATATTTGGTTCTCTAGACCCTTTAAAGATGGATACTGTACTTTAAAGAGCCCATGTTACTGCGTTTTACATACAGATAACGGACACTGGGTTCCTTCAGAGAAACATAAACCACTATAAATGAGGCAAATGAAGGAAGCGTTTTCTTTCTACAGCAATTTGCTGGGAACACAAAGAGCACGGGGGAAATCCTGCCGGTTGGGAATGATGTCGGCTGATCCCTGAATCAGCACTGAGAAAGGGGGAGGCGACAGATTTCAAGATTTTCAACAAACTTTAAAGTTTGAATTCTCTTAAAGCACTTAAGAGTACTCTTTCCCAACTATGTGTTTGTCCTCTATGGTTAATATCTGATCTCAAAGAGCCATCCAGCGCCTGGCCACAATCACTCAGTTGGGTTTCCTCACCAAGTGACAGAGGCCTCCTCTGTGGTCAGAGGCCTCTCCCGCCCTGGTGACAGGTGCCTGTCATGAAGGGAAGGGTCGAGGGGAAGGCAGTCAGTCCTGAGGCCGAAGCTGAAGAGCTGTGTTTGCAGTGCGGCCAGGGAGCCGCACGATGGCCCTGGGGGACTCTCCTCCTCACAGCTCCCCGGGCAGTCGGCCTATATTGGAAGCACAGCGGAAGCCGAGGTTGTCTGAGGCAGAATCTGGGGTGTTGCCCATCCTGCCACCGAAGAAAGGGACAGAGAATGAACATCTGCTGAGAAAGGGGCCTTGGGCCTTCCCCCACTGTCCTGCTCCACCTCCCAGGGGCTGCTGAGGCCTGGGGTGCCTGGGACCGCAGGGCACGTCTGGGAAGCAGCTTGGCTGGAGGGTACTCCTGGGGACATGAGGCGGCTTTGGGATGGGGTTCAGGCTGTGAGAACGGTCCTGAGAGACTGCCCTGGAAAGCAGGGAAGGCCATGCCTGATAACTTTGACTGCTGGTAGTTAGGAATAACTCAGGTGAAAAAAAAACCTGTCGGCAAGAAGTGAGAATATCAGAGCGCCAGTCACTTCTTCATGCTGGTTTTTCTGTTGTTGTTTTTTTTTTAAGTTCTTCATACTTTTCAAAGAAGTTTCTCAGACAGTCCCTCATTTGCTATTTCCCAGCTGCTCTGGAAGGCAGGATTTATTCACCATCTTATAGACCAGGGGTCCCCAAACTACGGCCCGCGGGCCGCATGCGGCCCCCGGAGGTCATTTATCCGGCCCCCGCCGCACTTCCGGAAGGGGCACCTCTTTCATTGGTGGTCAGTGAGAGGAGCACATTGACCATCTCATTAACTAAAAGCAGGCTCATAGTTCCCATTGAAATACTGGTCAGTTTGTTGATTTAAATTTACTTGTTCTTTATTTTAAATATTGTATTTGTTCCCGTTTTGTTTTTTTTGTTTTTTTGGTTTTTTTTTAAATCAGATGATTTTTTATTTTATTTATTTTTTATTCATTTTAGAGAGGAGAGGGAGAGACAGAGAGAGAGAGAGAGAGAGGAGAGAGAAGTGGGGGAAGAGCAGGAAGCATCAACTCCCATATGTGCCTTGACCAGGCAAGCCCAGGGTTTTGAACCGGCGACCTCAGCATTTCCAGGTCGACGCTTTTATCCACTGTGCCACCACAGGTCAGCCGTTTTGTTTTTTTACTTTAAAATAAGATATGTGCAGTGTGCCTAGGGATTTGTTCATAGTTTTTTTTATAGTCCGGCCCTCCAACAGTCTGAGGGACAGTGAACTGGCCCCCTGTGTAAAAAGTTTGGGGACCCCTGTTATAGACCCAGGATCAGATACTAGAAAGATTTAAATTTCTTGCCCAAGGCAAAGTGCTGCTTCGATGGCAAAACAGAATCAATGTCAGACCAAAATTCCTGGTTCCTAGACCAGTACTTTTTCTACCACTTTGTCCTAAAAAAAAAAGGAGGTGAGAGAATCCAGTGACCTCTATGGGTCAAAGAAATACCTGCAAGCTGGATAATCTGAGGCCACAGAAACAGTGGCCTTTATACTTCTTATGGAACCCAGGAGTAGGAGGAAGATGCAGGGAGATCAACCAAAACAAATCTACAGGCGGATGAAGCAGAAGGTCCTAGGAGGGGACCAGGAGCCTGGGACTCTGCCATTCAGCGCCACCACTAACCATCTGTGTGTAATGAGCGGGTCCAGGACCCACCTGAGCCCCCCACCCTTTTTTTTACAGAGACAGAGAGAGTCAGAGAGAGGGACAGACAGGGACAGACAGGCAGGAACAGAGAGAGATGAGAAGCATCAATCAGCAGTTTTTCGTTGCAACACCTTAGTTGTTCATTGATTGCTTTCTCATATGTGCCTTGACCGTGGGCTTTAGCACACTGAGTAACCCCTTGCTCAAGCCAGTGACCTTGGGTCCAAGCTGGTGAGCTTTGCTCAAGCCAGATGAGCCCACGCTCAAACTGGCAACCTTGGGGTCTCGAACCTGGGTCTTCTGCATCCTAGTCTGACGCTCCATCCACTGCGTCACCGCCTGGTCAGGCATAAGCCCATTTTTAACTCGATTGTAAATCAAAGTGGGTGTAGAAAATGATTTTTTCATGTGTCCACTTGTTTGAAGAGTCAATATTTCCTGACCCATGGCCATGACCTACTGATGTGGCCATTCCACTTCCCTCCCTCTCTACACCTACCCCTGAGAACGGGAAGAGAAACCCAGGGAATTAAGATGCTGGACACAAGGTCTCCTTGGTGCTCAGAGCTGGGAGGAAAAGGCACAGGTTACCCCTCACTGTTTTGCTTTCCCCTGCAAGCGCTGCCTGCTTTCCTTTCGGTACCCACAACTCCTGGTGGACGTAACGACAGAAGCAATACCAACAGCAGTTCTGATGCCACCTGAGCTCTGGGAGGCCACATTCTAGAGCCTCAGCCCCCAGCTACCAAGCTCCTTACCTGGTGGTGACCCGGGCCCGGTGATTGGCGGAGCCATCAGATGTGTCGATCCAGGATGCCCCGCGGAGGACGCGCATGTCCTGGTCAGCATGCTGGTACGCGGAAGCTGTCCACTCCCACACGTTGCCCATGAGGTCATAGAGGCCTGCAGCACAGCAGGTGGGTCAGTTCCAAGCTGGGGAGCACCACACCCACCCTGCCCTGGGGAGCACATGCTTCCAGGTGCTCCGCTGCGCCTCTCAGGTGAACGTGGCCACCAACCAACGTGTGAATGTTGCCAGCAGCCCAATGAGAATTTTACCATAGTTATTCTGCGGCGGGAAAGCATTCACTGGGGAGACTCCATGGAAGCCATCCTCAGCCGTGTCACCCTTGGGGAACTTGCCCTGAAAAAAGAAATTTCGGCTAAAAGATTTAGCATCCTGTCCCATGGCAGGTGTGCCTGCCTACCCCCAGGAAAACCAAGGTCATCTTGCTGCATCATCTGGAGTAAGAGGGAGGGCACGTAGCAGTGACCCCAGGTCCCCAGCCTGAGCTCCCAAACCTGTTGCCTCGTGTCCCTCCACCCCGACCTCCTGGCTGGATTTGTCCACTGTGTGTGCAGTGGTCCGTGTCAAGCCCATCCGCTCCCACTTCCTCCACTCTCCCCTCTGCCTCGAACCCCATGTGCTAGGCGCCCTGGGACAAAAGGCTCCCCCTCCCCTTCATGCCCTGCACACTCCACCTTCTAAAGACCCGCTGATGCCCACGGGCCTATGCGCTCACTACCATCTCCTTCTCCCGCCACCTCAGGTTTAACCCTTCCTCGTCTGTCCCCACTCTTCCTTCCTCATCTCTTCCCTTTACCACCAAAATTCTTGAAAAAGTAATCTATATCTGTGAATGCAATTTAACTTGTTCATTCCTCATTAAAATTGGTCTCAGCCTGGCCTGTGGTGGCACAGTGGCTTCGGTGTTGACCTGGAATGCTGAGGTCTCTGGTTTGAAACCCTGGGCTTACCTGGTCAAGGCTCATATGAGAAGCAACTACTACAAATTGATGCTTTCTTCTCCCCACCCCCCATTTCTCTCCTTCTCTCCTCTCTCTAAAATCAATTAATAAAATCTTTCAAATCAAGATCAGCTGCCACAACCCTATGGAAGTTGCTCTTGTGAAAGGGATGGTGAAGGGGCTATAACTTACTCCACATTTACTATGTGCTAGGGTTGCTACACTTATGTCTTTTAATTTAATCCTTGCAACGTTGCGAGGCATGTATTTTCTCCCTTTAAAAAACTAGCAACTGAGGCTCAACATGGTTAATTCATTAAAGACCAAACAGTGACCTGACCAGGCGGTGGTGCAGTGGATAGAGCATCGGTCTGGGATGTGGAGGACCCAGGTTTGAGACCCCGAGGTTACCAGCTTGAGCACGGGCTCATCCGGTTTGAGCAAAAAGCTCACAAGCTTGGACCCAAGGTCACTGGCTCCAGCAAAGGGTTACTCAGTCTGCTGAAGGCCCGCAGTCAAGGCACATATGAGAAAGCAATCAATGAACAACTAAGGTGTTGCAATGCGCAACAAAAAATTAATGATTGGGCCCTGGCCAGTTGGCTCAGTGGTAGAGTGTCGGCCTGGCGTGCAAGAGTCCCGGGTTCGATTCCTGGCCAGGGCACACAGGAAAAGCGCCCATCTGCTTCTCCATCCCTCCCCCTCTTCTTCCTCTCTGTCTCTCTCTTCCTCTCCTGCAGCCAAGGCTCCAATGGAGCAAAGTTGGCCCAGGCACTGAGGATGGCTCTATGGCCTCTGCCTCAGGTGCTAGAATGGCTCTGGTTGCAACAGAGCAACGCCCCAGATGGGCAGAGCATCGCCCCCTGGTGGGCATATCGGGTGGATCCAGTCGGGCGCATGCGGGAGTCTGTCTGACTGCCTCCCCGTTTCCAACTTCAGAAAAATACCAAAAAAAAACCCCAAAACAAAAAACTAATGATTGATGCTTCTCATCTTGCTTCTCATCTCTCCGTTCCTGACTGTCTGTCCCTGTCTATCCCTCTCTCTGGCTCTCACTGTCTCTGTAAAAAAAAAAAAAAAAAAAAAAAGACCAAACAGTGTATGTCAGATACCTCTTTCTGCAAAGCTCTGATCCCAAGATCATCTAAAATGTCAGTCTCTCCCTCCCGTTCTTTCCAATGCTTCCCCCTAAAATACTGATGCTGTGCTCCCCCCACTGTACGGAGTCTCCTGGGCGGGGGGAGGTATCATTCTCTCCTCAGGTATATGCTGATGACTCACAAGCTACTTGCTCTGACCCACACCTCTGTCCAAAGTTTCAGACTCATATTCTCAACCTCTGAAAATGAACATATAAAGGACCCCAGGGCATCCTAAGCTAAACTGATCCTACCCTACCAGCTCCACCCCTCTGATTCAATGAGCGTATCATCCACTCTGGGTGATGGGAGCACCATCGCTCTGCTGCCCAAGCATGGATTCATGCTTGAATCCAATTCTCTCCCAACCCTCCACATTTGATTAGTTACCAAATCCTGGTTTCCCCTCAGACACGCCTCTCCCATTTGGCTCCCTCTCTATTCCACTTCTACTTAATCCAAGCGTCTATAGTCACCTGGGCCATTGCCACGGCCTCAAATCCAGAGACCCCCTGCCATCTCTGCACTCTACTCTATCTGGTCCTGCACAAATTAGCAACAATTAGTATCCCCAAGTCAACATCTGATACTATTATTTCCCTGTTTAAAAATCTGGGCCCTGGCCGGTTGGCTCAGCGGTAGAGCGTCAGCCTGGCGTGAGGGGGACCCGGGTTTGATTCCCGGCCAGGGCACGTAGGAGAAGCGCCCATTTGCTTCTCCACCCCCTCCCCCTCCTTCCTCTCTGTCTCTCTCTTCCCCTCCCGCAGCCAAGGCTCCATTGGAGCAAAGATGGCCCGGGCACTGGGGATGGCTCCTTGGCCTCTGCCCCAGGCGCTAGAGTGGCTCTGGTCGCGGCAGAGCGACGCCCCGGAGGGGCAGATCATCGCCCCCTGGTGGGCAGAGCGTTGCCCCTGGTGGGCGTGCCAGGTGGATCCCGGTCGGGCGCATGCGGGAGTCTGTCTGACTGTCTCTCCCCGTTTCCAGCTTCAGAAAAATACAAAAAAAAAAAAAAAAAAAAAAAAAAATCTGGATTGGCTCCCCACTGCCTAGAGGGTAAAATCTAAAGCCATGTCTCCGCACACCTGCTGCTTCAAAATCTGCCCCCACCCACTGCCTACTCCACCGCCTGACTTCCCCACCCCGTGCTCCATCCTCTCTGGATCTGTCATGTTTGCCAACACACCGTGCCCTTTCCTAAGACAACGCCAACACTCATATTGTTTCTTCTGTTAAGCTTGGAACACCCTTTCCTCCACTTTTCACTTGGCAAACTCGTATCTGATCAGCTGCTATGGCACCTCCTCTGGGAAGTCACAGGAGAGCTCTCAGGGAATGACTGGTTCACTCCCGCGCACTCCGCCTGCCACCTGGCTTCCGCTTCCCCCTTTCACCAGCGTTCAGTTCCATTAGAACACAGGCCCTCTGAGTCCCACGGCCCGACACGGCACCCAGCCCACAGCGGCTCGCAATGCTCTGGGAACAGACAGGAGCGAGGGATGTATGTCTTACCTGCCACAGGTTGGTGCGGTTCGGCTGGAACTGGTTTCCCCAGGGATAAACCTGACCTGCAGGAGAGCAAGGAGGCAGCAGCGGAGGGAGAGGTGAAGAGTTGGGAAAGACGGAAAGAATGAGGGAACAAAAGGAAGTTAGGAGGTGATGAGAAAAGGAGAATTACTTCATTTCCCAAGCCCATCCCTTCCACTCACTGCATTGCATTCGGACCCCCCCACCACCACCACCACCATCACTCCAGGGCAGTGCAGTACTAGGTGTGGTTCTGATCAATGCCAGTGTGTAAGCTGTCACCGGTTCATGTTGAGATCAGTGCAGAAACTGAGAGTAATTGTTGAGAAACTTGTTAATTGGACTTAGATTGGTTAAATGAACAAGCAACCTTATTTATCACATTAATAACTTTTTTTTTTCCCGAAGCTGGAAACCGGGAGGCAATCAGACAGACTCCCGCATGCGCCCGACAGGGATCCACCCAGCATGCCCACCAGGGGGCGATGCTCTGCCCCTCTGGGGCATCACTCTGTTGCATCCAGAGCCATTCTAGCACCTGAGGCAGAGGCCACAGAGCCATCCTCAGTGCCCGGGCCATCTTTGCTCCAATGGAGCCTTGGCTGCAGGAGGGGAAGAAAGAGATAGAGAGGAAGGAGAGGGGGAGGGGTGGAGAAGCAGATGGGCGCTTCTCCTGTGTGCTCTGGCCGGGAATCGAACCCGGGACTCTTGCATGCCAGGCTGACGCTCTACCACTGAGCCAACCGGCCAGGGCCTACATTAATAACTTTGACTATTGGTATAGCTGGTGTTCATCCAAAGAGGGTTGAATATGCAGAATTGCTATTTCACTCTCATAACTTTTTTTTTTTTTTTAGTTAGGATTGCAGAACAACAAAGTTATGAGCAGATAGCCAGTTTACTTTATTATTTTTTTTTGTGACAGAGACAGAGAGAGGCACAGATAGGGACAGACAGACAAGAAGGGAGAGAGATAAGAAGCATTAATTCTTCGTTGTGGCAACGAAGTTCATTGATTGCTTTCTCATATGTGCCTTGACCGGGGGGCTACAGCAGCCCAAGTGACCTCTTGCTCAAGCCAGCGACCTTGGGCTCAAGCTGGTGGTGAGCCTTGCTCAAACCAGACAGCCTGCACCCGGTGACCTTGGGGTTTCGAAACTGGGTCCTCCATGTCCCAGTCTGACGCTCTATCCACTGCGCCACCTATTACGGTCAGGCTATTTTTATGTATGTATGTATGTATTTTAGGTTTTTATTTATTCATTTTAGAGAGGACAGAGAGAGAGAGAAGGGGGGGGAGGAGCAAGAAGCATCAACTCCCATATGTGCCTTGACCAGGCAAGCCCAGGGTTTTGAACCGGCAACCCCAGTGTTCCAGGGCGAGGCTCTACCACTGCACCACCACAGCTCGGGCCTGGCAGCCAGTTTTTATATTGATCTTTCTACACCTATGGAAAAGGTATGTAGTTGAATGACTGCTCTTTTTCTCTATGCTATGTTCTGATTGTGTTTTTTGAAATGTAACATGTGGAATCTCCAACAATAAAAAAATTTTGTGTTTTTTCATTGCATTTTTCTGGTTATTAACTTTTATGGTATTTTACATAGTACTGGTCTGAGATTAGAAATGAAAACAACAGCAGTAACTGGCCCTTCACCACACACTTTAAGAAAGCACTGCTCTATGGAGTGTGGACCCTTCCCACCCTCTTAAGCCCCCCCCCCCCCCCACACACACACACAGGGCAGGATGGAGAGAAGAACAAAGGGAAGTCGCCGTGGCATCTCTGTACCCTTCAAGCCCCCTCGGGCAGCAAACTCCCACTCTTCCTCAGTGGGCAGCCGTTTCCCCTGCCAAGCACAGTAGGCACGAGCATCATTCCAGCTCACGTGTAACACCGGGAGCTCCAGTCTCTCTCGGATGCCAGAGCCGGGACCTGCAGGCTGACAGCCAGATGAAGTGAGACAGGCTTCTGGGAGCTCACAGAAGTCTCAGGAAGGTTAGGCTTAGGGTACTGAGGGCAGCTTTTAAACCCGGGTGAAGCCAGGAAGTTGGAAGAGATAGCCTGGTGGGTGAGGAGAGGTCGAGTCAGAAAGAAACTACACAGGAGACTGAAAAGAAAACCGGGATGGACAATGGGGAAAGGATTAGGACAGAGCAAACAGGGTTGCTTGGGTGTTCTCCTGAAATTTCTCTGTCATCCTTTTTAACTCAATACTCCTAGATGGGCAAGGGGTCTAGGAAAGCCAGTCTTCCAG